>NC_141667.1:5617500-6242500 GCF_028749965.1 Puma concolor | reverse complement strand
ATGGAGACCTTGTCTCTGGTCCTTTCTGCAGCTCCAGGTGGTCGCCCCGCTGCTGCTTTGTTGGGAATAAACTTCATGGAGAAGGGACAATCAGAACAAAGGCAGGGGGCCTCGTCCCTCTTAAATTGTGACCTCATTCTTATGTTACATGGTGATAACTGATTTTTCTCTTCTGAAAACAATGCTACCCATCCTTCACTTGTGAATACCAATATGTGTGTGATAAGACGTCAAAATGATGGAGCAAATTGGAAGAAAATCACCCATGGTTTGTTGCTTTACAAGTTTTCATTTTTTGTGATGTCCAGTTTTAAGATGGAATCCAAAGCAAAGGGAAAATACCTGGTAATACTGTAAAAGATATTTTACTGTCATTTCCAACATTTTAAGAAGCCAAGACATTTTCATTTCCGAGAACAGCCCCTGCGGCGGGCTCTCTTGCCTGTGAGATTTTCCTACTGACTTAAACTAGAGACCTGGCAGGATTTTACAACCTCTTGATTGAAGTGTGTGGGGAGAGACTGCAGTTCCCCATATTAATGACACCTCTGGACAATTATCTGGGTCACCGTGGAGGGCCTGTGTCAGTCTTTGTACAGGAACACCATGGACAGAAACCGGTTTTCTCTGCATCAGAGAAGCAACCCGATAATCTTCTCTGCTCGGCATGTGCCACAAAGAATTGAGAAGGAAAGAAGGAAGACAGAAGCAAGATTCCACATGGAGCATTACAGTATTTTTAATTATTAGGTCAATGTAGTGAGAGGATGCAAATTCCTATATTGCTTTATGATGACCAGGCTTTGATCAACTCCAATGAGAAACGAATCTCCTTCAATAGAACCTAAGAATAGGTGTCTCCATTTAAGCTGGCTTTGATTCATTATTCATAGAAAAGAAATTAGGTTGTTGGTCCTTAATAAATGTTAATAAATCAATAAGTGCTATTTTAGAGAAAAAAAATAAGTGAAATTTCCAAAATGGTCCATTCTGGACTCATAGAATATAAATGGAGTGCTCTTAGTGAAGCACTTGACAAGGTCGCAAAGATTTTGTTTCTGGAATGTATGGAGATTTTTAGCTCATGGGAGAGAAAGGAAAAAAGAATCAAATTCAGATACATCAACTTTAATTAAGTTTTTTTTTAATCTTTATTTATTTTTGAGAGAGAGAGAGAGAGAGAGTGCGGGGGGTGGGGGCGGCTGGTGGCGCAGAGAGAGAGGGAGACACAGAATCAAAAGCAGGCTCCAGTCTCCGAGAGGTCAGCGCAGAGCCCGATGCGGGACTCAAACTTGTGAACCGTGAGATCATGACCTGAGTCAAAGCCAGACGCTTAACCGACTGAGCCACCCAGGCGCCCCTCAGATACGTCAACTTTAACATTGAGCACAGAGACCTAAAGATGGAAAGCAAGTGGCCTAACTGTCCATCACTGAATAGTACATTCGATTTCCCTTAAAGACAGATGCACCCATGTAATCAGAAATAAAAACAAGAGTTTTTTCTTATATTGCCCTAAATCTAAGGTGGTTGTAACCACCTTAGTTTCTTTCCATAGACACTGGCTCCATATTATTTTGGACAAGTTGATGTGCGCTCTGTATATTCTGAAACAAGCAACCGTGTTTGAAGCCTGTGGAAGGATCTTGCATTCTTTCCTGCACTGAGAGAAACCACTGACGGTGAGGAGAATGTACTGCTTCTAAAACATGCCTTCTTCCTCCTGCAGGTTTTAGCTAAGAAATTAAGACTTTGTACAGTGGAAGGTGAACCGGGCCACATGATGTGGATCTTCCAACTGCTCTAGGAGAGATACGAGAATAAAATATTTGTAGGTAGTCATTTCAAATAATACAAAAGATGTAACCATCTTTCTCTATTGAACGTGTCTTCCAAATGGAAAAAAAAAAAAGAATATGAGTTTAGATTGTTGGGAGTTAGGTAACACTGAATTATTTTTTTAAATACACCAGGATGGAGACGGGCCCCATTTTGAGTCCATTCATGTAGATTTCTCTGTTTCTCAACCCATGCATTGGCGTGTTTTCATATGTGTATGTTTATACACAATATTAAATGAACATGTGCTATGTATTCGTAGATAGTATATATACATGCAGTGTATGGGGCGTATGTGCAAACGTCGGAAGAATTTTGGTCACTAAGCTTTCCTGTGTAGTGAACATTGAGATTTCTAGTGATGTGTTGCTGTCTTCTTTATTATTCTGATTTCTGACGTTTATGTCTGTACAGTGAGCTTATGTCATCTATGCCACTCAGAAAAGCACGAGACATTTTATTGACATTTTTATTGGGGAAAAAATGTCACTACTCAATAGGTGTGAACAGATCTTGCTTTCACCTCCTGCGTATCTTCTCCTATGATGGGTGATATTAGGGCTTGTAAAAATGAATCCTTTGCCTCTCACCCCCAGACATCACCTCCATGTTAAATCAACGGGGGAAAACTGAAATGATTATAGTCTACATTTTATTTATCTTGCAAGTGAGCCATTTTGTTCTTCTAAGTGCACAAACCATTTGCATTCATATTTGGCTGAAATCAAGCATTTATCATACACTGTGGATCATTCCTGCAAACCACATCGGTTTCTAAGAAACAAATTCTGACACGGTCCCACACAAGACAGATGGTTCAATATCAGGGCTTGAAGCTGAGCCCTGATGCTTCCGAAATCTTCATTCCAGGGGCACCTGGCTGGCTCAGTTGGTTGAGCATCGGGCTCTTGACTTCAGTTCAGGACATGATCTCACAGTTTGTGGGTTCGAGCCCTGCATTGGGCTCTGTGCTGACAGTGCAGAGACTGCTTGGGATTCTGTCTCCCTCTCTCTCTGCACCTCCCCTGCTTAGTCTCTGTCTCTAAGAAAGAAAGGAAGGAAGAAAGAAAGAGAAAGAGAGAGAGGGAGGGAGCGAGGAAGGAAGGAAGGAAGGAAGGAAGGAAGGACGGAAGGAAGGAAGGAAGGAAGGAAGGAAGGAATCTTCCTTCCAAAGCAATGTGGAAAGAATGAGGAAACAACCAACACACCTGCATAAGAACGCTTTGACATTCCTGAGACTATAGAGAAATATCACCACCAACAACAAACTTAAACCCGTACACAATTTTAGTGGATCAAATTATTTGTTGCAGCCAACCCCAGATAGGGGAAAGTTCTCTGCATGTTCTTCACTTCCAGACAAAGCAGCGACATTCAGGGGATAGCAATCCCAATATGGGTTATGTTGGTTTCGTCTTTACTTTCTTTTCTTAATAAATTATTTGTTTTCACAAGTGTCTGCAACTTTTATACAGAATAAAGTGCTGACTTTTACTCATTTGCTACAGAAAAATTCTAATGTTAAGAGAACTGCAGAGTAAAATAAATTAAATTCCATTTTTTCTAAAGCATGGCTTACTAAAGGCAGAAACTTCGGCAAAGAGAAAATTACAGCACTAAAGGTTACGTGAAAAGGAACCACGAAAAGAACCTGAGAGGAAATATTAAACATGAGAAAACCTGCCCTGAGCAAATACTGTACCCTGATGTCTTGACTTTTTAGCATTTCAATATTATTTGTAAAGATGTTCTACAAATTGCCGTTAATATTTTCAAAGGAATTCAATAGATGGAGGCAAAGTTGAGAGACCACCCACCAGTAGAAGCCATGGCACTCGGTGCTGGCACCAGAATCCACATCATGGCCTCAGGTTCTGAGTCTCTGCGCGGCCGAGGGTCCTCTCCGCGGACACACACACGGGCGTGACAATAGCAAGCTGCAGCCACAGGCAAGTGACGTCACTCAGGGCAGGGTGAGGGCGGGGCTTGGGCTTCAACCTCGCTCCCAGAACCGAGGGCACACAAATCAGTGTGGTCGCGGTCCACACTGTTCTATCTCACCGTGACAGGCAGTGGGGTGATGGGGAGACCCAGGGGTTGGCGTCAGATGGGGCCCGAGCACACTGCACCTGTTCCCCTGCCTGGGCTCTGCACCAACTGGGGAGTGATGGGCAGATGCTTGATGGGCCATCACGCCCACTTCCGACAAAGGCTGGGTGGGAGACACTGGCTTCTAGGAAAGAAGGCTAACGAACCCAGGAACCAGCGACTCTCCCTTCTCTGGACCAGAACAAGGACAAGACCTGCGGGATAGACACACTGGGGCAGACAGGTGCGGCCAAAGGGGACAGGAGGGCATGGCTCTGACCCGCTCGGCTCATTCCTCCCAGAGTTCAGCCCCAGCTCTTTCCTGGGCACAGTGAGGACAGTGAAGAGAAAAGCCAGTAATCACACAAAGGGAGCTCCTTTCCCAGGATGGAAGAACCCCAGTTGGCCAAGGCTCTGCCCCGAGCACAAGGTTTTAGAGTGGGACACCCCTGGCCTTGACTCTGGCCCCCGGACTTACCAGCCATATATGGTGGGCAAGCTGCCTGATTCTCATGCTGTTCTGTTCCTCATACATAAACGCAGATGCAGTTAAATATGTGCATTAAATAAGATGAGATCAATGTATAAAACGCTTGGCAAATGCTTAACAAATGGGAGTTAATATCCACATTGTCATTCTGAGCCGACTGTGTATTTACTCAGTTGTGGTTTTTTGATAGTTATTCATATATTAACCAATGAGATGTGGATCTATGTTACAGCACACTGCCAGTCCCCTCCATCTGTCTGTAGTTACTCTGAGAGAAATCAAAACATCCTGGACAAGGATAATGGAGTATCTTCAATCAAATGCAAACAAGTAAGACTAGGCTATGGTGAGATTTTCCTGAAAGGCTCCCTGTTGATTTTCCCTTCTCAATACGGCTCAAGTTTTTTCCCATCCTTGCTTCCCAGCCTTGATACTGGTACCTCTCACCTGTCCTCTTAAATATTCTCCTGGGCGCTGGTCTGCTTCCTCCAATTTCTACCCAGAAAATCCAGAGAGTTTCTTCTAAAGATGGAAATCAGTCCAAGGAGTTCCCAATCAATCTGGACTCTGCTTCACTCTGCGCCCTCATCAGAGACAGTCATTTCCTAGACTCCCGGGTTCCAATCATCCTTGTCTTCAGACTCAAGGTCAGTTTCTCAAGAGCGTCCTGACTCTAGGCCTTTGCACTCTCTGATCCACACGCTCTGGTCTTAGCTGTGCTGGTAGATTCTTTTTTAGATTTTTTTTTTTCTTTTTTTTAAATTTTTTTTTTCAACGTTTATTTATTTTTGGGACAGAGAGAGACAGAGCATGAACGGGGGAGGGACAGAGAGAGAGGGAGACACAGAATCGGAAACAGGCTCCAGGCTCTGAGCCATCAGCCCAGAGCCTGACGCGGGGCTCGAACTCACGGACCGCGAGATCGTGACCTGGCTGAAGTCGGAGGCTTAACCGACTGCGCCACCCAGGTGCCCCAAATTTTTTTTTTTTCAACGTTTATTTATTTTTGGGACAGAGAGAGACAGAGCATGAACGGGGGAGGGGCAGAGAGAGAGGGAGACACAGAATCGGAAACAGGCTCCAGGCTCCGAGCCATCAGCCCGGAGCCTGACGCAGGGCTCGAACTCACGGACCGCAAGATCGTGACCTGGCTGAAGTCGGACGCTTAACCGACTGCGCCACCCAGGCGCCCCATGTGCTGGTAGATTCTTAGCAGTTTTGTCACCTAGGCAGGTGTCTTCATAACTCAGATGAGACGTAACCTTCTCAGGAGAGCTTCTGTTGACCTCCCCGGCCGGGAATAAGCACTTATCTTCAAGTCATAATCTCACATTTTACACTCTGTATAACTTCAGTTTGAGCTGTCCCTCCCCCCAGCCTGGATGTTCCTCAAGAACACAGAGGGAATCATTTCACGAGGATCCTCACTACCAGGCCCAAGCATGGGTACATAGTAGGTATCGGGTACACATTTCTCCAATTCCTCAAAAATGAATGAATGAATGAATGAATGAATGAATGAAATACAAATAGATGATGTTACTTGGGTGACTCTTCTCCGTTTTTTGTTTTTTTTTAACGTTTATTTATTTTTGAGACAGAGAGAGACAGAGCATGAACAGGGGAGGGTCAGAGAGAGGGAGACACAGAATCTGAAACAAGCTCCAGGCTCTGAGCTGTCAGCACAGAGCCCCACACGGGACTCGGACTCACAAACCATGAGATCATGACCTGAGCCTAAGTCGACCGCTTAACCTACTGAGCCACCCAGGTGCCCCTCTTCTCCGTTTTTATTCAGTATCCCTATTGCCCCCATCCCTGCCTCTCCCATCCCACAGAGGAGCCATTACAATCCTTTACGCTCTTTCCAAAATCCCTAGGCTAATTGGTCACACTCACTTCTTTATCTAGAATGACCAGGATAACACTCAGAGTCAAGGTCGCTGTGTGACGTGATGGTCCAATCAATAGATTCTCGGTGTAAAGATTGAAAGATTGTAGAATCCACTAGGGAAATTCCTCAGAGAATCTTTAGGGTTTCTTCCTCTCTAATTTCTCTACTTCGAGATTCTGTTTCTGTAATCCCTCCTTCGGCCTATCATACCCCTCCCTCCCTTTTTGGTTTAATAAACACCTCACTAATCTTTTAGCTCAGATATTTTCAGTTCTCCGTTATTTTTGGTCGCTAAGAGCATAGCCGATGCCTGAAAAGGGCCCACCTTTTTGGAAAGTTACCAGTATCCAGGCAGAATCCAGAGGAAGGGAGGAAAGCAATGTAGGCCTTCAAGAAGCTGTACAAGGAGAAGGTGTCTATCCCTGAGATATTTTTCCCCTGGTGTTTCTCCAGTAGAGCAATGAAGTGTCCCCAAAAGAGGAGCCCCTGGGCAAAAGGAGGCAGGTTGCTGCGCTCGGGGTGTCTGGCCTTGCCCCATTCAGAATGTAGTTTGGGTATCTTGCCCTTGGTCCAGAATGGTCCACCAGGTCCAACATTCTCTTGTGGGGCTGTTGGCGTTATCAGAATACTTTACAAGAAATTCAAATTTAAAACCCCCAAAACCTTGATGTCATTATCTGGACCTTAACCTTTCTTCCTCCTACATCCTTTGTATTACAAATAATAATTTTATTAAATAATTAGCTGTCGACTTTCGGCCGAGAAGTATCTATAATATCAAAGTCCTTGTTAATCTTATAAACACAGTGTTATGTGAGGCAAGGTATGGAGCTGAATTTGGCAATAGTATCTGGCATGAGTTGAATGTTTCCCATAATCAGGTGAGAATTATGAATGCCTGGGTGCCAGGCAGGAGAAAAAGTGAAGAAGAGAGAAGAAAGGAAATCAGACAAAAGAGTGAGAAACAGGGACACGTTGAGATGAAGGGGTTGGTGAGAAACAGTCAGCGTCAAGGTAGCTGGAAAGAAAACAGGTCATTGGGAGCCCCATGTCGTGCAGTGGGCGAGCTGCGCCCCCCCAGTGACCTTCCAGCTCTTCATGAATGAAGATATCATTAATTCTACTCTAATTAAGCAATTACCCTAGATGGAGAAATTACCTACCCCGAGGTAGCACACTGGAGCCAGAGGAAAGAGGAAACCGTAGATCCTGCTGAAAATATGGAGAAACCTGGGGGTGTTTATGAGAAACAGAGTTTATTTTTTCTTTCAATTTTTTTTAATGTTTTTTTTTTTTTTTTTTTTTTGAGAGAGAGAGAAAGAGAGCACTAGCAGGGTAGGGGCAGTGAGAGAGGAAGACACAGAATCCGAAGCAGGCTCCAGGCTCTGAGCTGTCAGCACAGAGCCGGACGCGGGGCTCGAACCCACGGACCGTGAGATCATGACCTGAGCTGAAGTCGGATGTGCAACCAACTGAGCCATCCAGGTGTCCCAACTAGTAGAAAGAGAGTTTAAATCAGTCTTTTCTACATCTCAGGGCATTAGGAAATCTCTGCTAACAAATGTTTCTCCAATCAAGTAATATCTTTTCATAATCGACTCCTTAAGTGAAGCTGGCTATGCAGATTTTCACTCTTACTTTCTTCTGTCCTTCACCTTGAGCTGCTCTTCAACCTGTTTGTCCTGCTCTTCCTCACGCTCTTCTCCATCACAGGCCCATCCCTACAAGATGCATTTTCCACCACGAAAAATGTGTTCTGGCAGAATCCTACCAATAGCAGGGAAAAGAATACGGAAGGGTGAAGGAAAAGGAAAACTCAGGGCATTTCTTCCCTTCCCCCTATAGCTGATGGAGTCTTTGGCAGTGGCTGAATCTCCCCTGTATATCCAGACGGAATTCTGTGCCTGCCTCTGCCTCTGACTGACCCTGACCCTGGGCTCTTGTAAGTATCTCCTGCCTTTGAGCCTCCAGCTGGGAGAAAGCAGGGTAGTAGCCTTCTGTGTGGCTGGTCCATCTCTGAGTTGACCCTATGGATTCCTACCAAATTTCTCAACTTTTCCTTCACCTTTTAAACATCTCTGTGTATTGAACTCTCTGTGTTTGAAATTCTCAGAAGGGTTTCCGTTTCTTTTGGTTCTAACCAAAGTCCCAAAGAGAAACACATACTACTATCTTCTGTCTTCTTCCCTATACCCGTGTGGCCTTCTTTTTTTCTCCTTCTCTCTTGTCTCTCTCTGTCTCTCTCTGTCTCTCTCTCCCCTTCTCTCTCTGTCTCTCTCTCTCCTAAATACTGCTCAGAAATTATATTAAATCAAAACAATCCTAGGACTTAATGGTATTAATAAATACATCTGAAGCTGAGGGTACAGCAACGATTCTAAAGATATCAGGAATAGAAAGGGCTATACAATGTAAATAATATTATCAGCACCTCAGACATGCATGAAAAAGTCAATAAATCACTGCATCCAATCACTTAACAATCATTTATTAGAACCTCCCCTGGGTCAGTAACTCTCCTTTGTTTCTCTAGAGGAGGGTTGGGGGGAAATGGTGGATGGAAACAATCAGGCGACTGAAATGACCTGCTCTAAGCCTAGGAGATGCAAACGGTCAACGGCAGAGCCAGAAGGTAAACAAATCATTACCGTAACTTCTCTGCAGGCTCTCTAGCCCCAGAACAATGCCAGCCAGGGAGGGCAGGCCGCCAGTGAACGTGGCTTCATGCCCTCAAAAGCTCCCTTCACGGAGGCGTCGTCGGTGCAAAACTCTGTATCATGTGCTCGTGTTTATTCTGGCTGCAATTCATCTTTATGCATCTTTTGTTTGGCTTTCCAAGACCGGTTTGATCATCAAGCAGCCAATCCTGCACGCGCCGTGTCCTCACAGCTGTCAAGGACTGTGAGTCCGTGTTTTTGTATTAATTTGCAATTATCATACAGAAAAGGAATGTGTGCGGTGCCAGAAATATCAGAATATCGCTACAGCGAGGCCTGTTTTAAAATGCATTGCACCGTGGGTTTCTTTTCCAATTCACTGAATCTATCCCAGAGCAGAAATAAATTTCAATGCGATGTTTCTTAGAATTATCTGCGCACTCCCCAAACACCCTGCTTCGTTTCATTCGAAACTGACTGCAATTTAAACCATAACGTACGCCCTTTATGAAACGTTGCGTCGTGACGCAACCGGTAAAGAATCGCGGATTGTGCGCCATGTCTTGTGGATCATCTCAGCATCTGGGTTGACCCCAGAGAACCAAACAAACCCTCATAATCTGCATCTGCAGCTCGGAACGCAGAGATCAATATTAGTTTTAAAAAACAAGACAGAAGATGCTTTAGAAATCAATTGTTGTTTGTCTGCTTTCTCTTTTTACACGCGTTCAGTCTGTTAGATGAGACGTTTCTAGAACACGACTTAATTATAGGAATAAAAATATTGCCGTGGAAGACATACTCAGGTTGACAAAACCAGATGAATCTTTAAAGCTTCCATAAGCCCCTCGCCAGAGAGATTGTGAAATGGTTCGTCTTGTGTCTTCTAATAAGCCCAAAGTCAGGTACAACATGAGAATGTTGTCTATGTCAATGAGACAGCTCCAGAGAGGAGACTGGAGCTCTGTCGTAGAGGTGAGAGCCACTGGTGAGGACGGCACATACAGAAGAGGTCAGCAGGGGGGCGGGGGGGGGTGCCTGGGTGGCTCATTCAGTTAAGCATCTGGCTTCGGCTCAGGTCATGATCTCACAGTTCATGAGTTTGATCCCCGCGTCCGGCTCTGTGCTGACAGCTCAGAGCCTGGAGCCTGCTTTGGATTCTGTGTCTCCCTCTCTCTCTGCTCCTCCCCCGCTCGCACTCTGTACCTGTCTCTCTCTCTCTCTCTCTCAAAAACAAAATTTTTTTTAAAATAAAAATAAATAAAAAGAAGAAGTCAGCAGGCTTGGCCTAGAGGATCTGGTCTGCATCAGGACAGGTCAACCACAGATGACGCTAAGGGAAAGCCTCTCGCCTATGTCACTGAAGGACTCCACTGAAAACAAGAGTTTGGTTTGCTCTGCGCTGCAGACGAATCTAACTTTGATGATGGAACAATTCATTTTAATAAAAGCACATTTTTACAAAATTTCAGCACCATGTTTTACATAGGCATAAGGCTGCATTCTTTCTAGGCTCCTAGGTTCCTAATGTCTTACGATTTTTATCTGACTGTACTTATGAGGGAGATAATAAAACTGTCAGATAGTTTGGAAGAAAAAGAGAACAAACCCGATATTCTATAACAAAGAGATGGCTCATTTTTTAAAACTTTTATTTTGATAGGAAATTTATCAGGATTTGCAGGCCTCGGAGTCTCTGGTGCGTTTTGTCAATGCTACAGGTAGAGCAGGTAAGCAGTCCCAGACAAAACACAAACAAATAAATGTAGTTGAGTTCCGATAAAACTTTATTTACAAAAATGATCGCGGGCAGACTTTGTCTTCAGGCTGTAGGTTACCAATGGTGTTTTGCAACACAAAGCTATATTCTGAACTATCCGTGACTCTTAGCAGAATCCAAAGCCTTCGGCTTATTTGGGGACATTGACGCACCTCCACGTGTGGATGCGGCCTCAGGGCAAGCTCGGCGCTCATGTCAGATGAGTGGCAATCACCTTCTACTCTGCTCAGCGCCACAGAGAACATGGTCAGAACCGTGAATTCAGTTTCAGGACACTCCCTGCACAGGGACAAGACCACACCGAGGAGCGTTCACAGCTGGCTGACCGGGACGGCCACGGACAGCATTGCCACGTGAGAAAAGATTGAAGGAGGTCAGCCTATTTTGTCCCAGGATCAAAGGACATCAAGGAGATCTTTCACTGAACCCCTGTCTCTGGCGAATTCTCACTTAAAAGGACAGTCTTTTTATTATATATTTGCAACACGGAGGTACAAAACGTGATAGCTGTATGAAATTTCAGAGAGGCAAATTTTCTCTCAATACAAGGAAAAACTACATAAAAATTAGAGCTTACCAATAATGCAAAAATTAGAGCTTGGGCCACCTTTGGAAATTTTTCCTAAACTTGGGGGGTTGAGGTAGAGAGCAAATTAGCATCCCCAGATTAAACTGAATGGGCGGCTTTGTGATTTGTTTTCTCCCACCGATGTTTTTCTCCAGACTTTTAAATTGAGACCTAACATATTTTAGACATTTTGGATTTCCTTTCCAAACAAGGTGGAGAATTTACATTTTGTGGCACTA
Organism: Puma concolor; assembly: GCF_028749965.1. Taxonomy (NCBI): domain Eukaryota; kingdom Metazoa; phylum Chordata; class Mammalia; order Carnivora; family Felidae; genus Puma; species Puma concolor. Next base: position 6,230,945 of record NC_141667.1, on the reverse strand, counting down.
TACTAAATGACCCATCACAATCAAAAATCTTTAGGGGCACCTGGGTGGCTCAGTCGGTTGAGCGTCCGACTTCAGCTCAGGTCACGATCTCACAGTTTGTGAGTTCGAGCCCCACATCCGGCTCTGTGCTGACAGCTCGGAGCCTGGAGCCTGTTTTGGATTCTGTGTCTCCCTCTCTCTCTCCCCCTCCCCCCCGCTTATGCTCTGTCTCTCTCTCTCTCTCTCAAAAATAATAAACATTAAAACATTTAAAGGGTTAACATGTGTGAGAAAGAGAAAAACTAACAAAAATAGATGATGTAAACAACTCAAGTGATCTCTGATTCTCCAAACTATACTTCCATTAGGCATCTGACCTCTGAGAGATCTGGGTACCAAAAAGTTAAGCCATAGAGTGTATTTCTGAATACAGACACCCTATGTTTCTGCTGGAGGATACCTATACATATAGAGCCTAGTCTATTAGAGCCTAAAAGATTAAAGTTATGGACAAAGTAGTGATATCACCTTGGAAAGCAAAGATAAGTGCTATACCACAAATACGTGTTAATAATTAGTAGACCCAGTGTTGAATTCCCACCTGTTGGAGATGAGTTGGGTGCCTTTTGGGGCCAAATACTCCAAGTTCTGGACAAATTGTTTACCTCGGGGTCAGTCTTCAGGACTGCTGTAACAAAGTGCCACAAACTAAGTGACGTAAAGAACAGAGATGCGCTTTCCCACAGATGTGGAGGCCAGAAGTCTGAAATCAATGTGTTGGCCAAGTTGGTTCCTCCTGGGGCCAGGAGGGAGACTCTCTACTCCAGGATTACCTCCTTGGTTGCATAGAAAACCATCTTCTTCCTGTGTCCTCACATTGTCTTCTTTCTATGCATGTCTGTGTCTGTGCCCAAATGTTCCCATTGTTCTGAGGACATCAGTCACACTGGACTGCCCCACCCCAACCCGGTGATCACATTCCAACTTAATTTCCTCTGTAAAGTCCTCATCTCCAAATAAGGCCACATTCTGAAGGGCTAGGAATTAGAATTCTAACATATTTTTTTTTTTTTTTTTTTTTTTGGTGAAGGCACAATTCAGCCCATAACACCTTCCCCGGACTATGGGCATCTTAATGCATCCTTAAGGATTGTTGTCAACAAGAGAGGGCCTTTATTTTTGTTCAAGGCATCTCACTGTTCCTGGCACATAAGGGGGCTAAGCAATGCAAGACTGCATTCCGAGGCGTCCAGAACATTTTCCCCATGTTCCTTGGCATTTGTGATCAGTCCGTCAGAACAGTGATATACAAATCTTTAAATAGTTTCAAAGACCTCACTAGGTCCAGACCCACTGGGAAAGACAGGTGCCCCCAACATACTGCAGTGACAGAGTTAGTGCCGATAATTCTTACAAACCAGTGCGTTCTTGTCGCTCGTGCCGACTGCTCTCAGTCACTATAAAATCCCAACTAAATGCAGGCTGCACAGCACCCGTGGGCTGGGAGCTCAGTAAGAACCCTGCTGAGCTCCACACGCACAGCTGCCCGCAGCTGCCCCGAACGCAATGTGCACTGGGACACAATATGGGTCTTCTTAAGCGATCAGACTCATCCGGTCTTGTCTGTGCTCATTACTGCTCATGTCAAAGTGAGCAGGAACAGATCGACACCAGTTGTTCACAGGCCACAAGGAGCCCGGCTAACATTTGTGTTCACAGACTGGGGGGGGGGGGGGGGAGGGATGTAACACAATCCACTTTATATCAGCACTTCCATTTGTCAGACACCCAAACAGGAGATCATCCTCTTAGAATACTGGTGAGGGGAATGATGTCATGTTTTCACTACAGTATTGCCTCTTCTGGGAAAATTTTATGGGAAAATACATGTATCTTAATCATCCCAGAGCTCATTTTCTTTCTGGTTCTAAGGGCTCGAAAACGAGGCTTTTTGTAAGGTGATTGTATTGCAGTCTTAGCACCTGGTATCCATGAATGTGATCATGTTTGGAAATAGAGATAGGGTCTTTGCAGATGTAATCAGGTTAAGATGAGGTTATACTGGATTAAGGTGGACCCTATTCCAATGGGTCCTGTTCCAATGGATTTCTACTCCAATGACTGGTATCCTTATAAGACAAGGAAATTGGGTAGAGAAAAGAATGCCATGTGAAGGCAGAGACAGACACAGAGGGCAGATCATCACACAACAGCAGAGACAGAGATGGTTAAAAGGCAAGGAACCCCCGGGGCACCTGGGTGGCTCAGTCGGTTATGCATCTGACTCTTGATTTCGGCTCAGGTCATGATCTCATGGTCCGTGGGCTCAAGCCCCACGTCAGGCTCTGCACTGACAGCATGGAGCCTGCTTGGGATTTTCTCTCTCCCTCTCTCTGCCCCTTCTCTACTCTTGCTCTCTCTCTTTCTCTCTCTCTATCTCTCTCTCAAAAAAATACATAAACTTAAAAAATATTAAAAGGCAAAGAAGCCCAAAGAAGCTAAGCCAAACAGCAGAAGCTATGAAGATACAAGGAAACATACTCCCCAGAATCTTCGGAGAGAGCACAGCTCTGCCAACACTTTAATTTCAGTCTTCTAACCCCCAGAACTGTAGAAGAATACATTTCTGTCATTTTAAGCTGCTCAATTTTGTAATTTGCTACGGCAGCCCTAGGAAACTAATACAGACACTATATTAATTCAAAAATTTTCGTGTGCTCCCCTGCTATGCTAAGTATGTGGAAGACAGCATGGTACATCATGAGGAGTTTATAATTTGGTTGGGAAAATAATGCATAAATAGCTATCATGCAGCTCGAAAGTCGCACTGCCCTTTAACTGCGTATCATTACCATGTTATCTCTTACTCAGAGCTCTCACTATTAAGAGTCAAAAAGGAATGCAGTCCAGGGGCGCCTGGGTGGTTCAGTCGGTTGAGCAGCTGACTTCGGCTCAGGTCATGATCTCACAGTTCACAAGTTCGAGCCCCACGTCGGGGTCTGTGCTGATGGCTCAGAGTCAGGAGCCTGCTTCGGATTCTGTGTCTCCCTCTCTCTCTGCCCTTCCCCCACTTGCACTCTGTGTGGGTCTCTCTCTCCCTCCATCTCAAAAATAAACATTGAAAAAAAAAATGAGGTCCAAGCCATCTCCCCATGTGTCTGAGATTGAGGACATGTGGTGCATGCATGTTGGGAAGTGTGTGTGCAGGAGAGGAGGGGCTGGGAAGCTAGAAAAGTAAATCAGGCACCGTCCCTGCTTCTCTCTGCATTTTTAATTTGTGGGGAGAGTTCAAGGAGTCTACAGTGGAAGCTTGCTTCTCCGTGGAAGCACGCAGCCACAAAATAAAACAAAGAATGGACTTGTCAAAGAACAGGAGTTGGGCTTCTATCAGCCTGCGTGTTTTCCCACTACATTTGTGTTCTCTTTTTTTTTTTTTTAACTGAGATATAATTGACATGTAACATGGTATCAGCTTCAGGAGTACAACATAATGATTCAATATTTGTGTATATTGTGAAATCACCACAATGTCTCATTAACATCCCTCCCCGTGCAGAGTTACAAAAATGTTTTCCTTGTGATGATAACTTTATGATCTACGTCTTAGCAATTTCCAAATAGGGAATATGCTATTAACTGCAGTCACCATGCTGTACGTGACATCCCCATGATTTGCTTATTTCATAACTAGAAGTTTGCACCTTTGGACCCCCTTCACCTATTTTACCACACCCCCACCCCCTGCCTCTGGCAACCACCAATCTCTTCTCTGTATCTATGAGCCTGTTCTCTCTCTCTCTCTCTGCCACATATAAATGAGATCATATAGTATTTATCGTTCTCCTTCTGACTTATTTCGCTTAGCATAATGACCTCCAGGTTCATTCATGGTGTCACAAATTGCAAGATTGCCCTCTGTTTCTATGGCTGAGTAATATATCCCATTAGGGAACTTTCCCCAACTGGATGAGAGCCTGTGGTGGGGGCTGTTAGTCACTATGACCTGTCCCAAACACAAAAGGAGGGAAAAGCCACATGATAGATACAGGGTTGAAAAATGACAAAAGATACACGTGGGTGTTGCGTGGGATTACAATGTGGAATTTGGGGACAGGCACATTATCTTTCCCCTGAAAAGATAAGAGATCTGGGCTATTAGTTGCCCTCTTGCCCTCTGTATGGGCAAAGTCTATCTCCAGAAAAAAGCCATGTGAAAACAACCTGAACGATGAGAAAAAGGAAGATGCAAAATCCTGCTAGTTTTATCTGAGCACCTGGATCCAGTCATACCAAAACCTAATCCACCCTTGGACTTCTCAGTAACATGGAATGATATATTCCCTCTTCTCAGTGTGCCTCCCATGCCAGAATAAGTCCTGCCCTCTACAAACACATTCCTCTGTTATCAGAATAAGTCATTGCATATCATCTCACCATGTTTACACTTTCCGCAAAATCCTCTTACAGAAATGTAACCCTCCAAACTTTGGAAAAAATCTTGTGCACATAGCAATTTATTTACCAATAAAGAGATGAATAGATGGGAGATAGATAGATAGATAGATAAATAGATAGATGGATAGTAGATGATAGATGATAGATAGATAGATAGATAGATAGATAGATAGATAGATAATTCTAGTAGTGCACACTTGGCTTAACACTGAAATGTCAACCAGCATTGTTAAATACACTAAATAATTTCACTCATAGACAAAAGAGAAAAACAACATTATAAAATCAATAGTTTAAAAATAGATATTTGGTAAAATTCAACATCTATGCATGATAACAAAGAAACCTCAATAAAAGAAGACTATAGGTGAACATCTTCAATCAGATAAAAATGTTTCTACAGCAGATTTATACTGAACTTTATGTTTAATGGTGAAATACTGCTTTCTTCCCAACAGCAGGATCAAAGACCAGGATATCTGTTCTGTCCACATCTATTAAGTTGTTATTTCATAAGTCCTAGTCGTTTCAATAGGTCAAGAGTCATAAATGAGATAAATGTCATACAGACTGGAAAGTATGGTGGGAAGCCTCTCAGAAGGCCCTCCCAATTTCTGTAATCCACACCATGACATAATCCCTACCTCTTGAATGTGCACAGGACTTTTTGGGTTTTGTTTGTTTGTTTGTTTGTTTGTTTTTATTTTTTTTTATATATGAAATTTATTGTCAAATTGGTTTCCATACAACACCCAGTGCTCATCCCAAAAGGTGCCCTCCTCAATACCCATCACCCACCCTCTCCTCCCTCCCACCCCCCATCAACCCTTAGTTTGTTCTCAGTTCTCAACAGTCTCTTATGCTTTGGCTCTGTCCCACTCTAACCTCTTTTTTTTTTTTTTTTCCTTCCCCTCCCCCATGGGTTCCTGTTAAGTTTCTCAGGATCCACATAAGAGTGAAACCATATGGTATCTGTCTTTCTCTGTATGGCTTATTTCACTTAGCATCACACTCTCCAGTTCCATCCACATTGCTACAAAGGGCCATATTTCATTCTTTCTCATTGCCACGTAGTATTCCATTGTGTATATAAACCACAATTTCTTTATCCATTCATCAGTTGATGGACATTTAGGCAAGGGAATTAAAAGCAAAAGTGAATTACTGGGACCTTATGAAGATAAAAAGCTTCTGCACAGCAAAGGAAACAACCAACAAAACTAAAAGGCAACCAACGGAATGGGAAAAGATATTTGCAAATGACATATCGGACAAAGGGCTAGTATCCAAAATCTATAAAGAGCTCACCAAACTCCACACCTGAAAAACAAATAACCCAGTGAAGAAATGGGCAGAAAACATGAATAGACACTTCTCTAAAGAAGACATCCGGATGGCCAACAAGCACATGAAAAGATGTTCAGCGTCGCTCCTTATCAGGGAAATACAAATCAAAACCACACACTCAGGTATCACCTCACGCCAGTCAGAGTGGCCAAAATGAACAAATCAGGAGACTATAGATGCTGGAGAGGATGTGGAGAAACGGGAACCCTCTTGCACTGTTGGTGGGAATGCAAATTGGTGCAGCCACTCTGGAAAGCAGTGTGGAGGTTCCTCAGAAAATTAAAAATAGACCTACCCTATGACCCAGCAATAGCACTGCTAGGAATTTATCCAAGGGATACAGGAGTACTGATGCATAGGGGCACTTGTACCCCAATGTTTATAGCAGCACTCTCAACAAATGCACAGGACTTTTTGATCTGCTTCTAACAAATAGAATATGGAAAATGTAATAGGACATCGTTCCCAGTATAAAGCTAAAACAAAAAACAAAACCAAACAAACAATAACAAAACAAAACAAAACAAAAAAAAACTATGGCTTCTGCTGGGCATTCTTTGCATCTCTCTCTTTTTGACCGCTTCTCTCTTTTTGACAACTCCCGTGTCATGAGGTCACCTTGGAAATATATGGTAAAGTCCAAATGGCAAGGAATCAGGGCCTGCCAACAGCCATGTGAGGAAGCTTGGAAACAGATCTCCCCACTCCAGCTGATCCCGCCTATGAGACTATAGCCCCAGCCAACAGCCTAACTGTTCTCAGAGAAATCCCATGAAAGAATCCATGAGAGAAGCCAGAGAACCCAACCAAGTAAATCACATCCAGATCTCTGGTCCACAGAAACAGTGAGATAATAAATGCTTGTCCTTTTATGCCACTAACTTCTGAAGTAATTTGCTATGCAGAAATAGATAAATCAGACAGGAAGAAATAAAACGATCTTTATTTGCAGATGGCAAGGTCTCTGCTGAAAGAAACAAATCTATGAAAGGGCTCCTAGTTCTTCAAGGCCATAGGATGCAATATGAATTCTATTTTAAATACTAGAAACAGAAAAATTGAAATAAAAATGAACATTTAAAATGGCATAATAAAACACAAAATGCTTAGGGATAAATTGAAAAACCTATGTGCAAAAGCTGTAAGCTGAAAACTATAAAATATTGCAAGAGAAGTTAAATAACAACTAAATAAACTGGGAAATATACCATGTTCATGGATCAAAAAAAAATCATTAATGTTATGCTGTCCATTCTATCCAAATTATCTATAAGTTCAATAAAATTTTGTCAAAATTTCAGCAGACATTTTTATAAAACTTGAAAATCTGGCTCTAAAATTATATGAGAATTCAATGACCTAAAATTTGCAAAACGTGTTTTTTAATTTAAAACAGAGAATTATATGGAATTTTTATGTTTTAGTGACAAAATTCCCTCTTGCTCAAAATGCTATGTAGAAATCTCTTTTCAACGAACTGTTTCATCATGGTGCAAATGATAAGCAAAGAATACTTTGACAATCTATTGCAATTTCACAGTTGCAATTATTCCATGAAAATAAACTTTTAAAATGTGTATGTTGGATCATTTGTTACTTTATATAATGCTGTAATTCAAGCCATGATTAACACATTTCTGTAACAAATTTTTAAGGGAAAAAAATGTTTCAAAATCAGAAATATTCCACATAAGGTAAATTTTTAATTGTTCTTGCTGCTAAATCTAATTATAGGAATCTTTCAGTGACTCAACCTTTTGCTACGTCTTGTGAGCTGAAGGCACTCCCTCCAATCCCCCTGTATTCCCAGGGTGTCTCCTTTTATGGGCCCCACTCCTAATTCCCTGCAGGTGCTTGCCTGTTCATCACATTTTTGCTCTTCTGCATGACCTTCTATAACTTTTATCCGAGCAACAGAACATGTTTCCTGTTGTTGCTTAGGTGATATGAAAACATTATTTGAATAATAATCTACTTTAAAACACTTAAGTATCATGTTTTTATATCGTAAAAGACAATGTTGATAGTCATTAGTTTTCCTTCTCATTTTAGACCGTAGGAAATGGAATTCTGCATCCTCTATTGAACCACTTACTGTCAAAACACATTATCACCTCCCTTCCTAGCCTCATTAAGCTCTGAATTAGCACATTTTGTCACTCCCGTCATCGGTTCCTCTCTGGAAGATGAAATTTCCTGTGCCACTATGATAGCATGACTCTATTGCTAAGCTGCTCACTGCACAGTCATGCTATCGGGTTACTAAATCCAGAGGTTTCCTGCCCTCTTTCTTCTCCCTTCACTCCCCTCTGTTGTGTGTGGAATGAATGGGATCCTGTATCCTATTAAGCCACAGATCAGCAGCCCGGAGTCCCACCTCCTCTGGACAACGTCCTTTCAGGAGCAGGTATCTCAGCAGGTAGAGAAGCTCCCTGGAGCTACCGATTTCTGCTCATCTCCCCAAAGTTCATGGGCCCCAAATATTTAATTTCTACTTGTTGGGATTTCCTCCTCTTTTCCCAAGTGTCGCTAAGTAAAAAGACTGCTATGGAGACAAAACTGATGATGAAAAACAGCAAGCGATCAAATGTCGGCACATCAAGTTTTTTTTATTTCAGCTTCATTGAGTCCTGTTCTTCCAGCAGTGCCCGTGTTTCCCAGTGCTGAGGCCGAGGGGCGCAGACCCCTTCGTGACACCCTCTCCTCCCCAAACAATGCTGATGTCCAGGCCCCTGGGTGCTGTCAACCCCTGCCCTTCTCTGCAGAGCTCTGAATCTGCAACAGAAAGTGGCCACCTGGGCTGATGGGTTCTGAATCTGTCGTGCATCATTAGTAAACTGCCATTTTCGAGTGCAACTCTGTATTCGCCTCCTTTGGGAAGTGATGAGAAACCATGCCAAGCGCTGCTGAGTTCTGAGGAGAGAGCATGGTTTCTTCTCTTTCCCCCCAGGCAACCATGATCTCATGATACTGTCCAATTCCTAGACCCCCAGAGCATCAGGCACAACGTCAAGGTTTTAAAAAAAAAAAAAAATTCAGAGGTTAAATGCATTTAGAGAGTGTTGGAACTTGCTGCCCCAACCCTACCTAAGAGCATGGTGTCCTCTCAGCCCCTGGGACGTCAGCACAGATGCTTGAAGATCCAATAAGTGGGGGTGAGAGAGGAAGTAAACCAATATACTCCAAATTTCAACATTGTGGAAACACAGCTGTGCGAAGGTCGGGGCCCCACCCTTCAGACCTTCTGTTCTATCAATATCCTTCCCACCAGCAGGATCAGCTTCATAATTTGCGGGGTCAGGGGCAAAATCAAAAATTGCACCCTTGACCAAAAATGATTACAAATTTCAAGGTAGTGACAGCAGAGCAGTAAGTCAAACATGGGGGCCCTACTGAATGTGGGGGCCTGTGGGACCACACATGCTGCCGCCATGAAGCTGGTCCTGCCGGCGGTTGACAAAGAGGAGGGGTCGGTGAGAACGAAACACAGTCTTCTGTGGACCCATTTTGCCCATGGGTTGCAGACCCTCCCTGGAATTAAACCACCAATTGTTCCGTTTTTCCCTCAGCTCTTAGCTACTACAGGTTGTCTAATGTATCTTACCTCCATTTGGGCAAAGACCAACCAAGGTGCTGCCATTAACCATGAATCTTCCCTCAAACACTGCTTCCCTACATCCGGTAGGATTATCGTTAGAACGGACCAGCCGTAAGACATCTTGAGCCCTAAAACATAGAGCTACTAGAGACCTGCCCTGCTTGTCTTTGAGGGTTTGGAAGAAAGGAAACCTCTCCCCCCTTGGGACTTGCACAGCAAGGTCATCCCAGAGAGGATGACGACTGCGTATTTCTGTCTTCCCCTTGAGTGCATAGGTGACTGTTGACCACGTGGTGTGACAGAAGCAGCACTCAGAGCCTCTGATTGCATCCCCCCTGTTAAAAAATAAACACTTCTGTTTCGAGTTAGTCTCATCAGGAGAGTGATTCCTCTGTCCTACAGCAGTGATGTCCAAACTCTTCCCCAATAACTGTACCTTTCAGGGCGAAGGCGAGAGCAGTAACATCACTGAGATATGCGAGTGGAAGTGTAGCTTCAGAAAAAATGGAAATTCGCACGCGAACCCTCATATGTCACCTGTGAATGCCATGTGAATGTTCACAGTGCCAAGTGCTGTAATATTTTTTTAATACTATTCTTAAGTAACCAGGAAGCTTCTCACATCGTCATTAAGAAAAATTGACGAAGTTTTATCATCTTTATCCTATGGCTCCCTGTATGTTTTGACAAGTGGGTTTACCTTTTAAAAATTAGGACATTAAGTTTCTTGGTTTCTGTTACTAGAAACATACTTCTTGAGGGACAAGTCAGTGATTCGCTTATCAGCCAATTACACGTTAGTATGAATAAGCTTATGAGAACTTTTTCTAAGCAAGGGTGAAGGCAGAAGGCAGTGTAGTACAATTAAGCCGTGACGTACGAGGGAAGAAGGGGATCCCACTGAGTGAAAACAATGACACAAAATTAGACACAGACTCTTCTGTATTAAACAGGGTCTCATATTTCCTCTTCTGGCAAGAGCTTATCCTTCATTAAAATAATCTGAATATTCACTTCAATGGGCTTCCACCGGAAAAAACCATTAAAGCTCCATTAACCTGGCCCCCATTCCCATCACCCTCACTGTGGGCTGCCGACGGGTCGACCGCAAAGCAGGTTAGCTATCTCACACCTCCCTCAACAAGAACAGTCACAAGTTTCTCCATTCTGGAGTTCCGTCTCCTTCTAGCAGGCACAAGCTCTTACGTCACTGCATCTTCAACCAACATATATCTCACTCTTCCCCCTAAAATTGATTTCAGGGCAAATGTCATTCGGAACCAAAGGGCCTTCTTTTAGAGGTACCGACAAATATTCATGTAACGGCTTCAGTCCAGAGGCAAAAAGAAAATACAGAAAATACGTATGGTGATGTTATCAGACTCTCCTTTATCAGAAAGATACAGTCTTCCCAACAGAAAAATATTACTGACCCTAATAATAGGTAGAAATGACACAAATGAATAGTTGGGTTTACTCTGCACCTTACTCACAGCACGTGGGGAAATTCAAGGCCAGTGTAAAACCTTCCCTCTGGTCTGGACAAGCGATGGGAGCCCCAGGCTCCCTCCTTCACGGGAGGGCAGAGAATGCACTTCTGAATCCACCAGTGAGCGTCGGGCTCCCATCCCTCACATCTTAGCTGTATTAGGGCTTCTCTGTCCCATCCACCCTCTCTGCCTTCATGCTTCAAAGCCAAGTAATGCCAGCGCCTCAAATCGTAGGCGATCGTAAGGCTCCAAACCACATTGAGATGGTTACGTTTAAATATTTTTTAATGTTAAGGTGCTGCGCAAACACTGGTTCCTCATTCCCTGCCTCCTCACCTTTGCATTCTTATTACAAGTCAGTTTTCCGTACCTTCTGCATCTCACTTGGTGGGACTATCTTACAAAAATCTCGAAGGACTTTTTCCTGAGTAAAGTAGGATGGATGGGTAGCAAAAAGAAATGAATCGGTTATGTATCCATGTAATAATATGCAATAAATCGGGACGCCTCTGGGGGGCGCAGCTGGTTAAGCAACAGACTCTTGATTTCTGCTCAGGTCACGTTCAAGCCCCACGACGAGCTCTGTGCTGACAGCACAGAGCCTGCTTGGGATTCTCTCCCTCTCTCTCTCTCTCTCTCTCTCTCTTTCTCTCTCTGCCCCGCCCCCCAAAATAAATAAACATTAAAAACCATATACAATATACTTATTTTTTTTCATATTAGTAAGTGTATTTTCACACTAAATAAACTCATAGGAGAAAGGATCTGAAGCAGTCAAGTGATTTATTAACATTGTTGCCCAGATTGGGAAAAACTCCTGGAGAAAAGAAATGAGGGAGGCAGGCTTTGATTCATAGTCCGAAAGGAATAGCCACAAAAGTCCTTCATTTACTTAATATGTATTAAATATATACTTCTGAAGCTTGCTGTTAATTTTAAATTAAAAAAAAAAAAAAGCACAAGCCACATAAGGCAGGAAGAAATAGGTAAAATTAAGGTCAGAAGGAACACTGACCTGTTCAGGTACAAGGAGAAGTCCTCACGGAAAATCCAAAGTTGGAAGTGGGTTTTGATGGATGGGCTGCGGCCGTGCACTGGGCTGGTTCTGTTCTTTCTCTCTGCTTTCCCATCGCACCAGGGTTTGTCAGACTGTGGTCTGTGACCTCAGGTCCTCGTGCGCCCTGTCAGTAGGGACGGCAGTGTTCCTCCAAGCCTCTCACAGGAAGTCGTGAGGATTAATGAGAACGTGTTTGCCACCCTCGTGTGCCTCAGAAAAAGATCACGTCAAAATAGAAGACGTGTGGCCTTGGACCCTGAGAGGAAACTATGCCAAAACAAAGCATTGTCCCCTCAAGTGAAGAGAGAGTTCTACCGCTCAATGGTCAGAAGGTCCTAATTTTTAATGCCCGTGACTGAGTAGCCTTCCTACGTGAGAAGAAGCATTTCTTCCGATTCCCATACCAAAGTTCTCCTCTGGTCACTTGGAAGTAAGCATTATTTAAATTCATCACCAATGCTAGAAGATCTAGAAATCATGCTGAGGATGAAATAAACATATTTTTATATCTGACAATTGGTAGTTCCCATAGAGTCTCATGGGTTGAAAAACTTTTTTTTTTTAATTTTATTTATTTATTTATTTATTTAATTATTTTATTAAATCTAATTTATTGCCAAGTTGGTCTCCATACCACACCCACTGCTCATCCCAGCAGGTGCCCTCCTCCATGCCCCATCGCCCGCTTGCCCCTCTAGGAAACGTCAAAGGGAACCCAAGGTCACAAACTCAAGCTCTTTGCATCATTCAGGTGTTTCCCACTTTCCAGAAGTTCACATTATGCCACTTCACTTTGGCAAAAGACCTACCTTTGTACCTGTTTTCACGAAACGGACGTAATCCAAAGAGGATGTTTGCTTTTCCAAAAAAAAAAAAAAAAAAAGTTATGACCATCCTAATATGCTCTTCACTTCACACCATTTCAGTTTATGAAAGGTTCATAGAACATTCTGCTTTTGGACAGTGGGGGGGACCTGTATTGCGATGTCTGTTACCTAATATCCATCCCATAATAGGTACTGAATCTTTTCATAGAAATGATTTTTTTTCTTGCCTCTAATGTCTGAGTCATTCTAGTTATTTAATTGGCCATTTTTTTCATATGTTTTGAACATGCTCATAATACATTTCAGCTATAAAAGCATTTCATATAATTTGTGGCTTTCATGGCTTTTCACTAATACAAAAGAATTTGGCATAAACTGATGTTAGAGAATCGTGCCAACAGAATCAGACATTAACATGCTGAGGCCAAACTAAACTAACTCTTTGTAGTTAAAACGTGTTTTTGCTGTTGGTTCATGTGCTTAATGCAACTCCATTAAGTGGGTAATTTTAGATTAGATCTGCTGCCTTTACTCAAATCAACACTCCTTCTCCATCTGCTCTGAATTCTTAACAACGTGGTTTGGCCATTACCAAGTGCACAGGCAAGGATAATCTATCGACTCAAATACCTCCTACTTTTCCAGAAAGTCACAGGCTCTGATAATGAGGATAGGAGGCACCCGAAACACAGTAAGAATAGAGCCAAAAATATCAAACACAATTAAAAGCTCAAACACCACCTACATTAGCGAAAATTATTTCATAATTTGATCTGTACGGTGTTTCAGGAATTGTGGCAAGGAAGAATGGTAGGATGAAAATATAAAGTACGCTTACAGCAACAGCAATGGCTGATTAAGAAATGCCTGATGTAAGCAGAGCAAAGTGTACAACTCAGTTTACTTATAGATAAGCACATTCCAAGCGGTCACTTTCATCATAGGAGATCAAATGAATTTACGTGAAGGAATTTTTACTTCCCAATGATTGTAAGAGTGGGTCAGAAGGAACAGAAGCAACTCAGTGGGCGTCCAAATTCAGGGGTACTCAAAATTGGCTACATGTTAGAGCCACCAGGGGAGGTAAGGAATACAGATGGCCCCGATTCCACAGACTGGGATGCAGTGGTGCTGGGAAGGCCAGGACGTAGTATCTCTGGAAATCTCTACAGGTGACTTTAACACGCAGCAAGAATTGAGGTTCGTATTTAGCTCAAATCACTTACATGGAAAAGTCACATTCTCTGTATTTTCTTGCCCTAGAGCCAATGGTCAAACAGAACTGCCACCTGCATTCTGCCAGGGGTCTTCTGTGACCACCTGGCTGAGATCAATTCCCTAGACAAGTGCCGCTCAAACTTCCCCTGGCATAGGAATCATCTGGAAATGCTCTGCTTCAGAAGGTCTCCGGCAGGGTCCACAATTCAGCATTATTAACAAGCCCCCAGGGGATGCTGAGGCTGAAGAGGCTGGCGGACCAGAAACCACATTTTGAGTGCTGGAATCTAGACTTTATTCGCTTAATAAACACCATTCCTTGTAAACACCATTACAAAAATGTCAATACATTGTATTAGTGGGAAGAAGAGGAAGATTCAGTAAACTGTCAATGAATCACTCTCCACACCAATTATTAGAATGTGCCACGTCTTGATTTCTTCCTACTCATAGGCAACATAAGCATAACAACAATTTCAGTGAAGTTCTGTCGCTTTGTAAATAAATATTTCTTACCTGGGAATTCTGACATTACCCACTCCTTAGGTCCAGGCGGCTGCCTCCTGCACCTGTTACAAATCGTACTCCACAGACTTGCCCGTGTAAGAACTACACCTTTACTCTATGTATCTCCACCTAGTATTGAATCTGAATTACCGGTGACCTAGCCGGGTGAAAAGCAGAGCTAGCTCTTTGGGGTTCATCTTCCAACATCTTCCAACATCTTCCAACAGCCATCTTCACAGGCTCCACAGCTCTGGGCCTCTCTCGTGCCCAGGGGCTGGATGGGGAGGGGCCAACAAGGTTCTCCCTCATTAGTCCACAAAATAGCCTGCCCATAGCACCATAGCAGAGGGCCAAACACACACCCAGTACTCTTTGATGGACTGGACCGAGTGATTTACAACTCACTGCGGGGGACATCCACCTCAGTGATTCACTCAACCTATTTTTTATTTATGGACGGATAAGACAATTCCCTATGACATAAATGGTATCATGATGGCCATCATATCCATCTCAGAGCACTTGGCCAATTTTTCTAGGTGACATGCGCATAGGCAAAGGGATTTAACGAGATATGTAAAAGCCCTCCTAACGTTTCCACTGAATAAAGCTTCATCGAGCCACATGCTGTTCCTGGTTTTTCCACCTGCTGCCAATGCTGTTACCACTTTTTGTAAATTTCTCTACTCCGATAAACTAACAATATCATCATTTAAATTTTCTTTTTGAGGTATTTTCTATTCATGACGTACCATTTTTTCTAACAAAGTTTTTGTCTTTTAGTTTAATTTGAAAAAGTTCTTTTTGTCACGGTGCCTGTATTTGTCTTGATTGGGGGTGGATTTGCCCCACACTGCGTCCTCTTTCCCAGAAGTGCATAAATGAGTCTTTAGAATGTCCCCTGAATGCCAGGGGCCAAGAATGCTCCAGAAACAGTTTTCTTGCTTCAACTACAGCAAAAGAACCTAGAGTCACCGAAGACAATCCTTGACCAACCCCTTCCAGGGCCATAACCCTTATCTCTGTCCCTAGCCAAGGGCAAGCTACAGCAGATGTGCCTTATGTACTTCTGAGGTAGTGAACAATTTTCACGTGTAGTGGAATCTAAACAGAAGTTGTCAGACCGCCAGGGAAGATAGTGAATTAGAAGGATCCTAAGCTTACCTCATCCCATGGGTACACCTAGATAACACCCGTATCACTGCAAATAACTCAGAACATGAACCAAAGACTGGCGGAACAGACTCTCCACAGCTAAATGTAGAGAATAGGCATGTCAAAGAGGGTAGGAAGGGTGGAGACATGGTCTGGATCCAAACATACAGGTAGGACTGTCCATGAGCGTGAAGGACACCAAGGGAGGAGAGAGGGCAGAGGTAAAGACCTCACACCAGGCACCCCAAGCACGAGGGACCCACACTGGGAAGTTTCAAACTCATAACATTTGAGTCTGAAAATCAGAGGAGCCTAACTTCATGAGTTCTTATAATCAGTGGGGATTCTTCTCTCATGCCTAGACAGCAGTTCTATCCTGCATTTTTCTTTCTTTTCTTTTTAATATAATTTATTTTCAAGTTAGCTAACATACACTGTATGCAGCGTGCTCTTGGTTTCAGGGTAGATTCCCATGATTCATCGCTTACATACAGCACCCAGTGCTCATCCCGACAAGTGGCCTCCTCGATGCCCATCACCCATTTTCCCCTCCCCCCCCCACCATAGACCCTCAGTTTGTTAAGAGTCTCTTACGGTTTGCCTCCCTCTCTGTTGGAAACTATATTTCCCCTTTCCTTCCCCCCATGGTCTTCTGTTAAGTTTCTCAAATTCCACATACAAATCAAAACATATGGTGTCTGTCTTTCTCTGCCTGACTTATTTCACTTAGCATAATACCCTCCAGTTCCATCCACGTTGCTGCAAATGGCAAGATTTCATTCTTTCTCTCTGCCAAGTAGTATTCCATTGTATGTATAAACCACATCTTCTTTATCCATTCATCCATCGAATGGACACCTGGGCTCTTTCTATAACTTGGCTATTGTTGAAAGCGCGGCTATAAACATTGAGATGCAAGTGTTTCTATGAATCAGCACTCCTTTGTCCTTTGAATAAATTCCTAGTAGCTGTTGCTGAATTGTACTGTAGTTCTATTTTTCCACACCGTTTTCCAGAGCGGCTGCACCAGTTTGCATTCCCACCAACAGTGCAAGAGGGTTCCCATTTCTCCACATCCTTGCCAACATCTGTTGTTTCCTGCATTATTAATTTTAGACACTCTGACCGGTGTGAGGTGGTATCTCAATGTGGTTTTGATTTGTATTTCTCTGACATTGAGTGATGATGAGCATCTTTTTGTGTGCCTGTTGGCCATCTGGATATCGTCTTTGGAAAAGTGTCTATTCATGTCTTCTGCCCCTTTCTTCACTGGATTATTTGTTTTTCAGATGTTAAGTTTGGTAAGTTCTTTTATAGATTTGAGATACTAACCCTTTCTCTGATATGTCATTTGCAAATATCTTCTCCCATTCTGTCAGTTGCCTTTTAGTTTTGCTGATTGTTTCCTTTGCAGTGCAGAAGATTTCTATCTTGATGAGGTCCTGATAGTTCATTTTTGCTTTTATTTCCCTTGCCTTCTGAGACAGGTTGAATAAGAAGTTGCTGCAGCTGAGGTCAGAGAGGTTGTTGCCTATATTCTCCTCTAGAGTTTTGATGGTTTCCTGTCTCACATTTAGGTCTTTCATCCATTTTGAGTTTATTTTTGTGTCTGGTGTAAGACGGTGGTCCAGTTTCATTCTTCTGTGGATTGCTGTCCAGTTCTCCCAGCACCATTTGCTGAAGAGATGGGCTTTTTTCCATTGGATGCTCTTTCCTGCTTTGTTAAAGATTAGTTGGCCATACATTTGTGGGTCCAATTCTAGGTTATCTATTCTATTCCATTGGTCTATGTGTCTGCTTTTATGCCAATGCCATACTATCTTGATGATTATAGCTTTGTAGTAGGGGCTAGAGTCTGCGATTATGATGCCTCCCACTTTGGTTTTCTTTTTCAACATTACTTTGGCTATTGGGGTTTATTTGTGGTTCCATAAAAAATTTAGGATCATTTGTTCTAGGTTTGAGAAGAATGCCAGTGAAATTTGGATTGGGATTGCATTGAATATGTAGATTCCTTTGGGTAGTATTGAAAATATCCAATCCAGGAGCATGGGATATTTTTCCATATCTTTGTGTCTTCTTCAATTTCTTTCATTTCCATACTTTTCAGCATAGAGATCTTTTACATCTTTGGTTAGGTTTATTCCTAGGTATTTTATGGCTCTTGATGCAATTGTAAACTAGATCGATTTTTTTTTATTTCTCTTTCTGTTGCTTCATTATTGGTGTATGGAAATGCAACTGAGATCTGTACGTTGATTTTGTATCCCTCGACTTTGATGAATTCATGCATCAGTTCTAGCAGCTTTTTTGTGGACTTTCAGGTTTTCCATGTAGAGTATCATGTCATCTGGGAAAAGTGAAAGTTTGACTTCCTTTTAGCCAATTTGGAAGTCCTTTATTTCATTTTGTTGTCTGATTGCGGAGGGTAGGACTTCTAACACTTTGTTAAAAAATGGTGGTGAGAGTGGACATCCCTGTCATGTACTTGATTTCAGGGGGAAAGCTCTGAGTTTTTCCCCAAGAGGATGATGTTAGCTGTGGGCTTTTTATATATGGCTTTTATGATGTTAAGGTGTGTTCCTTCTATCCCAACTTTCTTGAGGGATTTTATTAAGAAGGAATATTGTATTTTGTCAAATGCTTTTTCTGCATCAATTGACAGGATCATATGGTTCTTACCCTTTCTTCTATTAATGTGATGTATCACATTGATTGATGTGAATATTGAACCAGTCCTGAAGCCTAGGAATGAATCCCACTTGATCGTGGTGAAT
Organism: Puma concolor; assembly: GCF_028749965.1. Lineage (NCBI taxonomy): Eukaryota > Metazoa > Chordata > Mammalia > Carnivora > Felidae > Puma > Puma concolor. The sequence continues at coordinate 6,212,535 of NC_141667.1, read as the reverse complement.
AATTATTTTAATACACTGTTGAATTAGATTTGCTAGTATCTTGTTGAGAATTTTTGCATCCATGTTCATCAGGGATATTGGCCTGTAATTCTCCTTTTTAGTAGGGTCTCTGTCTTGTTTGGGAATCAAGGTCATGGTGACTTCATAGAATGAGTCCAGAAGGTTTCCTTCCATTTCTATTTTTTTGGAACAGCTTAAGAAGGACAGGTATTAACTCTGCTTTAAATGTCTGGTAGATGTTGGGATGAGCACTGGGTGTTGTATGGAAACCAATTTGACAATAAGTTTCATATATTTAAATAAATAAATAAATAAATAAATGTCTGGTAGAATTCCCCTGGGAAGCCATCTGCCCCAGGAATCTAATTTCTTGGGAATTTTTTTTTTTAATTTTTTTTCAACATTTATTTATTTTTGGGACAGAGAGAGACAGAGCATGAACGGGGGAGGGGCAGAGAGAGAGGGAGACACAGAATCGGAAACAGGCTCCAGGCTCTGAGCCATCAGCCCAGAGCCTGACGCGGGGCTCGAACTCACAGAACGCGAGATCGTGACCTGGCTGAAGTCGGACGCTCAACCGACAGCGCCACCCAGGCGCCCCGGGAAATTTTTGATAACTGATTCCATTTCTTTGCTGGTTATGGGTCTGTTCAAATTTTCTATTTCTTCCCGTTTGAGTTTTGGTAGTGTGTGGGTGTCTAGAAATTTTTCCATTTCGTCCAGGTTGCCCAGTTTGTTAGCATATTATTTTTCACAGTATTTTCTAATAATTGTTTGTATTTCTGTGGTGTTGGCTGTGATCTCTCCTCTTTCATTCATGATTATATCTATTTGGGTTCTCCCTCTTTTCTTTTTGAGAAGTTTGGCTAGGGGATCATCAATTTTGTTAATTTTTTCAAAAAACCATCTGTTCTAATGTTTTCTTGGATTCTGTATTGTTTGTTTCTGTTCTAATCTTTATTATTTCTCTTCTTCTTCTGGCTTAGGGGTTTCTTTGTTATTCTGATTCTAGTTCCTTCAGGTGTGCAGTTTGGTTTTGTATTTGGGATTTTTCTTGTTTCTTGATATAAGTTTGGATTGTAATGTATTTTCTCCTTAGGACTGTCTTTGCTGCATCCCAAAGGGTTTGGACTGTCATGTTTTCATTTTCATTTGCTTCCATATATTTTTTTAATTTCTTCTTTAATTGTGTGGTTGACCCATTCATTCTTTAGTAAGATGTTCTTTAACCTCCATGCATTTGGAGGTTTTACAAATTTTTTTCTTGTGGTTGATTTTAAGTTTCAGAGCATTGTGATCTGAAAATATACATGGTATGCTCTCAACTCTTTTATATTTATTGAGGGCTGTTTTGTGAGCCACTGCGTGATATATCTTAGAGAATACTCCACGTGCACTTGAGGAGAATGTGTATTCTGCTGTTTTGGGGTGAAAAGTTCTGAATATATCCGCCAAGTTCATCTGGTCCAGTGTATCATTCAAGGCCATTGTTTCTTTATTTATTTTCTGACTACATAATCTGTCCATCGTTGTAAGTGGAGTATTAAAGTCCCTGCAATTACTGTATTCTTACCAATAAGATTGCTTATGTTTGTGATTAATTGATTTGTATATTTGGGTGTCTCAAGTTGGGGGATAGACATTTATAATTGTTAGCTCTCCCTGATGGATAGACCCTGTAATTGTTATATAATGCCCTTCTTCATCTCTTGTTATAGCCCTTAGTTTAAAATCTAGTTTGTCTGATATAAGTATGGCTACTCCAGCTTTCTTTTGACTTCCAGTAGCATGATAGATGGCTCTCCATCCCCTCACTTTCAATCTGAAGGTGTCCTCAGGTCTAAAGTGGGTCTCTTGTAGGCAGCATATAGACAGATCTTGTTTTTTTATCCATTCTGATACCCTATGTCTTTTGCTTGGAGCATTTAGCCCATTTACATTCAGAGTTATTATTGAAATATATGGATTTAGTGTTTTTGTGTTATCTATAGATTTCATGCTTGTGGTGATATTTCTGGTCCTTTGTAGTCCTTGCAATGTTCCACTCACAGAGTCCCCCTTAGATCTCCTGCAGGGCTGGTTTAGTGGTCATGAACTCCTTCACTTTTTGTCTGGGAAAGCCTTTATCTCTCTTTCTATTCTGAATGACAGCTTTGCTGGATAAAGGATTCTTAGATGCATATTTTTCCTCTTCAGCACATTGAATATTTCCTGCCACTCCCTTCTGGCCTGCCAAGTTTCAGTGGACAGGTCTGCCACTACCCTCATGTGTCTACCCTTGTAGGTTAAGGCCCATTTGTCCCTAACTTCTTTCAGGACTCTCTCTTTATCTTTGTATTTTGCCAGTTTCACTATGATATGCCATGGAGAAGACCTATTCTTGTTATATCTGAAAGTTCTCAGATTTGGATGTCTGCGTTCTTCCCCAAATTAGGGAAGCTCTCCACTATAATTTATTCAAGTAACCTTCTGCCCCTTTCTCTCTCTTCTTCTTCTTCTTCTGGAACTCCTATGATGCAGACACTATTACGTTTTATTGAATCACGTAGTTCTTTAATTCTCCCCTTGTGGTCTAGTATTTTCTTATTTCTCTGTTTCTCAGTTTCATTGTTTTCCATAATTTTATCTTCTATTTCAACCAAAAACCAGAATAACCAGAATAGAGAAGGAAAGGAATAAGAGGAAGAAAAGGAAGAAGAAGGAAGAAAAAACAAAAACAAAATATATATATATATATATATATATACACATTTGTGTATATATATGTATGTATATACATTTATGTATATATGTATGTGTATATATAAATATAAACATACAAATATATATATACACATATAAATACATATATAAATATACACATATAAATATATATGTATACACACACACACATATATATATAATAATAATTGACCAAGAATCAAATCAGAAAATACGAAACCTCTGGACAAACATCTGATGGTGCCTTGTCACCAGTGCTGTGCTCATCTGGAGGAGTGTCTGTGTCCTTGCTCAGTGTCAATCTTTCTGGTTAGATGCCCAGTTATCAGGCACAGAGGGGTGTGGTTGGAGGTGGGTGGGTCCCACCTCCCCTGTGGACCAACTGCCAGTTCCCTGAGGCCCCATCTTGCTGGTGATGGGGAGAAAAATGGCGACACCCCAGTCTCTGTCCCCCAGACCGTGTGTCTTAAACCACTCTGTTCAGGCCGTCCTCACAGTGCCCCATGGTTTGTCCTGCTCCACAGTCTCCCGTGCCACACCGTGTCTTAAAGGATCCCCCTCCATGTGCCCCATTTCCAGGGTACTCCCACTCTCTGCCAGCCAGCTGACAAAGGGCCTCTGGCTAGTGGGACCCTGCAGAGTTTGTTTGTTTTTTTTCCCTTGGAGGCTATATGCCTTCTTCCCGGAGCACTGAAGGAGGGGACTGTACCTCTGAGCCGGCTACTGAGCCCAGGGCTGGCTCCTTCCTCCCCAGGCCCGTGAACGGGGGGGGGGGGGGGGGGGGGGGGGGAGGAGGGGTGGGCAGGCCCCAGTCCGGAGAAAGCCCCACAACCCTAGAATGAGGTAGACGTTGGTTCTTTCTCCATTTTTTTCTGTTCCCTGGTCCATGGTTTTTCTCTTGTCTAAATTCAACCCTACACATCCACACCCTCTGTTTCTCTTCCTTTAGTCTCTCCGTAGAAGGGGATCCTTCCCCTCCGTGCCAATGCCTCCCGTTTTATCTCTCCCAATTCTCCACGGGCCCAATTCCCAATTCTCCATTCCCCATGGGCGCCTGTAGATGTTTCTTTCGCTCTGTGGCCCAGATTCCTGAAATTCCCAGTATTCTGGCCTCAATACTGTTAGTTTTGGGGGATAAGGCAACTTCAGGGGGAACACAACCATAGGATTAATTCAATTTGAAAAATCCTGAAATTCTCTGATTTTGCTTTTACACATATGTTTTAGATGTAGTCATGGGTAGCCAAGGACACTTTCGGGGACCTTCTATGAGAGAAGCCTCATTTGCCTAGTTTTAGGCCTTTGTTTGCAACAGGCTAAATAAAATTCTAGGAGAAAAAAAATTGAGGAAGCAATACTTTTGTATTAAATTGAGGAAGATAGCGAGCATTGTTGTGGGCAGAAATACATAAGAGCAAGAAACACTAATTTGAACTACTCTTGAATTCCCCGAGCCCAGTTACCATGGAGATCATTCTCCTCACCTGGTGCACTTGTGACAATTAAGATGAACCACTGGTTTTGTACTTTGTGTTTTGGTATTTTGGTCCCTGTGTGTTCTTGAATTTATATAGAAAATTCACACCGGGATAAAGTATTCCCATGCTGGGTATCACCCCCAGAGATGTCAGTTTCCTTGTTTAATGGTCTGTTCTGGACATCGGAAGGTTTTTTTAAAGGTTCCAAGATTACAATGTGGTCCAGCCAGGATTACAAATCCCCGATGTCGTTAGATGTTAATCCGTCCCCAAACTTATTTCAAAAATTAAGGCAGGAAAATTCTACATCTGGGAAGATGGAGGGGACGTACAAATATGCATCTTGTCCTTCTTCCCAGCACGTGGTAAGGGTGAACTTCTGGTCCTCTTAAAAATGAGAATGGCAGATAATTTCCTCTGGCCTTTGATAGGTGAAAGGAGGTGAAATATTTCACTGCAGGTTAGAAGCTTTGGGAGCCCAATATATGATCTGGCAGGTTCCCTTTGACCTGCTGGGGCAATTGCCAAAACTCACTGAGGTAAATGTTCATCCATCTGAACCTTGTTCAGATGTAACTATGATGAGAACATCCCTTCCAACCTGCATTGAAGAAGTCATACAAACAAGAGATAAGAATCATTACCTTCAACCACTGAGATTTGGGGGATTCTCTGTTACTTCAGCAAAAGAAGTAACTGTCAGTGCAGAGCCCAATACAGGGCTGTGAGATCATGACCTGAGCCTAAATCATGAGTCAGAGGCTTAACTGACTGAGCCCCCCTGGCGCCCCAAAGGTATGTTCTTTTTTAATGTGTGACAACTATAAACGTATTTGAGACCTCATGTGGCAATTTCTGGGTTTTGGCAATGTGGCTTGGAGATTTCAGTATGTTCCCAAGTTTTCTGAGTCTGAGGCTGAGAGGTGACAACAGCGGGTTCTTTTGGAAAGATGGTTCTAGAGTGACAGCAGATGTAACAAGAGCTGGTTTAGCAATTTTGTGGTCGGCGAGTTAGATTTCAAGCGAATTTACAGAGAATGCTCATAGAAGTGCGATATAGTCAATCTTCTCCTTTGGGATTACTTGATTAGGCTTAGCATTCTGTACTTGAGATTTGTTATTAGCTAAGGCTTACACCAATGACCTGGGAAAATGACACGCAAGTGGGGTCATGTGCATCAAATCACATGAAAAAATTAAAATACCGAGGTTGCTTAGCACAGCTGCTTGCTATGAGATACATTTCTGATAAAGATGATTATCATGGAACAAGGAGATCCACCTAAGGCTCTAAAGCCCAAAGGCATAATATAGTCGCCAAGGAAATAGGTAAACAAAGACAGAAAAAGTGAGGAGTTATTTCCCAATTTATGTTGTTGAGCATCAGGAATCAGGAAGAAATGTTCACTCTTTATGAAGAGAGAACCAAAGCTCTTCTAAGGGAATCTTCCGGCTGCCATCATCCTGGACCGATTTGAAGTCACAAGTGACCTCTGTCTGGATGAGACTTTCAAAGCTGTACCTAGCACTCCTGTGTTTTCTATCCAAGTTCTTCTACTTTTGCCTCTGGCTCATTCATTATCAAGTAGGGCCATGACATACCAGTCAGTCCTCAGCCAAACTTTAGAATAACAGCAGAGACAACAGCAAACACGCCCTGTTTGTGTGTTCTTTCTTGTGCTGCACGTGCTAAAAATAAAATACCGTTAGCTGCCAGAGTCAAAGCAGAGCCTATAATTTGTCTGGCAGCTGGAATTGTGTTTTTTTTTTTTTATTAGTCCTAACAGTGTATCCTTGCGGTGGAGAATTACATGGTAAAACAGATTTTTTTTTTTAAAAATGGTAAAAAGCTTTTTTTTTTTTTTTTTTTTTTTTTTAATACGTGCTTGGGAAAGCGGCCAGGAACAACAACAAAAATAGTCACTCCGCACACGAAGTCTGCAGCAAGAGTGGACAAGTGGGGAAGTCACGTGAGCACAGGTAGGGGATACTGGCAGGATGCGGAAGGCTGCGGAGCAAAGAGCGTCTCTCGCGACGAGGACAGTTTATTGCGGAGTCTCAACCCCCCAGGGATAAGCTGAGATAATATGCACCGGGCTACCGTTGGATCACTGATACCTGAGTGCAAACCCAAAAGCAGCGTCCGCGGAATATTCTGATGGAAGCGCTGCTTCACACATCTGTTACAGACTTCCAGATACGTCTTGATGTGAGAAGGTAAGCATTCTGTCCATCTTCAGCCATGCGTTCCCAACATTTTGGATCTTGGTGCTCCCCCAGGCCTCAGGGCAGAAAAATCCACAAGACATGGCCTTGCTGACCACCTCCTACTAAGACACACAACGGGGCCTGAAAGCAACTTGCGCAGCTCTTTTGATCGCTTAGCAGAGCGATGGCTCAGCGTGTGAGAACCTGCTCAACAGATCAAGCTGACCCCAAACCACTGCTCATCTTTCCTGACCAGGCCAACTGTCAGTCTGGAGAGCCTCCGCTGGTCGTAGTCACGCAGCCGCTCCTGACCCTATACGTGGAGCACCGGACGGACGGGGGACACGGCACCCTGGCAGGTTGACTGTGGGATGTGGAGGCCAAGGTGTGGGGTAGTATGCGTTCAGGGGCCGCGATACCAAACTCATATGCAGAAATCCTAACCCCTCGCGCGTTGGTGTTTGGAGATGCGGCCCTGATTAGGTCACCAAGGTGGAAGCTTCAGGAATGGGATTAGTGCCCTGATCACAAAGGTCCCGGAGGGCTCCTTGGCCTCTTCTTGCCGGGTGAGGACACCAAGATAGCCATCTGCGAACCAGAGTGTGGGTCACCAGGCACTGAGTCCTTCCAGGGCCCTCATCCTGGCCATCCAGGCCTCCGGAACCGGGAGAAATAAATGCCTGCTGTTTCTGAGTCACCTGTCAGTGGCGGTCTGTCGTAGCTGCCCAGACCCGCCGAGACAGGTGTGTGTGCTCTACCACTTAGCTCCTAAGTTGTCCCCTGAACCCCATGTCCTCCCCCCTGCACCACGTGCCCGTGCTGTGGGAAAGCAACCCCCACCCCAGCAAGGCCCAGGAGGGGCACAGAGGTAAACCACCACCCCAGGCAGCATTCTGTCGCTCTGCAGGGAAAAGAGCGCTAACTTCCCCTGCGGCCTCCGGACGGCTTCACGGAGGGCGTGGTGGTTCGCGGGGGCCTTGAAGGCCGAGCAGGATTTGCACAGATCCGGGAGAAGGCGTCCGTTCGGGACCAAGGCGGGGGGCGCCGGGAGAGGGCGGGGTGCCTGGGTGCCGAGAAGCCCCGCAGGGTTTGGAGGTCGGTGCGCTCAACGGGTCACATCTGCCCAGATGGCGAAGGGCTCCCGGAGTGAAGGACACCTGAATCAGGTGATGCCACGGCCCTCCTGGGAATGCCCACGGCGGGAGGACAGTGGTCACTAGGCGGTCCCAGAACGTGGAGCCGAGGTGGACAAAGACCCGTTGGGATAGGACTTTGGCTTCGGGGTGGTTTTCCACCTCTCCCCCAACACTCTGCTTCCTCTAAAGGGGAGTGACGTGAGCACGGCACACCTGGTAAACACACACTTACTTTAACACGTTTTTCTAAACATTTATCTCCGTCTTGTTTGGTATCATGGGATAGATCCCGCTTTTTCTCTTCCAGTAATTGGGATTTGTGTTTTGTTTCTTCTGTGAGATCTGGGCTTTGCATTTGTTGCCAAAATGGATCTAAGGTGGTCAGTTTCAAAGGCGAAAAGACTAGTTCCCGTTAAAATTCTACTAAGAATTTTAAAATAAAATAAAATGCTACTAAAACACCTGTATTCAAACACCAAGTAAAACAGCTCATCGTTCTACGATGATCTGTAAAGAATTATAATTTTCTAGTAAGCCTTATTGATCTCACTGTTAGCAACATAAATACCAGGAGAAAAAATTGTAAAAGGTCACCCAACTCCTTCTTTTTATGTTTTTCCCCCAAAATGTACAATACCGTTAACAGAAGTTAAGCTTTTAAATGTAACTAAAAATTCCATTATTCAGGTGTTGACAGACGTAGGTTTCTGAGACCAAAGGTTTTCAAGAATTGAGGTCAGGGCCAAAATAGAAAATTTATAGGGGAACTCAACCTAAAATATTCCAGGTTCTGCAGGTGGAGGACGAGTTGATAAGAAGGAGAGGTTTATCATGTTAAATTAAAGATGGATGCAAGGTTCTTTTTCACTCCTCCTGTCAACTGCCCTTTTCCTTAATATACAACTGACTTTGACCTTCTCAAGTATCCATTTCCAGAAGCTGGGACAACTAGTCTTTCTGAACAGGGAGTAAGATCAGGGCATCACAGTTTTCACCAGAATTTCTGTAAATGGACTACTGTCAACCCCGAACTCTATATGCAGCTTTTTAAACATGAAGGCAAAATAAAGACATTTTTAGGCAAACACAAGTGTTGACAATCCATTGCAGCGATTTGTATAAAACATATTAAAGAAAATTCTTCAGGCTGAAGGAAAATGACAATTCGTAAAACTTGTATCTACGAGAAAGAAGGTAAAAAAGTGAAAATAATCAGTAAGTAAATATGACAGACTTTAAAATTTCATTTTAAACTGTAAAGAATCAGTTCTCAAACTTTTTAGTCACAAGACCCCTTTATGTTAAAAAAAGAAAAAAAACTGAGAGGGGGCGCCTGAGTGGCTCAGTCCGTTAAGCGTCCAACTTCGGCTCGGGTCATGATCTCACGGTTCGTGGGTTCGAGCCCTGCATTGGGCTCTGTGCTGACAGCTCAGAGCCTGGAGCTGCTTCAGATTCTGTGTCTCCCTCTGTCTGCCCATCCGCTGCTTGTACTCTGTCTCTTGCATTGTCTCAAACGCAAATAAACATTAAAAAATTTTTTTTAAAACTGAGGATATCAAAGACATTTTCTTTATGTGAATTATAGCTACTAATATATTTAGCATATTAAGAACTAAAACTGAATAATAATATGTGTATATTCTTATTTTCAAGTGAATTTGTGTCTATAACATGAATATATATAATATTTATATATGTAAAATAAATATATGTATAAAGTGAATATATATAATATGTATCTTCAATAAATAAATTTATTCACTTTATAAAGATAGATTTACTTGAAAATAACAAGAATTCCACACCTGTTAACAAAAAAAAAATCTTTTTAAAGAAGTATAACTGTATTTTATTTTTTCTAAGTTTATTTATTTATTTTGAGAGAGAGAGAGAGGGAGAGAGGGGGAGGGGCAGAGAGAGAGGGAGACAGAGGATCCCAAGCAGGCTCCACTCAGCACAGAGCCTGATGGAGAGCTCGATCTCACGTCTGCGAGATCATGATCTGAGCTGATACCAAGAGTTGGATGCTCAACTGACTGAGCCACCCAGGCACCCCAATATAACTGAATTTTAAAACAAAATCATTAGCAAGAACAGTGGAACTGTTTTCTATTTTTTGCAAATTTCTTTAATGTCTGAAGTAAGAGAAGACAGCTAGATTCTCATATCTGCTTCGTATTCAGTCTGTTACAACACCATATGTTATTTAGCCTCTGAAAATGAAAATATACCCTCATGAAAGAATGAGAGTAAAAAGGTAAATAAACTTTCTGGAAGTAGTTCGAACCTCAGGTACAACCTGAAAAAATTTCAGGGTTCCTGGGCCACAATTTGAGAAAAATCGATTTACGGCAAAAGTCATAACAATGTATTTGGAGTTTGTAACATATGGAGAAGGACAAAGCTCGCATATGGGATGGGAATCAGGAGATGAAATTTACTCCTGCAAAGTTCTCACACTCCACCTGTGTCATAATCAACTTAAAGGTAAACCAATAAGTCAACATTGTATATTAAACCCAAGAAAGCCCCAGGGAGGAGGTGTGGGGAGAGAGAAAAGAAGGGAGTTAATAAACCAAGAGTGGAGATAATGAAGAATACCAAACTTTAATCACCGGATCCCCAAAAAGACAGGAAAAGATGGGAAAGGATTAATAAGCAGATGGCATGAATAGTAAATAAATGGCAAGAAGGAAAATTAAACACCAAAATAGCAGAAATTATATTAAAGTTATCTAAACAGTCCAAATCATCTTTTATAAAACCTAAATTATCTAAAACAAATAAAAAATAAAATTATCTAAACAGTCTAGTTCAGCATTTTTTTCAAAGCAGGTCTGTAAAACTGTGCCAAGTCTAGGGACATACATTAAATATAAAACCACAGTGAAAGTATGGGGGGGGAAATACCACTGTGAATACTGACTATAACAAGCTTCAAAAGATATATTAAGATTGGATAAAGCAGTTTTCAAGACAATGAAAAAAGGAGAGGGTCAAATAATGGTAAGAGTAGCTAAATCAAAGAAGACTCACAAGTTCTCTGTGTGTATACACCTATTCTAGACCTTCCACGTACATAAAGAATTGACACAAAAAAAGGGATTTAAAAAACCAATCTACAACCAGAGTGGGGAATTTTACCAGTGGTATCTCAGCTGCCATGGAACATTAGACAAAACAACAATAATAATTAATAATAATAATGACGGAAGACACTTGAATAATGGAATGGCGTGATCAACCAACCTAATCGACATTTATGAAACACCCCACCCCAACAGAGCAGACCGTACATTCACACGAACAATGAACACTCACCAAGATAAAAATACAAATACCTAATCATCACACACCTTTCAAGACATGTAAAGGATCGAAATTATATCGTGTATGGTCTCTGACCACAACAGAATTAAAATAAGAAATCAACAAAATTATTTGAAGTCTCCCCCAAATATTTGGTAATTAAACAACACAATGCCAAATAACATGTGGCTCAAAGAAGAAATGACAAGAAACATTAAAAATAGTTTACTAAGTGATGAATTTAAAACTACATATTAAATACGAGCTGCAGGTAAAGCAGCCCATTCAAGAAACATATAGCTTTGCATGATTATATTAGGAAAGATTAAAGAAAAAAAAAAAAAAACACTCAAATCAGTGACCTAAGCTTTCACCTTAAGAATCTGGAAAAAGAAGAACAATTTAAATGCAAAGTAGAAGGAAGGAAATGAGAAGCAAGAGAGTAGAAGCAACAAAAAAATATAAAATAAATAGTAATGAAACCCAGTGTCTCATGTAAGCAGCTTGGAAGCCATCACTCCGTCCTAACAAATAAAAAGTTGAGCAAAGTGAAAAATCAATAGCTCCTCCTAGATCTGTCAGAGAAGTGAGGTCACGGGACAAACCACAGCCCCTAAAATTTTAGAGACACGGGCAGATGCAGAGAATCACAATTTACCGAAACAGAAGTCCATGAGCAGAGACGTCCAAGAGAAACAGGGCTTGGTTGGGAAAGCCTGAAATGTAACTGATGAGTTGCTGAAGGCTCAGAACAGACAAGCCTGAGATGTAACAGCTCCAGCAAGACACAGTCATGGTGGGAAGTGGCAGGGAGGTGGGGGGGACACATTCAAGACTTTTATCTCCAGGAGCTTCACCAGGTTCCCACAGTGAAGATCAGAGATAAGTCTCCTGTGCATCTCGCAGAGGGAGGGGAAAAGAAACCATTTCTTAATACACCAGAACATTCTGTCCTACTTAGCAAGGCCTGCCCTCAAGAGAAACTACTTTCCCAGAGTCTAACTTAATGGAGTTTGTTCAGAGCCTAACCAACCTGGGGTAAGGAAAATGCCCAACTTCAAGCCCATCTACCTTCCAAGTGGGAGAAGGGATACATTCCCTCAAGCCCTTTCTAGCCATCTCATATCACTTATCAGGGTGAAAAAAAAAAACAAAAACTGAGAAACATTTGTAAAGTTTATAGTCCAGGCGCATAGACTCACTAAAAGACTAAGACCTAATCACAGGACTGTAGAATGTTTCCCCTCACCCCACAACCCACCACAACATTACTGAAGGCCTATTTATCACAGTCCTTTTGCCCAGTATGTGATGTCTGCCCTTTCACAAAAAATTACAAGGCATACTAAAATCAAAAAATAAAAAAAAAAAAAAAAACATAGTCTGAAGGACAGAATAAGTATCTGAACCAGACCCAAATATGGCAAGGATGTTGAAATCATGGGCCATGAATTTAAAACAACTATGATTAAGGGGTACCTGGGTGGCTCAGTCAGTTGAGCGTCAGACTTCGGCCCTGGTCACGATCTCACAGTTCACAACTTCGAGCCCCCCGTCAGGCATTGTACTGATAGCTTAGAGCCTAAAGCCTGGTTCAGATTCTGTGTCTTCCTCTCTCTCTTCCCTTCCCCCACTCAAGCTCTGTCTCTTTCTCTCTCTCAAAAACAAGTAAGAACATCCAAAAATTTTTAAAGAATATTTAAAACAACTGTGATGAAAATGTTGAGGGCTTTTATTGTATTTCTATATGTTAGCAGCTAACAATGGGGAAATTAAGTTAAAGCAATACCATTTACAATGGCAAAAAAAAATGTGAAAAAATTAAGAAAAGGAGTCAGGACTAGCACATTAAAAACTGAAAACTACTGAAAGAAATCAAAGGCTTATGAAAATAAATATATGCATTATGTAATCATTGGAAGACGGCATAGTCTAAGAATGTCAATCCCCCCACACACGTTGATCTATATATTTAATACAATCCCATCAAAATCCTAGCAGGTTGTTGTAAAAGGAGACAATCTAGTTCTAAAACTTACATGGAAAAGACTTAGATTTGTCAAAGCATCTTAAGAAAAGAATAACAGATCGGCAAATGTAAATCATCTATTTTCAAGACTGATGGTAAAGCTAAATGTTCGTGACTGTGTAATATTGACCTAGAAGGGCATATAGACCAATGGTGCAGACTAAACAATCCAGAAGTATTAGGACACATACATGTTCAAGAGATCTGGGGAAAGGATAGTCTTCTCAACAAATGGTACTGGAACCATTAAGATATCCGTATGGAATAAAACAAACTGTAACTCTTATCTCACAGTGTTGCTAGAAATCAACTCAATGTAAAACTGTTACATAAATGTGAAATAGTCTTCTAATGTGTTTAAGCAATTATGTCAGAGATACCAGCTCCCGAGACCGCACCTTTACCTCTTAGGCCACACTATCTGTAATATAATGTGGTGAACCTTATAGGTCAGAGAAAATTAAATATAGTAATGGACTGTCCTACATCTTAGTTACTAATTCAATGGCATGCATCTCCCTCCTGTGAGCAAAGCAATGTAGCCATAAAGTCTGCTCATCAAAGAAGAAGAAACACATAGGGAGCAGTTGTGGGTTGGTAAGAGCTTCTTTATTCTTGCCATAGGACTGTGAAAATCAAATTTTCAGTCATGAGTACAGAAGGCAGGATTCAGTTCAAGAATAGATTGACCATCATAACACATGGCCAATATTTCCCCAGACCTAGCTTGTGCCCAGAATGTGGTAAGTTCTTTGTGTGTGTTTAAATGACAAGAGGGGTGCCTGGGTGGCTCAGTCGGTTAAGCTCCCGACTTCAGCTCGGGTCATGATCTCACAGTCCGTGAGTCCGAGCCCTGCATCAGACTCTGTGCTGACAGCTCAGAGCCTGGAGCCTGCTTTGGATTCTGTGTCTCCCTGTCTCTGTGCCTTTCCCCTGCTCATACTCTGTCTCTGTCTCAAAAATAAATAAAAACATCAAAATAAAATAAAATAAAATAAAATAAAATAAAATAAAATAAAAGACTAGATCATGAGCATTCCAAGCCAAAATGGCTATTCAAGATCTTATTATTTTCTAAGCTCTTCATTATTTGATAGACAGGCTATAAAAATAAGATATTCCTTCTTCATAGTGAGAAAACTATGAGTCAGGGGGTTATGAGAAATTACAGGAAGCTGTACCACAAAGTAGAACAAAAGTGTCCAGGAGGGTTGAACACTCACGTGCTCTGGACTGTTCAGAGAGAGACTGAGGTATCAGATAAGACTTCTTGGAGGGGCAGCCATTTGAGATACAGCTTTACAAATAAATGTGAAAACTCACTGAATGCCATTAATACCTGGGAGAAACATGCCTGTTATTTGCATTATTTTTATGTTTCAGGGGCCCGCCTTTCCCGTGTAGTTTGCTAATTTCAAGCCCTGACTGAGTGCTCCACTTGGTCTTAGGCAAAAGCTTCAGAGAACAAATGGCTCTAACTATTGAGAACTCTTAGTTAATGGACTCTGGATGAGGTTTTAGTACATAAAGTACCTTCTCTGTGACAAGCTGATGGAAAGATTAATTGTATACCTCCAGTGTTTGAAGACTCCAACCAAGTGAATTGCTTTAAATACTCAGTAACTTAACCTGCATAAAAACTGATAATAGCAATTATAAATAGAATTGTGCATACTTTATATCAAGTGCATAGACATCAGTCTGACTCAAGATGGGGCCAATATGTGATATACACAATAGTTATGAAGATTGCCATTAGAGGAATAAAAATAAGAAAACCAGCTGGATATTCTTACAGAGACCTCAAGAGAAATCTCAAGATAATGAAATGAATTTCAGTAAAAGTCAACAGCTGGATGCATGCTAGGCCACTGCCAACAACCACCGCCTCCCCCGCCCCCCGCCTCCGAGAAAAACCACACAAAACAGAAACTCTGAATCTTAGAAACATTTAGAACCAACTTTCCTACTAACTCCTATAGAGACACGGGGTGAAAGAGCCTCCTGGTACACAATGAGACCAGAATGAACCGGAAGCCCTATTCCTTGCGAAAGGCTCTCTGGGTATGTAACTTTCCTTACCTGGAAATCATTAGCATTCAATTCCGTTTCATGCCCACATTCAACTGGAATTCTGCAGGGGACAGCCTCAGATTTTCCCAACCAGACACGTCAAAAATATTCCAGCTCTGGGTAGCCTGTGATGGAAAAGAGCTACTGATTTCATCATCTTCTATCTCCAGCCAAATTATGACCCCCAGAAAGAAGAAAAATTCTCCGTGCGAGGTATCTCTCCATTCCTTTCGTCTTTTCTCTCTTCCTATTTTTCCCACTCCCCTTCAACACGAGCACTATTTGCTTTCTGCCTTCCATTTTGACTTTTCTCCTGTTGATTTCCTGCCTTAGGGAAATAGGATGGCCATCTCTTCTTCCTAGTGCTCCAGTACTGAAGGACCATCTTAATCTGGAAATATGTGAAGATCAGTATGATATCTTCAATGGCTCTTCAGATAGCCCTTTGATGCATACACCATTCCTGGGGCGGGATTTGCACCCCCTCCCCCGCCCCAAGAGTCCCCAGGCTCCCTGCCTGTGAAGCATTCACACTCAGGGAGCTCAGCACTGGTAGAATATCAGGGAAGAAAAAAAATCTGTCCTACACATTAGAGAAGGTGCGTTTTTTTTTTTTTTCTTTCTTCCCTTGGAGTTCTTTCTCAACTTCATGGGTTGGTTTAGTCACTAATAATAACTTGTTAACTCAATGAGATATGTTAGTTTTCTATTGTTGCATTAAAATTTACCACAAAAGTAATGGCTTAACCTATGCCTGTTTACCACCTCACATTTCTACAGTTGAAGTCCAGGTGGCTTAGCAGGGTCACCAGGGTCATGAGGTCAAAATCTAGGCGTCCACCAGTCTGGGCTCTTACCTGGAGCCTCTGCTCTGGAATTTACCCTCACACGTATTCAGGCTGTCTACCACATTCAGTTCTCTGTGGGTGTAGGACTGAGGTCCCCATTCTCTTGCCGCTGTTAGCTGGATACTTAAATTATCTCTGACATTCTAGCCCATCCAGTTAATTCAGAATAATCTCCCTATTCGAAGGTCAACTAAGCAGAAAACGTAATTATATTTGCAAAATCCTATTGCCACGTAACATATTTACAAGCATGATACCTCCTCATGTTCACAGGCTCCAGAGGTTGGCTTACGGCATCTTGGGGGAGGGGGTGTGATTTCTAGTATTCTGCCAGAACATGAAGCTCTTAGTCAAATACATATAATTTTATTTTTAATTTATTGCACCTATCACTATCATCATAAGTTTTTTCATCAAAAGTCTTGGGCTTATTTTAGATATTAGATTTCAAAAAAAATTTTTGTGGGTAACCTTACCCCTTATTTGTTTAAGTAATCTGGAGATTTTGTTTTGTTTTGTTTCTCTTTTAAATCTAAAGGCTATCGTACATCATTTTTATCAACAACTTACAATGATGGCCGTTACGAATTTTTAAAACAGTCTTGATCTCAGATTTAACACTCACTACAAGTTTTCTTTTTATTTGTATTTTAATTTTTACTTAACTGAAAAGTCGTTGTGGATTTGATCATGTGATTCTCTCTGTAAAATCTTTCAAAATCTCTTCTGGACATTAGAGAAATCCCAATTGCCATCAGACAACACACATGATTATTTATAACACAACCACATTCCACAGATATCATTTCATTTTTTCTCATTCTTGCCCTCTCTTTGCTATGCAGGTCACAAAATTCTAAACACAAGTTTCAAGAACTTGAAAAGTGTTGAAATCATACAGAGTGTATTATATCACAACAAAACTAAATGGAAATAAGACCGATATGGGGCACCTGCGTGGCTCGGTGGGTTAAGCATCTGGCTCTTGATTATAGCTCAGGTCATGATGTCATAGTTCATGTGTTCAAGCCCTGCACTGAACTCTGTACAGACAGCACAGAGCCTTCATGGGATTCTCTGTCTCCCTTTCTCTCTCCTCCCCTCTCCTACTTGTTCTCTTTCTCTCTCTCAAAATAAATAAATAAAAACATTTAATTAAAAAAAAATGAAATAAGGACTGATCCCGAAAAATATCCCAAATATTTGAAAATTCAGCAACACAGTTTGAAATAATCCATGGATCGAAACAAGAAGTCACAAAGGAAATTAGAATATTTTGAGCTGAATGAAAGTGGAGAGATAACATACCAATATTTGTGGATTATAACTAAAGCAATGGATAGAGGAATCATTACAGCATTAAAAACCTGTATGAGAAATGGAGAAAGATGTAAAATTAATTATCTACCACAACGGTCTAGAAACAAAGAGCAAATTAACTGCAAAGAATGTAGAAGCTAAGAAAAAAATTAAATAAGCACATGAATAAAATATAAAAAGGACAGATCAGAAAAAATTAATGAAACCAAAGCTGGTTTCATATTAATCTTTGAAAAGATCAATAAAATCGACAAACCTTTAATAAGAATGGTCACGAAGATAGAGAAGACCCAAATTACTAATATCAGAGATGAAAGATGGGGCCATCATCACATATTCTACAAATATGAAAAGAATAACGGGGAATAATGTGAACAACTTCATGTCAATAAATCTGGCAGTCTAGGTGAAATGGACAGCTTCCTTGATATGAAACGAACACAAGAACAAATAGAAAATGTGGATAGGCCCTCAGCAACTACAGGATGCCCCTCCAGCATTCCCTCGCTGCAGGTCGGTTCTGCTGTTTCAACTCTAGTGACTAATCTCAGTTTCGGAAAATGCAGAATTGGGCTCCTTAATGGGCCTGAGGCAAACACCTGTCACCTCTTCATCACCTTCCTGAAAGGCAGGACTTTAGACTTTTAGAAAGAATGCCTTCAGTTCTCATATAGAAGCTGAGGACGGTGATGCTTCAGCCTTTCCTTGTAAAACTCCCACACCACCAACAACATAACTAAGTAAAGGATACCTGCTATTTTGTTTTAATGAACACACCCATCACACACATATAAATATAGAAATGTCTATTTTATGCATTTCATATATATTTCTATATTTATATGAATATTTAAATGTGTACATTTCTATATTTATATGAATATGTATATTTTATACATTTACATTTTTATTTGTATTGGGCATAAATTTTTATTGGGCATAATGCTCCCCAAACAGCCTAGAGGACTTATGAGAGGCCAATTTCACTCCTTCCGTCCTTTCTTCCTTCTCTCCTTTTTTATTTCCTTTCCTTATCTGCTCATTTAGTATGTTCCAGATAGCAATATTCTTTAAAATATTATTTTAAATATTAACTCAATAACACCCCTAATTGCAAATGTGACCCCCAGTTATTTAAGCAAATCAGATTCAGGCTATCTCTGTTCCCTGTGATTGATTCCAAAATGGTTCCACTTCGGGTCAATGTGGTATAAAGAAAGGTTTGCCTGTGGCTCCGGAAGAAATTCTTTCTCATTCTCCTAGGAAAATGCACTGAAATGTTCTATCTCAGGTGTGAATGAGCAATCCTGAAACCCCGGGTCCTCACAACTCCCATGCTCAGGCAACCAGCCTTGTGGGGAGCTGGGCTATAGACAGAAAGCCTGGACCCTCCAGGACTCATCTGAGCCATGGAAACCATCAACACTGGGGCCAGGGGTACCTTGGATCTCCAAGGCATGAGCCCTGGATTCTTCGTTACTGTTTAAGGTAAATATGAGTTTGAAAATACCCCACATGTTTCACAGAAAAGAGAATGGGGTTGTTTCTAATTAACCAGATGATATACATTGATAATGAAAACTACCCAGTAGACTAAGTCTGGAAAGTTTATCTAAGTAGGAGACCTGGTCCCAGAGACCAGTCTTCTTTTAATTATAGACAAATTTGTTATTTCCCTTTTCTGGTCTGCGCTTTCTCTGCTTCCTCGTTCTTAATGCTTATGCAAATTAGAAAAATTATTCCATGGGACTCAGTTAATAGGTAAATGAATGGCAATACTCACACAAAGTCAATTATAATTAAACTGATCATGCGTCCAGCTTGGTCTGATTCATTATGAGAAAGTAAGTTTTTGAATGATTTTGAGTTAATACTAGACTACACCTTAGTGTAATCCAGACACCAATTACTTCAGAATATTATTTTAAATATTAAATCAATAACTCACTCTTTTTTTTCAACGTTTATTTATTTTTGGGACAGAGAGAGACATAGCATGAACGGGGGAGGGGCAGAGAGAGAGGGAGACACAGAATCGGAAACAGGCTCCAGGCTCTGAGCCATCAGCCCAGAGCCCGACGCGGGGCTCGAACTCACGGACCGCGAGATCGTGACCTGGCTGAAGTCGGACGCTTAACCGACTGCGCCACCCAGGCGCCCCTTTTTTTTTTTTTTTTTTTTAATTTTTTTTTTTCAACGTTTATTTATTTTTGGGACAGAGAGAGACATAGCATGAACGGGGGAGGGGCAGAGAGAGAGGGAGACACAGAATCGGAAACAGGCTCCAGGCTCTGAGCCATCAGCCCAGAGCCCGACGCGGGGCTCGAACTCACGGACCGCGAGATCGTGACCTGGCTGAAGTCGGACGCTTAACCGACTGCGCCACCCAGGCGCCCCTTTTTTTTTTTTTTTTTTTTTTTAAATTTTTTTTTTTTCAACGTTTATTTATTTTTGGGACAGAGAGAGACATAGCATGAACGGGGGAGGGGCAGAGAGAGAGGGAGACACAGAATCGGAAACAGGCTCCAGGCTCTAATAACTCACTCTTAATTGAAGGTGTGCTCCCTGAATAATCTAGGCCAATCAAAAGTAGCCCATCCCCATTGCCACTGCTTGGATCTGGAGTGGAAACATGGCTGCCCTGGACCAGTGAAGCGTAAGGAAGGCTTGCTGCTTCAGAGGCAACTCCCGTTGCTCTCCTGGGGAATGTCCAGGAGCAACTCTTTCCATCCACAGGTTGTGAATGAGGGACACTGGAGCCCCAGGTCCCAGTGATGCCACCTTCAGGGAACCAATCCTGGTAGGAGCTGGACTGCAGTCCAGAAGCTGGAGAGATAGAAAGGCTGGGTGCCCTGTAACTCCTCTGAGCCAGGGGACCCATCAGCACCAAGGGCAGTGTTCTCTGGAGCCTCCTGGGATCGAGTCTGGGGGCTTGCTGACTTGTTTACTAAGTATAGTTAGGGGTGGGTTTCTCCTTCTACTTCTGGAATCACCACCACATGTTCATAGGCCCTCCAAGCTGAGAGGATCAGGCTGTTCTAACTAAGCAGACGATGTGCTTTGATAAACAAAAGGGCCCAGTGGACTAGATCTAGGAAGTTTGCTCTAAGTAGATCTGGTCCCAAGGCCAACTTGCCTTTTAATTATGGGCAAATTTGTTATTTCTCCTGTCTGTCCTTTGGCCATTCTTCAGTTTTAACATTCAATCAGGTGAGACAAATTACTTCGTAGGACTCAGTAGATGTGTAAGTGACTGGCAATCACCACACGAAGTCAATTATAATTAAATTTATCATGCTTCCAGCTTGGACTGATCCATCATGAGGAAGCAAGTTTTCAGACAACCTTGAATTTTAATGCCAGAATAGTATATCAGTCTTCAGTAACTTCCCTTGAAGCACTATTAACAGTCAGCTAGTGGCTGTGACTTAAAATGTATTCCATTTGGAAGCCAGCCATAGGAACTCCCCTATAGAAGTACGGGAAAATGAAGTACGCACATAGCCCTCTTTAAAACTGCATGCCAGTAAAATTCCTAGAGAAATGGATTTATAATCATATTTCACAATATGTTGATTATGGTCTTGTCGTGGTTCCAAGGAATTTATTCTACTGGTTGCACATCTTCCTGAAGTCATCAGTGAAATCTCTACATTTATGGGAAGAATTGTATGTCATGGACATGTTTTTGTGGACCTTTGTGAAGCAACTGGCAGGTGCATCCAATGAAATGTTCTCTCCCTGAGCTTTATATCCTGAGCGAACTACTTCAAGAGATGGGGCCAGTTGGCAATTACATCATTCCCAGAAGCTGTGACGGATAGCGTACAAACTCTTCCCATAGCATGACACTTGGTCTGATCACTGCCGCCCGGCTCACCTTGACATCTGTCCAGTTCCCAAGCCCTGGCCTCCAGCTTTTTCTCTGAGCTCTCGAGAGAGTTCCAGTAAATCACATCTTTGATTGAGATGGCCAGAATCATTTTCCCCTGATAATAACCAGAAATGTGATTCTTAACCAACACCCAGGACTCCTACCTTCTTCTCCTTCAGAGAATTGCTATCATGTTGGTGAGTTCCCGCTACATTCCTCTGAACTGGAAAGGGAGTGGGGAGAAAGGAAGAGAGACTTTGCTGCGGTGTCTAAGGGGAATCGTGGCAAAGTAAGGTTGATCCTGGTACATCCAACTGGATAAGATAATGGCTTCGATCCCCACCATTTCCACTCGTATCTGCTCCTGTGACAGCTCATCTGGATAGTTCAGTGAGATGTGGGGAAGGAGACTGAACCCAATGGCTTTGCAGCCAGGCAGATCCAAGTACCAATTTCAAGCTTTGCCTTGGTGGTGTTCTCATTCTGGCAACTTCCTTAACCTCTTTGACTCTCATTTTCTTAATGCATATTTCACTTCACTGGTACATTACTGAAAGGATTAGAGATATTGGTGGTATTAACTGGTACATGCATGCACCATAAGTGATAGCTACTATTATTATTAATATTCATATCATCAGATCACTTCTCTATAGGACAATACAATTGCAGAAGCTCACATTTTGGAGCTGGATGGGTCTACTTTGAAATTTGGACCTGTCGGGGCGCCTGGGTGGCGCAGTCGGTTAAGCGTCAGACTTCAGCCAGGTCACGATCTCGCAGTCCGTGAGTTCGAGCCCTGCGTCAGGCTCTGGGCTGATGGCTCGGAGCCTGGAGCCTGTTTCCGACTCTGTGTCTCCCTCTCTCTCTGCCCCTCCCCCGTTCATGCTCTGTCTGTCTCTCTCTGTCCCAAAAATAAATAAACGTTGAAAAAAAAAACAATTTGAAATTTGGACCTGTCAACTTACAGCGGTGTGAAAACCCAAGCATAAATGCAATTCAAACCATTGGGCAAGTACTTCACCATATTTGAGCCTCGTTTCTTTTTCTGTAAAAAGGAAATAAGCTTAATCTCATCAAGATTGTGGGAAGTCAATGAGAGAGTATTTTTAACACCCAGAACTGTCGCAGCTCATAGTAGGTATGTGAATTCCATCAGTTTCCTCTTATTTTCTCTGCCGTTTCTTTTCTCTCTCTTTTTCCTTCCTCACAATCCCTCAAAAGCTAATATCTGCTTAGTCTGATCTTCAAGACCCTGCTCAGTTTGTTTCAGCTTAACTTTCGGATGTTACCTTCAACTCCACTAACAAAGTCTCCACTCTGTCAGACCCACCTCTGTCCCATCTTCTGGTTACTGTCCCTTACTGTTCCTATCTGCACCTCTGTCACAAGCTTTGTACCCCCAGCAGCCCAGTCTACAGTTTGCTTCCTGGGCCACGTCTGCCCACACCTGCACCCAATAGTGTGACCTAACCGTAGGTGTCTGTTTTGAGGACAGGAAGGTCAGTATAATGCTCTCTCTCGCTGCGGCCACAGAAACGTAGGGCCTTCTCTCTCTCATCACTGATGTTTTCACTCTTCATCTGTTCCCCGGTAAAGGAATTGACTAGTTCGTTCACTTTCCTTCTTTTCTTTGACAGTGGAACAGGACCATCTTCCTTAAACATAACAGAACTGAAGAAGACATACTTTTTTGAATTTAGGAGTATATATGGCTAGCCATAAGATGGCATTCTCATAGCAAAATAGTTCCTCCTTGTCCCTTTTGTTATTTTTGTTAAAATAAATTATCTTATAAATGAACCAGAGGACTTGGATTTTTTTGGCTTCTTCTCTGTGGTTTTATGCATGATCCTTCGCCTCCTCGCCCCTAAAGAGGCTGCTGTCCTAGTGGATGAACACGTGGCCAAACCCGGTCCTGCCCCCTGCTGGCCATGTGGCCCCAGCAAAGGAGGACACCACCCCTGCTGGGTGGCTCAGGTGGGCACTATGTGGGATGTCCAGCGAAAGACGGGTATGAGCACACTTACGCTCCCAATTACAAAGCC
Source organism: Puma concolor (assembly GCF_028749965.1). Taxonomy (NCBI): domain Eukaryota; kingdom Metazoa; phylum Chordata; class Mammalia; order Carnivora; family Felidae; genus Puma; species Puma concolor. Next base: position 6,189,491 of record NC_141667.1, on the reverse strand, counting down.
TGTGTTTGTGCCAAGACTCTCCTCTATTTTTTTATATTTTTTAATTTAGGTGAGAAAGACCGAGTGAGGAGCTTTCTCTAGTCCCTTCAGGGGCTCAATGTTTCTTCTTTTAAGTCACTTCCAGACACCAGATGAATAGGAACCAGCTCACACCGACTTGACAAGTCTCCTTACGAGAGGGAAGGTGTGGATGAAATGGCCTCCCAGAAGTCCTCGCGAGGACACCCTGCTTTGACAGTTTGATGGTGTGGGGAAGAACATCCACCAAAATGATGACTACTAGCTTAGTAAGTTAGCCAGCCCCGTTCTGCGGACGCCGATGGACACGCGAAGTCAGAGACCGAGGACGTCGAGGAAGTAAAAGCAGTAGCAGGATCATTACCTTAATCTTGCTGGTTCCCGGAGGCCCAAACCCCACTGGACAATGCCAAAGCCTGGGGGGAGACTGCAGGTGCCATGGGGCCGAACCACAGAAGAACCCTGAGCTCAGGGGATCTGTCACCTCTTGGTAAACCGCAAGTAAGCCTGTGCTCTGGCTCCACCCAAACAGAGGGAGATTGGGTGTGGCCAGCACCACATCGTACATTCTTTTAAAAATATTTGTTTCATATTTATTAATTTTTGAGAGAGAGAGAAAGACAGGACACGAGTGGGTTAGGGGCAGGGAGAGAGGGAGACAGAATCCGAAGCCGGCTACAGGCTCTGAGCTGTCCGCACAGAGCCAAATGCAGGGCTGGAACTCATGAACCATGAGATCATGACCTGGACCAAAGTCGGATGCTTAACTGACTGAGCCGCCCGGGCGTCCCGCCTCCTAGTACATTCTTCGCTGTGTGGCCTCACTTCTCAGAATTGCAAGCTGCAGACAAACCTGAGACGTGGCCAGGTGAAGAAACAGTGAAGGCATTGAGATGTCGGCAACTCAGCAAGATGCGTGGGAGTCAAAGGTCCTGGGGTGGGCTGCCGACAGCACCATCCACCGGTAAAATGCTGCCACGCCTATCCTTCGCCAAAACACTATTGGCCAGGGTGCGTGCGTGTCTTGTTTGTAGAGATTCATTTTCGTGGTTGGAAAAGAACAAACGACATGGTCATTTAATGAATTTAAAACCATATCGGGGCGCCTGGGTGGCTCAGTCGGTTAAGTATCTGACTTGGCTCAGATCACGATCTCGCAGTTTCTGAGTTCGAGCCCCGCGTGGGGCTCTGTGACGACAGCTCAGATTCTGTGCTTCAGATTCTGTGTCTCCCTCACACTATGTCTCTCTCTCTCTCTCTCTCTCTCTCTCTCTCAAAAGTAAATAAACATAAAAATGTTCTAATAAAACCATAGGAAATTGGAAGCAAAATGGCCCATTTGAAGATATTTACTTCCACACTTACCACAGAGCGACGGAATTTATTCTGAATGTTGCAAGAGATGATAATTGTGGGAAAATTCATTGTTCAGTTAAAATGATAATTCATATAGTGTGCATTTGTTGGCAGAAAAGTCTGTAAGTTCTAAAATGTAATGAACCAAATTGAGAAGTCCCGGTTTAGCAGAACGCAAAGTCTGGACTGTCGTTTGCTTACGATGCCTGACACGCTGTTACAAATCAAAATTGACAAGCAACTGTTCCATGTATATATTGCTATTATCAACCATTTACTTTACAGGGACACCTGGGTGGCTCAGTCGGTTGAGCATCTCACTCTTGATTCCAGCTTAGGGTTCTGAAATTTTTTTCTCAGGGTTATGTTCTCAGGGTTATGACATTGAGCCCCACATCAGGCTCCATGCTGAGTGTGAAACCTGCTTAAGATTCCCTCTCTCTCTGGCTCTCTCTCCCTTTGCCCATCCTGGTACTCTCTCTCTCTCCCAAAAAGGAATAACTACACTTAAAAAAAAAAAAAATGACTTTGCAAATGTGATTAAGATAGAGCTCTTGATATGGAGAGATTATCTGGATTATTTAGACAATCCCAATGCAATCACAAGGGTCAATATAAAAGGGAGGCAGGAGAGTCAGAATCAGAGAAAGAGATGGGATAACAAAAGCAGCGGTTGGAGAGAAGTACGTTGAAGGTGGAGGAAGGAGCCAGCAGCCAAGGAACCAGACAGCCTCAGGATGCTGGCAAAGGCCGGGAATGGATTCTCCCCCTGGAGCCTCCGGAGAGGAAAAGCCCAGCTGACCCCTCCACCATAGCGTGGTGTAACTGATTTTGGACCTCTGGCCTCCAGAACCGTTAAGATGATAAATTGCGCTGTTTGTAACAACTAAGCTGGGAGGAATTTGTTGCAGCACTCGTAAGAAACTCATACAGCTTGCATTATCCCACTTCATCTTCGAGATGCCCCTGTTAGGTCCCCACCAAGCCCCTACTGTCCCTCTCATCTCATTCGACTGCCATGCTTTTCTTTCACACATCTTACACCCACTGCATCAGCAATTTTGTTCTGTTCTACCGCCAAAACCTACCCAGAATTTGACCATTTCTCACCACATCCACTGCAGGCCATGGTCCATGTCTGGCACGGAATCAGATAAGATGCCTCCCTGCTGGTCTCCTTGCTCTCTGCCAGACCCCCTGCAGTCCTTTAAGTACAGTTCCCCACCCCTCCATACCACGTTGGTTTCACCTACCTTTGCCTCTCAATCTTTGTCCCCTCCTGTCCCCCCACCCTAGGGCACTGGGATCATTTGGTTCCAGAAGTCAACAGTCAGCTTCCAGCTTTAGTGCCTGTGAGTTGGATTTTGCAACCCCCCCCCCCAATTTACAAATTGAAATCCCAATCCCCAGTCCCTCAGAATGGGACTGTGTTTGGAGACAGGTCTTTAAAAAGGTAAAGAGCAGAAATGAGATCATTAAAGTGGACGCCAATCCCACAGAATCCCTAGAAGAAGAAGGAGATTAGGACACAGACATGCACATAGGGAGGACACAGGGAGAAGACGGCCATCTACAAGTCAAGGAGAGAGGCCTCAGAAGAAACCAACCCCGAAGGCACCTTGATCTTTGACTTCGAGGCTCCAGAACTGTGAGAAAATAAATTTCTGTAATTTAAGCTACCCAGCCTGTGGTACTTTGTTATGGCAACCCTGGGAGACATCAGCACCTTAGTACATTAGTCTCTCAGGTCTTTGCTCAAGAATCACCTTCTCCGTGTTGCCATTCTTGGACAAATTTTCACCCTTTTCTGAATTTTCATAGCTGTTTCCCTGACTTATGTGTCCTTGACGCTCAGGCATTACTTGGAGCCAGCTGCAGAGAGGAGAGTGCCGTCCCCCTCATCGTGAACAACTCAGATGGTATCTATGACTGAGCTATCACTTTCTGGAAGCCAAGTGTTGTCCACATGATTTACATAAATTATATCCCTTAACTTCCACAATATCTCTAGGAAGCAGAAACCCTGTTTACCCCACTTACGGATGAGGAGACTGAGGGTCATGGAGGTTGACTGTCTCACCCACAGTGGTACAGTCAGAACATTAAATGATTAAAAGTAAAAGCCACCCGAGACCGACAATTAATCCCGGAGTCCACCCGCTCATGAGTAAGGACAACCTGGGCAGGCCTCTGCACTTTGAGCCACATGTCCAGGTAAGACACAGAGCTCGAGTGGCAGAGAACGGTACTCCCCACAGGAAAGCTCACTACCAAGACAAGGAAAGGGAGGACCTCAGCCAGTGGTGACATTCTTCTTACTCACCAACCTAGTAATGTGATAAATCCTCAGGCAGGGAGAGGAAGGTAGGACAGAGGTCAGAGTGTTACACACATTGGGCTCTGCCCACAGAGAAGGAAACGTCAGGAGTGGGAAAGAACTTTTCCATCCTAACATCATCCTTCAAGGACAAACCCAACCGCTCCTCCTTCCAAAAGATAATTGACTCTCCAGGCAGAGTTAATCTTTCTTTCCTCTGCCTCTCTTACAGTATGGACGCTCTAATGGAACGTGCTCTCTCTTATATGATAGACATTTGTGCAGCTATCCAATATTCCCTAGTAGATTATAGGCTCATGAGGAAAGTCTTCCTATCTTAGCATTTTGTCTTGCTCTCAGTAGCTAACATTTTTCACTCATGTAGAGTAAAATCTTCATGACAAGCAAATAAATGATTGAAATTTGGAATACATATTAAGGAAAACAGATTGATATGTATTTATGTTAAACAGCTGGGCTCCCTTTTCCTTCTGGCATGATGAACTTTGTTCTCAGGGTACTGAGTGCCACAGAAGAGCAAATCCTGGTTTAAATTCTCTTCATGCAGAAGGATACGAAACCAGGTTGGAATCTAACAACTCATGTTAATTGCTGAGACTGAATACACAGCCTTAGCATTTCAGATTAGCTCCTGGATTTCTAAAACAATGAACTAATTATTCAACAGTTAACAAACCAAATAGCATGAACTGGTCACAATTTTTGTAAGTATATTTGAATATTTTCTACTCTCGAATGTCTCCTTGTAGCCAATGTTTAAAACAATAAATTATTAATAGGACTGAAAATTTTCCACTGGAAGACAAGCATTCTAAATGCTTTCAATAACAAAAGTAAGTTATAGATTTGGCATTTGTAAATTCCAGCTTGAGGAATATCATTCATTTTTGTTGGGATGAGAACATTTTGAGTTAAAGGATTAAAAGTAATACTTTCTCTTCCAATTAGGGAAAGTCAGTTATTGGGATCATGAGTCATCAGACATCATTTTAGAGCACAGTGATATAAGAATGTAAACTAATTGAAATTCATAGCATTATTATTTCCCTTTGAAACATAATTTTGAAAAGGAAATAAATGCACTATTATTGATGGTAACAATTCTTTGTTGTAGTAACTGAATTAGAACTATCCACTTTATTTACCAAAAAAGACTCCTGTGGTCTTCCCTTGGGAGACCTCTCTTTGGGGCTCTCCCACACCCATGCATTTCTAGAATGTGCCCATCATATCACCTCCACCAATTTGGCCATCTCCCCTACATTAAACACTAAGACCCTTAAAAGAAGGAATGGCCACTTTCAACCAACATGGATTCTGGACAATGATGGGTATTTCAGGACTGATATTCTTTGTACTAAATAATGGCTCCCCATGGTTTTCACCCTTCCCAGACCACCTTTTGAAGCCTTAAACAATCCGGTCCCTCGTTCCTTTTCCAGCCTTAAGCTCCCAGCACTGTGTGAACCCTGAGACTGCAGAAAAGTCCCCTGCCCAGCTGTTCCCATGCCTGGGCTCATGCCCTTCCACTCCCCAGTTCCCTCCAATGAAAGAGAACAGCCCTGTTTTGAATCAGCCAACTTTATGAATCCCAACGGTGAGAATCAACATTCCCCTCTGCGCACTCTTTATCTCTTCAATGGTTCCTTTGTTGCAGCATTATCTGTTATAATGTGTTTTGTGTTTATAAATGAGCATGCCTTGGTATTCAGACACAACCGTAGGCTATTGAAGGTCAGGGACCATAGTCCCCGGCAATACCCACACAGTGCCTGACCCGTGAGGTGACATTTTAGAATTACTTCTTTAAGGCAATTTCCTCAATAAAGTAGTGTATTTACTGATAATACAGAAAGAATTATCTTGCTAACATTGGTATTCTCTGCTGTTAGAAGATCCAGCCAAAAACAATTTAGTTCTCACCACACACTATGTGGATTTTTAATGGATATGGAGAAAAACCTGTGAATAATCATCTTACTTTCTGAAGGAAAATTCAAAATAACGCCAGAAGGCACCGGTGACAAATCAGTTTGAAAAAGTGAATTGGTGTTAAAAGGACAATACCCAAATCCAAGAATCTAATTTAAACACATTAAGTAAGTTTCAGTTTAATTATTGGTTATTACAGTTGAAGACAGAAAAAAAAAAAAAGTTCTGGACAATCCTGGAATGTATCCAAAATGAAATCAACCCTTAAAGATGCCATTTAATCAAATCTGCAAATGCAAATGTGATGACCCCAGCACTGAGGAGCCCCCCCGCACTGAGGTTAATGCATTGCTAATCTCTCCCAAAATGATGGCATAGAAAGCATCTTCAGGGCTCAAAAATTAGTAAGATAAGCATGGTCCACTATCAACTCTCCAAAGCTCAGTTACGTTTTTGTACACTTTCAGAAAGCACCCCTGTATCCTCTGTTATCTTAAACACAGATGGGCCCTAGGGATGTAGACAGTCCTCCAAAAGGCAATTATTCTACCCACAGAAAGGAAAAAACAGGAAGACTGCAAACAAATGGAGGCCCTTTGTTATGGACTGAACTGTGTTTCCACAAAGTTTGTATGTTGAATTCCTAACCCAATGTTTAAAAGGCCTTTAAAGAGGTAATTAAGTTAAGAGTTCCTAAGGATAGAGTCCTCAGCCAACATACCTGGTGTCCTTATAATAAGAGGAAGACACCCCAGAGATCGATCTCTCTCTCTCTCTCTCTCTCTCATCCCCACCCCCAATACACAGAGAAGGCAGCATCAGAGAAACCAGCCCTGAAGGCATGCTGATCATGAACTTCTGGTCTCTGGGATTGTGAGAAAATTAATTTCTTTTGTTTAAGCCCCAAGTCTGTGGTGTTCTGCTGTGAAAACCCGAGCTGATTAATATCAGCCTATTTCCTTTCATTCAAGTCTGTTTCACATCTCACCAATGTTGACGACCATCTTTCTGGGGAAAAAAAAATATGAATTATCAGCAGTTGAAGGCCTAAAAATCAGAAGGTATTGCTAAGGAATCTGGGGGCCATGGTGCATATGGATATCTATGTGATATGAACATTGTTGGTTGGGCTGTGAATGTATTTTGTTCTACTGGGAGATTTGGGGCCACAAAGGGTTACTCTCTGAGGTCTAATGGTATACTGTTCATTGGGAAAAGTATAGCTTTGGCGTAGGTTACAGATAACTGACTTCAAAACCCAACCCTTATAGTTGTGTGACCAGAGGCAATTTCCATAATTTCTCTGAGTGTCAGTTTTTCTCATTTCTACAGGGAGAGAATTCCACCTCTCTTCATTGCTAAGAGAAATGTGACGATATGGTATTCAAAGTGTCTGGCAGGGAATCAATGTCATTTTTTGGTTTTCCTTGGCATTGCATAGGGTTCCAGGATACCAGAATTTGTCAAAGCTTCTCAGCAAGCAAACACAGTGATGGGAATTCTCACTTGTCTATGTTTTAGGGTGCTCAGAACATTCTTTTGGTGGTAGGGCCAAAAGACGAAATGAACTTTGATCAGGTCACTGTTATACAAATTCCTGGACTTGACCACGAAAGAACTGGCTTCAAGACCAGGGTCTTTCACTTTCTGTGGAACTTTAGGTGATCTCTTTACCTCTGACCTCAAGTGCCTCATCTATGAAATGGGAATAACTATCTCTTTTAACTTCACAGGTGTTCATGGGATTCAAAGGTGATAAGCAAAATCATATTACAATTTGTTGAAAGAGAAACTGGGTTCCAAAAGAAAAGAATCATTGGATTTACATGGGAATTCAGACTACAGTGACTGAGGACTCTGGATCATGTATTCATTTAACCAATATCTACAGAAATGATTCCAGGCCCTGTGCCGGGCACAAAGTCTACGAGAGGATGAACGAGAGGAATGTGGCTCCTGCCTTCAAAGAACACTCCATCAAGGAAGCAAGACAGATATTACACCTGCAAGGAAACCAATACATATATTATTTTAAGCTATGATGAGTTCTAGAAACAGAAAGAATAAGCAGTCATGAAAAAGTATTTAGAGGATGGGGTGGGGTACTGATTTCAACTGAGGGTCAAGGTCAGCATCTCACTCCTGGGAGGACAGAGGAAAGGACAGAATCCTGGCCACTGTGATGTGAGGGGGATTGGACTCAGAGGGCAGGAAAGAAGTATATATTGGAGTCGGATACATTTTGTGGGTAGACTGGCCCGGTGGGTTTGCCTAAGCAAACAAAGGCAGCATGGCCGCCTCCCTTTATGGGGAAGGAAACAGTACAAGCAGGAGGAAGTAACACGAATCTTTTTGAATAAAAGTTTTTGCTGGACCAATAACTTTTGAAAGTTATTGACAAGTCTTATTTGAAATGTGTTGAAAATTCTTCCTTTTTCTTACAGGAAGAGTAATGTAACTGCAAAAAATGAAGGCAACGTATTGCTTGGGACTGGGAGAGAAAATTGGTTATGATTTTACTCAATATTAAGCAGTCAGTTTATCTTACCGTTTTGTTTCTCACATATTAATTGAGTATAATAATAAGACTTTGTGATTGTACTTCATCCTCAATATCATAAGTTGTTATTTGCCTCTGAAACTTCTCTAAAGTTTCACTATATGTGCCTTTCACGGAAGTGTTTCTATTTTCTTCCTTCAATTTAAGTCGCCGTAATTATTTTTTTAATGTTTATTTATTTTTGAGAGAGAGAGAGAAAGAGAGCACACACTAGCGGGGTGGGGAGCAGGGGGAGGGAGACAGAGGATCCTTAGGGGGCTCTGAACTGACAGTACAGAGCCCGACGCGGGGCTCGAAATCACGAACCGAGAGATCACGACCTGAGCCAAAGAAGCTGGATGCCTAACCAACTGAGGCACCCAGGCGCCCCCGCCATAATTATTTTAATTCTATCTCTACTTCTATTTTACATCCTATTTTTTTTCTTTTTCTTTCATTTGCCTTTATGGGACGGATCTTATTAGTGTATGAGAAACGGCAAGTTTTCAGAACTTTAACGTCAACACAATAAAAATAACATTTTGACCATTTTTCCAAGGACAGAAGTTATAAAAGGAACTTTACACTGTAGATACGCCAATAAAACCAGATAGACTTTTCCAGTAAAATGCCAGCCATCAGAATCCTGAGTTACAATACTTTCAGGTTTCGATCATCGCCACATCTCAAGCTGTAATCCGCTCTTCATTATTAGTACCCTCTAAAATAGTTCTCTCTCAGTTTTATCTGCTCTCATAATGCTCTGTTCTCAAGAGCTGGCAGGAAGGGAGGCTGCCTCTTCTCCCGCGAGGAGCTCGTAAGCTGTCTGTAATTCCTCACCCTCCAAATGATTTTCTTACAGCAAATGTTTCCATAAATTCCTTTCTTTTCAACTTATGAAATGATGGATTCATTTTGGAATGCATCTTTCATTCACCCGTGTGCCCATAAAAATAAATTATAGTTTACACCATTACATCGAGATAGTAATGTCACTATCTGTTGCTAGTATTAAAGATCCTATTTATACCAAATCCATATGAAATAGACTGATAGTGACAACACCAGTAATGTTAGGTATTTGCGTTAAGTCTCTTCTCCAGGCCTTGAAATGTGGCTAAAGTAATAAGTAATTAAGAGTCAACTTGCTCTAGGGAGACGAGTGATTTTCTACAATCCAATAACCTAATGAGAGCCCCTATGGTTCAGAGGGAGATGCTTCCAAATTCTCAAGAACTTTAACAGTGACTTCTCTGGGACACTAAGCCCTCTTTACGTGCTCTCTCCAGGAAGGAAAGACAGACCTGGAGTATAGATACTCCCAGCCTCTTTCATGTTTTCAAACTGGTCAGAGCCCACAGAACCTCAAGGCACTCTGCTTAGAGCCAACGATGTCAAACTAGTTTATCTTCTCTCCGGGCCTCTAAAAATCATGTGACCTTGAGCACTGAGAAAAATGGTCATTAAATAGCCTTGGTTCTACAGGTAATATAAAATTATCCAAGGAATAAATTTGATTTTGTTTTCTCATATTGATATCTCTTCCCTTTGAGCTGAACAACACAGTTGTAAGGAGAAAAATCACAGCTACAAGTCCCCTTTCTATAACACTTCAAGGTTTACGTAAGGTTCCTATCAGTGTCTCAGTTTGGTTTTGATCCATACATCAATACCATGGGGAAGGAAGACTAGTTATTGGCTCTATTTCACAGGTGAGAAAAATAAGAAAATATGGGCCAAGTTCCAAAGCTCACATTGGGGAAATTCCAGTCCGACTCCCAGAGCTGATCCCTTTACACCATAGCATGAGCCTTCTGATTGCTCCTTCCTGACTGGAGACCGGCCATCCTTCCACGCCAGGGGGTAGGGTAGGTGCTGTGGGCTGAGAGATAAAGGATGGATAAAAACAAAGTGTGTATTAAATTATCGCAGTACTCTTCCCTATTATTTGACTTCATATGGAGCTGGCTGCGTTTTGTAAAAAAAGAAAAAAAAAAAAAGAAAAAAGAAAGCTATAGATGTTGTTTTCTTAGTTTGGGTCACTGGGTATTAGCCGATTGTGAATCAACTCTCCCACTAAGAACAACCAGAAAGACCAGAAAGACATAAAAAGAACTATCTTTGTGTGTGTGTCTTTCTTCAACCCAAAGGCTCCTTTCTGATTTTCTCTCTGTTTTTAGTTTGTGATACTAACCCTTGGTGTGTTTCTCTTCATATGAAGGGTGTGTGGGAGGTATTGTGTACATCAGTCGATAGCTTGCTGGCTCCCGTGAGTCTTTTATTTTTTTTTTTTAATTTTTTTTTTCAACGTTTTTTATTTTTTTTTTATTTTTGGGACAGAGAGAGACAGAGCATGAACGGGGGAGGGGCAGAGAGAGAGGGAGACACAGAATCGGAAACAGGCTCCAGGCTCTGAGCCATCAGCCCAGAGCCCGACGCGGGGCTCGAACTCACGGACCGCGAGATCGTGACCTGGCTGAAGTCGGACGCTTAACCGACTGCGCCACCCAGGCGCCCCCCGTGAGTCTTTTAAAGTTTCAAGTTTTAACTACTCAAATATTGCCCGTCCTCTTTTGTCATTTCCTCCTATTTTGGAGCCATAACTCAACATAGGTCACACCTTTTCAACATGTATGATGTATCTCCAAGACTCATGCCTCTATTTTCTAGGAGAAGGAGACTTCTCAACAGAAACAAAGGAGGCCAGGAGATCTGAAGGTGAAAGGTACAAATTATTGAAAGAAAATAAATGTCATTTTAGATGTGTCTACCCATTAAGATTCCATTCATAAATGAAAGCAAAATGAAGATATTTTCAGGCAAATAAAACCCAGGAGAATTTGTAACCAGAAGACTCTCCCTTAAAAAAAAAATGATCCCAGAAGGAAGAATAAAGACAACAGGGGTAACAAAAAGCAGGAAGAATGATAAATATACAGATAAATATAAAGGAATATGGGCTTCATAAAATAGTGATATTCTACTGACCTTGAAGCACCTAGAGAATAAAAATACAGGGCAACAAAAGCATAAAACATGAAAGGAGATCTACCCACGGTAGGAGAACGAACAGTGTTTTGAATAAATCATGATGGGTCACGTGGATATTCACATGGAAAAAAATATATTGGCTTAAACTTCATACCGTAGACAAAAATCAAGTCCAAGTAGATTCCAGATCTAAGTGACAGAGAAACAATAAAGCTTTTACAGAGTAATATGTAACGATATATATATATTTTTTTCAGTTTATACTTACATTCCAGTTTGTTAACATACAGTGTTACGTTAGTCTCTGGTGTATATAGTGGATATAGTGATTCAACACTTCCATACAACACCCTGTGCTCATCAGGACAAGTACGCTCCTCCATCCCCGTTACTTATTTAACCCATCCCCCACCCACCTCCCCTCTGGACACCATCAGTTTGTTCTCTATAATTAAGAGTATTTTTCTGGGTTTGCCTCTCTCTCTTTCTCCCCTTTGCTTATTTGCTTCTTAACTCCCACATACGAGTGAAATCGTGTAGTGTTTGTCTTTCTCTGACTGACTTATGTCACTTAGCGGAATACTCTCTAGCTCCATTCACGTTGTTGCAAATGGCAAGATTTTGTTCTTTTTATGACTAATATTCCAGTGTGTGTGTGTGTGTGTGTGTGTGTGTGTGTGTGTATTCCAACATTCCCCTTCAATTAGCTGTTGATTGGCCTTAGACTTGTATTAGCAATTATACATTCCTGCCTGTATTTTCATTCATCATTTCTTTCTTCTGCCTTGTTAACTGGAAGCAAGGATCAATACAGGTCAGGTTGTATGGACCACCTCTCAATTCCTAGGCACCCTGACCTATCAATTATCTTCTTCCTTGTGTATATTCAACCTCCTCTTCTTTGTCTACTCGTTAGCATTAAGAATTGCTCAAGGAGGGGCGCCTGGGTGGCTCAGTCGGTTGGGCGTCCGACTTCAGCTCAGGTCATGATCTCATGATCCATGAGTTCGAGCCCCGCGTCGGGCTCTGTGCTGACCCCTCGGAGCCTGGAGCCTGCTTCGGGTTCTGTGTCTCCCTCTCGCTCTCTGCCCCTCCCCCAGTCACATTCTGTCTCTGTCTCTCTCAAAAATAAATAAACATTAAAAAAAATAAAAAGAAAAAAAGAATTGCTCAAGGATATCCTAAAAAATAAAGCCCTTGACACTGTATGTTCCTCCTTTACTCACAGGGTTCGTTTTCTCCACTATAAACTTCCTTAAAATGCTGCTACTTTCGCTCTCTCACTTTCTCACCACCACCTCAACCCACTCCTTGACTCTCTCATCTCTCTCCCCCAAACATGTAGTTGAAACCCTGTCTGGAAGCACCCAGTGATCCCCCTATAGCTACATCCAGTGAATGTTTTTGGATCTTCCCCCTAAAGTTGATCTTGCTCCTTCATTCACAATGTTAATAAGTAAGTGACATCATGTTCTACTCCATTTGTCTTGCCAGAAACTGAGCAAGGGATAGTGTTGGCCTGCATCCCATAAGACAGTAGCTTTTCCAGGGGCGTCTGGGTGGCACAGTCGGTTAAGCGTCCGACTTCAGCCAGGTCACGATCTCGCGGTCCGTGAGTTCGAGCCCCACGTCAGGCTCTGGGCTGATGGCTCGGAGCCTGGAGCCTGTTTCCGATTCTGTGTCTCCCTCTCTCTCTGCCCCTCCCCCGTTCATGCTCTGTCTCTCTCTGTCCCAAAAATATATAAAAAACGTTGAAAATTAAAAAAAAAAAAAAAAGACAGTAGCTTTTCCAGTTTGCCACCTGCTCTGTATGGAATTCTGCTGTTCGCATGGAGACAGACGATGTAGATTAAATGCCAAGCAAAATTTTAGGGCTTTCCAAAGACATTCCCAACTACCCCCAAAATGTGCTAGTTTGCATTTCTACTAAAGGGAGATTGTTTCCATACATTTGACATTATCTTTCCCTCTTGTCTTGATCAACATGGTGAGTAAGAAGTGGAGTTTTACACTGTGAATCCCAGTAGATACATATGACTGTGTTTTTGTACTTTCTGAATTCGCATTTCATTCTTTGTCCATCTTTCTATCATTTTGTCACCTCCTTGCTGGTTTGTAAAGTCTTTAAAATGGAAACAAATCTGTGAAAAGAGTTCTGTTGAAAAAGGAATGTACCCAGATCATATATTATTCTTAGTCTGTATCCTGCTATTGAGTTATATCTTCAAACTATAATCAAGTAAAAAGACAATATCATCACTAATGTAATGTCAGCATCATCTTAGACCCAGCTTTGGGGCCGGGTAGGCAGAAGTAGGGCCATGAACTATGGTCTTTCTCAGACTGAGTGTCTTACTGGTTCATTCTAGGACAGACACTCCGTTGCTTCTCAATGAAGCTCGGAGTTATTGGTTATTGATTTCACTCAGTCTTCGAGGCAAGGAGATTGTGGTCTCACTTTACAGTGAACTGGGAGGTGCTTCCAATCTCTCCCACTTGGGTGGACCTGTCCCTTTGATGAGTGTCCCTCTGTGCCTCCTGCTGGTCTCAGGTGGGGACAATATTGGATGGTGGGGGGCAGGCTGCAGAAATGAACAGCAGGGCCGTCTCATCAGCCCCCGGTGCCCAGGACCGTCTAACATTTATGCTTCCTTTACAGTTATGTAATCTAAGTGCTAAAAAGCAATGATACACAGAAATCTGCACTAAACAAGGGATAGTTTTCAGCTCTTGTCAGGTGGCTGCCCTCACCCCAGCTCCCTCCACCTGCTGTCTAGAAGAGGCCTCTGACCTCCAGCCTCCCTGCCTCCTCCCAGCCTTCCTGCCTCCACACTCCCTCCCAGTCCCCTACAAAGTCACCTGGGAAGTCTTCCCAAACCCTGACTTTGGTGCTATCACTCTACATGCCCTAACAAATAAGAGTCAATAGGGTCAGAATTGAGTTCAACTGTGGGGGAGTTCAGCTGGTGTGGGAGAATTATGTGGTGGTGGTATGGAAAAACCCTCCCCGTCATCCAACACTGGAATCATTGGGTGTAGGAATATTTATATGCTACAGCAAAGGAAATTGTTTTTTTTTTTTATTTCCTTTACAGATTGTTCATTGTTGGTACATAGAAATGTAAGTGATTTGAGGATATTGATTTTGTATCCTGCCACTTTGCTGAATTTGTGTATTAGTTCCAACAGGTGTGTGTGTGTGTGTGTGTGAGAGAGAGAGAGAGAGAGAGAGAGAGAGAGAGAGAGAGAGAGATCTTTAGGGCACACTTGCCTTTATTTTAATTTTTTTAAGTTTATTTGTTTATTTTGAGAGAGAGAGAAAGCATGGGTCCGGGGGAGTGGGCAGGGTGCAAAGAGAGTGGGAGAGAGGGAGAATCCCAAGCAGGCTCTGCACTGTCAGCACAGAGACTGACGCGGGGCTCAAACTCACAAACTGAGATCATGACCTGAGCCGAAGTCAGACGCTTAACCGACTGAGCCACCCAGGTGGCCCCAGGGCACACTGGCTTCTAAACAGTTGGTTAGGGGCACCTGGCTGGCTCAGTCAGTTAAGCATTCAACTTCAGCTTAGGTCGTGATCTCATGGTTCATGGGTTCAAAGCCCCACATCAGGCTCTGTGCTGACAGCTCAGAGCCTGAAGCCTGCTTCACATTCTGTGTCTCCCTCTCTCTCTGCCCTCCTCTGCCTGCACTCTGTCTATCTCTCTCTCAAAAATAAATAGACATTCAAACAATTTTTAAAAATAAAAAAATAAACAGTTGGTTAATGTAAAGCAAGGGGGATTCACACCGTTGAAAATGTTAACCTTGCGTATTTCACTTCCGTGGGCACAGAGATGCAGCACCCACATCCCCCTTCAAGGAAGGTTGCTGCCCAGAGGCAGAGAGTGTGTTCGAAGGGCACCTGCTGTGGTTCTAGGTCCTCTGAGGGTCCACCGCAGCATCAGGGCGCTGCCTCATCCACGGCCATGACCTTCCCTGGGCACCCGCATCCAGGGAGGTGGTGAACACCCGGCCCATTCAGCCCGGGGCAGCATGACCGGGCCAGTTACCCCACTCCTAGGAGCCCTGCCAGGGCGGTGTGTTGGTCAGGCAGCAAAACATGTCACTCTCCCCTCTGTCCAATCCCGGACCCTCCCTTTTCCCTTCACAGGTGGTCACTCGGATGAACATCTTGCATCTGAACATCTTCTCAGCATCTGCCTCGGGAAACCCAAGTTGAGACAGTCGCTATTTTAAAAGGTGATTATTGTTGCGTTATCTGTCACTTTAAATTTTCCAGACAGTTTGACCAAAGTCCGTTTAGGTGACGGCAATCATTTAGGAGCCTGCAATCCACTGTTTAACTTTTTGAATGTTTATTTATTTTCGAGAGAAAGCATGTGCAAGGCAGAGGAGGGGAAGAGAGAGGGAGAAAGAGGATCCAAAGCAGTATCTGTGCTGACAGCAAGGAGCCCGACGCAGGGTTCGAACCTGTGAAGGAACAGCAAGATCATGACCCGAGCCCTGAGCCAAAGTCAGATGCTCAACGGACTGAGCCACCCAGGTGCCCTGCCTGCAATCCGTTTTTTAGAAACTTTGTACAAGAAACAGTTCCAAAGTAACAACTGTATTTGTTTTAACTCTTCAGACTTGTTTTCAGAGGAACGAATAAAGATGACCTTGGGGTCCCGTTTACTTTTCCTTCTGAGTTGACATCAGCCAGATGCAATCGTTCCAACGCCGGCTCTTGGCAGCTTTCCTGAAAGGCTTAACCTCTCTGAAGGGTTACTTCATGTCTTGAACTGCTGTTTTAAATAAACCTGTCACTGGGGCACCTGGGTGGCTCAGTGGGTCGAGCGTCCGACTTCCGCTTAGGTCATGATCTCACAGTTGGTGGGTTCGAGTCCTGCATCGGGCTCAGTGCTGACCACTCGGAGCCTGGAGCCTGCTTCGGATTCTGTGTCTCCCTCTCTCTCTGCCCCTCCCCTGCTCCTGCTCTGTCTCTCTCTGTCTCAAAAATAAAAACATTAAAAAAAAATTTTTTAATAAATAAATCTGTTATTTAAGAGCCCCACCCCACCCCCGCCCACCAGAAGTCAACATGGTTTAAATAGCTTTTCTTTCAGGTCTTTTCAGGGTTTTAACATTTTTGTGTTTGCCATTTACTCATTGTCCAGCTTCATGCCCTTCTGCTTTTTATTTTGCAAGTTTCGCTTTTCCCGTGAGCTTTGACAGCAAGGGAAGAGTCAGGACACAGAATCCCCTCCCTCAGACATGGCACGTTCTGCCTCCACAGCCTAGAGAAGGCGTGAGTGTCAGTAAAGAGAGAAGGCACACTCTGTGTGTCCCACATTGTTTCCAGTAAGATCCACACTGGTCCATCATAAGAATGAAACCCCTGCATGATTCTCCCACTGTGGGGGCACAATCCGTGTGGTCAGATTGCACTGATGACTTAAGATAACAACATTAAACATGTGCAAAGTCTCCTATTCATACAAATCAGCTCATTTATATCTCATGAACTCCGCTGGCTGGTTCCGGTAGCAGGGGAGGGCTGGGGGTTAGACATTTACTGTCTCCAACGGCAATTGCCCAAATTTACAAATCAGGCAAAATTGGCCTCCGTCTCATGCTTCAATTATCAGTGTTCACTGATCCTTGCATTTTTCCAATAACAGGGCAACATAGCAAGTCATCAGATCCAGCAATAAGCCCATAAAGGAAACCTCCAGGGTGCTAGTTCTAATTTGGGCACTTACACAACTTTCCTGGGAAAATGTTAACATCATCTTTCCTCTGTTTTTACTTTTAAAAAAAATGGAATGAGGAGAACAGTATCCTATTCTGATATTTTAAAAAAGTTGTCCAACATAAAGTCCTATTGCCCGGTGATCAAATTCCAAAATAAAACAAGATAACCATGTGCCTGTGTGTGTGTGTGTGTGTGTGTGTGTGTGTGTGTGTTTGTATGGGTTACTTTTTCTAATTTTCTTTCAGAAGTGCCCATGGCCCCATTCTTGTTGGCGTCTTTCGTGGTGTTTACTAAGATTCCTGGTATTCCATTTTTCCTTGGAATAATTCTGACTCAGTATCGCTTAGGGTTGTTCTTCAGCTACAAGTAACATAAGCTTGATGAAGTTAACTCTCTAATCCCCTTTCCTTCAGATAAATGAAGTTTAGAGGTATACGTATTCTGAATGGAAAGAGTATCTCCAAACTGTCCCCCAGGCCACCAAGCTCCTCCCACTCCTTGCCTTACCATCCTTAATGCATGGCTCTTCTCCTCATGCTCACAGGATGGTTGCTGTGCCTCTAGAAACCACATCTGCATTCCAGGCAGCAACAATGGGAGGGAGGGCCAAACACTGTACCGGCTAAGCCTTTTCCCTTTTTCTCAGACAAAACAGTGGTTTCCTTAAAAGTTCCACCCAGGACAGAACGCCCGGGTGGCTCAGTCGGCTGAATGTCCGACTTCAGCTCCGGTCATGATCTCGCTGTTCCTGAGTTCGAGCCCCGCGTTGGGCTCTGTGCTGACGGATCAGAGCCTGGAGCCTGTTTCGGATTCTGTGTCTCCCCCTCTCTCTCCCTCGCTCGTGTTCCATTTCTCTCTAAAAAATCAGTAAACGGTAAAAAAAAAAGTTCAACCCAGGACAATTTGTTTATGACTTATGAGACAGAACTACCACACAGCCACTAATAGCTGGACAGGCGCCTAGGAAATGGAGATCTGTAGCCGGACTTGTGGCTATCCACACAAAGTCAGAGTTCCCTTAGGAATGGAAAGGGGGTGACAAATATCAGGTACCCCAGTCTCAGAGTCATCTGTAATTCCCTCCAGTGGTGGTGAGGATATAGTTACATGTCATTGGTAAATAGTTCATATTAGCCCTGGATATGAGTAAAGGATACGTGAAGCTTGTAATACTCACAAGGCCAAGGGGACGAGGGGATCTGGAGGGGTGGCTGGCGTGTCAGAGAGCTCACAGGGTCGTCGGATGAGCCCCAGGAGGAAAACTTCCATCCCGTCTCTGGGCTGCCATTACTGTGCTCACTGGGCACCGTGGTGAGTACGACGGAGGGGGTGAGCCAGGAGAGAAGGGGCACAAGAGTGGCAGAGGGCGGTGACAGACAGAAACCATGAGGAGCGCTCACTTCTTTGTACGGGGCTTCGGCCATTGTGTCGCCATTTCCTTCGATGCTGAAAGCGCATTTTCCTGAAACCCTGCAATCAGAACCGTGTCCCGTTTCTCTACAGGACCTCGGGGACTCCGGGCAGGTCAGATGACAATTATTACAAACACAAAAATACCTCTGCCGTGTGCTGGTCCCGAATTAGATTCTTCACTGGTCCTGCAGCCCGTGCTGTGTTGCGTTCTTTATCTGCAGGGTCTCACTCAACACTTATAAACCCCTTTGGGTCAAGAATTATTAACCCCGTTTTACACACGTGCACCGTAGACCAGGGAGGTCTCCGGCTGGCCAAAGGCCACTTGGCTGTGATAGGAAGAGAGAGGTCCTGAGGAGAATGCCCCTTCAGAAGGCACAAGAGAGGAGAGCTGGAAAGACAGAGGGACCCACAATGCCCAAGCCCCTGGATGCAGCCATGTCTGAAGCGAGATTCCTCTGCTCTATGAGCCATTACAGTCTCTTTTCCCTTGGGCTGGTTTCAGGTGACTTCTCTCTGGGGAAGAATTCTTCCACCTACGTTAAATGTGTACCTGTTCCTCCGTGATTGCCACAGGGACAACCGTTGGTTTGGGGACTCCTCCTTACAGCACACATGGATCCTTCAAGCCAGCCGCGGTGTGGGGAAAAAATAAAGTCAGGTGCAGCTGCAACAAAAAAATCAAATACAATGTGCACAAGTAAAGTAACACACAGCTTCCAGCCGTCAGAGAACTATGCTCGCAGGAGTCTGCATGTAGCTGACTTTGAAGTCCTGATGCAAAAGAAGGAACGTGTACTCTTTGCAGATACCAAATCTGTTCACTCTCTCTTCGTGGCATTTCTTCAGCTTTGTACTCTCTATCAATGCCAGAAATTTTTCAGTTTTTTGAAGTTCATTTATTTCAGTTCACATTCGCTAACATACAGCGTAGTCTTGGCCTCAGGAGCGGAACCCAGTGATTCGTCACTTATGTGCGACACCCCGTGCTCACCCCCACAGGTGCCCCCCTCGATGGCAAATTTGAATTTTTAGAGCAACATTCTGGGTCATATCACATAATTGCCCATCAGGAGATAAATCTGTTTTCAGACTTCGACGGTGTGTATATTCTTTCTTCCGCATGTGCTGCTGATACGATCAGGTGAGATTGTGCCCGTATTCTAGCCCACAGACTGCTGTAGAGAAGACACCCCAGAACAAGCACGTTTTCTCCTGGGTGGGGCTGAGACATCTTGCTTTTACCTCCCTCCCTCTCTCTCCCTCTCTCCGGTCCCTCCGTGAGCATGCTTTCAGCTTTGCTGCTATGTCCTTGCACACAGTCCCTTAAAACAACCAATTTATTCTCTCTTTAAAATATTTAGAAATACTGATAACTTCTGGAACTCTCTGACCAGACCAGTTTTCATGTTGACAAGCAATTTGCTGGTTTCTAAGGATAGCCCGTCTTCCATACACAAATGATAGGAGATCTTAGGCCTTTGGATGGTAATTTAGTGGCAGAAGTGAAGGCTCAGTGATTTAAACGTATAGACGTTGGTGCTAAGTTCTTTTCTCCATAACTCCTTTTCCACTATTATTTTCCTCCTGTTGCAGAAGCTTAAACCCAATGAAATGAGCCTCATCCCCCTTCCTTTACTTTCCTATATTTTGGATCATACAAAAAGAAATACACAGCGACAGTTCTCTTCAAGTATCTCAAGTTCATCCCTGCCTCCCACGGTTCCTGAAGTATGCCATCTGTCTCCCCACTGACCAGGACTCCCTCTACTGAAACAGCCTCTATCCAGGCTGAAATTCACAGCAAATTTACACGAGACATTACTTTCACTTCTAACTAGCTCTGTGCCAGACCACCCATTGTTAAGAACAACAACGTAACTAAATTCCCGCCATAAAGTAGTCGCATTTAATCCACACTATTGAAACCGCATTCAGAGATTTAGGATTTTTTTGCCTCCTGTCTTCCCCTGGGTTTAGCGGCAGAAGAGTCTTGTGTTACAGATTACATGGTAACCAACCTGTTCCTTGATCATCTTTTCGTAAGGGGTTGTACATTACGGTTGGTCAGAGGTCAGAGATCTGATCCTGGAGATTCTGGTCGTTTCTGGGGCAGGGGAGTTGCAGAATAGAAAGGGTGAGATGTGACGCATCTTCTGGAACGTGTGTGTCTGTGTTTCACCTGCTGAAGCGTCTCGGTGAGGCCCAACTGAACATTTATGAGTAGGATAACCCCAGCCCTCTAAGAATGGACTGCACAGATGCAATTACTGGGTTTCAGCAGTTATTGTAAGAGCACGTAGGATCCAAGGGATTGATAAAGCACAGAAAACTAGTGCATTTTCTTCACATAAGAGGAACAAATTCTGAAAGGAAATCAGAAATCTAGACATGAATAGCTCAAATTCAATACCCATTAAAGATACTGGAATGAATCATCAAAGGATCAATTTCTATACAAGTCTACAACTGCAGGGGACTAAGCCAAGAAATCTATGAGCTTTCTGAAGAACACATTCGAGAGCTCAAAGCAATTTCCTCCTGAGTATTGTGACAAGTCTGAAAGATCAGCAGAAGCCAGAGACAGGACCGAGTCTGCTGTGAAAGCCACTGTCCCCTCCTGTGTGTGGCTGTCTCAGACAGTGCATTAGAATGACTGGCCCTGGTGATCTTAGAAAAATAGCCGCAAATCACTTTAAAGTTAACCGGCCTGCACACCAATAAGCAGAGGACGTAAGGCTGACATACCACCCATGAATAATTTACTAAGAAAATCAAGATTCGGCAAAATAAAATGAATGTAAGGAGAGACGATCAATAATGCTTCCATTGAAATTAAGAGAAATTACGTCTGAGTCTTCTGGAGATGCATTACTTGATGATTCATTGATTTCATATTTAATTCAATAATTATTTTATTGTTTTTATGACTCATACTACTCGCTGAATGATACTGTGGAAAGACAGGAAGACCAGCCAAATGAGGAAAGCGGAGGCTACTCAGGGATTGCCGTTAGCCACAGGGAGTCAGCCAGCGTTCCTGGAGTGAGGCAGGGGCTCTCCGGCAGGCACAGGGCTGGGAAAGGCTTATGGGGGGAAAGACGCAGCTCAGGGCCGCCTCGACGGCAGACTGTCGGTGCGGGGAAGCTGGGTGCAGGCTCCGGGGGGACTGGCCAGGGAGCGTATTTGGCTCACTTTGGCTGGTCCTAAATTAGACGCAGGGCAGAAAGTGGGGAAGCTGCCCTTTCCGAGCCGGGTTTTACAGGAGTTATTGTCTGGCTTCCTGGATTGCTCCCCAGACACCACAGTCTGACTTCCTGACTTACAGAGAGCAGGCCGGCTTCCTGGGCCCGTGACATAGATAGTGGTGGGTTTCCTGAGCCGATCGGGGCAGGTGTGGCTCAGAGTTCTGTTTGAATATGCAGTGTGGTCATGGTCCACTTTCCATGCGGCCTCTCACTACTCTATGGCAGGCACTGAGCTGTAATATTCATCACCTTATTGAAGCGCATTTTCGCCCAGTGCGATGCTTGAAGAAGTCCTGTTTGATAGAGGAAGAAACCACGGCTTCTTCACATCATGCGGGGCCAGCTACGGAGTCAAGAGTGGAGTCCGTGATTAGGTTCAGGGAATCTGGCCCCAAACCTGAGCTCTGGACAGGAACATGGCCCTGCCTCCCAATTCCCACTGGTGAGACTGGAGATAATCCTGAGCTTCGGAAGCCGAGAAGGAACCCGAGACCAGCTTGGCTGCCTGGTTTCTGCCTCCAGCGCTATTCGCGACTTTGCTCAAATCGTTTTAGAAAATCCTGCCTCGGGGCGCCTAGGTGGTGCAGTCGGTTAAGCTTCCAACTTCAGCCAGGTCACAATCTCGCGGTCCGGGAGTTCGAGCCCCGTGTCGGGCTCTGGGCTGATGGCTCAGAGCCTGGAGCCTGTTTCCGATTCTGTGTCTCCCTCTCTCTCTGCCCCTCCCCCGTTCATGCTCTGTCTCTCTCTGTCCCAAAAATAAAATAAATAAACGTTGAAAAAAAAATTAAAAAAAAAAAAAAAAAAGAAAAGAAAATCCTGCCTCTCGGCCCGTCTGTCTCTTCAGAATAGTAAATGAACTTCGATAGGAGAGGGTTAAGCAGAAGGTCCACAGAGCCGAGCAGATAACCTGAATGTGTGAGTCCCC
The DNA here is from genome assembly GCF_028749965.1 of Puma concolor. Lineage (NCBI taxonomy): Eukaryota > Metazoa > Chordata > Mammalia > Carnivora > Felidae > Puma > Puma concolor. The sequence continues at coordinate 6,166,994 of NC_141667.1, read as the reverse complement.
CGAACATAAGGCATCGGGGGAGGGACCCACGTCTGCCAGAAGAAGAATGTTCCATGCGTTCCTGGGCGTTCTGTTCACATCACCAAGGCTCGTAACCCTCACCCTCACGTCTGCAGTAAAATCCAGCGGGAAAGGTACTCAGTTGAAAGTTCAGTCCAAAGTACGGCTGCCTAAGAAGAATTTGAAGGCTTTTCAATGCCCCTTCCGAATAAATGGGTTTTAAACTGGTATCCTGTAAAAATTCAAAAGTAAAATAATTCGATTGAAATAGTGTAATTGGGAAGCCAATACGGAACTGGAGTGGAATACACACTGGTTAGCATGAATATTCTAACTGGATGCATTTGTAAAATACTGTTACTATGATGGGATTTTACATTTTCAAGCGTAAAAGCATTTTGTTCGTTTCTGTGGTAGTGGGTATGTTGCCACCACAAAATGAAAAGATAAAACGCCAAAATGAAATTATGAATGTATGCAAATTACGTAGACATTGGATTTCACTTTGCAATGTGTTTACAGAGCAAAATTAAAGAATAATTTTTCTTCGCTTAAATTATAAAATATCCTGGGCTCTATCAAAGATGACGGAGGATTATATTTAACAGTCCTGGCGGATGTTACGGAGTAAATATAGACCCACAACTGGGAAATGCAATGGTCCCCAGGTTGCTCGGATGGCAATACCCCCGTGGGAATCATTGGAGACAATAAATTCAATTTCACACCTGTTGTCTGTGCCTTAGATTCATGGTTTTTCACCTTACGATAAAGATATGAATGTGCACCAGTTGTCCCTGGTAAATGATTAGGGGAGAGGTTTTTAAAGGTGGGATTGCATTCGACTCAGATTTTCAGCCTCCTTGGTCCTGGAAATAAGTAAGAGCTGCGTTCCTGGGGAAAATTCTTGTTAGCCTTGTAGAGAGAAAGATCATAGGAAAGGCGTCAGGGGGTCTGTACAGGCGTGAGGTCTACAGAGGGTCGTGACACGGCAAAGGTAAGAAAATAAAGCTCTCAGCACCTACGCGGAGATGGGGCCTCCCAACCAGAGCTATTGCAGAGACGAGCTAAATATACTGAGTCGAGGGCCCCAGCTTGCTCCAGTGAAGGGTGGGAAAGGAGAAATAGAGATGCACCGAATCAGTAGGGGGTCACATGTCACATTTGTTCAAAACATTCTGTGTATGTTAATTGTCCTACCAAAAATGTCCTGGTTTAGCCTAAAAGTTATATGGCTAATGACTAGGGGCTCATTCTTCTCTCTACATCTGGCTAAACCGAACTCATCTTTAGTGGCCTGTGACCCTCTGCTTAAGAGTGAGAAGGAGGGGGTGCCTGGGGGGCTCAGTTGGTTGAGCATCCGACTTTGGCTCAGGTCGTGAGTTGGAGCCCCACGTCAGGCTCTCTGCTGTCATTGAGGATCCTGCTTCAGATCCTTTGTCTCCCTCTGTCTCTGCCCCTCCCCCATTCATGCTCTGTCTCTGTCTGTCTCAAAAATAAATAAACATTAAAAAAATTTTAAGCAAACAAAAGCTAACAGAGCAAAAGTAAAAAGCAAAGGTAGGGGATTGGCTTCCTAATATGAAGTGGGTTTTTTTTTCCTCTGAGAGAGAAAAAGAAAATGCAGATAATCATTGCTTATTAGGAGTCTAGAAGCCAGTCGCTTCAATTCTAAGCACAACTAGTGAAGCCTGTAAAGGTCTGACTTTTCGGACAGCCCTTGAAGGTGTGTGTTCCAGGAGACACAAAGGGTGGTGCCAGGCATGCTACATCAAGAGGTGGTTCTTCCACTTTTTCTGGTTTGGGGATAACCACACCACTTCCATTTTCTCTGATCCATAGACCTTCCAGACCTGGGCGGCATTCCCCATGGAATTTCTGAGGAAACCTGGTTCTCCCGGCAACGTCTTCTTGATCTTACTTCCTGTTGATAACAGGACAAAAGCCCAGTAACTGTAGGCTTGATCTGAGCAAGTTCAAATACACAAAACATAGGCACATCTCCGTTTTGGAGAGGGAAGGAGAGCTTTCCCCCTCCACCCTTACCAAACTTTTACTTCATCTGGACTCTGAAATCATTATTCCTTATTTGCCTCGGCAGTTTCCCGCCTGGTTCTGGTCAAATGCCTCAGACGGGACCAACGCTCCTGAAGATTTTTACATAAACTCTGGACAAAATATAAAAACAGCACTTTGGGGAAACTAGAGATTTGCCAAAGGGAGGCAAATGCTGGAGGGCTGGGCATGTGGAGTTCGAGTTCGAGTTTCCCCCTTTTTGGTAGCCTTTCGCCCGAGAGCAGGTCTCAGTCAGTTGCCTATGAAGTGCTAAAACTCACGTAGAAACCTACAGGCTTGAGGAAACAAAGGACGGAGTGTGGGGCAACTACAGGAGCTAAAAAGTTATTGGGGAAAATCACTAAAAGGAGGGTGGCAGAGGGAGAGCTTCAGATTTGGGACACAAACTCTACACAAAGCTTCTGTTCACCCCGAGCCACTTGTGTGCAGGCTGACCACAAGCCACGCAGCTAAGGTTGCAGGATCAGAACAGAGATTTGGGTTGCACCCCATTGTGGAGACAGGCAGCGTTTGGAGTTTGAGTCCAATCAAGTTAACTGCCTATAAAAACAAAAAACAAACAAACAAAAAATCAATAACTGTCAGAGGAACATAACAGGATAGTGTCTATGTCATGAGTTACAATGACCAAGAAACGATCCAAAATTACTAGACATACAAAGAAATGGGAAAATGCGACCCATATTCAAAGGAAAATGTGGCTACTGGAGACTTTATGTCCTGCAGAGTTAGGAAGAAGAAATGAAAAGATGCAAACACGCTTAGCTAGAGTGAGGGATTTTCAGACACACAACTGTTGGACAGAGCTCTCTACCCAGAGTATCCACATCAGCCACTTTAATTTTCAAAAGTCCACTGTTGGGGCGCCTGGGTGGCGCAGTCGGTTAAGCGTCCGACTTCAGCCAGGTCACGATCTCACGGTCCGTGAGTTCGAGCCCCGCGTCAGGCTCTGGGCTGATGGCTCGGAGCCTGGAGCCTGTTTCCGATTCTGTGTCTCCCTCTCTCTCTGCCCCTCCCCCGTTCATGCTCTGTCTCTGTCTGTCCCATAAATAAATAAAAACGTTGAAAAAAAAATTAAAAAAAAAAAAAAAGTCCACTGTTGAAGTCCTTGATTCAAACCCCCATCCATTAACATATTACTCTTTGCTATGAGCAGTGGAGGGTGGAAAGTGGGACCATGCCTGGATGGAGAAGGGGAGAGAAGGTTTTCTGTTCTCTTTTTTTTTACAAGCTTGCTTTGAACTTGCTTGTGCCTGATGACATTTGGTATTTAAGAGAGTTGCTGGAGAATCCTGCTGCTTATTTTTAAACTTCTCTGAAAAAAACTCAGAGGTGATCTAATTCAACTCCCTTGTCTAACAACTAGTCCTGGAAAAGTTCAAGGTTACAGTGGTCATACAAGCTAGTCTCAGTAATGGGACTAGAATTTCACCCTTAGATCCCTAGCATTTTGTGCTTCAGTGATCTTCCCTTGATTATTTTATTAATTTTCAGTGCATTTTTTATCGCATGCCTACAATGTGACAACAACTGTTCTGGGATCTGGGTGTTAAAATAAACAAGGAAAATGAGATTCTGGCATTCAATCCACTCTTCACATTCTGCCTCCAAAGCTGCTCTTCCCTGATTGAAAGCATTAGTGTGGACTATTAGACTCTTATCTCATGAGATCCCTTCCACTTTAATATTCATCTTTTTTACAGGAGAATGCACTTTATTTTTTTCTTTGAAGCATAGTTGAATAATACTCATTTATTATGATAGCTTCCTATTAATTTTCCTTACGTGTTATTATCTCCCCCAGATTAATCCATAGGAGTCTAAATAAAGCCAGACATTTCAATAGAAAAAATAGTTGCCACTCGCCACTTTCCTATAACTTAGTTATTGCCAGGCATCCTTCCTTTTTCTTTATGATTCTTAAGGCAGTTCTTGGTCTATGTGCCATCTGTCTCGCTGAAGCCAATTTGAATAAATATTACAAGGTACAGTAGTTTAAATGTTCTTTATCTCAGATCCATAAAAATGTGCAACGTCTCTTACATACCGTCTTCTTATTGCTTTGGGGCAGTAACTACATTGTTGAATTGAACGTAATTTCTTTTTTAAACTCCTTTTGATTCTAAAATCCATGGTGATTTGATGGAAAATTACTTTCCAAAGTAAAAACATATGACTCTGAATTGCTTTCATGATTGTTTCTCTTCTCTGTTGAAACCTGACCATTTACTGAAAGGAATATTTGGATTTTTGCAATCTATCATCCATTGCCCCTTCTTTTGGTAACAGCTTTTTCAGGAACTCTCTCCTTGTCGGGTGCATGTGAACCAAACCACAATGATCACCCCTCTAACCCTGGAATGGTGACCTGGAGTGGAGGGACACTCAAGGTCAGCACACCCCAGGGAGACTGCACCTGCCGATTCCGTTTCCTCTTTCATTTCTTTGTCTAAATCACAGCCTTGGAAAAAACCCCTCTGTCCTTGATTTAACCAGAGTTGATTTCTAATTCTATTCATTCATTCATTCATTCATTCATTCATTCATTTTGAGAGAGAGAGGGGCAGAGAGAGAGGGAGAGAGAATTCCGAGCAGGTTCCACACCGTCACCACAGAGCCTGATGTGGGGCTTGAACTCATGAACCATGAGATCATGACCTGAGCAGAAATCAAGAGTCTGATGTTTCACCAACTAAGCCACCCAGGGGCCCTTTGCTTTCTATTTCTTAGAACTGAAAAGTTCTTGGTCACCCAAAAATCCTGTTTCTTCTCTCAAATATCGTTACTTAGAGCCAACGTTAATATTGCTTATAAATGTGCTCATTTGAATTACATGGAATGGAAAATTAGTGTAAGTTAGCTTTCGCCTTCATATTTTAGTAGGTTAAGGGGAAAAGTCTTCTTTGCAATTCTGCTGTATGAAAATGATTACTTCTCTACTGGGCAAGTGCTACACAAATGCTGAACATTTCTTAAATCCCCTCGTGGATCTGCCAGTCAGAGTAAAACTTAGGAAGGGTCGAGCAGCAAGCTTCACAGTGGTGGAACTGTTCAAAATGTCCTCTAAACGCTCCAAGGTGCAAAAGTGCAGGCTTAGCCCATAAGCTCAAGGAACCTTTGCTGAGTAAAGGGGAAAAGAAACATGGCAGAAAGGCAAGGACGTATTAATTTTGCATTTTGCTTGGGAAATACATTTTGATAAGTAATAACTGCTTTTATATGTCTTTATATGTTGCAAACAGTCAGGAGAGACAGAAGAGAAGGTGTTTGGAACGGCAGCGTCTATGAACGAAGGGTTAACGACTCCCACGGCGTGTTGTATAATTTCCAGCAAACACGCACACAGACTGACTGCTTCCCCGTGGCATCACTAAGAAACCAGTGGTTTTGGTAGCCTGAGAGCATGTAAGTAACAGAGGATTCGCTGTATTGTTGTAGACCACACAGCTAGGTAGAGCTAGAAATGAAATGACCACGTAAGCTTCCTGGTTAAGACCTGTAGTCTTAGGGGATGCATGCTTCTCGAGCTCAGGAACCGTTGGAACATTTCTTAAGAGAAAAATAATAATTTCCGAAACCAACAAAAGAATTCTTATGGATGGATGTACATTAATTCATGATACGATATGCTATTAAAAAAACGTCTTACACTGATTTCGTTTATTATGCCTCAATATCCATATAGGAGACATCATTGTCTCAATCCTTCCAAAATGGAACACTGGATGGCCACCATTCAAGGCTTTGCTTGTTTTCACTACCCGGTTTAAATGGAGATGGGTCTTACTAAAACTGCTTTGCTGACTCTTCAAGACTTTTCAGCTCTGTATATATTCATAAGATAAAAAGATATCTCTTGCCCACTTAATGAACCATAAAAAAGTACTCTCCATATTCTTTTCAAAAAGCTATTCCTTCCCCCTGCCTGACATGCCAGAGGCCAGTCCTCATTTAAGATTAAACTTCTGGTCAGAGGCATCCAAAAGCCCTTTATGCCATATACTCAGAAAAGACGAGGATATATACAAGTACATGTACACGCACACATGTATACACACACACATAGATATCCTTGAATTTTTTTAAATAAAAATTAGGGAAAATATCTATGGACCAGAAATGAGTTGGGGACTAAGTTTTAGCCTATATAGAGCACTAGGAGTGGAAACAGTCAAGGGGGCAAGATTTAAAACACCCAATAGAAATGGAAATTGAATAAAATCGTCTTGCTGGAAGATGCCAAATCCAGTTCCGTACATAGAGTGTGGACCTCAGTCTACGTTCTTTTTTTTTTTTTAAGACTAGAAGCTGACAACTTCCCCTCTATGCTTGGGGTTTCAGCTAGAAACAATGTGCTCATCTACCCCAGAGAGAAGCAGAGACCCCTGCTTGACAGGAACTGGGCACACCGCAGCCACTGGCTCTGAACTTAGAACTGCACGATGCAGTGTCCAGCAGGCAGAACAAGACCTGACATACCCCTCCCCCAGCCTTCCACGATGTTAACAGGAGGATGTAAGGAAACGTACACTGTTTTTACTTGATTTGGGTCTTTGGCAACTTTTGTGAATGTGTTTTTACCATCGAATATACTAATGTCAATACATTGTAGGTCGTTTCCATTCTTGGGCTCTTTAATGTGATTTTTTTTTTTTGGTTAAGCTTGGCCGTATTTATAGAGTTGCTGATGTGAGGAAGGTTTCTTCATGGGCGGATTCACGCATTTCCCTAGCCAAAGGCTCATGAGTCTCTGCTCCCTAAAGTTACCTGTGGGAGCCCAGCTGCTGTGCCCCACGGGTCCCAGGCTTCCAGCACCCCCACACAAAATCTCCCCATGAGACGTGAGGGAATACGTCCCTTCCAGACCCAATCCTCAGTCTTCAGTGTTGAGTAGAAATCGGAAGTGGTGTTGGAAAGTTCACTCTTATCTGTTCCTCATTTAATTTATTTGAAGGTACGATGGTACACATATTCTACGATTGTTTGAAAATATCTTTATATTGGTTCTCTAATGCTGTTACATTTCCACAACCTTAGTGGCCAAGAAGAATACCAATTTGTTATCTTATAGCTCTGGAGGTCAGAAGTCCAAAATGGGCCTCGGTAGACTAAATCGAGGGGTCAGCAGACCTGCCTGGCTCTGGGGGAGAACGTGCCTCTTGCCTTTTCCAGATTCTAGAAGCTGCCTGTATTCTTTGGCTTGAGGACACTTCCTCCATCTTTAAAGCTGGCAGAATACCATTTCCAAATCTCTCTCTGACCCAGACCTCCCCCTTCTGCCTCTATCTTCCACAGGTGAGGATCCCTGTGACTCACTGGACCCACCCACGTGACCCAGGATCTCTTTATTTTAAGGTCATCTGATTAGCAAGCTTAATTTCAGCTTCAACTTCAACTCCCCTTTGCCAGGTAGCACATGTCCACCTGCTCTAGGGATGACAGTGTGAACATCTTTGAGGAAGGGAGCTTGATTCTGCTCACCACAATCTTAGCAGCTGCCCTTTGGTTTATGTTATTTCTGTGCACAAATTAATGTTATTGGAGTCCTTGGGCAATTATGTCATTATTTTTACTTGTCGTCATACACAACTGTGCACTAGAAATCTGCTCTCTGCTCTGTTGATAAAATATACTTTGCCCAGTCTACCAGCTTTTATTTGCCTGCAACCAGGGTTACCAAATAAATGCTCCCACTTAATGAGATTATCACACAGTGCTATTATGTCGCTATTTGTAAGCTGCTTTTCGTTGTTTCCATGAGACACAGATTTCTCTCTAATCCACTGACTTCACGTATCATGTAGATTCAATGGCCTCGCTTGAACGGGTCAAGAATGCATTTTCAGAGATGAATGAGACACAGGAGGCTTGTCCCCGGGGGGACACAGCAGCTGGGCTCCCACAGACAACTTACAGAAGTGAAGGCTCGTGAGCCTTCGGCTGGGGCGATTCCCGAGCAATCCCATCACCTGCGTCGGTGTCCCCTAGTCCTTCCTTCCTTGACACACGAGTCACAGTTTTTCCACACCCTTGCATTTTCGCATCAGCTGTCTGCTGTTCATTTCCTTTTCCTTTCCATTACCATTTCCTTCAATTAAGCAAAAATCACTAGATGGCAAGTACCATAGCTATATCCTACCTTATCTACCAAAGCCTGGGCACGGCCCCCTACCAGTGTCATCGTGGTAAATTCAGCCCAGTTTGTGCAATATGCTAAGTTAGAGCAACTGTCACAAAGCCTCAACCTACCTTTTGGGTACATTCCAATTCTGTGGGGTTAGGACTTTCTGTAATATGATTGAGTGGTTCATTCTTAAGAGTGGAAACGATGAAATTCTCCCATTTATTCATGCATCCATTCATTCGTTCCTTTTTAATCTAGTTCTCAAGAAAGAGAACTGCTGTGTGCCATAAACCATGGTAGATTTGATGGATATGAGAATGAGTAAGATAAAGCCTTTCCTTTCACAGCAAAAACAAAACAAAACAGAGTCTGAAAGAGGAAAATATGTATATATTAAATAGAGAGAAAAAGTACTCTACAGGCGAAGGCTGCCTTGGGTCATCTCTCATTTTCCTCACCACGGCAATTTCTCACTATTGCAATAATACAATAATAGATCTCACTTGGGTCTAGTATCGTGGGCATTCCCAATGAAAACGGGATAAAAATCAACATAGGAGCTTGGGGAAAGGCTGATTTGTAGTTTGGAGGTACAGAGGGCAAGATCAAAGGTATTGTTTAAAATCCAACTGCAGACACATCATTTTTAAAACTTTCCTAATGTTTAAAAATCTCTTCAACCAATTAAAGGACGGCAAACTCCCTAATTTTAGGAATTTTTATTTACTTCAAAATTCTAAAGCACAGGCTCACATACAACCTTCCACGTAAGAGGAACGTGTATTCAGTGAAGCAATGACTTCTGGAACTGTGATGAGCATCTGTGTTTGACAGTGACTTGCTCAGGTGACACTCTCTTCCCCACCGCAGGAAAGCACACGGTGTAATTAGTTAGCTCCTTCTGATAAGCTACTCACGCTGCTTTGCTGAAATCAAAAGACATGAAGAAAGGATCTTCCCTCTTTCCTTCAACACACCCAGTGGAAAGCTGAGTGCCCCTTCCTCGAAATTAAGTTATCACTTTCACGGCTCTTTTGGAACTTGTCAATGTCTCTCTTGCATTCTTGCATAAACACCTAATGAATTATGAGCTCCTGGAGGGCAGAGTCTGTGATCATCTCAGATCCCAAATAACCCCCATGACAATGCTTTGCCTATGGAAGACTGCCCTCGGTGGTTTCTTGAATGTAAAATAATTACTTCCTGGATCTTCACAGATGTTTTTAATCTCTATCCCTACCCTCAACAGGGCAATAGCAACCTGTGAACAGTTCCCTCGTAGTTAAGAAACAAAAATTTTCCAGAACATGGAGGAAAAAAAGCTATTTTTACTTGTCATAATACACAATTGTGTACTATAAATCTGCTCTCTGCTCTGTTGATAAAATACGCTTTGCCCAGTCTACAGCTTGTATTGGTGGCACGCTATTTCAGCACTCTGGTTCTCTAGGATACTGCAAACCCACGTCAGGTGCAGCAGAGCCCCATGAACTTGTGACGGCCCCAGGAGACAGGTGTATTGCTACATCTCCATAATCCAGCCAGAAGATAAGCCTCATCTACAGGCAACTAGGGTCAGAATAAAGACAGGGCTGAGTACAGGGCATCGGTATCTGTGGCTTCGTGTGGTTTGGGGCACTTCAAGCCCTTGGCCTGGCTGAACAGAGAGGGGACCTTCTTAGGGAGCTGGGCACCACTGGCAGGAGACTGCCCCCATGGATCCTTATACACAGGTTGTTCCGTGTGCTAGGACAAATACACCCTCGGAAGACCCCATCCCAGGATAGTGAATGTAAGAAGATGGGGGTCCCAGCCCTGCCCCTGCCCCAGTGACCTCGAAAATCACTTTGCCACTCCTGCCTTAGTTTCCCCCGAGGGTGGAATGTGAGGGCTGTATCTAGATTAGCTCAAAAGACAATGCCAGCTGGGGTACTTTGTTTGTTGCGTTCAAACATTAGAGGCAAATGTAGATCATCTGGAGTCTTATCAGATGCCCAAGAGTTTTATAACTCTTGGTAAAGAGGTAAAGAATGTGCTTCCGCCTAGTAGGAGAAAAAGAGACATTTGCAACTGTAGCCAGAAGTTTCCTGTGATTGAGGAGCTCATAGATGGCCATAAATGATTGTGTGACCAAGAGAATACACCCCAAGACTTCTGTTTCTTCTCCAAAGAATAAATAATCCAAAAGCCATTGATTTTATTGTCAAACGAGAAAAAAGCGAGCGATATGCCCCGATGCCACACAATCTGAGAGCCAAGCGGTTATTAGAATAGTTATGAATGCAATTTTTGTCTTTTTTCATTTTATGAAGAAAAGTAGTTTTAGTTCATGCAAATCGCCCTATCTTTAATCGGGGGGGCAGGGACATGAGGTGACAGAAGTCAAAGAAACAGTATCAAAAATCTGTTTTGATGTCATCACTTTAAAGCATAGAAATGTTTTACGTTGATTTTGCCAAAGACACCGTTTTCCTAAAGATTGTGAAAGTTCGACAAACTCTATCTAGTGATTCCAATGTCTAAAATCTATACTGTATAAATGCTGTTGGATATAGCTATCTCTTAATCATATTCTTCTACGATTAGTTTATTGATGCAGTAGAGTATATTAAAGCCCTTTTGTGTCTAAGACACAAGTCTCTTTAGTCACTTTAATGACACATGCCACCTCATTCTTTCCCTGGAGGAGTTACAATCTATGAGAAATGATGCACACACAATCACAAAACAACCCAGTGACAGATAAATATGAGTAAAAGTTCACTTCAGTCTACATTAACTCTCGCTCATCTCAACGAGTCTGGGGAACAGAAAAGACCAGGTGATATTTCTGAATATTAACCAATGAGGAAGGACACTCAGGTCGTAATTGAGAAATATAGATTCTTTTTCTTCCTTCTCATACACCACGGTATTTCTGCAATTGAAGGTTGATCAACGTTATTTCATGACTAGTAACAGAAGGAAGCTTATGGAAAGTTTGGCTTTTGATTTGAGTCTGGAAGAAGAGGTGTGAATTCTCTTAATGGAGTTGAGGGTGCTGAGCATTCCAGATGAATGGGCACGGGCTGGAGGATGGACAGGACAAAGTGTAAGGGATGCTCACATTTCTCACAAACAATGTACTATGTCCCTGCAGGGCAGTGGGGACAGATGAGCACAGGCGGATGGCAATCAGGTGTTGAGCAATGTAAGTTAGAGCTGAGACTTAGCAATTCACTCTGCGAGAATTTTCAGTCATTGGAAATACATAAGATAATAGCGATGGATGAAATTGGTTAATTCGTAGAGTCACCTGGGAGATTCTTATAGACTTCTGGTCTACAGACTTGAAAATAGTCTTACAGACTTCCTGGTAGGGACGGGAGGGAAATGGAAGTGAATGCCAGTATGAGAGTAAGAAACCCAGTTCTGATCTTTAAACACAAAAGAAGGTTGGGGCGCCTGGGTGGCTCAGTCGGTTAAGCGGCCGACTTCAGCTCAGGTCATGATCTCACGGTCCATGAGTTCGAGCCCCGCGTCGGGCTCTGTGCTAACAGCTCAGAGCCTGGAGCCTGTTTCAGATTCTGAAAGTCTCCCTCTCTCTGACCCTCCCCTGTTCATGCTCTGTCTCTGTCTCAAAAATAAATAAACGTTAAACACAAAAGAAGGTATATTACACACACACACACACACACACACACACACACACACACACACACAGAGTTATGTTATGCAGATCTCCAAGTCCAGTCCAGATACTAAAACTACATCCTCAGAAATCTGCCCTTTCTCTCCATCTCTCGGTTCTGCTTTTCTGTATTGGTTCTCTCTCAGGCATACTTTTTCAAAGTGACACACGAGAAGGTGTTGTTACTCGGAGCTCACACAGTATTTACCTCTTAGGAGCTCAGAAAGAAAGAGAATGGGTTCAGACTGGTCCCTTTGGGGCCCCAGGTCTCGATGAGTTCCAGAAGAGAAGGGTAATCAGATTCGTAACCTTAGGCCCCAGGCACACCCCTGTGGTGAGGTAGGTGAGGGCCCTTGACTGACGGCCCCTCTTGAAGAAATGTCTATTACTTCCTTTCGCATTTCACTGGTCAAAGCGGGTCAGAAAGTCAGCACTCACTTTCAATTTTTTTTTTTCAACGTTTATTTATTTTTGGGACAGAGAGAGACAGAGCATGAACGGGGGAGGGGCAGAGAGAGAGGGAGACACAGAATCAGAAACAGGCTCCAGGCTCCGAGCCATCGGCCCAGAGCCTGACGCGGGGCTCGAACTCACGGACCGCGAGATCGTGACCTGGCTGAAGTCGGATGCTCAACCGACTGCGCCACCCAGGCGCCCCAGCACTCACTTTCAAAGAGGCAGAAAGGGCAACTGTATCATGTTCCCAGGAGGAGTCAACAAATTGTCTGTGAAAAGCACTAGTGACCTCCACACAGCCCCCCAGAATCACAGCGAGTTCAGAAGCACACCCCCGAAGGGAAAACACTATGACACTATTTAATCAAGCACTACGCTAGAAACTTCCTTGTGCTACAGTGAGGGACATAAGCCAATAGTCTGACCATAATGGGAGACAGAAAAGAGTAGGAGGGGACAGAAATGAAAGTCACTTCACAGGAATAATCCTCAGGGCTTCGCGAGAAACAAGATATGGAAAAAGAAGTTCTAGTTAAAACCGAGGGCTTCTGGTTTCATTGTTATCGTTTGCTTTTTATTTATTCATTCTTGTCCTGGGGCCTCAAGAGACTGAGGTACTTAGAAAAATTAGAATAAGAAGAGAATTGGTAAAGGCAGATTCTCAGTCTCAAAATGTCCAGAAGATGAATGTGACCCTAGAGGAACCCTACAGCGTCAGGAGACTTTCTACCACGATTTTTAGGAGTTGAACTGTGTCCCCACAAAATTGATGCATTGAAGCTGTAACTGCCAGGACCTCAGACTGTGTATTTAAAGACAGCATCTACAAGTAGGTAATTAAGGTCAAAGTGGAGTCATTAGGGTGGGTCCTGGCGCAATATAATGGTAAAAGTCATTTTAACTACGTAATGTAACGGAACAGTGGTAATTTAAGCGTACAGAAAGCAAAGAGGTTTTTTCTCAGCACCAGCCCAATACAATCTGCCTGAATTCTAATTAGCAAAATCTTCTGTTTTAACAAATAGTTTAGGGGACTTTAGGCATTTTTTTCACCCAACATTTTGGATGGTAAGGCATTAGGTATCAGAACTTTCTCTGCATTTTTTTTTTAATTTTCTTAAAGCTATTCTTTGTGTATTAGTAGAGCGAGCCGCAGGAAAGTGGAAAGCTTAGTTCTGGGATATGCTGGTCACAGTACTTTCAGGTGACAGAAAAGCAACGAAGACCAGCTTCCCCAGAGGAAATAGTTTCTCTCTTCAAAACCCATCCTATCACAAAGAAGAAAATCCAATGTAATTTAGCAGATACAATGATCTTCCTCCCAAGAGAGGCAAAAATCGGCAACATTCTTTCTAACGCATCCATTTTAGTGTTGGGACATATTAACTTGGTTTTCCACCTCAGGCTGACAGAATTTTGTAAACATCACTGTCCAATGCTGGTGGGATGAATGTAGGATTGAGACATGCCGGGATTTTTGCCCTTAATCCCTTCCTGCGCATTGTTTCCAAACACGTAATCTTTTTCTTTATGTTGGTGGAATTAAGCCTGGCTTGGGGGGTGAAATGCTGTTTCTACCTGGGTTGGATAAGAACCCATTGTTGCTTCCAAATGACTCTGGCTTTACCTCACAAAGGGTGACCTTCACAAGCTCCAAAACTTCATACCCAGTCCAACACTAGGATTTTCTGTTACCCAGATCCCATTTTATATTTTACTGCACTGTTGAAACTTGTTTTCTGAAGAGCTTCCAGAAAATAGCCTGACTGCATGGGGAGGCTAAAGTGATGGGTTGGAAGATACACAAGACAGTTGGCTACGTTCTAGGCACTGAGCTCACCCCACATCCGGCTCTCCAGGTTATGACTGGGACAGCTGCTGACTGCCAGGGATGGGGGCCCCTCCTTAGGGAATGCCCCAGCCCTGCCCAGGCCCTTCATTCCCTCCCCACCTCCCCTCTCTCCTTCTCTCTGTCTCTGTCTCTCTCTCTCTCTCTCTCTCTCTCTCTCTCTCTCTCTCTCTCTCGGTCTGAAATTGCAAATCCTCTTAACTCCGGCGGCGCCCCGGGGTCTGCGATGCACCACCCTTCCCAGCAGGGCCTCCCAGTGTGCGGGGTCCTCCCAGAGCTGACCAGCAACAGCAGGTGTCCCCGCGCCTCAGCCAAACCCGCCCCTTCACTGCCCTGCACCCGTGGTTGTTTTAGCTTAAAAAGAATGAGCTGCACAGCTGACAAGGGATGAAGCCGCTGGTCCACGGGGTGTAAGAGTCGTTTTTGTGATTTGACAAAGCTGCTCCCCACCCCCACTGCCCCCTTAGGGGCTCCTCCTGATCTGACTCCTCCTGGCTCCTCGCCCCCTCCCCACACACTCGCTGCTCCCTCAGACCCCCCCCCCCCCACACACACACCCGGCCCCCAGCCTCACTGCACCGCCTGGGGCCCCAGGCGCCCTGCTTCCTCCCACCCACCTGCTCCTGCTTTGCCAGAAAAGTCCAACCACTGGTTTGTAGCCGCCCCCCCCCCCCCCCGCCCTTCATCTGCACCATCGCCGACTTTTCAGGTCAGCGGCCCATTCCCATCTCGGGGATCCCCCTGCGCCCTGACCACCTCCCCCCCGCCCTCGCGGTCCCCGGGGCCGGCACAGAGGCCTCCTCACCCGGGCTCCCCCTCAGCCCCCTGAGCACACGCGGCAGGTGGATGCGACCAGTAACGAATGCCCAACCCGCAGCTGACTCCGGCCTCGCAGCCTCGGTTCCACGTACCTTTCGGGAAAGACGCGGATCTTCAGAAAGGCGTCTTCCTAGGGGACTGCTCCCACCACACAGGAGATCGGGGTTTAGATCCGGCTGCTGCGAAAACGTCGGTTTGCGCTAAATTCTGTTGGTTCAAGTGGGCGCAGGTGGCTCCTCGGAGCGGGGGCAGCTGGACGAGGTCGGTGGCCGATGCAGCGAGTGGCCCCCAGTGTGTGAAGACGCGAACACGGGGCGGAACACGGAGCAGGAGCAGCTCTGCCCTCCGGTGCTCCGTGACGCGCGGGGGCCCCATCTCCGCACAGGCGGCGCCAAACCCGGGGACAGGCGTGTCGTGCCGGCCTCACCCACCCGTCACTTCCAGGAAGGGGCTCTCGGGACCCCCCACCCCCACCCCGTGCAGTGATGGGTCGTCCGCTTCCGGACAGACCCTCCGATTCCTCGACTGCACCTGGCGAGCAGGTGCGGTTCTCCCGTGACTCCGGGGTTCACGCGCGTTCACACTCACGTGCGGCTGACAGGTGCACGTTCTCTGACCCGGGCCCTTCCGCGGGGAGGTCGGCGGCAGGTGGGCGGGAGCGGGTGCGCGTGCAGCTGAGGGCCACCCGTGGGTTCACCATTCACACCCCGCCCGCTCGGAAGATGCTGCCGGGTGCTCCCGGGGTGCTCCGCAGGTGCTGCACACGTGCTCCATGGGTGCTCCTACGATGTGCAAGGGGCTCCTCGGGTGCTCCGCAGGTACGCGGGGTGCTCTGGGGTGCTCCTCCGATCTGCACAGCTGCTCCGCAGGTACTTGGGGCGCTCCGTGAGTGCTCTGTGGGTGCTCCGTAGGTGCTCCTCCGATCTGCACAGATGCTCCACAGGTATTCGGAGTGCTCCTCCGATCTGCACAGGTGCTCTGCAGGTGCTCCGCAGGTACGCGGGGTGCTCCCGGGGTGCTCCGGTGTGCTCCCCCGATCTGCACAGGTGCTCCGTGGGTGCTCCCCAGGGCTGCACGGGGCCTGCCCAGGCGCTCCCGCCCCGCTGCCACGTGTCGCCCAGGACAGCCGGAGCCCCGGGGGCCGTGTTCACGGGCGGAGCCAACCTGCAGCCACATCACAGGAAGGGCCCCTTCTCCTCACCCGGGCCCGCTTCCCTCCCTCAATCCAGTAACTTCTGCCCCTCCACCTGCCGGGAGTTGGGCCGCCGCACACACCCCTCTGGGAAACCCAGCGGTGTCACCGAGGGTGCTGACCCTTGTTCCCTGGGCCCCAGGGCTCGGCGGACGGAGAGCTCTGGGTCCCACATACAAGCGGAGACAGCTTTCTGCGCCACTCGTGTCACTCCGCACTGCGACAGCGAGCCTGCGCTGAATTTCCGCTGAGGCTCACACAGCCCTCACGGAGAACTTCCAGATCCTGGCCCTGCAGCATAACGTAAGGGAGTTTCTATTTCCAGGGCTCATGGCAACAGAGCCATCACTGGGTCACTTCTCCTTGCTGGCCTCACCACCCACGACGTGGCCCAGACTTCCCACAGTATGTGCCTTCCTCCTCAGAAGCCGTGAAAAGCATATGAAAATGTAAAGTAGATGTCTATGAAGGTCATTTTTTACCTGACAGCTGCAAAACTATTTCCATCATTGCTTCTTTTGCCAAAAAGAAAACGGACAAAAGAAAAAAGTAAAATAAAGTGAAATAAAATAAAAGTAAGTAAAAATAAAATAAAGTAAAATAAAATAAAATAAAATAAAATAAAATAAAATAAAATAAAATAAAATAAAATAAAATAAAATAAAATAAAAATCTACCTCTCCTTAGACACTCTCGTCTTTCTCGGATTCTCTCAAGTGCAGAGAGCCCAAGACAATTAGTGATTTAACTGAACACAACACTCTTGTCCGTAATTTCTCAGTGAATTACAGTGTCTCACACTCTTTCTTGAAGAATGCTCACTAGTGAGAATAGCATTGCCTCAGTTGTAGAGAAAGCCTTTCTTCCCAAGAGCGATGTGAATGCTCCGTGTTTGGGCAAATTCCTCCATCATCGCCAAGGGCAGGAAAGGGCTCTGATGGATTTCTGTGTATTGCACAGAGAAATGAACAATTGGAACGGCTCCCTTTGTATCTGCACCTCTACAAGGGGTAATTGCAGCTTGTTTATGATTTTGCTGGACCCTTAAAGGCTCCCAGGAATATATCCTTGACCAAAGCTTACAGCTTGTCTCCTGTTACAGACATGTGTTTGTTCTTCGTGTTAGATCGCCTTCCCACTCTTCAAAGGCTTCACATTTTTCCCTTTGTTAATTGTGCAGACTCCCAGCTACCACAGGGACATATTGATGCAATATTCCTTCTTGAAATATTATTTACATTTGAGTTCAGTCTAATAATAGCATTAATAGCAACTTACATTTGTTGACATCACCTTCCTGTCTGGCCAGGGATTTTTCTACGTGCTTCACATGTATTAACTTCATGAGTTATGAATATGTCCCTATGAGATCAGTCTTATAATTATCCCCATTTTGCAGATGGAAAACTGAGGCATTGAAGGGTTAATTAACATCCCAGGTCCCCGGGAAGGGACAGAGGCAGAGACCTGGAGTCTGAGTCCAGGCAGTACCTACACTGTCCACTTACTTACCTGAACCAGCGTGGGCAATCCTAGTTCCCTTTCACAACGTGCCACATTAGTTGGAACATTCCGTCTTTTCAAGAGACAAGGATGCACTTTGGAAGATTGAAAAGCCAACGTGTAAACACAATATATTACCCTTCTACATCGTACCATCAGAAGCTCTTTAAATTCTTTCTTCTCAAATGTTCATACGGTAAATTGTAAGTTAAATAATTTTGGAAAAACACTGAACATGACAAAAGTTTGGGAAAATATTTCAAAACACGTGATCATAATCTTCCCAAACTCTTAACATGTAAAATAGTCCTTATACCCGAGTTGTCTTCAAAGACCAAACAGCTTAGGAAATTATCCATGCATGTGTGTCTCCATTTCCAATGCTCCCCGCGCTTTGCTGGGCAAATTCCCCCCAGATTCATTCAGGGTCAAAAAAACCCCACTCAGAAGCAGAGCCAGACGTGGACCTCGTCACGGATGGGGGTGGTCTAGCTCCCAACATTTGACATTTTTTCTATATCATTCTTTTCCAGTACAACCCCAGTCCTCTTCCTGTCTCTAACCGCAGACACACATTCCCAGGTGCCACCATATGTCAGCCTCGGTGAGGTTGAAGCCTACAGCTTCTTCTGGGAAGCTGAAGGGTGGAAAATGCTCCAGGCTGACACATAGCTCAGAAGACATCTTCCAAGAGCATTAATGCCTACATGGTTATTTTGCAATCGCCTATCGGTCCCCTGGATCATGACCTACTGAGTTTCGGGGAGCTTTTCTCTTCTCCCCGTTGGTCCTTTCTGGCCTCAACACCTTTGGGCCCTCAGCGGGTTTGACCACCTGCAACCTGTCCCCTCGCCCGGGTCTTCAGAGAATGCGCTGACACCGGTCATGTCGACCTCGACGACTTCTCGCTGTTCACTTTGTACTCTAGGAGCTGGCCATCCAGTCAGACGCTGCTTCGCCTGCACGGACCTTTTAAAAATAAACCGTTTTCTTGTCTATCACTTCTTGGGCTGCTTCTGCCCTCGTCTCTTGTGAGGGAGTCAGCAAAAGCCTTTCAAATTTAGAAAATGGTGCGTGCCTAAAAACGCTCTTTCTCCCGAGCTTCGTCGGCCCCTGCTATGTCAGCGTCAGAAGTTCAGTGATATATTAATTCTATAAAAATCAGCATTCCCAATTTTTTCTGCTTTTATTAAACCTCTATTGATTAAGGATTTACGTTTTCTTTCTCTGTTCCTTTCTTGTTTCTCCTGACGTTAGAGGTCAAGAGTAGCCATGTCCGCTGGACTCACACTCATTCTAGATTCTCTTTTTCTTTTTTTTAAAAGCATTGTGTTCCTCACTGAATTTTCAGTTTTCGTACACAACCAAGTCAGTGACTGCTTTGGCTGCCCTTTGTCGGGGTCTGTAGAGAAATCACCAGGGCGTTCATGCTGATCTTTAGAGTTGGTTCATAAAAGAACACCCATTCTTTTGATGGACATCTGGTCACTCAGAGCACAGCACTGACATTGCACACCCTTACCTTAGAGCCTGAGTGCACTCGCAGCGATGAGAATCCATCCTGGAGTGAAATTAAAGAAACCCCATTCAATTTCTTATCCAAAGACATGAAGTTCACGTTTCTCTATGGAAGCTTAAGTCCTGGGAGCTACTACATTAGAATCGTATCCATCAAGAAAACTTCAAATTACCTTCTCTCTGAACCCTGTGTCATGCAGACATGCCCGGCAGGCAGTAACTCTCATTTGGAGCTGCCTTAGGACAGGGGTGGGATGAGACTCAAGGAACACCATCCCTCTCGGTGTCTCGGTCTCGATTCCATAACGGATTCCACATTGAGCTGTTACCGCTGGAGAAGACTGAGAACAGGACCTGTAAGGTGCCAGACTGTTCTAGAAGGAGCCACTATCCGTGATCGGAGCCTCAGGATGAGGAGACTTGGGTTTGTGTGTTAATCAGAGTGGGCTGTGATTGTCCCACAAGAGAAGGCCACCCACACCCCCATGGCACTTGGACACAGGTCTCACAAGTCCTGAATGGCATCGGTAAATACCCCACCAGGCAACTTGCTCCTCTCCTCCTAAGTCAGATTTCTGGCACTGGCTTTCTGGAACTGCATCAGCATTCTGAGAGCCCTCAGTGCCCATCTCAGCTTAGGGCTGACCAGGAGAACAAATCAAGAAAATAGATAGAAGAAAGACTGTTCTGCCTGGCAGCTTTATGGGAGGGGACATCCTAGAGTGGACCGGGTCTCACTGAGACTATATTGCATGCGTTCAACAGGACAGCCTTTTGGAGGTGACGCAACCACACTGTCATCCCAGATCCGATGGCCGCGAGACAGCTCCCCCACTGAACTTACCTACCGCAAATGCATTTGTTCATTCAACACGGGGAATAGAGAGGTGAGGGGGCAAGGCAAGGAGAGGAAGCCAGAAGGGAGGAGGACAAGGATGGGAGCAAGGGTGGGGAAAACTGTGAGGTTTAAGGAGCAGACAGTCCCTAAATGGTCACTTGGGGGAGCTCTGGAACCAAGGCTATTTGAAGATCTCTGGAAGCCCTTGGTTCTGGGAACTCACTGGATGTCTCTTTTTTATCCTCATCAGCTCCCACCTATCATTAGCTCAGAATCCCGGGCCACTCTTTCCGCCACCTACCAGGACCAGCGCCATATTACCGTGGTGCCCTTCCCCTCCATCTGCCCAAAACATAGAGGCAGATCACTTAACATCAAACACTCTTAAATTCTATAAAAGACAGACTGCAAGTTAGAAAGAAAAGGAAGAGAAAGAAGAAAGAAAGAAAGAAGAAAGAAAGAAAGAAAGAAAGAAAGAAAGAAAGAAAGAAAGAAAGAAAGGGAGGGAGGAAAGGAGGGGGGAAGGAAAGGAGGGAGGAAGGAAGGAAGGAAGGAAGGAGCTGGAAGGAAGGAAGGGAGGGAGGGAGAAAGGAAGAAATCAGGGAGAGAGCAAAAGAAGAAAGACTGTAAACACTTTAGAATTACTCTTTATGTAATAGGAAAATGCCAACATCTGTTTTGACATATCTCTAGAACTGGCAGACTAATTTGCTTAGCAGTTTTCTCCCAGGAGTTGATGATATTTGAAACGTTACATGAAAACAATGAAGCTGTGTTTTCCATAGCTTGACTCAATCACTGAAGTGGAAAAAAGGTGACATATTCAAATTCTGATGTATGCGCTTGGTTCATTTGACTTATTTAACCAATAGTGCTAAGAATGCAATATCTTATCATTTCTGAATTGAGATTTGTACTTATACACATCATCAGGTTCTATAACATCCCCTACGGTTTAAAACATTTATGATAAAGTCTTAAAATACAACCACTCCATTTGAAAGCAAAAGTAACTACAAACCCTTGGAAATGTCTCATAATGTCACCCTAGACCTCCATAACATTTTACTTTGAGTTAAATATGGAAAAGTTCCCAACCCTCTACGTGTTCTGCTGGGTAAATTAGGCCAAAAATCTCTCAAATTATTTCTTAGTATTTCGGTTGACCAGCTAAATATTTTAAGCTTTTTAGAAGACAAATTATACAGAAATCCTCCTTCGGGGAACACAAGCACAATCTCCAATGCCCAGGAGCACATCTCCATGTGTTGTCTCATATCTGGGGAAGATTTTGGACCATCACCATAAATTAGAAAGACAAAGCAACTCAGTGGTTTCTTGAGAAGAGTTCAGAAGCAGGTACTGCCATTTTTAGAAAGAAAACAGGACAGCTGAAAGTCCCTGTACAATGAAGGAGATCAAAGAATGAGCCCTGGGCCGGTTTCAGTCCTTTCCCGTTTGTTGCCTACCTGCCTCCCTCGGGATGAAGAACGAGGAAGTCTGCTTCAGTGAAGAACCTGACAGCCACCCTTTCCAATTCTCTCCCCTATCAGGTCACCTCCTTCTCTGAGAATCCACTGTCTCCTTAACTCCATCACTGTATTTTATAGAAATATCTTGAAAACCCTCGTCCTCTAGAGGTTGTTCCCTCAGCCACTGTACGTTTACAGAAACCCCAAGCGGAGCTGGGGACTGCTTTCTCAAGCGCCTTATTCCTCCGTCTTGGAGGAAGGAGAAAAAGTTCCTGCCTCCTAGCTTCTGGAGAACAGTTCCGGCAATGTTGCATCATCGTCTTCCCTCCTTTTCTCTTGGGCAAACTGTGCCCCATGGTGATACGCTCTCTTTTCCGAAGTGTTGCTGTAGGTCGCTGCTCAATTCATGACTCCTCTCTTCTTTGGGGACTCTGCCCTCATTCGGTGTTCCGCCTCCAACTCAGCCTTTGCCAAGACCAGAGTCACTGGAGCCTCCGTATTTATGCTTCGTCAATGACGTGACACCAACTCCAATGATATCTACCTCCAGATGTTCATTGTATCCAAATGGCAAGACTCCACCCCCGGTGGTGCCAATCACCCAGGATGGTTCCACCTTGCAAGGTCCAGTTCTGAACTTCTGTGCTCTGACAACATGCCCTTTCCTTGACCTCTCCCCATACACTAGGGTTCACTGTCAACTCACTGCGACTGTTCCCTACATTCTGTAGACGCTCATCCTCTCCGAGCCATACTTCATCCATGAGCCACCTGTTCTCAGCTCCTCTTTTCAACTTCATCTCGTGAAAACTTTATAAATCACCCCGCTGTAGAATCCATCACCTGTTTGTACATTCACCGCTGCGGCCTGGTCAGGCCACGTGCACATTCCTGGGATGCCGAGTTTTGCTGGAGACAGGTCAACAGCGGCTGATAGAACCGTTCGAGACTCTGGTGCTCCTCTCATCTCCACTTCAGGGCGGTTCCAGGGTCCCTCATTCATCCTTGGTTAGTGCACTTTCTAATTCTACACATTGGAGATGCTGTTCCATACACTTCCCTCCTTAGTCTTTTCTCCCGTGTTAGAGGAAAGAATCCCCTCACCTGTTTCCAGGGTTTGCCCCATCACATGAGAAGCCTCAGATTTCAGAAATCGTGTGAACCCGGAGCACCATAAATACTAAGACAACCACCCCTAGGCACATCCTAGAAAAACTACTAAAAGCAAAAGAAAAAAAGCGTTCTATGTGACTTCAGAATAATCAAAGCCTCAAGGTGAAAAACAATGTGGAAAGTCAGGCTCACTTATTTGCGTTTCCCTGGTCAGAAGAATTGTGGACTGCAAACACCTGGGTTTTGTGTGTTTGTTTTTATTTTTGTTTTGCTTTTGATCCTCCTTACCTCCAAATGCAATTCTCTAACCCAATGAGACATGTAAAAGCTCTGAGTTGCTGCTTTTTGCCCAGCCTAGAAATTCCTTGCAACTTCTGAGTCAGCAAATGTCATAAAGAAAAGGGCACCCAAAAAAACAGAAGGGTGGGGGGTTTCCTGGGTGGTTCAGTCAGGTGACCATCCGATTCTTGATTTTGGCTCAGGTCATGATCCCAGGATCAAGCCCCATGTCAGGCTCTGTGCCGAGTGTGGAGCCTGCTTAAGATCGTCTCCTCTTCCTCTGTCCCTCTCTTCCACTAAGAAAGAAAGAAAGAAAGAAAGAAAGAAAGAAAGAAAGAAAGAAAGAAAGAAAGAAAGAAAGAAGAAAGAAGAGAAGAAAGAGAAGAAAGAAAGAAAGAGAAAGGAAGAAAGAAATAAGAGAGAAAAGAAAAGAAAAGAAAAGAAAAGAAAAGAAAAGAAAAGAAAAAAAAGAAACAAAAGAAAAGAAGAAAGAAAGAGGCACAAAGAATGTGAGACCCTCTTTGATGTTTCTGCCTTCACTTATCAGATACTATTTGTTTAAAAGTGATCTGGGTCCCAGAAAGTTTGGCAAAAAGCAGCTTATTGGAACAAGATTTCTGTCAAGTGTAAATTGGCAATAAAAATAATTTGATAGGAAGGATAAACTGTATATTCATTGATTTGCATACATATATAATGAATCATATTGTGATTTTGACATCTTTTCCTGAACTCAAAGTGGTAACACTTACATAGAATTTTTCACCTTTACTTTTTAAATTAATTTCAGTCAATTATTCTTGATCTATACTGTGTTAGAGAAAATGTACAGGAATACCTAAAATCCAGCAATATAGGAAAAAGACACAATACAAGAAATATCTAGTAAGTGGTAGATTTAATTAATAAATCAGATCAGGTTTTCAGACTTAGAATATAACTTTTCTTAGAATGTAACAAAATATATGTCTGCGTATGCATAGTGTGTGGGTGGATATACAGACAGTGAACAAAAATCATAATCTCCAATATCCAACAGTAAGGCTTATATCCCAGTTCAGCCCTGACTAGTGGAACCGCTAAGAAAGTTTCTATTTTATTTCTTGTTATAATTCCTATCACTCTATTTATATTCTCTGTGTAGTGAGACACCTGTCTCCTACTTCCCTTCAATTGTTTGATGGTTTTCTTCAGTTTTTTTAAACATATTTACAATAGCTGATTTAGTCTTTGTCTAGTAAATACACCATCTAGACTCTCTCAAGGACAACTTCTGTTGATGGTTTTTTCCTATGCATGAACCGCCCATTTTTTTTAAATGAACCACCATTTTTTTAAGGTCTCTGAATTTTTTGTTGAAAGCTAGGTATTTCCAATTACATAATGTGGCAACTCTAGAAACCAGATCCACATTCCCACAAAGATCGATGGATTGTTGTAATTGCTGTTTGTTTTGTGTGTGTTTATTGCTGATATTTGTTTAGTGACTTTACTGGATTCATTCTGTAAATCTGTATTCCCTGTCATCTGGCCTCTGAAGTCTCTGCTCAGTTAGCCTAGTGGTCAGGTAATAATTGGACAGAAATGTCCTAAAATGTCATGAATCCTAAGTTTCCCATGCTTTGCAAAGGTGCTCTGTGAGTGTGTGTAGGCGAACTTTAAAATGCTCAGTAGCTTTTAACTCTGGCTTAGATTTTACCTCCTGCTTGTGCAAAGTTGAAGATGAACCAGAGGTGAGAGACTGGGGTTTTCTAGATCTTTCCTAGACGTGTGCACAGCACTGCACATGCTTGTGGTTTTCTAGATTCTCAGAAATAAATCAGAGCTTTTCAAAGATCTCATAAACATCTCATTTTCTAAATTTTCTTTTTAATGTCTTTAAAGTTTATTTATTTTTGAAAGGGAGAGAGCAGGGGAAATTCAGAGAGAGACAGAGAAAATTCCAAGCAGTCTCCACACTGAGACCCAGGGCTTGATCTCATGAACCATGAGGTCATGATCTGAGCTGAAATCAAGAGTTGGATGCTCCACCGACTAAGCCGGCTAGGTGTCCCTCTTTATTTTTTTTTATCAGTCTTGTTTATTCTGGCTGATGATACTGCCTCAGGAAACCACATTATTAAGCAACTGCTGCTGGTTATTTTCAACAAACAGCATGGGGATAAAGATGTTCATACTGACCAAGCTCTGAGTCAGGTTGAGTAAAGACTGAGAATGGAGATTTTCC
Source organism: Puma concolor (assembly GCF_028749965.1). NCBI lineage: Eukaryota > Metazoa > Chordata > Mammalia > Carnivora > Felidae > Puma > Puma concolor. The sequence goes on along the minus strand of NC_141667.1, from coordinate 6,141,858 downwards.
AGGGAGCTTGCAGATTAAAGACAATTCCGTAGGGATGGATTTTTTTTTTTTTTAGGAATTCTAACCTCATTCTGCTGCTTCTGCTAACTACTAGACTGCAAGTTTTCAGTTACCATGGTTGCAAGATCACTGGTTTTTGCAGTTATCTTCTACCGAAAGAGAGAGAGATGGGAATAGAGAAAGTTAAAATGCTCCAATCATGTTTCTGCCATGATTCATTTCTTTTGCTTTGGATTACTGCGAGTCTTTTGTTTATTTCCAGCATACAAAAAAGTTGATTTTAACAGTTTTTAAAACAGAGTTCGAATGGCTTTTATGGAGAAACAAACTTTTGGAGGTCCTTTTCAGTTACTCCAGAATTGACACTTTTCTCCTATTTTTGTGTGCACAGGTTTTTTCCATCTGCTAAATGAGGATAATGACAGCACTTACTTCATAAGATTATCATAAAGGTGAAATGATCTGGCACATGTAAAAGCATGTAGAGTAGCCTGGGACCACATAAGTATTCACTTAACATCAGCTATTATAATTATGGACAGAATCAAAATGGAAGGATATACTCATAGTGCCAAGAGTAATTATCTTTGGGTAGGTAGGATTATAGATATAATTTGTAGTATTTTCACCGTTTAAAATTTTCTGGGTATTCCATAATAAATATGTAATACATTTGCAATGAAAAAGGAAAAGAAATAGAAGATCTGTCACTCTTTTCAAAATTTATATTTTTACATCTAATTTGTTTTTTAAAAATATGTAAAGCAAGTGATGATTCCTCTGCCTATATGGCAATATTTTTGTGTGCAAGGAATAAAAGATCACCTTCAGTGATTTAGAATTATTTGTTATTCACGTTTCATTTCCTGTACTTATTAAAAGATGTTTAGATTCCCAGGAGAAGCAGAGAGTCACCTATCACTCTATGTCGGTGCCCTGGGGAGGGATCCAGCCTTAGGTATGACTATGTAAGCTCCTAAGGAGAAGTGACTCAGTTTGTGGGACCCTAGCCTTACCAAAGACCCCCACACTCCGCACACAGCTTGGAACATTGAGTAGACCATGTGTCCTCTCAGCCTATGGGCGTCTTGGTTCTAATGGGCATTATTAGACGATGAAGCACCAGTGACGTCCTGCACTTCCTAATTCCCCAGTTTTACGGACGTGTCTTCTTTGGGTCGTGGAAGCTCTGCACCATTTTGACAGAGAGATGGGGTGGGCGACACCCCCAGAACAACTGAGGTTGAAGATGATTTAACTGACCCCAAGGTATAAAAGTGAGTTCTTTCTTGCACATCTGAGTGTATGGACTCAGTTGTGAGAGTCATATATTATTACCCTTCTTGTACATTTAGGTTAATGTCATGAAAAATTAACAAGATGCTTAATACCCAAAAATAATTTTGTTGCAATTATAATAATTACTACCAGGAAAAAAAAATTGACTGGGTGGATTCAATTTTGATCCTGTCATTGTTGTGACCAAATTGTCACATCAAGCAACTTGCCACCAACCAATCAGATGCAGACTAAAATATGTTGAGCTCAGGCACCTGGGTGGCTCAGTCAGGTAAGCGTCTGACTTTGGATTTCAGCCCCGGTCATGATCTCACAGTTTGGGAGATCGAACCCTGTGTCACACCCCACACTTGGGATTCTCTCTCTCTCCCGTTCCTTCTGCCCCCCACCCCCACCCCACTGCTTGTGCTCACACGCTCTCTCTTTCTTTCTTTCTCTCTCAAAAATAATTAATTAATTAATTAACCTTCTAAAAAATTTAAAAATTATATTAAAATAAAATACTTAGAGCTAAATTACGTGCTTCCTGTTTCTTTTTATGTCTCTACATTTCCTAGTGTGCTCTTTTACCATTTTTTGCCTCCATCTTTTTCCGTCTACTTGCTACCCAGCTCTTTCTTTACAGAAAAATGTGTAAAACATTATTGAAATTCTTCAAAAGCTCAACACTTCATTACTTGGAGTTTTGGGATTTGGGGCATGTATATGCACACACACACATATGTATATGTCTGTGTGTGTATATGTATATATATACACATATGTATATATGTATATATGTGTGTGTGTGTACACACACACGCGCACACACACACACACACGTGGCATTTAGCATGTATATATACAATATGACTCTCACTCAATAGAGTGGCTTTCCTCGACCGCGTATCTTCTGGACGTGTTCACGTTGACTGATAGCATTTCATTCAAGAAAAGATTTCTTTGGGGGCACCTGGGTGACCCAGTCAGTTAAGCGACCAACTCTTGGTCTCTGCTAGGTCACGATCTCATGGTTTGTGAGTTCAATCTCGGCCATCAGGCTCTACGCTGACAGCTTAGAGCTTGTTTGGAATTCTCTCTCTCTCTCTCTCTCTCTCCTTCTCTCTCTGGCCCTCCACCACCCACGCTATCTCTGTCCCTCTCAAAATAAATAAATAAAACTTTTAAGGGGCGCCTGGGTGGCGCAGTCGGTTAAGCGTCCGACTTCAGCCAGGTCACGATCTCGCGGTCCGGGAGTTCGAGCCCCGCGTCAGGCTCTGGGCTGATGGCTCAGAGCCTGGAGCCTGTTTCCGATTCTGTGTCTCCCTCTCTCTCTGCCCCTCCCCCGTTCATGCTCTGTCTCTCTCTGTCCCAAAAATAAATAAATAAATGTTGGGAAAAAAAATTAAAAAAAAAAAAAATAAAACTTTTAAAAAGAAACAAATTGTGCATATGTCCAAAGTCATCCAACTGGATTCATTAAAGATGTACAGATTTTTTGGGTGCCTGGGTAGCTCAATCAATTAAGCATCTGACTTGGCTTTGGCTCAGGTCATGATCTTGCAGTTTCGTGGGTTCAAGCCCCACATCAGGGTCTGTGCTGGCAGCATGGAGCCTGCTTGGGATTCTCTCTCCTTCTCTCTGCTCCTCCCCCAGTCACACTATCCCTGTCTCTCTCAAAATAAATTCACTTTAAAAAAATGTACAGTTTTTTGTATAGCAATTACACCTAAGAAAGCTGTTTAAAAACAAAGCGAAAACCCTTTTTTTATGTGGGGAAGAATGGACTGCAGCGTGCTGGAGAGAGGGTGAGTACAATATAGCTTAATAAATCAGTCAACAAAAGCAGCAGATACTAACTCCATGAAAATTAAAAACCTGATTGGCTTTCCTTGTCACACGCTTCCTTTTGCCAACAGAAAAAAAAATTTGTAACTGCTTAGGACATCACAGAATTATCACAAAGCTTGTTGGTCCTGTCCAGGGCCCTAAGCGAGAGGCCACGGGGATCTGAAGGTCATGCAGGAGCAGCAGCATGGGGTTTGGTTGGGAAACCTTTCCCAGTCTCTGACGAAGGCACTTCTTAAAGTTCTTCAAGAAACAGTGGCGCCTTAGCACCTCTGAAAACTTGGCACCCTTTGAGGCTGTGCAAAAAAAGACACTCGACCAAACTGTTCCCTAAATGGTAGTATTTATTTCAATGCTTGCATACAATTGCATGAGATACACTATTTACATAAAACGTAAGTACAAACAATATAATACAATTTATAACGCACATAATTAGGATTCTCTTATTTTTTTGCCCAGGAAACATATTGGCAGAAAGAGACAGCAGGAGGGTTACTAAAGGAAGAATTTGAGAATTGTTAGCAATACTCGGGATCATTCTTTATGTTTTGTTTTGTTTTGTTTTGTTTTGAAGATGAATCAGTTTGGGTTCTAGAAATTGGCAATTCACTAAGAGGGGTGAGTGAGCACATTGTCACTTCTGCCATAATAATTTTATTTTATCAACATGCTTTCCTTAGAGCTGGGGCTTGGAATGTCTGTGGGTGGTTTCTGGTGACAGCTGGGGTAGCTCCCCACCCTTCTCTGAACCTTCCAGAACTGATCTAATGCAGCAGGCGAAGATCTCCCAGCCTGGGCTGCCACACTGGCGTCACAACAGTCTTTGAAAATGATGTCACTTCAGGACCAGTGTCATTAAACAACATTTTTAGAGGTACAACTGGACAGCTCCCAAAGGCGCATTTAAGACCAGCGAGTTAAAATAGAAATTTATATCGCTCATGTCTAACAGCAAGATTTCAAATGACCGCAATAATTAAAATCATCAAGACTGCGTAAATGTATGGTGCGTCCAATGAGCCAGTGAGGAAACACCCAGTAAAACATGAGCGTTCAGCAGGACAACTGAAATTACATTTTCTCATGCCAATGAAGGGGGAAATGCTATTTCATTGCATAAAATCTCCATTGTAATTAATGATTTGGGGGAGGAGTGAGCTCAGGAACTTCCTACACTTCTACCAAGGTTTGAAGTTGACTTTCGAGAATGTCCATTGACAAAATAAAACAATTCCAAATAGGTTTATTTTGTGTCACATAACACCCAACACAATTTAACACAAAATGAGGCATTTAACATTTCATAATGTGTCTAGAAGTCACATCAAATGGCATAGCACAAATTTGTTGTCATGCACTTTATAAAATCCTGCATTGGACCAAATGTATGCATTTTCCCTGCAGACGATGCTGTTTTGGTGTTGAATCTAGATGCTCAAACTGGAGGTTCAGGACCTACTTCCTTTCAAAGCGCAAAAGTCCGAGTCTGATGTTGGTTTACAGTCACGGTATAAGGCAAAAGTGGTCAACTTTAGCAGAAAAGCATTAACTTTCTTAGCCAAAGCTGATGATGCCCTTTGCAAACCTGGGAAACAGTTTGAAATTTCCCTTTTAAAAAACCAGGTGACATTCTAGGGAGCTCTCATGTGACCAGTCACCACATCTGTGGCAGCTATCAGCGGCCAGTGTCTTGTCTCCCTGTGTCTATGGGCTTTCCTGAAGAAGAAGAATAAAACAGTTTCTAATTCCTCTAGGCATTACACTCCCATTCCTGTTACAGAACAAACACTGCAGTGTTTACTTATTTGTGTGAAGTTCATTTGTTTCTTTGGTTGGTTGGTTGGTTGGTTTTGAAAGATGCACAAATGAGAATGGGGTCAGATTCTGGAAGGCTGAGGCTGGGTTAACCTGAATTCTAAATTGCCTTTTGCCTAGGCCCGCATCCCCAGTGGAGCCTGACGAGGCTTGTATTGCTTGTTTCCTATTCCTGAGTTCAAAAAGTAATTTTCTGTTTTTTTTTAAGTTTATTTATGTATTTTGAGAGAGAAAGAGAGAGTGAGCAGGGGAGGAGCAGAGAAAGATGGAGAGAGAATCCCAAGCAGGCTCCACACCTTCAGCACGAAGCCCAACATGGGGCTCGAACCCAGGAACCATGAGTTCATGGCCTGAGCCGAAACCAACAGTCGGGCCCTTAACAGACCGAACCACCCAGGCACCCCAAAGGGTAATTTCCTTTAAAGTATATCCAATCAACCATCTGCTTCTAATTGGAACCAATATCTACTTGTAATGGTTAATCATCATCTTAAGGCACTGGCAACTTTTTATAGGAAATTAAACTATCAACGGTAGGATGCTAACATGATAGAGGATGGCTTGGATTTTCCAGAATCCGGATCTCCCTCTCAGCCTATGAATCTGTAACATTCAGCCATTTCAAGTTTTTCTTGTTGTGGAGGATTAAATGACCAGGAGCTGAGAAAGAAAGGGAGCACATTTGAACTCCTGGCCTCTGATCGCTGATTAAATTAGGAGAAGAAGGACATAGCTTCTTGGCCAACCTACACTTGAGTTAAGACATCCACCACTAGCAACGTGTAATGAATGTTACACTACTTTTCTCCTTTCTGGCCTGAAAGTGTGCTTGATGGGCTAGCTTTATCTTGTCAACACAATAAAATAGGTTTATCTGAATTAGATCTGATATCAAATTTTATCATGGGTAATAGGCTTGATTTTTTGCCAGTTGCAGAGCTAATATGATCTTTAGAAAAGACTATATGAAGTGACTTTTGCTAGGAATTGTACAATTGGTATCAAACTCTGATTAGGTTTTTATGATGTTGTAAGTCACTTTGCAGTGTGTATTTTCAGAGGAGATCAGGTCTTCATTCCTGATCTTTCTAACACCAAATTTCTGATCACAGACTTTATTAAACTGGAATAACATCTTATTCCGTCTGCAATAAGAAATATACAATTCCTCTTTAATATAAGTTCATTTAAAAAGAAGTAGGAATATTGCCATTTTAAAAATCACTGTCAGAACTTCAGCATGCAGAAAGGCGATCGGGCAGGGAAAACACATCTCATTCATTGTGTTTCAACATCCAAAGGAGAAAAAGAGGAAAGATTAGAGCAATATGTTTTCTTTGCTTTTGTAATTTTGAAACAAATAACCTGAATGCCATGGTCCAGTATTTATTGGGTTACAAAGCATCCTTAAATCAATTAGAAATCAATTATTATTAGTGCCCTCAATAGGAGAAAACAGCAGAAATAAATTCCAGAATGGTACCCGGTCTGCAAATGTTTTATCCTACATGGTGATGTATTGTGCAATATTTGGTATTACCGTTGATGCACTCCTCAGGCCAAAATAAATAATACTTTATGTTCTCAAACTTCACAACCACTGATCAGAGAAGCAAGGGAGTCGGAATGACTTTCGGGTGTCTGCCTTGGCTAATCCATTGATTAGTAACCAACTATTGGCTATGTCATGTCATTAGAAATCGCCAAGCACACCATGAATAAATGGATATATTGGTCGTGACCAATGCAATCATCTTAAAAATTACAGCAATGAGTTTGCAAATGAGTTGATTTAAGGATGGCATTTGAATACTCTACTTACATAGAAACTGGTTATTGGAGTTTATGAGGCTAGAGCACCAGGCCCCCAGGGGAGAACAGCTGCAAACAGAGTTCATTGTATCCATTCGGTACCTGCTCTCCGCCTGTTGTGTACCCCAGAGCTCTCTTTTGAGATAGAAATTTGAATTCACATATAATGGAGACACTTCAAAAATGCATGCATTAAGGAAACAAAACAAACAAATCACCACCGCCCCCCCCCCCCAAAAAAACCCCAAAAAACAAAAAACAAAGGAGTGTAAAAGACCTCCTGGGGCCAAAGAAACTCGATGGCCTTCAGCAAAGTCTGAAGCCCTGCAGATGCTTTGACAGTGCTGGGGAAATGTTCACAATTATTCTGAAAGCAAGGAAAACGTTATAAAGAGACATCAGCATACGTGTGAATTCAAGCACTAGCAAGGAAAGCTGCACTTTGTGCATCAAACAGGTATTTGGACAACATGACTAGCTGAGTGCAGACTCCTACAGACTTCAAATAAAGTCTCCTCTGATCTTCAGTTTCACCCGCGTGTACCCCGGCAGGTGGCCCTGGGGACGCGGCATCCCCCGTTGGGACTCTGTCACAGCTTGGAAGGCTCTGCCCCGCCAGTGCCACCGCAGCCTGGGGTGCAAACGCGCACCCTCGTGGGCCGGGGGCCCCCACGGCCTCACCCTTGTGCGGACAGAGCAGGACACAAGGGCGCCCGGGGAGGAACCCCCTGCGGTCTGCGCAGTGGATCCCCCCAGGGTCCTGGCTTCAGACCCACAGAGCCGGCGGGTCCGGGCTCCCCACCCGGACCGTCCCTCCCACTCGGCCCGGAGCCGCTGCCTTCCCATCTTCCCACACCCCCCTACTTCCCACCCTTTCCCACCTCCTCTTCTCTTTGGCATCGTCCCTCAAGGCAGTGGGGCCAGACCCCGGTCCCCCCGGGCACGCGGGCGGCCCCTTCCCGGGGACCGGGCTCCCCCTGGGGCAGGGACACCCCGCTGCCCCCGCCCCCCGCCCCTGCACCTGCCCTGCACACGAGGCAGCGCCGGGGGTGAGCAGGCTCGGGCGTCCCCAGAAGAGGGGGCTCAGGGGCCCCCACGGAAACGGGTCCCCGGCGAGGGGGGCAAACGTGCGGGGCAGCGCCCAGTCCGGTGACCGCGGGGCCTCCGTGGGACAGAGCCCACCCGGCCCCAGACTCCTCCGAAGTCCCAGTCCTGTGGCTCAGGGTGACACAGGCCCGGGGCTCCTCACCTCCACCGCCCCCCCCCCCCCACCCGAGCGGCCTGGGGAAGGGCCCTGCTGTGCGGTCCTTCCTGTGGGAGGATGCAGCCCCCTGGTGACAGTCCCCTCTGGAGAAAGGACCCTGAGCAGCACCGCCCCTGGGACTCCCTTCCAAAGAATTTGAATGTGAGACTAAAAGCCAGTGTCCTAACGAAAACCAGCCAAACTTCAACCGTATCCAGAAATAATCCTAGAGATTAAACTGGGATTAGTGTCATTTGATATTAATGTCATTTGATTTTTCTTTTAGCAGGATTCCATTGTTGGGGGGGTAGCTTAAAAGTATCCGCTCTAATTGTGCTTCTCATAGAAGAGGGGTCCCCGGTCCCCAGGAAGGGGCCGCCCGCGTGCCTGGGGGGACCGGGGTCTGGCCCCACTGCCTCGAGGGCGATGCCAAAGAGAAGAGGAGGTGGGAAAGGGCGGGAAGTAGGGGGGTGTGGGAAGATGGGGAGAGGGGTAGCCCTCTTGCACTGCCGGTGGGAGTGCAAACAGGGGCAGCCCTCTGGAGCACAGCCCAGGGGTTCCTCAAAACATGAAAAATAGAGCTACCCTGATGACATTTGAAGTGGGGTTTATGAGCCAAGGGCTAAGAAAGAATTCTCGAGGGTTTTTGGGTGTTTTTTTTTTTTTTTTTTTTTGATGCAAAAAAGTGATTTTATTAAAGCACAGGGACAGGACCCTTGGGCAGAAAAATCTGCGCTGGGAATGTGAGGAGTGACTGATGACATACTTTTAACTTTGTGGAAGGATGGGGGATAGAGATAAAGTTAGTTTCTGATGAATTTCTGGATGCTGAAAGCGGGGTCTGACAGGACCCTGAAGATTTAGCTATTGTCAAGATAAGGTTGCTTTTAGTTTTCAATGACGTGTAAACATTAAGCCATTAAGACAGCCAGAAGCGCCTGAAGGAATGTTTCTCGCTGCTGAGTCTGGTACCTGTCAGTGGGCTGCAGGCTAAGCTTCATTTTTCTCGCCTTTGTTTCCCTCATCATCCTCTACGATCCAGTAATCACACCACGGGGTGTTTACTTAATTTACAAAAACACCAATTCAAAGGGACGGACCCCCACACACCCATTAAGATGGCTAAACTCCCAAAAGTGCACGACAGGGATTACTGGCAAGACTGCAGAGGAGCTAGAGGTCCCATTTCTAGCTGGTGGGAACAATGTCCTGCGGCCGCTTGGAAGACACGTGAGCTGCTTTGTATGGTGCTACACAAAGCCTCACCATAGTAACAGCAGAAGTCCTCCTAGATTTTTCTCAACTGATCTTAAAACTTACAGACACACAAAACCTGGCACACAGAAGTTTATAGCAGCTTTTTTCATTATCAAAAAACCCAAAACCTGGAAGCAGTCAAGGTGTCCTTCAGTAGATGACTGGGTACACAAACTATGGTATATCCACACAATGGGGGATTTTTTATTAATTTTTTATTAATTTTAACCTTTATTTATGTTTGAGAGACAGATCATGAGCAGGGGAGAGGCAGACACAGAATCCGAAGCAGGCTCCAGGCTCTGAGCCGTCAGCATAGAGCCCAACACGGGGCTTGAACCCACGAACCTTGAACCTTGAGATCATGACCTGAGCCGAAGTCAGATGCTTAGCCGACAGAGCCACCCAGGCGCCCCTACAATGGGGGATTTATTGTTCAGCAATAGAAAGAAATGAGCTACCAAGCTTCACAAAGATGTAGATGAATATTTCATGTAAATTGCATGAAGATTTCCAATTAATTCTGAAGATTCCTCTGCCCCAAGCAAGCCCCGAGGACCAGTGAAATGATGGCAGAAATGCCCCAGGTAACAGGACCGCACAGCCCTCATGCGGGAATCCTGTTTAGATCAGCCCCATGTTTTCATTCTGGGAATTCATTTGGAAAGTTCCGGAGAACTCCACAGTATTCTTTAGGTGTGGGTATGCAGGGGGTGGGGTGTTCCGTGTGAAATGAGTTCTCTCCTCTTCCTCGTACCGTAGGGGTCCAGTTCTCCAGGGGCCATGAGAAGCATGTTTTTAACTCACAAGGATGCTTCCGTCCGACCCCTGTGAGGAACTGACAGATTCTGGATCCTGCTTTCCTCAGAGGCCCAGTGGGAAAGAGCAAACTGCTTGGAAGGAAGAGAAATGACATGGGTAGGACAGAGAGGCCATCGAAGCAGTGCTTAAGATTGTTTTGTTTTAATCGTCAAAAGAAACAGAAAATCAGTATTTAGTTTACTTAAAGAGAACTCCCTTCCCTCGTGTATGCGGCACAGAAGGTTAGACAGCCCTTGATGCTGTCCCAGTGCCCTTGCGGCCGCGTAAAGAGGCACAGCAGGGACAATGCCTTGCTGGGCATCGGACCTGATGGACAGTCACTCATTTAAACCTTACAGCAATATGGAAATTATTGTTTTAAATAGTGTTATACCCATTCAGAGATGAAGACACTGAGCTACAGCAGAGGGAAGTGAGTTCCCCAGCACCGCTTGGCTAACAGGAAGTGGCCCTCGTCTGTCTTGTTCTGAACCGCCCCTCAATTCCCCCGAGAGCCCGGCTTAGTGAGCACTTCTGTGCCATACCAATCAAGGACTTTTATATCAAGTATCTCGTCTGATCCTCACAGCAGTTCTGGAAGCCAAGCCTTATCACCTCCAACTTATAGACGCGGGAACGGATGCTCAGAGCGTGTGAGCAACTCTCTCAAGGTGACGGAGGTCCGTCAGGTCCAAAGTTAACGTTCCTTTCCCCCCCTTCTTCCTCGGAACCAGGAGACAGGCCATCGACACAAATGTCTGACTTAAAAACGAGTGGTTTCATTGCCCGCTGGGGGGAAAAAAATAACAAAATGCACCAGAAATGTGAAGCATCGCCTTACAGTGTGCAAAGAACCTTCGCGGCACTTTAAGATTGATTTGAAAGGAATGCAAACGTTGTCTCGGGGCGCCATCTAGAGGACAGTCTCTGAAGTGACACCCTCTTCCTCTTGCCCCCAGCTAGGCACAGAGCACAACTTCCCACGCAAATTCTCTCAGTTTGGGGCTGAGACGCACCCGGACTCCGGACAGCTGTCCGACACTGGGCAGGGATTCATTTCTTGGGTTTCCCTTGACCCTTTAAAATCTATGCACCCAGGCGACATGTCACTGTTTCATGAGGAAAGCAAAACTAAAAGAAGGCGATCGATCATGAGAGGGAGCCCTTTACTTTTCCCACCACCCCGTGACCTGTGCCACTAGGCTCTACCAACAGCCCCCAGGGTCCACCTGCCTTCCTTGTGCACCTGGGTGCAGGGGGTGGCTGCCCATCCCTGCCCTTGGTGGCCTCCACTGAGTCACACGTGTCCGGAGGCTGACGTGACTCATGCTGGTATTGAGGGAGGCGGGAGGTAGGTTCGCGGCTGGCTTTGTAGGCACCGTGTCACCAAGGATGGAGATACTCAACCCTGCAGCGATCACATGGACGACAGGATCAAAGCCAAGTCGCTTCTTCCTCCTTCTATGCTTCTCTCCCAGTCTTGTTCCTGTTTTCCCTTATGCCTTCCCTCCCCTCCCTGAACGATTCCGGCTGCAGGTGCAGAATGAGGCAGGTGTGTGTGTGTCCCCAAGACAAGGTCCCCGGGGCTCTGCAGAGTCCCTCCTGAACCTGGAGGGGTGAGAAGCCCATGGGGAGCATCACAGCCTCACGTGGATCCACAGGATGTGGGTACCCTCAATCCCCACATCCTGACATCTCCCTCTAGGCTGTGCCCTTTGCTGCTTCCGGATGCTGCGTTCTGGGGACCCATGAGAGAGGGAGCCACCTGTCCAAGTGAGCACAGAGCCTGGGTTCGCTGCAAGCCACAACCCACTCGCTCCTACCTGAATCCTAATGCAGGTGTCCAGTGTCTTCAGCACCAGGGCCTGGATGATCCAGGCAGAAGTTACTAGAATATTCTACAAGTATCATCTACTCCCTAACACCCACCTGTTTTTCACTTTTGGTTCTTTAGTCAGTGGTTTAACAAAATGGAAGCAATTCATAAATCTCTGGCCTTTCCCGATTTTGTCTGGAGCCTCTAGAACTGGAGACCCCCAACCTGGGAAGGGTGGACAGAGCATCGGGGAGCTTTCCACCAGCAACCGCCCGAAATGTCTACTATAACATTGAGGCTGTGCCCAAGGTAAGCAAGAGCAGATCTCACATATGTTGCCATTGTTTTATACTTTAGCCAATTGGACTCCCCAGGGTCAATGCCACCTACCGATAAAAGCACTGTCTGCTGCACTGATAACAGTTTATTGTAACATATGAAAGATGTATGATGCTTTCCATATGCAGATGCTTGTCATCAGTCCAATGAATCGTCCCTGCAGGTGCCTGGGGAGGGCTGGGGCCAGCTGACATCTTTATGAGGATTATATAGTCTTTGTGTCTCATGCAACTAAAAATAGCTAAGTTGAAAATTTTCAGCAGGGTCTACACTTTTCTGCATTGGGAAAAATCGTGCCTGTTACAACTCGTTTGAATTTGCTTAAGGTGGCTCTTTCTTTTCAACATGCTTTTTCGCTGTTCTTGGCCAGTGAGCTGGCCCGGAACCCCCACCCCCCCCGTAGGTTTAGGTCACTGATTTTCTGTGCCAAGTCTGATTTATTTCTCAAAGAAAAGAAGCAGTCTGTATTGTTTCCCTAAGTATTCTAAAGCCTCGCTGTTGAATAATTGCTTATTTTTACATATCCGTCCTAAAATGAGATGCATCTGACCTCTTACCTGCTTCTGTTGTTGTGTTCACATCACCAGGAGTTCACACATCGTTTCCGAGGACTGTAAGGTTCTTGTAACTTCAGTTAACATCGCCACGAGGTCTACTTCTGGGCTGCGCAGTTATCGAGCCCGGCTGGCTGGGACATGCACAAGCGGCGTTTTGGGACAGGAGTGAGCTTTGCACTGCGTAGTCTTAGTGATCAAGGCCCTTGCAGGACTCCCACATCCTAACCCAGAGACAGGTGGCTGAGGGGACGTCCGCTGGTCACAGTCACCACTCCTATCCAGCACGTGTGTGACATACCAAGTGTTGTAACAGTGTATGGATGGCACAGATGGAAAGGTCCCAAGTTAGAGTGGACTTGAACCTGAGAGTGAGTTTTACAACACCCAGGCCTGTGGGAAGTTGACAGACTGCCCCTGGGATGTAGGCAAATGTCGCCATGTCCTGTTGTAATCGTCACCCGGAAGGCTGGGGACTTTCGTGGATTGCCACGGATCTGCAGGGTGAGCGTCCCTAAATGCTTCAACCCCCTCTCACTCCTGGGTGCTTGCTAGATGTCAGGTGCTTAAGCTGGCATGTGTATAACTAACATAGGAGGTATTTGGGGGGGGGGATGGAGTGTCTTCAGTCTGTCAATCCTGGCCACCGGGAGAGGAAACAATTTATAAAAGAATGGAGGGGAAATGGTCAGAAAATACCAAAAAGTAAGCACACAATCGAGAGAAAAACTTACTTCTAAGCCTCTTCTCTTCTACCCAGGGACCTTGCCACAGACCCTTCTGGAAGAACAAAGTCATGGAAGGTGACATTAATGCTTCTCTGTAAGAATTCCTGTTTTTTGTTTTTTGTTTTTTTTTACATGACTTGAAGTTCTAGAAGCTTATTGTATGATAAAAATTACAATCTGTAGGTGCCAATATTTTTTCTACTTTGGGTTTTATGTTTGTTTATATGGCTGCTTTGGGTCAGGAATGCCTTGAGGAAATGGTGGGGGGACGTGGCCCTTTGCTGTCTTTTAGGCTGAAAGCAAGGCACCAGCCGCAGCCAAATCCCCCATGCTGGATTTCTGGTAGAAACCTCTCTGTGGGCGGCGGCCCTGGACAGTGCTTCCTGCTTGGGCTCTTTCGTCTCACCAAAAGCAGTGCTGCCCATCCCCCACAGAGGGGAACCGACCAGGATGTCTCGAGATGCTCCTGAAGATCAGCCGACCATCGCTACTCCCTAGACAAATGCCAATGACTAGCACAAGGAGAAAATGAATCTAGACACAGACCTTACACCCTTCACAAAACCATCTCCGAATGGATCCCAAACCTAAATGTAACACACAAGACTCTAAAATTCCCAGATGATGACGTAGATGCCTAGATGACCCGGGCTTGCGGTGGCTTTTTAGCTACAACACCAGACACGCGATCCATGAGAGGAGGCATCGATAACCTGGACTGTGTGCAAATTAAAAACGTCCGCCCCGCAAAACACAGCGTCAAGAGAATTAAAAGACAAACCACGGGGTAAGAGAAAGACCTATCTGATAAAGAACTGTTATCCAAAATATACAAAGAACTCCTAAAACTCAACAACAAGAGAACAAACAACCTGATTAACAAATAGGCCAAAGACTTTAATAGACACGTCACCAAAGATACCCAGATGGCAAAGGAGCATATGAGAAGATGTGCCACAAGGCGTCGTCAGGGAAATGCAAATTGAAACAGCAATGCAATACCATTGCACACCTATTCCGATCACCCAGGTCCAGAACGCTAACACCAAATGCTGGCAAGGATGTGGGGCAATGGGAACTGTCATTCGTTGCTGGGAAACACAAAATGGTAAAATTGCTTTGAAAGACAGTCTAGTGGTTTCTCACAAAGCTAAACATACTCTTACCGTGCAATCTAGCAATCACACTCCTTGGTATTTATCCAAAGGAGTTGAAAACACATCCACGCAAAAACCTGTACTCACGTTTATAGCAGTTTTATTCCTGTTTAAACATTGCTTTCAATGTTTTATTTTATTTCTGAGAGAGAGACAGAGACAGAGTGTGAGCAGGGGAGGGGCAGAGAGAGAGGGAGACACAGAATCCAAAGCAGGTTCCCGGCCCTGAGCTGCCGGCACAGAGCCCGACGCGGGGCTCGAACTCACAGACCTCGAGATCCTGACCTGAGCCGAAGTCGGACGCTTAACTGACTGAGCCACCCAGGCGCCCCATAGCAGCTTTATTCATTATCGCCCAAACTTGAAGCATCCAGAATGTCCTTCAGTAGGTGATTAGATAAGTAAACTGTGGTCCATCCAGACGATAGAATATTTTTCAGCGCTAAAAAGAAATGAGCTAACAAGCCATTAAAAGACATGGAAGAAACTTAAGTGCATATTACTAAGTGAAAGAGGCCAATCTGAAAAGGTTACGTATTGTATGATTCCAACTAATGACATTCTGGAAAAGACAGAACTATGGAGACAGTACAAATATCAGTGGCTGTAGGGGGCCGGTGGGCAGTGTAGGGAGGGAGACGGGCATAGCACCGAGGATTTGTAGAGCAGTGAAAATACTCAGTATCTTATTATAATAATGGATATATGTCGTTATGCATTTGTCCAAATCCAAGAGTGAATCTTAATGTAAACGCTGGGCGATGATGATGTGCCCGTGAAAGTTCATCTCAGGCTAAGAAAAGGGAACCATTCTGGTGAGGGATATAGATAGTGGGGGAGGCTCTGCGTGCCGAGGGCAGGGGTGAGGGAAATCTCTGCACCTGCTTCCCAGTTTCATTGTAAACCTAGAGGTTGTGAAAACAAAGACTTCAAAGAACGGGGGGTGGGGGGGGGGGCAGGGAGGGGCCCCTGCGTGGTTCGGTCAGTTAAGCCTCTGACTCTTGATTTCAGCTCAGGTCATGATCTCACACTCTGTGAGTTCGAGCCCCGTGTCGGGCTCTGTGCTGACAGCTCAGAGCCTGGGGCCCGCTTCGGATTCTGTGTCTCCCTCTCTCTCTGCCCCTCCCCTACTCACACACTGTCTCTCTCAAAAATAATTAAAGTTAAAAAAATTTTTTTAAATAAAAATATAAAGATTAACCATACCAAGTGCCGGTGAGGATGTGCAGCATAGGAACACTCTAACCTCGTCGGAAAACAGTTTGGCAGATTCTTAAAAAGTTAAACACACATCCTCACACGACCCAGTTATTTCATACCTAGGCATTTGCTGAAGAGTAGAAAAGCCTATGTCCACACAATTCCTGTACGCCAATGTCATAGCAGCTTTATTCAGAAAGCCAACTGGAAATACTTTGGAAACAATGGGAAATAGCTGGAAAGATCCAAATGGTTACCAACAGGTAAATGGATAAACAAACTGTGATGTAGCCATTCAATGCAACACAACTCAGCAACAAAAAGGATTAAACTACTGATTGCACACAACAATATGAATAAATTGCAAAATAATTATGACCCAAATAAGCTAGAAAACAAGACAGTACGTAACGTATGATTCCATTTATAGAAAGTTCTAGAAAATGCAAAGTGACGTGTAATGACACCAAGCAGCTCAGTGGCTTTTTGAGACAGGGCTACTGGTATGAAGTGAGGCATGTATTTCAAAGGGACGCAAGAAAACTTTTGGAGTTCATGATCTTCATTTTTTTTTATAGTTTCAAAAAGACGTCAAAGATCATCAAATTGTGCACATTAAGTATGTGCATTTTATTGGATGTCTGTTATCTTTCAATAAAACTGTAAAAAAAAAAAAAAGGTAATTTGTTTCCTAAGTAAAAGATCTGTGATACAATAACCATCACGGGCTGAGTTATGTCCCCCCCGATATCCCTGTGCTGAAGTCCTAACACAGTGCCCCAGAATGTGACTGTTTTTGGAGATAGGACCTTTAAAGAGAGAATGAAGTTACAATCAGGTTATTGGGGTGGGCCCTAATCCAATATTATTGGTGTCCTTTTTAGAGGGGACATTAGGACACAGACACACACAGAGAGTTCCTATGTGAACCCACAAGGAAAAAGACAGACCACTAAGCCAAGGAGAGAGGCCTGAGAAGAAATCAACTCTGCCGGCTTCTTGATCTCCGATTTGCAGGCCCTAGAGCTGTAACATGATGCATTCCTGCTGTTTAAGGCCCTGGTCTGTGGCACTGTCCCCAGGAGACTAACACAATAATTCGCATAAACTTGCAGAATTCGACATTTTTCTCTTTCTAATGTCTATTAGGCTTTTTATTGTCTAGTAACGTACATAAGAAAAGGAGGAACCAAATATTTGACAAAAGTTATATCCGCAGTTAGAATACGAGCATCTGCCTAGAATTTTCTAATTTTCCAAAACAATCCCACATATCTTTTCTATCTCAGTAGAAGATTTGCTGGCAGCTTTCCCCCTCTGTCTATAATATTAGCTCAAACTCGAATGACCCACGTGCTGAGGAGCAGGAAAACCATAGCATTTATTACAGGAGGGAGAGCTCAGGTGTCCGAGACCTTGGCTGCCTGCATGTACAGAGGAGGACCGGGGGCTCCCAGGGATTTATTGACTTATTGAGATGGTAGGAGATTCCACCCTGGAACCAGCCCCGTAATCCGGGGTTCCTTGGCGTCTAAATCCCATGATGTCTGCAGATAAAAGTGTGTGCGTTCACAGTCTTTCTAGGATCGCGCAACACTGACCGATCTCACACCAGAGCAGCTGAGGCATGCAATCGCCCCTGTGGCATTTCAAACAACCTGTATCCCAGCCCATTTCTCAACGAATACTTACACCAATTTGTAAGTGATCTAACCTAACAGATCCTCTCCCCAGTCTGCGCTCGCCGCTTGGTAATCCAGGCAAAGCGGCTTCCCGGGGCTGTGGAGAGCATACAGCTCTTTGAAATGTGAGCCATATGAGGGAGCCCTAGAGGTTTATGTGACATTTGTAACACAATCCAGTTCCTAAATCATTCCCACATGTGAGGTTCAAAGTAAACGCTCTGCTCCCCTGCTATCATTTTCAACTGCATGGCCCTTGGGGCTAAATCCGGAAAGCTAAGGAAATGGCTGTTTCCAGTATGCAGGTAAATTGTCGAGCTTCAAATGCTCATCAGTTTTAGGCTTGTTCCCCTGGCAAAGCTGCTATGCTTTGGGTTTCATTTCACTCGCTTCTCTGTCCGTCTTTTTGCAATTATTTCAATTTATCTGGACGCTGGCCTTGCCGCCCACTGGTGCCGCAGACACCAGTGGAGAGACCCTCTGTCCTCCCGGACAGGACGCTGTGTGCATCGTCTGTCGTAGTCAGCACTCCAGCCTCTCTGTGTCCCCACGGCTGCAACTCTGGATGTGGTTCTGGCACCTGACTCGCTTCCACCTGATGCTCCCGTGGTCAGAGTCTATCATCAATGTTGCATGGCCACTTAGCACTGTCTGAGGCTGCGCGTGTTGTCTTTGGCTCTGTCGAGTGAAGGCTCCGGGACAGCAAGGACTTCTGTGATGGACCCGCTTGCTGTGGTGTCCCCGGCTCTTAGCACAGGCCTGGCACCCACAAAACAGCTGTCAGTGATCGGTCACGGAATGATGAGAAAACAAGCCCGTGGTTACTTGACCTTCCTTCCTTCCTTCCCTTCTTCTTTCCTTCCTTCCTTCCTTCCTTCCTTCCTTCCTTCCTTCCTTCCTTCCTTCCTTCCATTTTGTCAGCATTTCTGGATAGCCCACTGTGCACCATTCACAGGGAATATGTGGGCACAGTGATATGGTCCAAGGCAGAACGGAACCTAGAGTTCAGTGAGGAGGCATCCTGGGAATAATGTCGACCCAGGACGGTCACTGACTATTGGGTTGGTGACAAGATGTCGTGACCACATCAGCCAAGGACCCATTGAGCTGAAATTATGGCAGCTACTCCAATCAGGCGGACCCTGAACTGGGTCCTGAGGGACAGAGAAGAGTTGGCCAAATAGACAAGCAGGGATGGGGTGGAGGAAGAGTCATTGCAAACACCAGGTACGGTGTTTTCAAAGGAACAGAAACCCGTGAGCATAGCACATTTTTCAGCAGGTAGAAGCAATTTCTCAGTGCTCAAAATGAGATCTGAGTAGTGATGGTAGAAATGACAGAGCAAATAGGCAGGGGCATGTATTTTCAACACTTCTAGTACTTAGTGATATACTATACTGTGAGCTATCCAGTATTTATCAAGTTGTTATTAAATTACTTATCGATTCATATCATTGTCTCCCACTCAAGACTGTGCATTCCTTGAGGATCACCTCACGAGGAGCAGGTTTGTAAGTGTTGCTCAATGGGTGTTTGTTGGATGGATGATAGATGGATAGATGATAGATAGATGAGTGGGTAGATGGATGGATGATGGGTAGATGGGTGGCTGATAGATGGATGATGAATGCATAGATGTTGGATGGATGGGGGTTGTGTGGGCGTGTGTGGGCCGGTGGGTGGATCCACAGACCAATGGATAGATGAATAAATATGTACGTTAAACTGAAAATACACAGTTCCCAACTTTGTAGCTGAGGATCCCCATTATTCCCCTTCTTCTACAGCCGCTCTGCTCCTCCTCGGCTGTCTCTGCCAGATGCCTCCAGCCTCAAGAGACTCTTCCTTCCAACCACCCAGCTTTCCCAGCCAAGTGATGCCGAGGGGCTGGGAAAGGTCACAGAGCCCGTTCTTTCCCACAGCCTCAGCGCGGAGGGTGGAAGGATTCTTCCCCCGAGGCTGGAAAGGAACCCGCGGGGGGACATCATTCGATTAGGGTCCACGTTGTAAACCGAGCCGGGGGGGGGGGGGGGGGGGGGGTGACTAGGGAATGTCAGTATCCCTGAAAGCAACCTCACCTCCCCGGGCTCCGGCCCTGTGCCTTCATCGCTGTCAGCAGACTCGTCCAAATGCTCGGCTGCTGCTCTGGCCCTCGGGTGGGAAGGTCCCCGCTCATCCCTGAGACGCCATGAATACGCCACTAAGCAGCCACGCGAGCTGTTTTTATATTCATTAGCCTTCCTATCTTGGCCCTACGACTCTCACATCCCGCCCCTTCTTGCTGAACACAAATTGGCCAAACCAAGGCTGATTAGGTTTCCAAAGGAAAAAAAAAAAAATTCCTTTTTCTTTTGAGAACCGTCTTTGACTCTTCCATTAACTAGCTAAACTTAGGCTGACCCACTTATTAGGGCTCTGTAAGAAGTCACCCCTTCTTTCCCAAGGCAGAGCGTTCCTAGGGCGTGATATCGAGCTCTGGAATTCCGATAAAAGATTTGTAGCTAACCGTTCTGTGTTCTGGTTCGTCCTCTTTCGCCAAAAGCATACACGGCCCCACACCAAGCCAGGTGTTTGTCAGCAAGGAGAACTGGGACACAGGGCGTTCTAATATGGGCCCAAGAGCCTGGGGGCTGCAGCTCAGGTCACCTTTGGTGCGTCGGCAAGGGGAATCGAGCCCCACTTAGGCGCTGTTGGGGTGCCTCTAAGAAGCCAGGGCATTTGCTGCCAGATGGGGGACTATTTTGAGTTTTGGTTACCAATATTTCACTTAGCTGGCAAATAGAACTGCAGATCTGATATTCTTAGAAAGAAAGTGGGCCAGAGGCACCTCCCTCCATTGCCCCCTTGATCTTTTAGAGTTCATATTCAATGACTTTGTCCCAGAGAATTATAACGAGTGCTGGATACTGGGCCCCAAGTTATTCAAGTACATCCACGCCTCACCGAGGGGCTCACGTGGCTGCTTAAATAGCAGCGTGTTCCCAAACAGTTGGATGGGTGGCATCATCGTATTCTATTATCATGGGTCGAGTCATGTCATCCTCTGGATTTTTCTAGTCCTGCTTCAAGTTGACACTCACCAGTCCATCCCTTTGACCATTAATTAGGCACATGCAGGTGAGGCATCCCCTGCCGCACGCCCAGCGTATTTATCCGTAGTTGCTATTAAACAAGGGTGCGCTGGAGAAAACGATCTGTCTATGTGGCGAAGTCCCTGAGCTGTGGTGGGTCCTGTGATAGAGAGTTCACATATTTTCCTTGGAAACTTCTTTTTTTTTTTTTTTTTTAATTTTTTTTTTTCAACGTTTATTTATTTTTGGGACAGAGAGAGACAGAGCATGAACGGGGGAGGGGCAGAGAGAGAGGGAGACACAGAATCGGAAACAGGCTCCAGGCTCCGAGCCATCAGCCCAGAGCCCGACGCGGGGCTCGAACTCACGCGAGATCACGCGAGACCTCGCGAGATCGTGACCTGGCTGAAGTCGGACGCTTAACCGACTGCGCCACCGAGGCGCCCCGGAAAGTTCTTCACAAAGAAACTACTGCTCCCGACTTCCCCTGGAAAATACGGAAGAAAAAAAATTCCCAACCATCTACAGGGATGTTCTGAAATAAAGGCAGAACTTAACCTCTCTGATACACAACGGAGTCGTGCTCTTTGTTAAAATCGTCCATCCGGAAATATAGAAACATGATTTAGGCCTTTTCTGAACCTGTTCCTTTACCTGTTAACCTTCGGAAAGTGAATTAAAGCTGGTGGAAGGTGCTGAGTTAACTGCAATTGAATCAAGGACCATGGAGACAGATGTCTGTTCCGGAACCATGCGGTGGGCTGGGCACTTGCCAGGGGAGCTAAAAACATATCGCAACGACCTTGCCGTATACCAATGCTCCTCTCAAATTCGGAGCACAGCCATCCACAAAATGTTCCTCCAGGAACAATTGTAAAAGTGACAGCAATCTCATAAGAGTAGCAACGGTGGTGCTAAAAGATACTAACACCATTTTAAATTTTTTTTAAGTTTATTTACTTTGAGAGAAAGAGTGGGGGTGGGGGTGGGGGCGGGGGTGGGGGCGCTCGACCGGGGGAGGGGCAGAGAAAGAGGGAGAGACAGAATCCCAAGCCGGCCCCACACTGTCGGCACAGAGTCCAACGCGGGGCTCGAACCCACGAGCCAGGAGATCATGACCTGAGCTGAAATCAGGAGTTGGATGACTGGCTGAGCCACCCAGGCGCCCCCGTACTTACACCATTTTAAATGCCTATTTTGCTCTGACACTTTACACGTGGAAACTCGGATGATGGGACCGTCATCAACTCCAATTCATTCAGGTTAAAACTCCCATCCAGTTGCCAATATTGGTACAGACTTAAAAATGTTCCCCAGACGTAGGCAACGTGACACAGGCTTTCACCCAAAGCCTGCCGGTCAGAGTTCCTGGTCATGCGAACGTGCGAAGGCAGCCCGAGAGGTGACTGTATCACGAGGCTTCACGTGTCTTGCTTCCCTACAGGCTCCAGCTCAAACTGCTGTCAGGATTCTTTACAGAGAATAAAAATTGCAAGTGTCGTTTCATACATCGTTCACTTTATGAGGAACCCCCAAAGAAACGCTACGCAAGTAAGTCTCATCTTGCACGGCCGGAGTGGACGAGTGTCCTGGGCTTTTTTGGTGGGTGGTTTGGGCTGGTTTTTGGCTTTTTCGGAAAACCCATACCAAAAGTGTGGGTGGTCTGACTGGTAAGTGGGACCGGAAGCCATGAAGACACATGAAATCGCTTGGCCTTGTAAAGCCTTGTTCGTCATACGCTACTGGAAAATGAGGATTGCATTTGCTCTTGGCCTACAGTCTAATACGCACAACAGATATCAGCTTTGGTTACATGTATCTGAAAATTGAAGTTACAGAAGGTGAATGTTCAGAAATCAGAGTGCAGTTTAATACAGAAGGGACACGACGCATTTTCTCTTCTATTTGAGGTGACTTAAGGAAAGATACGGGGCTGTCTGCTTCGCAATAATTGGGTGGAAGACCCGAGTGGCGATCACACTGGTCGCCAGCGACCTTCATATTTTATAGTCCCCCAAGCAGGCGCCCCTCACACTGGCCACGCCATGGCCGGGTGTCAGGAAAACACATGCGTGACCGTGAGCAGTCCCATTTCCTCCCTGGGTTTTCGCGGCTGGCAGACAGTTCCATCAGACCTGGTGGCCCCTACGTGGCCGTGTAGCAAGTCAGAGGGAATGAATCCTTCCTGACCAAATTCCCCTTCGTTTTCGGACTCCTGTATGACAGCAGACTTGAAATAACCACGTCAGCAACCCCACACTCGCCCTCTGTCATTCTTTGGGAGTGTCAGATGCGGAACGATGAAAAAAGGGCACTTTTTGTAAATGGCAGAAACAAAGGAAACAACAGCCATGGGGTAGATGTTTTGCATTTTCACATAGTAACGAAAAGAAAGCGTGTTCAGAAAATGGCAAAATTTGTATGTTTTGCCTTCTCTTGCATTTTTTTTTAATCGCAAATCTTCCTCCCACAAGATAGAAAGGTTTTCCCTCACGACGCTGTGTTATTTATAGTATGACCCCATGCTGCGTCCTCTTTCTGGGCCAGCAGTGACCTACCTAATACATTTCACACCTCGAGCAGATCATGGTTTAACACCATCTCCTCCTCTACGGAACAGAAGTAGTAATCATATTAATGAAACACATAATAATAATAATGGCAGGGGAGAAATGCAGTGAAAATGTCTTTTTAATCTTTTTTTTTTAATGTTTATTTATTTTTGAGAGAGAGAGAGCACATGAGCAGGGGAGGGACAGAGAGGGAGACACAGAATCTGAAGCAGGCTCCAGGCTCCAAGCTGTCAGCACAGAGCCCGACGCGGGGCTCGAACCCACGAACCGTGAGATCATGACCTGAGCCAAAGCCGGATGCTCAACCGACTGAGCCACCCAGGAGCCCCAAAATGTCTTTTTTACTGAACTCAATATAGGTATATATAATCACGTCAGTTAGAAATACAAAGTATAATAAACATTATAATAAAAGATACACTAATACACGTTTTGAAAAAACCAGGGAAACTTATAGCTATGTATTGGTCTAACATCTTAATGAATTATATTGCAATGTCTGTTTTCGATACTTAACTTCTTGCATTTTCATGTTCAATGGACATAGAACAAGATCTGTCATGTCTCTTCACCCATAGTTAATCGAAAAAGCACTTCCTAAATTTTAATTTTTAAAAATTGTTTGCACATGACAGAACAGATATGTGAATGTTAGGAAGGTCTTACCTACCAGGGTAACATGTCAGAGATTTATAAAAATCACATCACAATAAATTCCAGAAACTGAAATACTGTTGATATCTTTGTTTCAAATGTCTCTGCAGTTGAAGTATTGTCCCTAAGATAGCTGCACCGGAAAATTCACCATAAATTTCTACTAAGGGAAAACATGCAAAGGAATCTCAGAAAACGGCTGAATATTAACGAAATTGAGAATGTTTATTCCATTGTTTTATTATTTTTTAATTAAAAAATTTTAGTGCTGATTTTTGAGAAACAGAGTGAGTTTTAGGGGTTTTTTAAAAATATTTTTTAATGTGTATTTTTGAGAGAGAGAGAGAGAGAGAGAGAGAGAGAGAGAGCATGAGCAGGGGGAGGGACAGAGAGAGAGAGGGAGACACAGAATCAGAAGCAGGCTCCAGGCTCTGAGCTGTCAGCACAGAACCCAATGTGGGGCTCGAATCCACGAACTGTAAGATCCTGACCTGAGCCGAAGTTGGACGCTTAACCGTCTGAGTGCCCAGATGCCCCTTTAGAAGTGTCCAGTTCTCGGTGAAATTAACAAAAATATTCAAACAAGTCCTGCCGTTCCTTCTGGCAAGAAAAGGCCAGCATCCTTTGTCCTCTGCCCTGACCTTCTGCCTTGAAATTTGATTATTTTCTTTCTGTGTGAATTTCCATTTACTTACATATTATTATCGCATAGTTAATGGTGTTCTCTACAAGGTCTGTGTGCTGATCTTCAAGGAACAATTTTAAAGCCTGAGTTTTACTATACGATTTTTACGGTTGAATCTGAATGTTTGTATTTTCTATCTGATTTACTTGATTTAAAATCTCACATCCGAAAAAAAAAGTGGCTCAGGAACAAACATCACGTTACAGCAGGAAACAAAATCTTAGGAGCATCTCTGGTGGCCGCGTTGAGGTTCAGATTGTAAATGCACTTCAAAGGCTGAGGTAGACTTTTCAACATTGGTTTTGGCTCCATGCAGAGCTTTGTGATGAACATATTCAGCAGGGGGAGACGTTTCTTGGTTATACCCCTAGTTTAGAGCATTTCTCACCTATATTATTTATAAGGAAAGGAATAAATTATTGTTTTCCAGATGTTACAGAAGTCACCGCGAAGGAAAACTTCCAGTGGCCGTCCGGAACAACAGAAATGAAGTAACTCAAGTTCTGTTTCCTTGTGTTTATAATGTCTATGCTGCCATTTGAAATTTTGAATTTCTTGTTTACATGCAGCACTATATAATTCTGAGGCTGGTACCCAGGGCAGGCTCTAACAATGCTGAACTCCTACACATTTCCTCCCAAAATAAATGCAGGAACTTTCACTCGTGGCTGGTGGGAATGCAAAATGAGACAGCTACCTCGGAAGACAGTCTGGCAGTTTCTTAGAATTTTAAGAAAAGAAAAATGAAATAAAAACTTAGTCTTTGACCCGGAAATCCCACTCCTATGTGTTTAACCAAGTGAATCGAAATCTTATGTTTACACAGATTTCCCTCAATAGGCGAATGAATAAACAGTCATATATTCATACAGCAGTGTACTACTTAGTGATAAAAAGGAACCAGATATTAATTCACACAACTACATGGATGAATCTTAAAGACAGTTTGCCAAATTAAAGAAGACTTAGCCAAAAAGTTACCTGTTGTATAATTCTAATCATATCACACAGTCTGGAAAAGGCAAAAATTATAGGTATTAAAAAGAGATCAGTGGGGGGTGCCAGCGTGGCTTAGTCAGTTATGATCACGGCCATGATCTCACCATTAGTGAGTTTGAGCCCCGCGTCGGATTCTGTGTCTCCCCATTGCTCTGCCCCTCCCCTGCTCATGCTCTGTCTCTGTCTCTCAAAAATGAATAAACGTTAAAAGAAAAATTAAAAAAAAAAAAGAGATCAGTGGTTGTCAAGGGTTTGTTAATAAAAGCAATTAGCACTCTGGCAACAGGGCTTGTAATGTGTGAGAGTTAAGAAATGAAAATCAAGGACACCTGGGGGGCTCGGGCAGTTCAGCGTCGACTCTTGATTTGGGCTCAAGTTGTGATCTCACGGTTCATGAGATCAAGCCCTGAGTCCCACTCTGTGCTGACAGTGCAGAACCTGCTTGGGATTCTCTCTTCTTCTCTCTCTCTCTCTCTCTCTCTCAAAACAAATAAATAAAACTGAAAAAAACATGGGCGACTGGGTGACGCGGTTGGTTAAGCATCCGATTTCGGCTCGGGTCATGATCTCGCGGTCCGTGAGTTCGAGCCCCATATCGGGCTTTGTGCTGACAGCTCGGAGCCTGGAGCCTGCTTCAGGTTCTGTGTCTCCCTCTCTCTATTCCCCTCCCCTGCTCTCTCTCTCTCTCTCTCTCTCAAAACTAAACATTAAAAAATATTTTTAAAAAACCTAAAACTTAAAAAAAAAAAGAAATGAAAATCTAAGGACAACCAATCACAGTCAACTAGGCTATCCCCAAAACTACAACCACTTAAGCTATAGCCAACCAAATAATTTCCTCACTTTGCTTTCCTTTCTTTTCTAGAAAAGTCTTTCTTCTAGATCCTGTCTGTGGAGCACTCCTAACAACTTCTGTTTTGGTGCTGCCCGATTCAAATTGGTTTTTGTTCAAATAAAATCTTAGAATGTTCACTATGCCTCAGTTGATCTTTACCAGTGTATACAACGGAATATTATTCATCCACGAGGAGGAAGGAAATCCTACCATGTGTGACAACATGGATGAACATAGAGAACATTATGCTGAGATAAGCCTGACAGAGAAACACGAATACTATGTAATCTCACTTAAATGTGGAATGTAAAAAAAAAAAAACCAAAAGGCCAAAGTCCTAGAAATGGAGAGTAGCCTGTGGTTGCCAGGGGCTGGAGGGTAAGGAAATGGGGAGACATTGGTCAAGGAGTCAAGTCTTCAGTTATGAGATGAGTCAGTTCTGGGGAATCTAATGTACTACGTGGTGACTACAATTAGTAGTACAGTATTGTATACTTGAAATTTGCTGAGAGTAAATCTTAAGTGTTCTCATTTCACATGCACACACACACACACACACACACACAGATGGTAATCATATGAGGTGATGTGTTAACCTGATTGTGGTAATCACTTCACAAAATATATGTATATCAGATCATCAGATTGCACAACTTATTCTTTTATTTGAGAGAGAGAGAGAGAGAGAGAGAGAGAGAGAGAGAGGATCCTAAACTGAAATCAACAGCCACATGCTCAACCAACTGAGCCACCCAGGGGCCCCTATATTTTCAATACATACAATTTTATTTGTTAATTATACCTTAATAAAGCTGAGAAAATCTTGAACAATTAACTTTGACTTTCTGGTTTTCTATTGTATGTATTTTTTTTCTATTTAATTCCATTCTTCTCTCATCTTGATAGATTCTTTTATATTCTTGGAGTTTAATTTACTGGTCATTTTCTAACTTACCAGTATATGACCTTACATCATGGACTTTTAAGCTTTTTTAATTTCTTTTTTTTATTTTTTTAAAATTTTTTTTTTTTCTTCAACGTTTTTATTTTATTTTTGGGACAGAGAGAGACAGAGCATGAACGGGGGAGGGGTAGAGAGAGAGGGAGACACAGAATCGGAAACAGGCTCCAGGCTCCGAGCGATCAGCCCAGAGCCTGACGCGGGGCTCGAACTCACGGACCGCGAGATCGTGACCTGGCTGAAGTCGGACGCTTAACCGACTGCGCCACCCAGGCGCCCCATAAGCTTTTTTAATTTCATAATGTAACAATTTAGACCCACAGATTTAGACCCAGAGCACTGACTGAGTCATATACTACAAATTTAGGTATGTCCATTTTTTCACCAAAATGTTTTCTGATTCCCTTTGTGATTTTTCTTTGACTTGTGGGTCATTTTGTGTATTGCTTATGTTTCAAATATTTGGGTTTTTTTTCTAGTTTCATTTTAGTTCTTGACTTTTGGTTAATTCTTAGAAAACCTGTCGTATAGTCTTCGTCTTTTTGAAAGTTGGTCTAGTCTGGCAGATATTCAGTATAAACTAGAAAAGAACCCCTGTTTAGAAGGTATTGGTGTTATATAGGTCAACCAGGCCCGTTGGGTTTGTTGCTTAAAATCTTCTAAATGTTAACTGTTTTGTCTTTTTGTCTGCTCATTCTCTCCACTACTAAGTGTGGTATTATATTTCCCAACTCAGATTTTATTTTTTTTTTAATGTTTTATTTTATTTTTGAGACAGAGAGAGACAGAGCATGAGTGGGGGAGGGTTAGAGAGAGAGGGGAGACACAGAATCTGAAGCAGGCTCCAGGCTCTGAGCTGTCAGCACAGAGCCTGACGCGGGGCTCGAACTCACAGACGGTGAGATCGCGACCTGGGCTGAAGTCGGAAGCTCAACCGACTGAGCCACCCAGGCGCCCCTTTTTTTGAAGTTACTATTCAGTTTGTACTTCCCTTTGCTGCCGGTTTTTTTTTTTTTTTTAATTTTATTTATTTTTGAGAGCTAGAACAAGTAGGGGAGGGGCAGAGAGAGGAGGGGACAGGGGATCTGAAGCAGGCTCCGTACGGACAGCAGAGAGCCCAATGTGGGGCTCGAACCCATGAATTGTGAGAACGTGACCTGGTCCGAAGGCAGCCGCTTGAGCAAGTGAGCCACTCGGGCGCCCGCCCAACTCAGATTTTAGATTTGGCCTTTCCTCCTTTTAGCTTTTCTGACAAGTGTATATATTTTGGAGGTTTATTATTAGGTGCGTATGTACTTAGGATTTTCACGTCCTCCTTATTCATTCTAATCACCATGAACATATCTCCACTAGCGTTTCTTGAACTTTTCTTTTTATGTTGATTTCACTGCATCTGCTTTGTTTGCACAGAACGTCCTTTTCCAAGCTTTGAGACAGCGTGTCTCTTCTAAACAGCATCTGCATGGGTTTGCTTAATATTCTTTTATTTATTGGGCACCTGGGTGTCTCAGCCAGTTGAGCGTCCAACTGTTGATTTCAGCTCAGGTCATGGTTGTGGGATCGAGCCCCGTGTTGGGCTCTGCCCTGAGCCTAGAGCTTGTTTGGTCTCTCCCCCACCCCCCCACCCCCCCGGTCCCTTCCTTCCTCCCTCTCTAGATAAATAAACATTTTTTAAAAAGGAAAAAAATATATTTTTACTTGTTTAGTACATATAACGTAATTACTGAATCCTTGGTTGGTCCAGCATGCTCATTAGAAATAAAGCGAGGATGTAAGCTTTACGAGGCTTGGCTTTCCAGAAAATGTTACATTCGCTGTGTAATTTTGGTCACGCGAAGGCATTCCATCATCTAAACAGCCCTCTTGTGTAAGTGATGCCCCCCTTATGTAACACACGCATGTGCTGAATCTCAGCCAGGGCCTACGGTACCGTGGAGGAACAGGGGAGATGGGCCTAGATGTCTCTGCACCTCCCCCACGTCCTCAAATTCCCTGCACACCTGACGTTAGTAAAGGCAGATACTGGTTAAGATCTCTGACTCTCCTGACCCTTTCTATCACGTCAGCTCTCTATGCGATTTCGCTGTTCCAACCTGGGACCCCTTCAATTCAGTCTCGACCAGAGGAAGCTCTCAGGAGGCGGAGCGAGATCAGGTCACTCCTCCAGCCAAGTGGCTTTCTAGACACTCAGAGGAAACGCCATCATCTCCAACAGTCTCAAGGCATGCACAGTCAGACCTCCCCTTGTCTCTTCTGTTCCTCACATTTGCGACACTGTCCTACATCAGGGCCTTTGTCCTGTCCCCTCGGCCTGAGGAAATCCACAATGGCTGGCTCCCTGTCCCTCTCAAGTCTTTCCCTTCCCAGTGAGGTTCTACTTGCCGGTACACGAGATCTCCTCCAGACCACTCTCTCCGTAGCCTCCACCTCCTTCTCAGACACGTATAACCGGTACGTCTATTCATTCGTTGCTGTCTCTCCTCAACGTAAGAACGCAAGCTTCCTGGGAACAGAGGCGTTTCATCTGTTGTGTTCACTGCTGTAGCCACAGTGCTTTGAGCAGTACCTGAAAAAGTATACTTTCAAGTATCTGTGAAGTGGATGAAATTCCCCTCTGGGTACCGTTCTGGCTGCACCCCACGGGTACATTTAGTCCTTCAAAAGAAATCCGCCCCAGATACTCCGTAATCCGTTTTTATTTCCTCCTACGCTATGGATCATTTGCAGGTGTTTAAAATTACAGGTGTTCTCTGTGGGTTACTTTTTTTTTTTTTTTATTTTTTTTTACTTTTTTGGGACAGAGAGAGACAGAGCATGAACGGGGGAGGGGCAGAGAGAGAGGGAGACACAGAATCGGAAACAGGCTCCAGGCTCTGAGCCATCAGCCCAGAGCCCGACGCGGGGCTCGAACTCACGGACCGCGAGATCGCGACCTGGCTGAAGTCGGACGCTTAACCGACTGCGCCACCCAGGCGCCCCATGTGGGTTACTTTTTATAGTTCATTTTTAACCCCCTAAGGGTCAGAGAACAATGCCTTATGTTATGCAACCTGTTTTCTCTTCCGGCCTCGTTCATAATCGATTTTAAGTTTCCGGTGTATTTCAAAGCAAGGAGGGTCCCAGTTTGTCAGATGTGGCACATACACCCAGTTTTCTAATTATCAAGCTCAAATTCTCATGGTTTTTTTCTCAATCTGACTCAGTTTAGAATCCATCAGGACAGACATACAGGTGTGCTACACAGAGCGAAGAACCTCCTGGGCCCAGTCGGCTTTCCAGTGAGAAACCCCCATTGCAGAGAGCTACCCCAAGTTCTGGCTTTCGCTCATCAGCATCGTTACTGAAAGTAATGGGTCTGAGAGCGGCTCGTCAGAACAACTGAGGTTAGGAAGCATCTCTTACTGGTGACACCAGTGGTGCTCCAGATAGGACGGAATCCAGACAGAGTAATTCAGAGGTAGTCGCCACCCGCAAAGGTCAGACTATCTAGCAAGGCCCTTGGGTAGTGCCTGAGACTTAGCCCTAAAATAGCCCCGTGTCCCCACTGGGTTGGAGGGCAGCCCACGGCGTCAGGAGGAACAAAATCCTGCCCCTGGCACATCAAAACCACCTCGAAACTTTTCCTGGAAGACGCCGTGGACCATCTAGAGAGAGAGACCCGGAACCCCACTAAGCTGACGTTAACAGGCTCCAGGAGCTGTCGTGTGTCGGATCGCGAACGCGCTTTTAATAAACACGGTACAGGATCTGAGCTGACGCCTATCTTCACCATCACTCACTGGCGAGGCTGCGAGGGAGCTGACCGACCTGCTGTAACACCTGACACCCAGCAGCGTCTAATAGGACTAACCTGGAGGCCGTATGTAGACAAGACGGCTCAGGATGGGCTCCAGCGCCACCGGGGTGGCCTGTCACTTTCTCTTTACAGGGCAGTGGCGGGTCACGGTATAGACAATATTGGCAGGGGAACACGAGCTCGTTACCTCTTGTTACAGTTTTCAAAAGTAGAAAGTAAAGAACGTGGTGCTTTGCCCTTTTCAACGTTCTCATCTTAGGTCCTTTTTGGCTGATATATACAAGCACGTGCTTATCATTAAGTCTGTAACTGGATTTGTTTGATAGGTTCTGTCTTTTTAGATTTGTTTAAATATAAATTTGTTATATATGAATAATATAATTCTATATATAATTCTAAATCTATAAAATAATAGATTAAATAGATTTGCTATAAAATATACAAAATAAGACTAGAGAATAATGTAACAAACAGGCATAAAGCTTTATCAAATCTTAACATTATTTATTTTTCAAAATGACCAGGAACCTTTGACAGGTAGATTTGTTTTATAAATGCCAATCTCTTGAATAAAAAACCAGTGGGGGCGCCTGGGTGGCGCAGTCGGTTAAGCGTCCGACTTCAGCCAGGTCACGATCTCGCGGTCCGTGAGTTTGAGCCCCGCGTCGGGCTCTGGGCTGATGGCTCAGAGCCTGGAGCCTGTTTCCGATTCTGTGTCTCCCTCTCTCTCTGCCCCTCCCCCATTCATGCTCTGTCTCTCTCTATCCCAAAAATAAATAAACGTTGAAAAAAAAAAATTAAAAAAAAAAAAAAAAAACCAGTGAACACCAGAGCCTAGAAAAATTAATTGTACCCTTTTACGCTTTTTTTTCTGTACTGACAAATTTTACAAGAATTTGTCACTGGGAGCTGTCGTAGGCTCGTGGGCGGCACCCCAGACGGCGGGTGCCTTACAAACCATTACTTCTCACGGTTCCAGAGGCTAGACGTCCAAGAGGAAGGTGCCGGTGGGGCCTGACTCTGGAGAGAGCCCTCTTCTGGCCGCAGACTGCGGGCTTCGTGTCCCCCCCAGGCAGGAGCCAGGGGGCTCTGGGGGGCCTCCCGTGTCAGGGTACTGATCCCATTCCTGAGGGCTCCACCCTTGTGACCCAAGTGCCTCCTAGAGGCCCCACCTCCTACTATCATCACAATGGAAGTTAGCACATGAATGGGGGTGGGGGGATATAAATATCAGACTGTAGTAGAAATTTTTAGAACACAAGGACACTAATTTAAGTAGGTATTTTAAGCCTAGCACACAATTTGAGTGATAGTATGGGGTTAAAATAATGTAGAAAAACTAAAAAATATGCCAAAAGGAGCAGAGGAGACGAACCGGGGGGGGGTGGGGGGGGGTGGGGGGAGGGGGGATGGAGGTGTAGTTTTACTAAAATATGTACTTGCTCGCATCTGTAAACTATGCAAATTTCCCTAAATTCTGGAACTATGATATTAAGAAGCAATTGTGGCAAGTCATATAAAATAGAATTTTAAAATATAGGTCACATTTTTAAAGTCATTTAAAAAAATCTCTGTAAGCATTACCTTAGTATTTTTTTATCAGAAATATAGTCTTGGCAATAAATAATCATTTGACAAGGTTATACAGATCTTCCTTAACTTACAGTGAGGTTACAGCCCAACAAATCCATTCTAAGTTGAAAACCTCGTAAGTCGAAAAGCATTTAATCCGCCTAAGCTACCGAACGTCACCGCTCAGCCCGGCCTACCTCACGGACGTGAGCCCTGAAGGTGCAGCTTAGTGCCAACCACCTCGATTTACCGAGCACTGCACCGAAAGAGACAAAACGTTTGCGCGGGTACAGACGGCGGCCGGGCCTGGGGACTCCGCCACGTCCCGCGAACCGGAGAGCGAGACATCACTCGTCCCCGACCCGGGGAAAGAGCAAAACTCGAACTATCGAGTACACTTTCTACCGGATGCGAGCCGCTCTCACCCACCGTAAGGTCAAAACGTCGGACGTCAGGGACTGTCTGTGTCCATAAGTAATCACACACCACACACGGTTCATTTTAGTACATGAATATTCTTTACGGTAGAGTTCACGTAAGAATAAATTATTTTCACCTTGTTTATAAAAACTGCCAAATTAAGTCCATGAGCTGTAACTATCACCCGCTCGGCTCTAGGGCCCACGCCCTGTCCTGGGAAGCCTCGTCGCGTACAGACAGACGCCCTGTGAGCGGACGGAGGGACCTGTGACGTTCCCCAGAACGCGGTGGCCGGCCCGGGAGGCGCCAGTGTAGGGGCTGAAGCGCGGTGTGCTGAGTGGCAGGGGAATTTACGGAAAACCAAGCCGGAAGTCTGCTGTAAGGGGAAGTGATCCACTCCTGCCTCACCTCCTCCAAGAAACCTTTTTTAATTTAGTTTTAAAAATTCAAAGTCTCAGTTTCAGTGAAATTGTCTTTTAGCGCTTTCAGCCAAAAAAGCACAACTCTTTTCTTTTCCTTTGATTTTATGACCAAATATCCTGAAGGTACCGTTTTTCTTCTTTTAAAGTAGCCAATGTTTTCATTGCCTCCAGTTTCTCAACTCCAGTCTCTTTGCTTATTATCTCCACAAGGGTATCATTGACATCTTTGGCCATATTCTTTGCATCTCTAGAAAAAGGAATAATAGCGTCAGTGTTTAGGAAACAAGAACTTTCACCGAAGCCTCCGTAATTCACACATCTAATCCCACGGACTCCACCGTCACCCACCCTGGTCCTCCCTCTGTCTCTCTGGGAAGCGACCCAACAGGTGCCCCAGCCTGTCAGCTTTCAGGCCTTCACCAGTGACCCATCCAAACCCCAGAGCTGATCACTGCCAGCTGGAAACCCTCAAAGGCGCCCCTGCTCCAGGAGCAGCGAAGTCCAAGGTCTCAGGACCCCATAAACCTAGCTCTGCTCATGGCCTTCATCCCCCCACTTCATTCTCCGGGCACACAGCGGAACTTGCATTCCCAAGGGCAACCAGGTTTCCACCTACAAGCCTTCCTATGGACACGCACATGCCTGTGCACACGCGCGCGTGCACACACACACACACACACACACACACACAAATATTAACAGACACATTAACTGTGGGCCTGGCTCTAAGTGCTTCGACATGTTTTAGCCTATTCACTTATAGAACAGGTGAGTGACCCTCCTGTGCCCCTGCAGTCCCCTCCAACCACCTGCTGATGTGGCTTTCCCAGCAGGGAGTAAGCTGTTTGGGGGCAGGGAATGTACTGCACTTATCACTCCACATCTGAACCGTGCCAGACAGGATGCTGGTGGCACCTGGGTGGCTCAGTCAGTTAAGCGTCTGAGTCTTGATTTTGGCTCAGGTCATGATGTTGCAGCTCACGGGATCGAGCCTCATGTTGGCTTCTGTGCTGACGGCATAGGGGCTACTTGGGATTCTCTTTCTCCCTCCCTCCCTCCCTATTTGCCCTCCCCCGCTCGCTCACGCACCTGCACACATGTGCTCTTAAAAACAAACAAGTTAAAAAAAAACAAAGTGTCAGGCAGGACTCCAAGATGTCAGGAACAGAACCTGTCCTGCCCCTGCGGTAACACTTCTTGAGAAAGGCGTCTCCAGGGGCCACCTCGACTTGGTCGTGCTCCACCCTCCACCACTGCACCGGAGGTTTCATCCCCACAGCCCTTCCCCATGGTGCCTGTGGCTGCCAGCTGCCATGCCTCCTGGTCTCCACTGTCCTCTTGACTGTCAGCAGCACAAGGCTCCCGGCTTGGGACAGTGGTCCCTGGGCTGAGGGACAAGATCACTCCTGCTGAGGGGCTGGTCTGCATGAGGGCACCATGGGGTCTCGTCCTGAGCCCCGACCACAGACCACCATGATGCACATTATCAACTCCACTGCACAGATGGGAAAGTGAGGCACCAGTAATGAGTAAAGAACTATTCCTGAGTTAACATTTTAAGACTCTGGACATGTAAGATAGCCCCCAAGTTCTCAATTATCAGTTATCGGTAGACTTGTGCAACTGACTTTGCCTCTAGTAGTTCGAGCTGCATCTAAAACTCCAGCCTATTCCTCATCATTGACAGCTCTACACTCTCTAAAGTGAAGGTCAAATACTTCTCTAAAAGCTAAATGAAAATGTAAACCAACATCATGTCCAGAATCTCTGCCTTTATCAACCAAAAGCAGAGAGTCAAAAATCCATTAATAGGTCACAAAATCAACTCAGCGGTCAAAACCAATTTTTTTTAACAATAAGACAGAATAGACATTATCACAACAGGTCATGAGAAGTCAACAGAAAAAGCTCTGTTTTATAAAACCTCTTTCAATTATATCTATTCCAGATCACTGTACCAGTATTTCTTCTTCGGTATCACAGTTTAAAAACAAAACAAAACAAACAAACAAAAAAACCTGACTTGGTGATTTACAACATGTTTTAAACACCAGGGATGTGGGGGCACCTGGGCGGCTCAGTCGGTTAAGCATCCAACTTCAGCTCAGGTCATGATCTCACGGTTCGTGGGTTGGAGCTCCCCGTCGGGCTCTGTGCTGACAGCTCAGAGCCTGGAGCCTGCTTCGGATTCTGTGTCTCCCTCTCTCTCTGCCCCTCCCTGGCTCACACCCTGTCTCTCTCTCTCAAAAATAAATAAAAATTTAAAAATAAATAAATGCCAGGGATGTGTTAGAATTAAAAACAACTACTTCTCACCTCAAAAGTCCTTTCTATTTAGCAGTTTTTTTTAATTCCACTGACAAGTTGGTAAGTTCCCCAAATTTTTATTTTTTATGGCAATTTTGGGATTTCTATAATTGATCTTGCTTCAAAAAGTAAATAAAACTTAACAAAGAAAATTCCTGGCTTAGGTCAACTTTGACATAAATTATGCCTTGAAAAAAAGGATCTTTAGATTCACATTCTCAGAGTAAAAAACCAGAGTTTTCCTTAGTTAGGTCAGCTGCACATGTCACATATTCTTGGATACAACAAAATCAGTCCTGAGACTGCAAGTTCAATGATTAACGTCTTAATACCAAACAGAACTTCTAGAGGCTAAAACATGTATTCAATATGGCACACGGCATTCTGAAAAGCAAGGATGAATTTTCACTTCTATTTCTCGGATAATCACAACATCTTGGCTGCTAAATGTATGTTAAAATCATTTTAGAACTTCTATTCCTATTCCTGTACTTAGGAATCAAATCAGTCATCCCTACCCACCTAGGTTAACAGTCCCTGGTTCACTTAATAAGTATCATCAACTGTCTTCGCCGACCCGGCCCCTGAGCCTGACGGCCACTCACCCACACACGTAAATGTAGCCGCTCTCCTGAAGAAGGACCCTGGCCACCTGCTTGCTGTGAAGCCACATGTTGTCTTGCACATACTTCACTGGGGCTTCCTCCTCCCCGACAGGAGCATCTCTCGAGAAGGAAACCTTCAAGTGAGTTAGGATCCCACGCTTATAGAAGTGTCGGAGCTCTTCTCTGAAATACGGTATATGAGTTACTTGAAAGTTCATCCTTTCAAGCTGAGAAAGCCTGGAATCAGAATACTAGAATTGTGTCGTACCTGAATAAATAATCCCTTTCCTTATGTCGGCAGCCAAAAAACAACCACATTGCTCCGAAGTGTCCCTCTGGATGTTGTTCTTGGAGTTTCTCTCTACGTGAGAAAGAAAGTGGAGATGTTGGACATAAAGAATATGTAAAACTGGGGTGCCTGGGCAGCTCAGCCGGTTAAGCGTCTGACTTCGGCTCAGGTCATGATCTCACGGTTCATGGATCCGAGCCCCGCATCGGGCTCTGTGCTGACAGCTCAGAGCCCGGAGCCTGCTTTGGATTCTGTGTCTCCCTCTCTCTCTGCTCCTCCCCCATTCACATTTTGTCTCTCAAAAATAAACAAGCATTAAAATATATATATATATATATATATGTAAAACCAAGCTATTAGGTCAGGAAATACCCCCAAGAAACCGAGGCAGGGTTTGCAGTCACTGAGTGACCACTGTGCCATGTTCCCAGGGATCCCCGGTCCCTCTAGCAGCCGCTACAACAGGCATTACCTGTGGGCTGCAGGCACCTACGAGCATTTCGTGGGGATCTAGGAGGATGACCCAGAACATCACAGTGTGAAACCTACACTGACTTCTACATTCAATATTGATAGCGACTCTGAATAAAATTAACTCTCAATTAATGGAATGGAAACGTGGCCCCGGGCTTTAAGCAGGAGAACGATCTGCTGAGAACTGTTTCAGAAATGACACAGCGATGAGACGAGCCGGCCACGTCTGCCCTTCCTCTCTGCTTCCTTGAGGAAAAACCGAAAATAAACTAAAAACAACAAAAAGACTCTGTCCACAGGATATTACACCGCTATGTGGAGACCAGCACACAAAAAGAATTGTTCATGATTTCACAGACAGGGAGAGAAGGACAACTTGTTTTACATCAAATAGTTCTATACGGATACGAAGACACATCTATTCAGATCAATCTGCTGAAAATTACTGACGTTTGGGTTTAACTTTGAACCTTTGGTGTAAGCGAATCTCCGTCAGTAGCAGGATTATCTAGTTAAGGGACACATGGGACAGTGTGCACATCATCACAACAGAAAGTGCTGCCTGAAATCTGTCCCCAACTACACGTTATAAACTATGTGCAGCTGGGGGAAAAAAAAGAAAAATAAAGTGCTGCCGTAAAAAGGGAGCTTCTAACACAAAACGAAACCTCTGGGAGACAGCAGATTTACTTTTCCCATGGTGACAAATTATGCTATGCGATCACACATTT
Organism: Puma concolor; assembly: GCF_028749965.1. NCBI lineage: Eukaryota > Metazoa > Chordata > Mammalia > Carnivora > Felidae > Puma > Puma concolor. Next base: position 6,103,931 of record NC_141667.1, on the reverse strand, counting down.
GATAATAATTTTTTAAAATAAAAATTTTACAACCCAAGTCCAATATCCAAAAAAGTCACTGCGGAAACAAAAAAGGTGCTCTGTTGTATTTCTAGCCAGTATCACAAGGGATACATTTTCTCACTAGTCAAAGAAAGCACATACCTGTGTTGCAGGAAACCAATGAAGGGCGCTATGCCAGTTCCCGGACCCACCATTATGACGGGGGCGGCGGGGTCACTCGGTAAGTGGAAAAAACTGGTCGTTCGAGGAGAGATGGAGATCTGGAATATTAAACCAATGCTCGTGAGTCCGAAAGAAAACCTAGACAAAGGTACGTAAGCAAGATGATCTTTGCTAGAGAAATTAAACAGCAGCATCAGATCTGACTGAAACCGTGAACATTTCCACCACCAAAAACACAAGCCTGTCTTGCAAAGTTTTACTTTCCGTCGAAATCAAAGGTGCTTTAAAAATGACAGGTATATTTTGAAGGTAGAACACTGAACAGATACAATCACATTCTTGTTCTGGGCCCGTGGATAAGATCTGCTTTCTAGTAGGCAACCCATTATATATATCATGGAGAAATGCACGAAAACCTGAAGACAGGATTCTCTGTGTTCGCACATGAAGGGGCAACGAAGATTAACAAGATGGAGTGAAAGTTTCCAGTGCAAATTAGGCAACTGAAGGAAAAAGCAGAGGGTTGCTCCAAAGATGCTAGAGAATTGTGCTGTATTTGTTAATCTGGGGTCAATGTTATGTGTCTGCAAAAGGGGAAGAATAAATAAGCCGAATACACAGATAAATACAACCTTTTTGCTAAAATTTCAAAAGATGGTTCTTCTAAACTGTGTGCCAGAAATACTTACAAGGAATCAACTTCTAAATATATTTCAGTTCCAGTCTCACTTTGCTCTGCGCAGAAGTTATACCGGGTAATGGGAAACTGCTCTACACATCCATGTGTAATTATAGACGTTTTCTCCTTCAGTGGAAGGAAAATCATACGAGGTTCATCAACTGGATGAACACCGTACTTTTTAAACAAAGAACCAGCAGAGCTGTGAGTGAATGCGTGCTCTCATTCTAGTCATTAATGTACCTTGGCCTTGACTCATTCACGTATCAGTCTCCCTGCCAGTACTCAATAGGACAAGCACTATGGATACAGAAATGAACAAAACAAGATCCCTGTCTCTGAGGACTTACATTTTCGGAACAAGAGACGATAATCAGACATTTGTCCGTAAAATGACTGGTAATAAGACCCATGAGGCAAAACAAAACAGGATACACCGGGTATGACAGGAGTGTGTTGGTGACAGGGACCGCAAGGCAACCAGCATCGGTCCACTCTCGCTGCAGCAGACCCCACACGGCTCACAACACCTCCACACGTCTTTCTGGCTCTCCTGTAAGGCTACGGGTTGGCTATAGCTCTCTGCACCACAGACCCACTTCACCCACTTCCAAGCCCCAGCAGCGTCCCTGACCCGTGGCGTCCCATCCTCCCAGCCGCACCGGCAGGGAGCTCCCACCGGGCCAGGCACGCATCCTGTCTGCTCGCGCCTCATGGCGTGATCTGGCCACACACCGTCGGGAGGGGCGGTCCACGCCTCCCAGGGACAGGGGGCGTCTGTCACAGTTGTCCCATCTACCCGCGCGGGGAGGGTGTGGGGTGGGTCACGTGACCCTTAACAGTCTCTACACTTCCTAATAAGACGTGTGCTAAGCAGCACAGTTGAAATCGTATCCTTTTCCCAGTACTTCTAATGCCTCAACACTGAGGAGCCTACAATAAAAGATCTGTTAAAGCGGAGAAAGGAGCAAGAAAAGGGCGGAAGGGAGGAAAGAATGTGTAAAAGGCACCTGTGCTGAGTGGCTGTGATATGTGTGGCGCACACATGTTCAACTTTCTGGAGATCATCTCTTTTCATAGGATCGTACGACATAGTACGGTCCTGTCGGTATTGTAGTATTTCTTTTCAAAACCGGGGTGCCTGGGTGGCCTAGTCGGTTGAGGATCCGACTTTGGCTCAGGTCATGATCTCTCGGCTCATGAGTTGGAGCCCCGCGTCCGGCTCTGTGCTGACAGCTCAGAGCCCAGAGCCTGCTTCCGATTCTGTGTCTCCCTCTCTCTCTCTGCTCACGCCCTGTCTCTCTCCTTCAAAAATAAACATTAAAAAATATATTTTTAATTAAAAAAAACAAAAAGAAGAACAGTGTGTTAGGTTAATATTTTGTTGATGCGTGAACCCAGGAGTACAGGGCGCAGGGGAGGAGACGGGGTCTCTCTCTCAGACGCCTCCGTCCAGGCAGCAGCCTGGCAAAATACCGCAGTAAAGGGCAAATTCAAGCAGCAGTTTCCCACAAGCCCTCTCAGGTATACACCGAGCCTTACTACCCCCTCAGGGCACGAACTCTTCCACTGCAATAACTTACAACGACCACATCCGTCCTAAGATAAGGCTACAAATGACAGGTACGTTTTTTTTCAATACCACAGAGAAAGACGACTTCATGATAAAGCCTGAAATGTTTTGTTTAATTTCAACCATCCGCGTGGGCGAGCAGGGACTTTAAACTGTTCCTTTTGCCACAGTCTTGAGTGAGATTCTGCCCATGCTGTATCAAAACACGAAGGATGGGCACTAAGTCCAGATGTAAAAGTGTCCACAGTTCAAAAATAGAGTCACATTTTTCTCCCGTGTGTTTAAAAAGCCGTTTTGCCACATTATGCCTTCACATTAACAGCACTAATTCGAATTCTGTACCACATCTGTGACAAAAAGGGAAGAAATAGGATGAAACTCTAGTACCCTAGGGGTGCCTGGGTGGCTCAGTCAGGTGGGCGTCTGACTCCAGCTCAGGTCACGATCTCACAATTCATGGGTTCGAGCCCCACATCAGGCCCTGTGCAGAAAGCGTGGAGCCTGGAGCCTGCTCTGGATTCTGTCTCCCTCTCTCTCTGTCTCTCCCCTCTTTGTGCTCTCTCTCTCAAAAGTAAATAAACATTAAAAAAAATTAAAAAAACAAAAAAAAAAAAAACAACCTCTAGTACCCCAAAACTAAAGGCTATAAAATTAATCTCTGGGTGTCGACTGACTCCAAGTTAAGGACTTATCTGGGACACAGGCTCTGGCCTGCACACCTCAACACCAGCCTTCAGTATGGTCCTGGACTCTTCCTGTGCCAACTGGCAGGAAAGGCCTTCTTTTCTACGAACAGGACAAGGAAGGAGAAAAGACTGTATTTTACAAAATTCATACTTTAAATATTTGAGAGAGACATGGAACGCAGGTAATGTTTTCCTGACTTCCCAGGAAAGAGATTCTAAAATTCAAGTACGGCAAAAATTTTCCCTTGAATAAACTGCACAGTAACGGACGATGCCAGGGAAGACCACGTTGTTTTTTCGAATCAGGTAAACAGCATTTTAAGAACGCCCACACTGCACATTCCCAGTACCTCAGGAGCAGGGGCTGGCCCGCCTTCTGCAGGGGACACCTGCGTGTCTGGACGAAGGATGGACGCGACCACCATGGCCAGCCAGCCTGTGCACACGCCCCTCCGCAGGACCTCCATCGTGGTGGGAGACAAAAACTCCACGACGTTGAAAACGAAATGAAGCTTCCCCGGGTGAGACAGATTTGAGCTGCAGAGACACACAGGTTACTTTTAAACTTTGTAACAGGACTGATCATCCAGGCTACACTCAGCCTTTCTTACTGGACACAGAGAGGTTTCCTTCTGGGCTCTAAGCTGCCTTCTAACTCCTCAGGGAAAAGCGATCTGTTGCTCCTTAAAAGCTCCCCCCCTCCTGCCCCCCATCTTGTGAGATTCCAACTCCCTGTTTGCTTCGAGACTCCGTAAGATCTCTGCAACCTTTCATCTCTTCACTGGCGGCCTCTGCTACCCAGCGAAGGTGGCCTGGCCCAGCACTCCAGGCAGCAGGTGAGGCCCGGGCAACTGTGGCCTCACGTGGGGGAATGTGGTTGCAGCCCAGGGACTAAATGTGGTTGTGCTCCTGCAGGACCAGAGTCCCAAGACGGGTCTCCTTCATTCCCTATCGTGTCCCTGCTATTGTCTTCCACAAATCAGGTTAAACTTCTACCGGGTGAATTTGGAACTAGTAAGGATTTAGAAGTCGGAGATTCACAGTATTTTGGGAGAGACATGCTATGTGTTAGTAAATATCAGTACCTCGCACACGAATATGGTCTGGGCTGGAGCTTAGGAAGATGCTCTAGAAAAAAGAAAATGAAAACAAGCAATGAATTCACTGCTACTGAAAAAAAAATTATATGTAAGGGTTTGTCAAAATTCAAGTCTGAGTTTGATGCCTATTTTTTATTTCGAATACCCAAAATAACATGTTTGCATTTAAATCATAACTTTTTTTTATTTTTTACTTCTCAGTATATGAAATTTATTGTCAAACTGGTTTCCATACAACACCCAGTGCTCATCCCAAAAGGTGCCCTCCTCAGTGACCATCACCCACCCTCCCCTCCCTCCCACTCCCCATCCACCCTCAGTTTGTTCTCAGGTTTTAAGAGTCTCTTAGGCTTTGGCTCTCTCCCATTCTAAATCATATTTTAGAGCATGTGTAAATTCACTGTGACTAAGCAAATTATGACTGAATACTTTTTCCAATTCCTCACATTAAAAACCAGACACGTGGCATTCCTTTAACTGGAAATCAGTGTGTCTTTCTAAGGCTAGCTTCTTAACCCAAAGGATAATAGAAGCATCCATGAAGGGGCTTCAGAATCAAGAAACTCATTAAATTCGCTATGTGTGTGCAGTTTTCTGAGAAGTGTCCAGAGTTTTCATATTTCAAATAAGATCATGACTCCCAAAAGATTAAGGGTGTTAAGGATTATGGGAAATACTTAGGCTTGAAATATTTTTCCTTCTTATATTTATATAGTAAGAAGAAAATGGGAACGTAGTGGTAAAACCTTTAAGTTATCCAGAACCCAGCGGTTTCCAAATACATTGGTGCTCTTTTAAAAGTCGGTCAGGGGCGCCTGGGTGGCTCAGTCGGTTAAGCGTCCGACTTTGGCTCAGGTCACGATCTCACGGTATGTGAGTTCGAGCCCCGTGTCAGGCTCTGTGCTGACTGCTCAGAGCCTGGAGCCTGTTTCGGATTCTGTGTCTCCCTCTCTCTCTGACCCTCCCCCATTCATGCTCTGTCTCTCTCTGTCTCAAAAAAAAATAAAAAAAAAAAAAAAACGTTAAAAAAAAAAAAAAAAAAAAGTCGGTCAAAGAGTCAGGGGCAGCTGGGTGGCTCAGTCGATTAAGCAACCAACTCTTGATTTGGGCTCAGGTCATGGCTCATGGTTTGTGAGTCTGAGGCCCGAGCTGGGCCCTGCACTGGCAGCACAGAGCCTGCTTGGGATTCTCTCTCTCTCCCTCTCTCTGTCATTCTCTCTCTCCCCCACACCCACACACCCCCTTCCCTACTCTCCCTTTCTCTCAAAGTAAATAAACTTAAAAAAAAGTCAAAGATTCACTACTTGAGGGTGGGAGGGAGGGGAGGGTGGGTGATGGGTATTGAGGGCACCTTTTGGGATGAGCACTGGGTGTTGTATGGAAACCAATTTGACAATAAATTTCACAAAAAAAAAAAAAAAAGATTCACTACTTGAATACCTAACTGTCCACTAACAAACTCTGAAACTTTTTGTGTTCAACGTTATACGTTTAGGAGTTCTCCAGTAAAAACTGGGAAAGACCTGTTCTAAAATTTAATAACAGAATAAGGCTTAAAAAGGGCTCAACATAATATAAGCTTTAGATACATTCAATTTCTTTAAAGAAGCTGGAAAATAATTTTTTAATGTTTATTCATTTTTGAGACAGAGAGAGACAGAGCCTGAACGGGGGAGGGGCAGAGACAGAGGGAGACACAGAATCCGAAGCAGGCTCCGGGCTCTGAGCTGTCAGCACAGAGCCCGATGCGGGGCTCGAACTCACCAACTGTGAGATCATGACCTGAGCCGAAGTCGGACACTCAACCGACTGAGCCACCCAGGCGCCCCAATAATCTAATTTTTTAAGCCTCAATGCCTTTACTCATTTTTTACATAAATGCTATACAAAATTAAAAGACAGCAAATCGGTGAAAAGAACAGAAACCTATTCTCATATGCTGGGGAGCTTTACAAGAGTTCTTACAGTTTGTCTACACATGTTCTGGTTATTCTCCCAACCCCCGTTCTCCCTCCACAGACTCCACTGGGAAGGGGAGGAGCGTCCCTTTGAATACGGGGAAGTGGGAGGAGCTGCCTCGCTCAGAAACTTCACCGTTTTGAGCACAAGGAAAAGGAGTACTAAGAAAAAGGGAAAAAGGCGCCAGTTGAATGTCCGACTCTTGATTTCCGCTCAGGTCATGATCTCACGGTTCGTAAAACTGTGCCCCGCATCGGGCTCCACGCTGGGTGTGGAGTCTGCTTGGGATTCTCTCTCTCTCTCTCTCTCTCTCTCTCTCTATCTCTGCCCTTGCCCTGCTCGCCACTCATGCACATGTATTCTCTCTCCCTCAAAACCCTCAAAATAAATAAACTTAAAAAAAGAAGAAGGGAAATAAAGCAGGAACTGACTTATAGAGGAGCACACAGCTAATTCTGCGGGACAGTGGGGCACCTTGCGGCCTAACAGTGAGAAGCAGGATATACGTTTTCCTGGAACCAAAGATAATGCAATTCTGAAGGTTTTACTAGTTATCAGCAGAGGAAAACAGCTAGGAGAGGACAAAACTACAAGCACAGGAAAGTACTACGCATCTAAGACTCCTGCACACTTCTCCGTCACCATCCCTGCTAAACGTCTGTGGTCCCCACGGAGGCTGCAGAAAGTCCCTCCCTGACACACAGTTCCTCAGGGAGGTCTTCTCTCTTCTGTTGGAACAAAGACCCCAAGAGACAGTGTGGATGAAAATCAAGGTAATCCTACATTTGGACATTTTGTGGCTAGTTCACCCAAGCCTCAAGCCCGGAGGCTCCCTGCACGAGGCGGCACGTGCCGGTACGACACGGGGGGCCCCTGCTGCCCTGGGAGCGCCCTGAACTGGACGTGCCCAGCGGCGACACCTCTGTGTTCTGCACAGAGAGCACCCACCTCCTTAACCTCTGTCACGTACACCTGATGCCTATCAGCTTTGAAAAACCTGGTTTCCTTCGGGAAACTCCTTTTTCGGTAAAATCTGACCAAAAAAACTTTCCAAACCATAGCTGAATGAATAGAAAAGATGCTGAAGGCCAATCCAAAGAAGGAGAATGACCACTGGCTGCAAGGAAGCTCAGACGATTGTGATGATGGCAGAAGGACGGAGTAAGGAAATAAACATTGTGGCAGTGGGGTTCTTCCCACTTCCAGGAAGACCCCGACACAGAGGCTCCCTCCCAGAGACGCGCTCCCACCTGCCACCTGCCAGACAGACGGGAGGGCCCCTGGGGCGCAGGGCCGGGAGCACTCACGGGAGGGCCCTTGGCGCAGGGGTGGGGAGCACTCATGGGAGGGCCCCTGCGGCGGAGGGCCGGGGAGCACTCTCGGGATGGCCCCTGGGGCGCAGGGCCGGGGAGCACTCACGGGAGGGCCCCTGGGGCTCAGGGCTGGGAGCACTCACAGGAGGGCCCCTGGGGCGCAGGGCCGGGAGCACTCACGGGAGGGCCCTTGGCGCAGGGGTGGGGAGCACTCATGGGAGGGCCCCTGCGGCGGAGGGCCGGGGAGCACTCTCGGGATGGCCCCTGGGGCGCAGGGCCGGGGAGCACTCACGGGAGGGCCCCTGGGGCTCAGGGCTGGGAGCACTCACAGGAGGGCCCCTGGGGCGCAGGGCCGGGAGCACTCACGGGAGGGCCCTTGGCGCAGGGGTGGGGAGCACTGATGGGAGGGCCCCTGGGGCACAGGGCCGGGGAGCACACACCGGAGGGCCCCTGGGGTGCAGGGCCAGGAGCACTCACCGAGCAGGAGCGCCAGCGGAGGCTGGCAGGATGGGAAAGCCAGCAGGAGGTCCAGCAGCCCGGTGTGGGCGTCCCGCACGAAGCGGCTGTAGTCGGCGGCGCCCTGCCTGCTGCACAGCTCATGCAGCCTGCGCCTGTCTGGGCCGGCCGCGTGTTCCGCCAGGGCTCTCAGCATCGCCTGCGGCCAGAAGAGGAAGCAGGCTGAAAGTACCACGTGGGGCCAGGCTGCGCGAATCTTCCGTCAGTACGTACCCGGGGACGCGCCTGGTCACCCGGGGACGCGCCCGGTCACGCACCTAGGTGTGCGATCAGGAGAGAGAACTTGGCTGGCACCTATGTGCTTTCATTCAGCCTGCTCAAGAAAGTGCCCTCCCACGTTCTACTTTCGGTCACCTTTCCTGTTTCCCAAACCAATGGGATTCAGTCCCAAGTTCGACCTCAGATGTCACGTCTGGTGTACTCGAGTAACAGTGATCAGGAGTCTCGTTAACTCCTCATTTTAACTCGAGACAAAATACCTGTTCTTGTCTTAGCCGATGACCACAAGCTAGACTTCTCTCATCTGCTAACCGGTAAGTCCCTTATACAAGAGGCACTGGGCACGACCCCTGCTCTGCCCTAAGGGTTCCCAGCTCGTGAGAGAGCTCAGGAGGCCAACTACCCCGATAGGGGCTTCGGCAGCCAGGGTGTCCCGGAACGCAAGCCTGGGCCGACAGCTGGCCCCGTGGAAGAGACGGTCAGGAGGGCGAAGCGGCCAGCAGTTCCGCAAAGGCACAGGCGGCCGGCAAAAGCATGCTCTCCGGGGCCATGCCGTGTTCACTAGCACGCAGGGAAATGGGGGCGCAGGACAAAGGCTGCAAAGACAGGCAGGGCCAGAGCATCGAGAAGCCTCCTGCACACGGACTCTCTGAGTCACCTCAGACTCACTGCAGAAAGAGGAGGAGAACAGAAACGAAGAAAGCCAAGCAATGACATCCTGAATCCCAAGCCTCAAAGAGCCAAGTCCAAACTCTCGGACAAAAGACCAAACTTGCTAGTGACGACTTCCGGTTTCCACGTATTCGGACCATGACATACATATAGATGGTTCTTAAGGACATACACCCGTTAAATGGCACATACAGCTGTCACCACTCCAGGGTTCTTTAGGGACAAAGCAAGTAAGCGAGTCCTCTGTTTCCAGTGCTAAATGAGATGCTAACAGACACTCCTACTTGTCACCCCATGGCTCAAGCACCTCGTGCCCTGGACCCCCCAACAGGAAGGACGAGGTCCCTCCTCTCGTGAGGGGTCACGGGTTTCCAGTGGCTCAGCTCAGGAGCCCTGCCTGAACTATCCTGGGACTAACACCCTGCAAGCCTTCTTCACGATGCCAGGCACAGGGCCAAACACACACCGAGCCCTCGGAAACCATGTGAGGTGAACGAGCACCCCACTTCTCTGCACGGGTCGCAGGCAGGATACCTTCCCACGCTGGGGTACACGAGCTCCTGAGTTACTCATTTTTGTGTCCAGAATTTTTACAGTGAGAATGTTACTTTTATAGTAAGGAAAAATATGTTTATGTATATTCGCTGTATGGAAAGGTAGAGCTGAACTAAATTGTGAAACGTACTGTGTTTAATCAGGAAGTTCTCATCACAGTGAATTCTAAATGTACTCAAATTACATCCAGGGCTGAGCCTCTCTCTAAAGGAGTTTGCTTCCCAAAGGCTGCATGCAACAAACGACGAATACGACAGAGAGCAGAAATGGCATTGTGGAGGGCACCCTGATGGAGGCACCACCCATGCTCACTGGCAAAGTGCGGCCGGCAAAGTTTCCCCATTTGGATCTGTGTAGGGACGCGGTTGGAAGAAATCAGGTGCGATCATCTTCGAAACGCAGCTCCCGGCACCCTACTGACACCTAGTGGATCATTCTCTCTGCACATTCATCTAGACATCCGTAACCTACCCGAATCCTTTAATTCTGATTTAACAGTAGGTGACTGTGTGCTTTCACCCAGAAGAGACCCCAACATTAAACAGGACTGCACCCTCATAAGCTTCCTGTCATCAATTAGAAAAGGTGTCCCTGTGCAGTAGAACACAAGGTCATCTGGGGTCACCTTAATCGCTGATTAACGTGTCACATCAAGTTAACGGCTGGTAAGAATAAGAAAAATGTCATTTCAACAGAAAACACAAAATTTCAATATAAGCACAACCCCAAAAATATTTGTCCATGACAAATACCATACACGCTTGGAAACTCTTGAAAAGATGCCCTGAACGCCGTATCTTCTAAGCCTTCAAAGGGCAGATACACAGAGCTAAGTATACTTGCAAACAGTCACCCAAAGAGAAGTACCTTCTTAGGAACTGCTCTTATTTCAAGGCACCAGGTGAGAATGAACTGGAGAGAGCGTCCCTCAGGGATGTGCTGGGGTAAGGCTGCTCCTTTTCAGGCACACAGGAAAGAGTTCATGACACAAAAAATAAAGAATAGAATGTTTTTGCATCCTTAAAAACACAATTACCTGTATTCTTTACGTTACCGTGCTAGCAAGGTACAATAGGATTTGTGGCAATGTTTATCCAGTCAAAAAATTTTCCCAAAATGTTTACAGGGAAAAAAAATCCACTTTGCAAAAATAAATAAATAAAAGAATTATAAATTCAATAGTATTATTAGCCACACCTACCAAATCTAGGTATACCAAACAAGAAGGAAATTATCCAAAGCCAAGGACCAAAACAAACAAACAAAAAAAACAACCAAAACCAAAAACCAAAATATGGCTCTTGTCCATTAACAATGCATATTCTTCTCAAAAAGAATTTTAGAATTGATGAAACTCCAGTTCAAGATTCTAGGCAAACAACTGAAAAAACACATAATGCCCCTTAATTATGGAAAACTATTTTTATATACTAAATAAGCAATAAATATGCTATGACAAATACACATTATAAGAAAACCTTAAAAAGGTCCATATAATAAAAGTTTACTGTAGGACAACTCTCGTAGAACTCCACAACAAAATAATGCTAAGGGCAGAAAGCCAACGAACAGACTCGGTTACACTCACGTGTCCTGTCCAGCAGTGTCCCAGTAAGCAGAAAATGCATGATCATCCCACCCCGTGTGATGGGTGTAAAAGTTAAGAAACTGGCAGGCCAGCACGTGCCCGTGTCCCACCCACTGATGGGGCGCCAGGCCTCAGGCCACCTGTGCAGCCATCACACAGGGTTGGGGAAGGAGGGCCTTGCACTGGTCACCTCCCATGCGTTGGTCCAATGACACCTGAAGAAATAACAGATCGGGGCTGTACCTTTCTTCTTTGTGTCACCCTTAATTTTCAAGACGACACAGTGCTCTCTTCTGTCTGTGAGCCGCAGTCTTTGGAGTAGGTGTTGAACCTCAGAATCACTGTTGGGACAGATCACGTTGAAGGCATCTCCAGGCTGATAGGAAAAATCTGTTTTCTAGAGAAGAACCAACATGGAAGAAAAAAAAAGCACATGAGTTAAGTGTTTGAGCCGTGGGGTAACAAAAATATGTTTTTATTATATTCTCATTTCAAAATAGGAACTACAAACAAAATGATTCTAACTTCAAAAAATAAGCCCAACTGAACAAACCTTTTATTAGGAGTTACTTTTTTTTTTTTTTTTTTTTTAAATTTTAAAGTAACCTATACACCCCACGCAGGGCTCCAACTCACAACTCCGAGATCAAGAGTCATATGCTCCATGGACTGAGCCAGCCAGGGGCCTCAGGAGTTACTTTAAAGAAAAAAACTTCCATAGTTACCCAGAGTTTTGTTTCGACCATTTGAGTATTTTTTACAATGTTAAAAGCTTTCTCATTTAAGGTGACTCAGTAAATGTTTTCATCATCAACGTAAAATTCCCTCTCAGGCAAACACGCATATAATGAGTGAGAGAAACTTCTTGAGGCTGTCTGCATTGGTCCTCGATTTCCTTTAGTTTTTTTCTTTTGGGGAAGAACGAGGGCAGGAGAGACATTGTATTTCTTCCTTACTCAGCAGAAAACGTTACAGCACTCGGCTTTGCTGCTGGGAATGAACGCAGACTGGAAGATCCACGTGCCCCCCACAGCGATTCACAGAGTGACACAGATCCGGAGAGCCTCTGACCACACGTGCTCACATCCCCGGCCAGTGAGGGACACAGCGTGAACCCACCTACCGGCCAACCCTCGCCATTTTATGACGAGAGCGTAACACAGAATGAAAAAGAAAACGTTTTGGTATACACAGAACATTCGACAACACTTCCAAAGGAACGCGAAACTACTCAATCGTGTGCCAGCAAAACCACTTAGTTTTGATGCCTGTCATTTCTCTCTTCCTATCAGAAGTTCGGCAAAATCTACAGACGGCCCTGACTCCCTTTTCTGAAAGCACTCCCGGAACCCCCACCGAAATACACAGCTGAGGGACTCTGGAGCCTCCGGCCCTGAGGTCACAGGAGGCCAGTGGTTTGGGGCAGGGGCCGGGCAGTGGCTCGTGGATGGAGCTGAGACACAGCACGTGCCCCTAAAACTACATGAGAACACTTATCACCATCTTTCTGGAGGGATCCCTGACTTTTCCCGGATTCTCAAGGCACGAGAGCCACCACGACGACGAGGAATGAAGCAGTCGGTGCCCGGCCGGGTCTGAGCTCTGCTCCCGACCACCCTCCAACGACCCGCTGCCTCTCTCAGGGCTGATGCTGCTGTTTTTTCATGGCTTACTGAGTGAGGGGACGCTGCTCTCTCCTAGGCGAGAGACACTCTGTAGGTGGCGCCACTGTTCTCTCCAATCAACTCACCTCCCAGATCCCTCCTCATTGTAGCCCCACCCCCACACACCCCCAAAGTGAAAAGAAAACATGGGGGGACGTGGGGAGAAAACATGGGGGGTCGAGAATGAGCGGGCCTGGTGTCGGTCAGAGACCATCCTCCTTCCCAAGCGTGGGGACCCCAGCAGCCCCTCGACAGCACACGGGGCTCAGAAACAGCTTCTGGAACTTACTGAAATGTCCAATTCCACCAGGAGAGTGGTTTTGATGGCATCGTTCGTAGTCAGCTGAACTGCCTTTGAAATTGGAACTTGAAAAACTGGATCCACGGGAGTCACAGATGCTCGGCTTTCCTCCTCGAGAGACAAATGTGATAAAATATCACTAAATGCGATTTCCAATTTTACTCACCATTGCTTCACTTAGTGACTAGGTAAGATCTATAGGGTCTTAGAAAACATCCTAGCTCTTGAAGAATTTGTTTCTAAGGCAAACGGCTATAGACACATGCCTCTCAATCTTTCAGAAGAGATAGCTCATCCAGATCTTAAATGCCTTGGTTATTAGGTACATTTCTGGGATATATATTGAAAACATCAGGCACCAGCATTTTCGTGTAAAGATCTAACAGTCTTCCAAGTAAACTGTGCAAAAGGAGGCAGCGTGCATGCATTATTTCAGGAGGGAGACTGTAAAGGAAAAGACAGAGGTTTAAGGCTGGAAGACGCCTGCAGAGATGTTCCTGAGAACCTTCAGCCTGCTGGGCACTGATGACGGGAATGTTCCGCACCCGCCCTGGTCAGCACAGGAGCCACCGGACGCATGTGCCTAACAAACAGCTCTTACTTTCATTTATTTAACTTTAAGTGGCCACCCATGGCCAGTGGCTCCCGTATTAGCGAGCCCAGGTCTTGGGAAACCACAAAGAAATCCAATTGGTTGCACTATTTCCACCCCTTTCCTACCTTGATGCTCCTCAGCTCTTTTGAAGACAGAAACTTACAAAACGCTAGTCAGTTAACACTGGATACACGGCTAGATGGGAAAACTGGGAAAAGCGTCAGAGCTCAGAGCCTGACAGTCATGACATAGGGCTACCGGGAGAAGCCCCCCGCCAGAGACAGCCTTCAGCAGGGCTGCTGGGAGCACTGTCAGCAGACGGCCCTCAGCTGGCTCGTGGTCATCTGGGACCCCGGTCATGCCTCCTTTCAGAGGCAGCCCATACACAATGACTAGCTGATGACCATAAAGGCCCAGTCCCTTTGCCCCAACTCTGGCCAACTCTGAAGGGCCATCCCAGCTCCGGAGAACCCCGTGAGATCGGCTGGGGCCTTTGCTGGAACGCCTCGCAGCCCACTTCTCACCGTGCCCACTCCTGCTTCTGCCCCCCCTCTCCCCGAGGTGAGGATCTCAAGGGGATACCCTAAAAATAATCACGTAGTTCGATTTACAGGAACCGAGTCTGTGACAGCCGGTGTTAGAGTGGCTTCAAGATGCTAAAACGGGAGTTTGGAGCTGGATCACCCACCTGGCTGACAACAGCACACGACACCGGTGGCAGAGGGGAGACAGAGCACAAGGCGGCAAGGCGGGAGCTAAGTGGGAGGGCGCACCATGAAAGGGAATGCACTGGACAGTAGCTGGTGCTGGAGATCTAGGGGGAAATAGCACTGATACGGCCAGTAGAGTTGTGGGTTTTACTAAACTTCATTGACACCTCTGGAAAAAAACGCAAAAGCTGAGAAAACACTTAAAAACTAAACACGGAAGCCAGAGAACATCCTCCACGGCATCCAAAGAAGCTGCTGTCTCTTGCCTCGGGACAGAAGGCTGAGGCCTGTCTCTGATAGGGAAAGAATGGCCTCCTGGCAGCTGACAGGGGGACGTGAGGCTTCAAAATCTTGAATCCCTAGATTCCCTTGAACCTGCTGAGTCTGCAGAAGTGGCTACTTCTTCCTACAGAGAGCAAGAACTCCCTGCTGCGTGAGTCCTCTGCCCTGCAAGCCACGCCCACGCCCCCACTAGGGCATCCCCCCCTGGGGGGCTCAGGGCTATGTGGTGGGAAGGCCACGAGGAAGCCTGTGAGTTTGACGTGGCCTTCTCCCCCCACGAGGTACAAAGGGAAACATCCAGCATCCTGAGAGGAACTGCAGGCACAGATACCATCCCTAAAAGTCGACAGGACCAGGGACGGTCTCCATCCACTTCGCCAACCTGGGCCCTGCAACGACCAGGCGGACCCTCGGGGAGGACGACGAGGAACCACAAGAAACACAAACAAGCGGGAAGCCCCAGCTCAGCCTCCGCGCAGGATGGCTTCCTCTGAGAGATCAGATCCACACGGCCTCAGGCGCACGGCGCGTGGACACAGACTTAGCCAGTCTGCTCTTCTCCACGTCTCTCCCTAAAGAAGACCACACGCTTCCACGTGGAATAGACCGTGGCAACGCTCCGGCCGGCTGTTACGGCAATCCGGCTCACGGCGGGACATCTGGACTTGCAGCACGGCACACGAGCCCGTCAGTGCCACGGTGCCCACCAGACCCAATGGGGGGACATGTGGCTGGTGTGCGAGCATCCCAGGGAAGACCCACGCCCTGTGAGGACCGAGGGGCCAGCGCTCTCGGTACAACCTCCGGGAGCCCGACAGCCTGGGGCAGGCCTGCGCCTCCCAGCAGAGGACACACCCTGTGTCCTGTCCGTCACCTCACCTGGGAGAAGCGGGACAGCCTGGGGCAGGCCTGCACCTTCCACACCTGGGATCCTAGGATGGCCGCTCCGACCCCAACACCAGGCGACACACCAGGTAGCAGCCATGCGGGGTCCGAGTGACGGGGGCTAAGGGGTCCCATGGCCGGTCCCACAGCCCAGAGGCCCCACAGCCCAAGAGCCCCCAGGAAGGGCACAGGTGCTGTGGAGCGGGACTGGCTGCTCTCCCAGGGCTCCTCCCCTCCTCTCCCCTTCCCTAACGTGACAACCCCAAGAGGATGGCCTAAAATAAATCTCTGTCCAAGCCCTTATCCTCTAAGCATATCCTTTGGGCAATGTACACAAATATCCCTTAACCGGTTGAGATTTTAAGCCTTTCAACCACACCCCCAGCAACTGACGCTTATTTAATGACACTTCCTGTAACAGACACCTCCTTAGATCCTCCTCAAGCGCCCGGTCAGGCAATCACGTTCACACACGCCTCTGCCACGTGCATCCGTCCCCACAGCGTGCAACAGGGGCCCTGGACCCACTTGTGCGCCAGGTTCGTTAGAGGGGCTCGTGTCGGTTCCCAGACCTGAGAAACGTGTACCTACTGTCATCACCTCCGTCAACAATTCACGCGATTATCAAGCGGAATGATACCCAATAGTTGTTTATGTATGAAGACTTGTTTATCTGGATGCTTCAGAGAGATGCTATAAACGTTAAAAAACCACCATCATATCAGGTGTCAGAAAACAGTTCTAATATACCAGAAAGTCGTATTTAAATTGCTTCATTAAAAATAAGGAATCGAGGGGCGCCTGGGTGGCTGTTGGTTAAGCGTCCGACTTGATTTAGGCTCAGGCCACGATCTCAGGGTCATGAGATCAAGTCCTGAGCCCTATGTCTGGGTCTGCACTGGGTGTGGAGCCAACTTAAGATCTTTTTCTCTCCCTCTCCCTCTGCCTCTCTGCCCCACGCATGCTCTCCCCTCCCACCCCCCAAAAAAATTGAAATAAAAAATCAAGAAACAAGAAATCAGGATGGCTGCATGAGGGTGTGGTTTCCATGAGAAAGCCGGCACCAACTCCACAGTCAGCCACTCTAAAGACAGAGTGTGGCTCTGCCCCAAAAGACTGGCTTTCAATGGAGATGTGTACCAGGCATGTCCAAAGAGTAGTGACGAGAAATGAGATATTATCCAACTTAATGCTCAAAATGTACAGACTTTTTTTAAGTTCATTTATTTATACTGAGAGATGGAGCAAGGGAGCATGTGTGCATAAGCAGGGGAGGAGCAGAGAGAGAGAGAGAGGGAGATAGAGAATCCCAAGCAGGCTCCACGCTCTCAGCACAGAGCCCCATGTGGGGCTCGATCTCGCAAACCATGAGATCAAGACCTGTGCAGAAATCAAGAGTCAGACGCCCAACTGACCAAGCCACCCAGGTGCCCCCAGATTTACAGACTACTTTAAACTCACTTCCTTATTGGTACAAAAAATACACTTGACAAAAGAAAGTGACTTAATATAGGCGAAAACAAGTTTATAAGATGTTGCCAAGAAAATTAATCCCCCAAACGGAGCATCCCAAGACACCAAAAAGCCATGCTGGAAATGAAATGGAATGGAATGGAATGAAAAAAAAGCCATGCTGGAATGAAATGGAATTTTACTATAAAGAAGTGCTTTAAGTTTAGCTGCTAATGTAATTTCCTGAGTACCCGCAACAAAGAATTCTCCAAAATAACAGAGAAACCGAGCTCTTAACCATTTGCTGCTTCAACCACAGAGGTAATGGAATAACACAAACGCTTCTGCAACACACAAACTTTCCCAGAAAGGGGCTGGGCTTCTCAGGCCTCGGTAACCACGTAACCCTGTAGCACAGAAGCAGCCGCAGACCACATGGGAATGGACGGGCAGGCCCATGTTCCAACAAAGCTTTATCTCCGGGATAGGTGGTGGACCAGTTTGCTGCCCTCTGTTGTCATGTAACAACAACAAAACAAACCCCCTGGTGAGTTAACATTCTACAGCACGAGGAATAAAGTAAAGCCACTTACCTGGCTGAGAAACTCGTGCAGATGCACCTGCAAATATTCTGGTGGAAGGGCAGGGATGTTCAGAGAGGCCTGTGACAGTGGGGGAACCGAGTGGGTGAGTGAGGGCTCAGACTCTGCTATCAGAGCACTCGATTGATCTCTGTTCACTGCATTCTGTTCCTGAACCTCAGAATCCCTTCTGCCTGAGTCGGCTAATCTCAGAAGTTCAACTCGTGATTCAATGTGCAATAATTCTGGTTTCACAGGATCCATCCTCTGGGAGGCAGTCGATGCTATCTGGAGAGCTCCGTTTATCTCCTCTTTTCCTCTAGTGGACGTAAAATGCTTCGTGAGGGCAGCCCAGAGTCCGTCAATCCAGGGCTCAACCACAAGTTCTAAACTGGATTGTGGTAACAAAAAAGGAAAAAATACAAAAAGGCCTAAGTTCTCCACTTAAATGTGCAATACTAGGGCAACTGCAGTCTATTTGGCTGAGCACTATGAAGCGGTCAAAAACACTAGACATAACAATGATTCGGAATACAATATACACTTGAGATCGAGTTAAAAACACCATTTTGTGTTCGTCGGCACTTCAGCCACAAACAATGTCAGAATGGAAATGAAGCCATTTTAGTAATAGGTAAGAGGAATGGGATTGCTCTTAACTTTCTAAAATATAGTTGGCGATCTTTATTTTAAGCAGCTGTGATTTTAAACAGGCATGCTAAATTCCGAGGCTAACAGAACTCCCCCCAAATCCAAGTCCACTCTAATATCACATGACAATTACATAGCTCAAATGCGACTTCACTTTTTCACCTAATTTACTGACCTTTTTTTCCCCCTAGAGATTAGAATATTACCACGAAATCACTCCAGATTAATGCTATTTTGACTAAATATAAATAGTTCAAATCTTCAACCGGTTCTGGATATTTTTGATAAAATCTGCAGCAAGTCTGAACATAAAGGAAAAAACTAATAATCCTTTAGGAAAGTTGAGTGAATCATAGGTAGGTCTTAAAATGTGGTAGTGTATTTGCCAATAAACAAAGTAGGGTAGGCCCATGGTAACATCTCATATATTTCCTGAACTGAGAAACTTGTGGATCGGAACCTTGGAAATAACCTCCTTCTCATTTTTAGTCACAACTCAAAGGACATATCAAATAAATTCTAATTCATAAAGTTAAATGGCAGGCGAAGGCACATTCCAGGCCTCTGTCTTCATAGGACTCTGGCTATAAGCTCGTTAGATTCACTAGGTGCTCACAGCTCAAAACTTGGTTCCACGCTCCACATCCACCCCTCCGAGCCTTTGGCAAAGCAAGTACCCAAAACTCTGAGTTCCACGACGGCCGCTCCGTCGAACACGCCATTCTCAAGGCTCAGAGATATTGAGACGATGACACCGTCGCAGGAGAGCTAATGTCTGTGGAGTACTGACTACGTGGCAGACATTCTTCTAAGAGGACAGCCTGTGTCAGTTCATCCAGTCCTCCCCAAAACTCCCCACAACACACACTATTATTCTCTAGTTCACACAGGGAGAGATGGTAGCACGAGAGGGGGAAGTAACGCGACCAAAGTTTCACGGTCACTAGAGGCGGTGGATAGTTCCGGATCTGGACGCAGGGATTTGGACCCCACGCTGCATCCTGAACCCATCAATGTGGTGACGGGTACACTAAGCCAGGATATCTTCTTGAAAACAATTTTAGACGAGGGTAAGTTCAAATAAGGTGGTTAGGTTAAATGTTTCAGAGATGCAGGTTAATACGCTTAAGAATTTTATTTTTTTTT
This sequence comes from Puma concolor, assembly GCF_028749965.1. NCBI lineage: Eukaryota > Metazoa > Chordata > Mammalia > Carnivora > Felidae > Puma > Puma concolor. Next base: position 6,084,639 of record NC_141667.1, on the reverse strand, counting down.
TTAACGTTTATTTATTTTTGAGACAGAGAGAGACAGAGCATTAACAGGGGAGGGGCAGAGAGAGAGGGAGACACAGAATCTGAAACAGGCTCCAGGCTCTGAGTGGTCAGCACAGAGCCCGATGCGTGGCTCGAACTCACGGACCGTGAGATCATGACCTGAGCCGAAGTCGGACGCTCAACCGACCGAGCCACCCAGGCGCCCCAAGAATTTTAACATTCCATCCAGTAAATGCACAGGGAAACAATGCCCCTGACAAGACGTAAAATATGGGCTCAGGGAAAGGCCCAATGGGTTCTAGAAGAAGTTAGCAAGTAAACGGCTCTTATGAGACAAACAATGGGAGGTAACAGGATTCTGACAAAAAACCCACCAAAAAAAAAAAACCAATATAAAGGAACAAAACTAAAAGGTGAAGACACAAGGCAACACGGTCGAGCTCTGTCACAACTAAGAACGTGCGTGCTGAGATCTGGAAGCGTCCACAGCATCGCAGCTGCAGGAAATGATGGAGGGAGCGGACCCGAAGGGTGGGTTACGTGGAGCCACACTCGTGCGAGGTGGCGCTATGCAGAAAAGCAAGACATTTGCTGACTTTGTCATTATTCATAAAGAAAAACCAAGTGAGTATGAATTTAATACACGCACCGAGTAGGAAAAAGCAAGCGGGTATGCTGTAATCTGGCTAAAACGGCCAAAGGCTAAGTGATAAACTAAGGCGGAGCACGACATCTAGAAGACCTTTGAACAGACACATGAAGAGGATTTGAGAGGCCGCACATGCAGTGAAATACTGAACTGTAAAAACGAGAATAATCTAATGGAAGCAGGAATTCTATTTCTGGCCGGCATGGTGGCAAATGGCCGTTAAGATGGCGAGGGAAAGAGCCTAGGCACCCAGAGTGCCGGGAAGGCCTCTGGTCTGTGTTCTCTGTTGGTGACGCGTGGCCTGCCGGGCGCCCTCCACGTGAGGACCTGCACGCAGTCACCCCCGTGCGCGCGGCAGAGAAGCAAGCGCACGTGCTATCAAAGTTCCTGAAAAAAAAATGTGGACTTTCACAAAGACCTACACGCTTCAAGATAAAGATAACGGTACTGGGGCGGTTTTTCAAATTTCTTCCGGTAGCAGCTACTGAGATGAGTGAGGCACTTAAAGTCAACAGAATAAGTACATCAAGCTCCGGCTGATCTCTGGCCCTAGAGCTAAAAAAGCTAAGAAAATGAAAATACCACTTTCAAAATAAAAGCTTCAGTGCTAAATCAAAAGTCATCACATTTTAGAACCTCACAGACTTTCATCAAGTACCAGCAGGGGCTGAGCGGAAACCGCACAGTCTGTCCTTACCCCACGCAGTCATCTGCGTGTCCAGTGGCGTAGAAATGCTGGGCACCGAGTTCCTGAAGTCGCTTATCGATGATTTTCCCGCCATTACAGAAGTATGTGTATTCTGAATCGCCCAGCCCTAGGAGCCCAAACGGGTTGTTAGTGCACCGTAAGATTTAAAGAAGGTACACAGAACAAATACATAGAGTATTTAAAACAACATTCTACATGCTGATTAACGAATACATAACGTATAGCTTCACGTTTTCTGAGGTTTTCCTTGAGTAATACTAAGCATGCAAACGATCGTCTTCTATCTTACCATGTTAAAGTATCAGATGCATCGAAACACAAACAAGTACTTCTTGGCCGCTGTTAACAAAAATATGTTCATGTTTGTTTACGCGAATCTGTAAAAATGTGGAAACCTTAGGGGCGCCTGGGTGGCTCAGTCGGTTGAGTGTCCGACTTTGGCTCTAGTCATGATCTCATGATTCATGGGTTCGAGCCCAGGGTCAGGCTCCATGTTGACAGCTCAGAGCCTGGAGCCTACTTTGGATTCTGTGTCTCCCTCCCTCTCTGTCCCTCCCCTGCTCTCTGTCTCTCTCAAAAATAAACATTAAAAAAAAAAATTTTAATGTGGAAGGAAACCTTAAAACGAGAATTAGATACGTTAAAAAAAAAACCATAACATCTGTCTTTGCAGATTTTTCTGATCTAGTGAGAGGTCTGCAAACTGCAGCCTGTGAGCCAAATAAATACCGTTCGCTGTCTTTCTTCACATAAAGTGCTGGAACACAGCCAAGTCCATCTGTGCACGTAGTGTTCATGGCAGCTATCAAGCCACAACAGCAGAGGGAAGTAGTTGTTATAAAGAACACATGGTCGGGGCGCCTGGGTGGCGCAGTCGGTTAGGCGTCCGACTTCGGCCAGGTCACGATCTCGTGGTCCGTGAGTTCGAGCCCCGCGTCGGGCTCTGGGCTGATGGCTCAGAGCCTGGAGCCTGTTTCCGATTCTGTGTCTCCCTCTCTCTCTGCCCCTCCCCCGTTCGTGCTCTGTCTCTCTCTGTCCCAAAAATAAATAAACGTTGAAAAAAAAAATTTTTTAAAAAATAAAGAACACATGGTCCACAAAGCCCAAAATATTTAGCAGCTGGTCCTTTACTGATTTTACTGACCCCTAATCTAGAGCAGAGACAGGTAATATATAATCACTTGCCATGTTTCTGTGTGAGGCGAATTAGGAACTGCTTCTGTGTCTCCTGGTAAGAAAATGGACTAACATTTTCATACTTGGTTAAAAATTTAAAATTAAAATGGTCAATTTCTCACTTAATCATCTCCATGTACCTTCCCAACAAGAACATGGGAGCTTTTGGAGGGAGGGGGGAATAAACGGACTAAGAATGACCGGAAAGGTTGGGATGGGCTTCACTCTATACTATTTTTCAAGGAATTTTTTTAAAGCAACATGTGTTCATTCTTGAAAAGAAATCAGAAAAACTTGAATAAAAACATGTAAGTACTCTAACCCCCCCTCTTATTTGAATAAGTTCTATAAGACAGAACCTAGTCAGCGTCATAACCTCAAATTTCTGATCAGTCACTTAGCATAATCCATCCTTACCAGATACCCTCCCCAAAATAATTCTCAAAGAGCATTCAAAGAACAATACAGATCACAAGCCAGGAATATGGGCTCTGAATTCTCTCTCTGGTGTCCTATCTTGCTGAGCTGGTCTTTCTGCTCCTTTATCTTAGTTTTTTAACCTATACTTCACAGAAACTTAGATGCCAGTGTTTCCCAACCTGGGATACATATTAGAATCACCTGGGAGCTTTTAAAAACCACTGATGCCAGGGCCCCACCTCCAAGCAATTAAGTTAGAGTCACTGGAGATGGGCCCGGGTAACAGATTTCAAGGAAAACTCCCCTCGCTGGTCCTAATATGTGGCCGAGATTAGAAATCATACTAAGGGAGTGACTCCTAGGGAAATCAGATCGACCTGGGAGCCTGTTTTTAAAAAAAAACAAAAAAACACACAAAAAACAATAAAACAGCATTTAAAGTTGCTCCTTCAGGGATTCCTTTTATTTTTAACCAAGTTTGGGATGGAGACTAGCCGCTGATAGTCAGAAAATGTCCCCTGGCCCCAGAGAGGTGCTGCTGTGGGGTGAAGCCAGGGGACTCATTTGCAGAACACAGCACAGTATTTACACGTACGTGTTTTACACATTTCTATAAAAAACAAACAAAAACAAGACCTCTACAGCTACACACCATGGTTCTGAAGGATACACTCAGATACCAGAAGTCAAACCTGTAATAACTGAGGAGAGTCAGAACCAAAATACAGTCCGTACCCAGCAATCCATACCGCAGGTGAGCAAAGAAATCCACTGGCAGCGCCTTGTCCTGGATTTTCTTGACGAACTTGCGAGCGGTGTCGGGTGGGTCTCCTGTGCCCGTCGTAGAAACGACGACGACGAGAGGCGCCGTTTCAGTTTTCAGATCGTACTAGAAGACAAGCAGGCACGTCAGGGATCTACAGCTGTATGTAGTTTCGACTTAACGCATCGGCCACGCAACTGGCTTAGTCTCTATCCTGAACCGGTCACCTGTACTGCGCGTTGTTTAATGGGCAGAGAGGGTGCGGAGCGTGGTCACTCTGGGAAGGTGCACATCCCACTCCTCAGACACCAGGGAGCCTGGCTAAGTCCTCACTCCCTCAGGGCTCCGGGGGGCTGGGGATAGCATCAGTGGTAAGCCAAGATCATCTGCGTTTCCGTGTCTTACAGATCAGGTTTCTTCATCCTAATTCTCACCTAAATTTAAATATTCCAAGAAGAGCACTTCACCATCTCTATCATGACTCCAGAGCTCTACTGAGCATGCGGATCCAAGCTGCTTCTGAGGAATTCACTTATTTCTCAGGCGGACACAAGGATCTGAGCTAACGTTTTTCCAGGTGATTCAATGCTTACAGGATGCGGCACAAATTGTGTATTAAACCTACAGTCTGTTAAAGTAACTCCACCTTGAAAAGGACGACCACGACCTAGGAAGTACAAAGCTATCTGTTTGAACTTGGATCAGGAACAGCTGGAGAAGTCAATCAGCTGGGACCGCACACGTGACTAACAAGGCACTAAAACACTCACTGAATTTTCAAGTAGCCGCTGATTTGGGTGGTGAGGCGACCCTAGGGGCCAAATCCGGGCCAGTTACACGGTGCGGACAACTCTGTTTTTGTTCCTATTCTATCATGTGGCATCCGCTACACCAACTCTGAAGTAACCACAGGATTACAGAACCTGCTGATTGGCGGTGTCCTCCAGGATGCTCCCTGCTGGCTCACCTTGGCCCTCACACATGAAGGAACCAGGTGGCTCTCCTATGAGCAGAGTTTATAATTCAAGTGTGCTGCCGACAGTCTAGTCTTCTGAACCAGAGACGTGGGAAAGGACAGAGGAGCTTATGAACTTGAGTGTACCGGCAGGGTAACTTTTAAAATACTAAGCTAAATTTGACTCATGAGTGGCTGGTACATCATCTTGTGCTGGTATAAAAAGCTGTTAGTTGCTATGAACCGGACTGTATAAAACAGGAAAACTGCAGGACTCAATCCCACAAACTGAGAGAAGAATATACGTGTGTTATGATCTCACATAACCTAAAGTATGAACTTCTGGAGAGACTGAACGTAAAAATAAGCAGTCCTTGACCTAAAGAAGCCAAATCTTCTCTAGATCCTTCCACTTCGACTTTAAATTTTATTCCACAGAACAATTATATGGTCCTTGGGGCGCCTGGGCGGCTCAGTCGGTTGAGCATCCAACTTCAGCTCAGATCATGATCTCGCTGTTAGTGAGTTCGAGTCCCGCAGAGGCTCTGCGCTGACAGCTCGAAGCCTGGAGCTGCTTCGGATTCTGTGTCTCTGTCTCTCTCTCTGCCCTCCCCCGCTCCACACACCTCCCCACCGCCACTGGCTTTGTGCACGAGCCCATGACTTGCTCTTTCCCAAAAATAAATAAACTTGAAAAAAATTCCATGGCCCTTCATTTGCAGGAACTCTGACATGAATGCCAAGTCTTTATTTTGAGACATGGGATTTGTGAGTTGGAAAGCACACACGTGCACGCAAACACGTCTCATTTGTTGGCAAAGCCACCCCAAGAACCAAGAAAACCAAGGCAAGCATTACGACTTCTGCTTACGGTTAATAGTTACTTGCTTCGATTTGGGGGACAGTTTAGTCTAATTCAAACATACACTTATATGCTTAAAAAAAATGGCAGAAATCTTACAACACGGTTGATAAAATAAATTTCTGAATGTGGTGAGGGAGAAAAGGATTATGGTGGCATTCAGCACCTTGCTTTGCTGTTTAACATTCCCTTCCAACCAAAATACTGCAGGCACAAAACACACGATAAAAACCACATGAGAAACCACTTACCTTATCTGACTCACTGATACAGTGAAGATCTGCAGAAAATCCATGCACAAATGCTTTTTCACAGATCTCCTCTGCTATGGCCTTTGCCTGTCCCTGCTGCGTAGCATAGAGCAGCAAAAACCTCCTCATCACTTTGAGGCATATGCGTCACCTGTAACAATTACACTGAAAAAAGAAAAAAAAAAAGAACAAAAACAGAAAAAAGGGATTTTCTTTTTAATTAACTAGTACACCACAGGCATTAATTCTCCCTCACAATCTTTTTTAAGTCTCCACCAATATCCACACATACGAAAGAGACTTCTCTAGATCTGTTAGCATTAATTCTCAGTGAGTCTTAAAAAGAGAGAATTCATTTAACCACGAGTGAAGCTTTAAGTTCAAGGCTCGGAAATCAGTTTCTGGGGTCAGGCTACGTGGGCTTGAATCCAGGGTCCATCATTCAAAACGAGAGAACTTCAGGCAAGCTTTTCAACTGATCTGTGCCTCAGCTCCCCCACCCTTACAATGGGGACAATTGTACCCACCTGACAAAGACGTGCTAGCTGCAAAGACTTGAACAACAGCTGAGACACGGCAGTGTTCACTACGTCTTAGATATTTTTGTTTTTAAAAAAAATGTAAAGGGTCGCCTAGGTGGCTCAGTCGGTTAAGTATCTGACTTCAGCTCAGGTCACGATCTCACCGTGCCCAAGGCTGGGCTCTGTGCTGATGGCTCGGAACCTGGAGCCCGTTTCAGATTCTGTCTCCCTCTCTGTCTCTGCCGTGCTCTCTCAAAAATAAACAAACGTTAAAAAAAAAAATTAAAAATAAAATTCCAATGAAAGTTGAGGATTCTGTTCCTACATGATCCTAACGCCGAATAAACTGATCAAAGTACTGAAGTTAATCTACATACTCTGCTTTATGGTTTAATTCAATATCAAACATATGTGGGTGCACAGGTAGATACACTTACATATGTACAAAGAGAAAATATTTCCAATCCACTCAAGATAGTTTATATGTTTTCCTGGAAAAGAAAACCAGGAGTAAAACAAGGAACACTCACAGCCTCATCCAGTATCTAAAACTGGGGAATTGTTAACTTGTGGGGACAGATATCACCAAATCAAGTCTTGGCTCTTCCAGAATGAACCATCAGCAGGTTTATGCTCCTCTGACCAGTTACATCCAAGGATAAATTAAGCCACGATAGACATGAAAAGAATTGGGTTAGATAATATGTCTAGAATCATGGGCTGTTTAGAATCATGGAATGTCCATAGGGAACATAGCCTGGTACAGAGCAGGTGCTCGATACATTGAACGAATGAACGCATAAGTACTGTAAGGATAATACACATTTGGACTCGGTGAGAATTGTGGGAATGCAGCGAGAGAGATGGAAATTGTCACCGCTTATCACTATAGCTTGGGCCCTCGATCACTTCCTAGGGGCCAGGCACAGCCCCAGGCGCTGCAGAGGATGAACCTCTCGGGTCCACCAACACTTATAAAGCAGGTGCCGCGGCCCCGCGTTTCTCAGAGGCGGATCCCCGGCAACCACAGGCGCAGCAGCAGCAAGGGAGACAGACCCCGCCTGCCGCCCGGGGCTGTGCTCCAAACATTCTCGAGTCCCCTCGCCCCCAGCCTAGAGAACAGAAACGCCCACGGGAGGGACCCACGCCGTGGGTCAACGCCGCCACGTGGGGCCGGCTCCCGGAAGGCGGCCGCAGTCCCCCGAGCACCGGCCTCCGGGCAGCCCGCCTTCCGCTCTCTGCCCTGCGGGGCCGAGCTCCTGACCGACCCGCGAGCGCCCAGCCGGCCGGGGGAGGGACGTGGGGGCGCAGAAGCCGCTGCCCTTGCCCACCCTGGGGCGCGTCCCCCAGGCTCGAGCAGGACGGGTTGCTCACTTAGGAAACAGCCACCGCCAGGCGCTCACCTAAGGGTGACCAGCCGGAGACCCACGGGGAGAGCGGGCGCCTGCGCACTCTTGTCAGCGCCGGGGACCAATGAGCTCGGGAAGGAACTGTGCCAGTCCCAGCGCTCCGGTCGCGGGGCGTGGCCTCCGTCCCCGCGCATGCGCCCGCTGCCCGGCGCTTGGGAAGGCGCGTACGGAGGCCCACGAGGCTCCAGGGTCCTCGCCGCTGCACGACCTCCCGCGGTGTGAGCGCAGTAGCTGTCCTAGCGTGGTAGGTGTCCCGGACCGGCGTGCATGGGGACGCGGCATAGCTGAGCTGTCAGTACTGCCCGGGCCCCTCCGCTGCTCTCCAGCCGCCGCCGCCTCCCTCCCGGTGCTTTATCGAAGGTCCCTAGACGTCGGGTTTGGGGCGCCCGGCGCGCGGGTTCCTTTCATTCCAAGGAGGACTGGGTCCCCGGGGCGCCCCGTCCCCTCTGGCGCGCGCACTCCTGTTCCCAAATCTCACACGGGGTATTTAGATCTGGACGGACCGCCCACCTTCTTCCTTTACACGCCCGCCTCCTTTATCTTCTTTTAAATCCTACTTTTTCCCTCTTTGCCAAGCTAGATCCTTTTCTTCCTTACCACTGGCCAGGTCTTTACTCCGAGCAGAAACCAACGCCTCAGGGCTTCTTAAACGTGGTTTTGACCTTTGCTTTGCGTGGACCTATACGAATTTTGGCCATTTTAACCCGTTGCTCCTTTTGAGTCAGTTTAACCAAACGCAGTGCCTTCCGTCGACCCAACACGTAACATGTGGGAGGCGTGTTTCGGATCTAGACTGCCCGAGGGGAATCCCAGCACCGCCACTTACTGTGTCCAGCTTGGAAGCTGGACAGAAAACCGAGGGCATCAGTTTCCTCGTCTATAAAATGACACCAGAAGTACTTCATTTATTGAGCTGTTGTGAGGGCTAAGCACTAGGGGGCACAACAGTGCATAGAAACCATAGCGATTATCATCCTTGGGTGCCAGCCACGTTTCTAAGCTGTGGGATGCTGCGACTGATCTCGGGGTGCTTGTGTTTCAGTGGGAAACTTTTGTGTGTCGTTTCTTATGAGTACTCATCCTCAGTTTCAGAAGCATTCATGTTGTTGAGCGAGTCACGTTCTCAGTATGTTTGACCGTGTTTTCTTTATTTTCTTTAGTTAGAAGTCAAGAGGAGTTGAGAATCTGATGGCATGGCTTTGATTACCTTGCGGAGGAACCTTTACCATTTATCCGATTTTCGGATACATGGCGCGCTGGCCGCTCTGAAAAATCACCCCGTAAACCATGTTCGCAAGATGGTCAAGGGGCGTCTGTGTCCGTGGTTCCCTTCACTACAACCCGAGCCTTGCAGGGTCAGGTTCCATCATGCCTGTTGTAAAAAGTTCCACTCGGAAAACGGAGACGCCCTGCATCCACTTGGTGAGCCAGTGTTCTCTCAAGCACATGACTGGGCTGGGCCTGAACAAAATCCTAAAAGCCTGGATGAACAGATGTTTTACAGGAGACTCAACGACTTGGATTCCTCAGAAGACGTGTTACGTTTTATAGGCACACTGCAACCTTTGCCTGATAGCCTGGCAGCAGGAGCCTTGCAACGGATCTGTGAAGTGGAAAAAAAAGGTGGCAATCACAAGCTGCCAAAAGGAATACTAGAGAATGGTGTCTTTCAAGCTTTATGCGTTCGGTTCGAGCAGGAATCCCCGAGTCTGTCGGACACTGCTTTGGTGACTGCTTTGCAAGCTCTGAGTCTGTTGTACGTGGGCCCTCAGAGTAACTTGTTACTAAACCTGGTGGCAGAAAGCCGCCATCGTGTCAACAGAGGTGGCCTGGAAGTCCGCAGTCTCTGTATCCTTGGGGAAAGTCTGATTAGACTGCAGGGTCCAGGCGGTGAGACACTAGAACTGATTATATATCAACTGCAAGGGGAAAATTTGGAAACATTTGCCCCTGAGGATATTGTGGCCCTGTATAGAATACTGCAGGCATGTGCTGAAAAAGTGGACCGACACCAAGTGTTTCTAAACAAGATAAACAGCTTTTCCCTGTCGGTCGTCTCCAACTTGAGTCCTGCGCTGATGAGTCAAATGCTCACTGCCCTAGTGGCTCTTGATCAAACTCAAGCGCTTCCTCTGGTTATAAAATTGGGAAAATACGCTGTGAGGCATATCCCTTATTTTACTCATGAAGAGCTCAGAAAAGTCCTGGAGGCTTTCATATACTTTGGGCACAATGACCGATTTTTTACAACAGCCCTGGAGCGACATGTGGCCTCACTGTGTCTCACTTTGGATCCTGAGGTCATCAGCACAGTCATGGAGTACTGCGGTAGGAAACAGATTCTTTCAAAACCCATCTTCGATGCTGTGGCGGAAACTTTTGTTGGCCAGTCAGAGAAATTTTCACCTCGTCAGGTTTCCGAGTTAATTGAACCGTTTGGAAAACTCAATTATTTGCCACCGAACGCCTCTGCTTTATTCAGAAAGCTAGAAAACCTGTTACTCACTCGTTTCAATTATTTTCCACCCAAAACGTTATTGAAAATTCTCCATTCGTGTTCACTCATCGCATGCCATCCGGTCAACTTTATGGCAAAAATATTCAGCCCTTATTTTCTTCAGCAGCTGCAAGGTGAGTTGGTTATAACTTGGAGAGTGGAAAAATTAACCCTTGAATGCGTGCGTGATGTTTTCAAGTCGCACATCTACCTCTTAGCCTGAGCCGTGCGGTGCCTTTGATTTCTCTTCCATAACAACTTAAAGAAGACGTGAAGTTTCAGATGCCAGTGTAAATACGTAGTTAAAGAATGATGGAGCACTGCACAGAGAAAACCATTCCGGGTACACAGACTGCTGAACTGAGTCTCGCGGGGACATGGTGTGGCATCGGTGATAGTCATGCCAATATGTCAGAAGCCACAACAGCAACTGTAGACTCCCCTGTTCAGAAAGGGTGTGGGTCATCTTCAAGGCCACCCAAATAACGTCAGATGTCTGTCTCCACTGCTAAAGGAAATTCTCACTAATTTTAACATATCTGTTGACTTTTCATTATAGCTTGAATCCCTCAGAAGTTCAAATGAGATAGCATTGGGGTACCTGGGGAGCTCATTCAGTTGAGCATCCGACTGTTAACTTCGGCTGAGGTCATGATCTCACGGTTTGTGAGTTCGAACCCTGCATCGGGCTCTGTGCTGACAGCTCAGAGCCTGGAGCCTGCTTTGGATTCTGTGTCTCCCTCTCTGCCCCTCCCCTTCTCATGCTCTCTCTCTTTCTCTCAAATAAAACTTAAAACAAAAAAGTTTAAATGAGATGGCATTTGATGGCAAGCCAGAAGGCATGGTTAACTCTGACAAGTTCTTCCCCGAGTGCCATTTATTTTATTTATTTAAAAAAATTGTTTAATGTTTATTTATTTCTGAGACAGAGAGAGACAGAGCATGAGTCGGGGAGGGGCAGAGAGAGAGGGAGGCACAGAATCCGAAGCAGGCTCCAGGCTCCGAGCCGTCATCACAGAGCCCGATGCAGGCTCAAACCCACAGACCGCAAGATCATGACCTAAGCCGACGCTCAACGGACTGAGCCACCCAGACGCCCCTCCCGAGTGCCATTTAATAGTACATTACTTCCAGAGTGATTAGTGTACATCGTTCATTCGTGATGTTCCTTCACAAACCAAATTCAAACTTACTCACAACTGGAATGCTTCTTGTTTCAGGGGAAGAATCGTCCGTGGACAGGCTGAGCCTCGCACAGCTGACCCAACTGTTCCTAACCTCAGTGCTAGAATGCCCTTTCTATAAGGTAAAAGCAGGGGTCCTCTTAACCTTATTTCCCTGTGGGGGCGGCTTTCTTTTGTGTCTCCCTCCCCATCTTTTAAGTTTTTCCTCTTTTGATCTGTCTCAGTAACCTCATCAGAAAGCAGAGCTTTCATTCACTCCAACTTACTTTCCCACTAGGTAGCCTTCTCTTTGATAAATTGGCCCCATACCTGTTCTCTTGTGTTGGAAGTACCCATTTCCAGTTGCGTAAGGTTTCTTGGGAGGTTCTGTGGGGTGCTGCCGGCACATGAGTCAGAGCATCCTGGATGCGCTCTGAGGGCCTTGAAGGGCTTGCACTCCCCACAGCTGTTAGATAGTAAATGTGAATCCCTCGTTCGGTTAGGCCTGAGCAAATCCTAAACTGTTTCAAGTACATTTCTACGCCAAGCCAGAAGTTTCACTCTCACCTGATAGGTGGAGTTGGTGCTTCCTGTCTAGTACCCCAGAGATTCGTTCTTGTAACTTAATCCAGCACCTTGGTTAAGATCACACATGGCCTGGGGCGCCTGGGTGGCGCAGTCGGTTGAGCGTCCGACTCTTGATTTTGGTTCAGGTCATGATCTCCCAGTTTGTGAGTTCGAGCCCCACATTATCGGGCTCTGCGCTGACAGCGTGAAACCTGCTTGGGATTCTCTCTCTCCACCCCACTACTGCTCATGAGCACAGGTTCTCTCTCTCTCAAACTAAACATTAAAAACAAAAACAAAAAGCTCATTTCAGATTAAGAAGGAAGAATGGAAAGGCACTCCTATTTTCTTCTTTAAAACAGCTTCAACAGGAACTCCTGGCTGGCTCAGTCAGTAGAGCATAGGACTCTTGATCTCAGGGTTTTGAGTTCAAGCCCCATGTTGGGCGTGGACCCTACTTAAAAAAACAAAACAGCTTTAACAGTAGTAAGGCATAGAAAAGTAAATGCTACTTACCTCAGCTTCCTTCCATCCCTGAAGGAGCGGTGTTAGCAGTTTTATGTACAAAGGTGCACAAATACATGAACACTCCTGTTTCTCTCTTTCCTTGGAACGGGGCTCTTCCGAGGACACTTGGCTCTAATATGCCCAGTCTACCGTGGACGTTCGTCGAGGGCAATGCATGAAGATTAAGTGCATTCTTTTTGTTTTTCAATCTAGAGACTAGACTGCGGACTAGATTCTGGACTACTGGCAGATGTGTTTCCCCTGATAGTTGGAGATGTCCCTTTACCTATCGTTTCTGTTGCCGAGCGTGGTTAGTCCCTTGAATCATTGTCATTTGACTCCGTGGAAAAGTACCGTGTCACATGTTTAAATTGCATCTTGAGCTGAGCCTATTTTCACAATGCTTATTGGTCGATTTGCTGTGAATTACCTCATTATCTCCTGACTCAGATTCCTATTGGTTGTCTTTTTTCTTTCTCTTTTTTTTTTTTTGTCCTAGAACACATTGTGAGATAGAGATATTAGCGCCTATGTATGTTGCACATACTTGGTCCTAGTTTTTGTTCTTCATTTGGGGGAGGGGGGCTTGTAGCTTAATATTGTTTATGATCTCTATTTGCTCTACAGAAATTTTCAAGTTGTCTATAGTCAAATGTATCCATCTTTTATGGTTTCTGGGTTTCCTCTCTCTAGAATATTTTACCATTCCTAAGGTAATACACATATTTTACTAAATTTTTAAAAATGCTCCTTTCCCTTACTGTATTTATAGCACTTTAACCCACCTGGAATTTATGGCAGTCCTCAACATGTGCTAGAACTTTCACTTGGTTATTTTCTGGATGGATTACCGGCTATACCATTTATTACGTAGCTCTCCTTCTCCTGGTAAATTGAAATGTCACCCTTATCACATTGTCCTCTGTTAAAAACATGAGTGTCCTTAAGGCCCTTAAAGCAATTCTAAGAGTTCCAAAGAGATATTTCTTGAGCTGCAAGAGCACTGTTGTTTCCTCCCTTCCTCCCTCCCTCTCTTCCTTCCTTTCTTTCTTTCTATGACCATGGACTACTTTTAAAACACATTTAGGAGCGCCTGGGTGGCTCAGTTGGTTAAGCGTCCAACTTCGGCTCAGGTCATGATCTCATGGTTCATGAGTTCGAGCCCCGCATCGGGCTCTGTTCTGACAGTTCGGAGCCTGGAGCCTGCTTTGGATTCTGTGTCTCCCTCTCTCTCTCTGCCCCTCCTCCCTCATGCTCTGTCTCTCAAAAATAAATAAATGTTAAAAAAAAAAAAAAACCCACACATTTAAAAGATCTATCGAACTATTGGATTTGAGCTATCGCAAGAATATTTTTCTGTTGTCATTTTGAGGAAGGTATTTGTCCTTAATCTCGAAAAATATCCTGCTTATAGAGTAATATTGATCAGACTTATTCGCAGGTAACCTTGTTTTATTTTCTGGTTTTGGATCGTATCTTCCTTTCTCATGTTTAAACATACAATTTTCAGGGTCAGAAACTTCTTCCTAAATATCAAGTGAGGTCATTTCTTACTCCGTGCTGTTCTCTGGAGACGCCTGTGGATTTTCAGCTTTACAAATCTGTGAGGATTGGACTGATTGACCTTCTGGGCGCAAGAATGTATTTTGCTTCAAAAGTGTTAACGCCCTATTGTTATACAATAGGTAAGTACTTGGGAGTCTCCTTTACCAGGCTTGGCTTGCTGTCCTCTTTGGGAATATGCAGGACTTCGCAGCCACTGGAAGGTCAGGAAATATAAAACGGAGTTGGCCCTTCCCGGAAGGCAAATTGGAACCGTGGGCCGTGGAGTCCAGATGCGTGGGGGGAGTCCCACCTGTTAGCCACGTGGTAGGGGAATGTCTTTGGGCAGAGTAATCTTTTTCCGCTTGCTCCTTTTCTGTAAAATGAGAGTACGAAGAATAGTGACCCAGACTTGCTTAAGCACTAAGTGAGTGATACCCCGAGCATAGCAAGTGCTGGGTAATCATTAGCCAGTATAATTGCTGTGCCACTCTAGGTCAGTGCTGTCCGACGCCCTAGCCAGGAGTACCTGTGACTGCTTAAATTTACGTTAGTTAAAGTTTAAAAACCATCCAAAGTTCAGTTCCTTGGTTGCCCTGGCCACATGTCAAGGGCTCAGAGCCACAGGTGGCTGGTGGCAGGCGTGCTGGAACAGCAGAGGCGCAAACATGTGATCACGGCGGAAAGTTCTGTTGGGTGGGGCTGACGGGAGAGTTCACGTCCTTCTGCCCTTAACAGTGTTTTAAATGAATGACTACAAGAAAATCAGCTCCGAGGAGGTAGTGTTTTATAGGCTTCAGGACGTCGTAGCTCACTTCCCTCCTCCTTTAGGAGCTCTTTTCAAAAAGAGAAGAGCAGGACATCAGAGGGGAGGAAGTGAGGGTCTGCCGTGCCCAGCGACCACAGAGTGCGGTGCAGGAGGCTTTGCCTACCCTGGAGACTCTGGGAGATTCCGTGATGAAAGTTGCGACTTGTATAGGCCACAGTCTGCCTTTGCTTCCTGTCTGGGGTGAAGGGTTCCCAATACTCACCTCAAGGAGAGAGAGGAAGTACGTGCAGTTCTTATCACACCCGGCACCTTGATTTAGTGGCTGAGCCTTCTGAAATTAAGGCTGACTTGGTTGATGGTAGAGCTGGTTACGTTAAAATTCTCACCATGGTCTGGTGTGGTCATTTCTTTGCAGCCTCCAGCGCAGCTGGTAAATTGCAGTGTGGGAGAATTCAGAACAGAAGGAGGAGGAGGAAAGGAACGTAGTGTTTGTGAGGGTATCACACGGAGAATGTTTCCTTTCTTCTCTCACCAGATGTGGAAATTAAATTAGACGAAGAAGGATTAGTATTGCCATTTACGATTGATGAAGATGTGCATAAAAGGTAAAGAAAGCTGGTGCGGTTTTTATGTTACAAAACTTGTTGGGATTAATAATCGATGGTGTTTTCTTTTTTTTTTTTTTTTAATGTTTATTATTTTTGACAGAGAGAGAGGCCATGAGCAGGGGAGGGGCAGAGAGAGAGGGAGACACAGAATCTGAAGCAGGCTCCAGGCTCCGAGCTGTCAGCACAGAGCCTGACGCAGGCTCAGACTCACCGCGTATCATGAACTGAGCCAAAGTCAGACACTCAACCGACTGAGCCACCCAGGCGCCCGTCGATGGTATTTTCTTAAGAAGGTGGGAAAACAGGAGTGGCTCAGTGGGTTAAGCATCCGACTCTTGATTTTGGCTCAGGTCATGATCTCACAGTTCCTGGGTTCAGGCCCCACACTGAGCTCTTTGCTGTCAGTGCAGAGCCTACTTGGGACTGTCTCTCTCTCTCCCTCTCTCTCTGCCCCGCCCCCCCCCCCCCAAATAAATAAATAAAGCGTTAAAAACATGGTGGGAAAATAGACATGTTTCTAGAAGTAAAGACACTACTGAACAGCATCCCAATTTTGGAAATTCCTTGTAACAGAAACATTAATATTAATAAGATTGCTTTCTCAGCATATTAAAGAATGGCACACTCATGATTTATTTGAAAATAACATTGACACACAGGAATAGCCGAATCCCAAATAAACACTTTCCACGAAAAATGTATAAATATTTTGGATTGTTTTAAGAACTAAGTTTCTCCGTCGGATTTTTCAGGTTAGCACTATGCATTGATGATCCAAAAAGATTTTCTCTGAATAGCAGACACTTACTGGGAAAGGAAGCTATTAAACAGAGACACCTGCGCCTTCTTGGTTATCAGGTTGTTCAGGTAGGAATTCACCTGTTTTCTTCTCCCCCAAAGCAACTTCTAATTTAGATGTGTTTTCTCCAGAGGGCTAGGTGGTCTGCCAGCCCAGTGAACCACGCATCTTCCATCTAGTTTAAAGGCCAACTTTGAGCATTATTTTCCCAGTTAAAAAAAAAAAAAAAAAATCCCTGTATTTATATTTTGAAATACAGAACATTCAGACCCACAGTTTTCTCAAGTGCGGCATCCGTATACCCTTTCTAAGCTGTACTAACCTCTGCTTCTAGGATTACTGAATTCTTAGAGCACCCGTTTTGCTTTAATGTCCCTCTGATTGAATGAATAGAAATAGCCAAGATGACCCCGTTAAAACCAGGATCATCATCGTACTTTTAAGCTTAAGCCCTTATTTGTGTTTGTCTTGTCGATCTCTTAGCGAGGCGGTCTGTGCGGAGTCAGCAGCGAATGTTCATGGAGCTTCCCGGACTGTGTGTTCCCGGTCTGCTGGTCTGCTCTCTGCTGTCCCGTCTGCTTACTTTTTTCTACTGCATAGTTTACCTACATCCCCAGATTAACGCTCCTGAAACTGACATGCCTGTGTGTGTTGAGAAACCTTTACTGTTCCTTTACTGCTTACAAGATGAAGTGGAAACCCATCTGCATCTGGGCATCCAAGACCCCCCACGGTCGGCCCGTGCTCAGCGGTCTCTTTCGCACCCCTGCCCCCCTCCGCTCTCTTGCCTCTCTCCCTTTGGCCCCGCTGCTTCCCGCAGAGGACTGGTCTCGCCACTCTGCGCATCCAAATTCTGGCTCGGGCTCCCCTTCCGCCCTGACCCGAAATGTGAGCCTCTTTCCACGCGAGACACCCGTTCTCTCTGCATGTTCTGCGGCTCGTTTGCTGAGTCGCACTGGGTGCCGGGCACCCTCGCAAGCACTGGGGAGACCCGCCGAGCAGCCGTGAGCTCTGCCCTCCAGGAGCCGTGGCGGAGGGTTCGAGGGACCGAAACACCAGGGTGACTTCAGAACACGACGGATTGTGTGATGTATTCTATTTCCCTCCCTTTACAGATCCCCTATTATGAGATTGAGATGCTAAAATCAAGAGTTGAATTGGTGGAATATTTGCAGAGAAAACTATTTCCTCACAACGTGGGCGTTCGTTGGTAACAAGAAGGAATACTGGCTTCAGGACTCGGTGAACCAACTTGTGTTTTCTTGGGACTCGGTACAAAGAGGGATGGAAGTTGTGAGTTGGCCATGATCCGGAAAGGGTCTGTGGTTTTCCTTATACCGTGTATATGCTTACCAGTGGTGAATTTAAAATAAATTTTTATTTTTATTTTAATACTAGTGTTATACTTTTATACACAAAGCAACTGATCAAGTACAATAAAGAAATGTAATGAGGGGCGCCTGGGTGGCTCAGTCGGTTAAGCGTCCGACTTCAGCTCAAGTCACGATCTCACGGTCCGTGGGTTCGAGCCCCGCGTCGGGCTCTGGGCGATGGCTCAGAGCCTGGAGCCTGCTTCGGATTCGGTGTCTCCCTCTCTCTCTGCCCCTCCCCCGTTCATGCTCTGTCTCTCTCTGTCTCAAAAATAAGTAAATGTTAAAAAAATTAAAAAAAAAAAAGAAATATAATGAGTATTATTTTTGTTTTGTATTTTAGAGGGGGCGTGTGTGTGTGCATGCAGGAAGGGGTAAGGGGCAGTGGGAGAGAGAATCCCAGGCAGGCTCCACACTCAGCATGAAGCCCGACTCCGGGCTCTATCCCATGACCCTGGGATCATGACCTGAGCCAAAATCAAGACGCTGACGCTCAACTGACTGAGTTGCCCAGGCATCCCAGGTGTGCTTATTTTTAAATCTTTGTTTTGCAATAGCCGCCAACTGAAAATATTTTCTTTCAAGATCTTTGTTAACACTTGTAACAAATATAAGGACGAAAGTTTGTCTCCTGTTCCTTTGTTAGAGGCAGTCTCGTGGTAAGAGAAGGAATAATGAAAAAGAGGATTATAGATATAACATATGTAATTACAGAATTATCCAGAAATAACCCTGTAGTTATGAAGAAAATGGTTTCCATTGGAATGGGAGCCGTTTGGTTCTTTTTAAGGGATAAAGACATAAAAGGTCATTTCTTTAAAAAAAATTTTTTTTAACGTTTATTCATTTTTTGAGAGACAGAGAGAGAGAACAAGCAGGGGAGGGGCAGAGAGAGGGGGAGACATAGAATCCGAAGCAGGCTCCAGGCTCCGAGCTGTCAGCACAGAGCCCGACGCGGGGCTCAAACACATGAAACGCGAGATCATGACCTGAGCCGAAGTCTGACCCTTAACCGACCGAGCCACCCAGGCGCCCCAAAGGTCACTTCTTTAGGCAGGGTTTCGGGAGGGGCATTTGATTGGAGGGAGAAGCTTCTGAATTTTGAATCCGGAATCAATCGTGTTACCTCCCATTGAGTGCAGATGCCTCCTCCTCCTGTCCCGTCCTGTCCCACTGGGGTCAGGTTAAAGTGTTGGGGGAAAAGAGGACATGGAGGTCGGCTGGTGGAGCAGAGAGAGCTCGGACAGGGAGCCGCTGCTATCCCGTGCTCAGACAGTGCACCCGTTCTGAGCACTGCAGCCCACACTCCTGTGGGTCCCTGGCCTTCTGAGTCAGGTGTGGTTCCCACTCGTTGGTTACGGGCCAGCTTAGCCGGCTTGAGCGTCCCACCCCTGTCAGGCATCACAAGCGACAGGTGAAGATTTGAGTCTGGTCTTGAGAAGCAGTAAGAGCACAGCCGCAAAGAATCCAGCCCGGGTTTGAGTTCCAGCTTTTCCTCTTGCTGCCTGATGGCCTTGGGCCTCCGTTCCACCCGAATCCTCATCAGTAATGAAGGGCTTCTGAAAAGTTTCCTAGGGCGGCCACAACTAAGTGCCACACAACACAAGTTTATTTTCTCATGGCTCTGGGGCCCTGGAGTCCGCAATCACTGTGTCGGCAGGGCTGCGCCCCTTGGGCGGGCCCCAGGGGAGAGTGTCCTTGCTTCTTCCAGCTTCTTGGAGGCCTGGGCTTCCCTGGTGTGCGTCAAGGTCAGTCCAGTCTGTCTCCGTGTTCACATGGCTGTCGTCCTTGCGCGCGCGCGCGTGTGTGTGTGTCTGTCTATACATGGTCATCTTCCTGTGTATCCATTTCTGTGCCCAAATTCCCCTTTTTCCAAGGACTCAAGCCATATGGGATTGGGGCCCACCCTAACGACCTCATCTTGTCTTGACTGACTCTGGGAAGACCCTGTTTCCAAATAAGGCCATATTCACAGGCATTGAGATCGGCTTCAGGATTCAACCCACAACAGGTCAAAATGAGAATTAGTTAAAATACATAAGCCACTTGGAAAAGTACCCAGAGCAGAGTCAGCCCACAGTCTGCAGCCGGTGGAGTGCGTGCCTCTGACTGCAGAGAAGGAAAACCACAGCAGCAAAGCCGGGGCAGGGACAGGTGCCTGGAGGCTGCCCGGTCCTGTGCTCACTCGACCTTGCGGCTCCCTCCCCGGCCTCCAGGCCAGTCCCGCTGCCCTGCTCGCCTCTCCCCGTGACTCATCCTTGGGCGTGAAACAGCCTGAGATGTGGCGGGAGAAGAGGGTCACGAACAGCCACACAAACACGTGGGGACGGTCTGCTCTAAACGCTATGGAGAAAAAGTACCGCCTAGAATTTGTTTCCTCCACCTCTGCTGTGGGTCTAACTCCTCCTCCATCGTGACCATCCTTCCTCCAACCAGAATCAGATCCCCCTTCCCCTGTGCCTACAGTTCCCTCTTAGTCTCATTTGTCTCTCCCTGCCCTTTGTGGGTTCACCAGACATTTATTAAAGTGCTCCCCCGGGCGCGGGGCACCCTGAAGGCGGCTGCCTAGGGAAGCGTAACAGGGCCCAGGCCTGAGGGTTGGGGGGATTGAGTGAGGCAAATTAGTGACCAGATGATTACAGTGTGGAGCCCGCTGGCCCCCTGACGTGCAGACTCAGAATGGAGAACAGCCCAGGCCTGCCTGGGGAGTGAGAGGTTCTGTGAGCTGAAGGCTAGGCGACAGGGAGGTGGGTCTGTGCAGCGGAGAACATTGCAGGCATGGCAGGGCCACAAGGCACCCAGCAGTCTCACCAGAGGAGGCCGGACTGAGTGACACTTGGTTTTAAAGCAAATTTTAATTCCGGGGCCCCTGGGTGCCTCAGTCCGTTAAACTGCGGACTCTTGACTTCAGCTCAGGTCATGATCTCATGGTTCATGAGCTCGAGCCCCACATTGGGCTCTTTGCTGGCAGCGCAGAGCCTGCTTGGGATTCTCTCTCCCTCTCTCTGTCCCTCCTCTGCTTGCTCTCTCTCTCTCTCAAATAAAAATAAACAAAATATTTTTTTTTAATTTTTTTTTTCAACGTTTATTTATTTTTGGGACAGAGAGAGACAGAGCATGAACGGGGGAGGGGCAGAGAGAGAGGGAGACACAGAATCGGAAACAGGCTCCAGGCTCTGAGCCATCAGCCCAGGGCCTGACGCGGGGCTCGAACTCACGGACCGCGAGATCGTGACCTGGCTGAAGTCGGATGCTTAACCGACTGCGCCACCCAGGCACCCCAAACTTAAAATATTTTTAAAAAATAATTTAAAAAATGAAAGCAAATTTTAATGCTGAAATGTACATGTTTGTCATGAAGATCATCTAGGCTAATAAATAGATACAAGATTTCTGCTTTCGCCAAGTGGAGTGAATTTGACGAATCCTGTAAGATTATAAAACCAAGTCCTTATCATCGGAACCCTCAGTCCTCTGAGCTGTGATGTTTACCCATAGAAGCAAAAGTGATAGTATTGTTGGAATGACTTATCCAGTCTCATAGCTCTTGCGACAATACGTTGATGGTATCTCTTTTGTTGTTGTTGTTTAATTTCTTTTCATGTTTATTTATTTTTGAGAGAGAGACAGAGCATGGGAGGGGGAGGAGCAGAGAGAGAGGGAGACACGGAATCTGAAGCAGGCTCCGGGCTCTGAGCTGTCCGCACAGAGCCCGATGTGGGGCTCGAACTCACGAACTGTGAGATCATGGCCTGAGCTGAAATCGGACGCGTAACCGACTGAGTCACCCAGGCGCCCCGTTGTTGTTGTTTTAAGTTTATCTTGAGAGAGAGACAGAGACTGAGAGAGGCAGAAGAGAAGGAGAGACGGAATCCCCAGCAGGCTCCAACTCAGGACTCAAACTCCCGAAACCTGAGATCATGCAAGATTCGGACACTTAGCCGACCAAGCCACCCAGGCGCCCCGGTGACATCTTTCAATATCTTGCTGTAGCTTTTCAAAAGTAAGAGCAAAGGAAATTTTTAAAAAAGAAACAAAAACCGGTAAAAAATTGGTCCACTTGCAAGCTTCCCCCCCACCCCACCAGCACCAAGGTGATATTCTTCAGACCCACCTCTAGGGGGCAGCAAAGCTTGGGATATTCATTGGGTTGCGCAGTTCAGAAAGGAGATTTCTGGAGAATGGATCCTGTGCTGGCGTGTACGTGGGGCGGGGAGGCAGGAGCTGTGGGAGCGTGAGGTGACAGGTGGCCCTCCTTACCTTCCTCTAAAGAAGGAATGCAGGTCTCCTGACCCTACCCAACGTGAAGGGTCGACAGGACGCTGGCGAGAAGATGCCGGCTGGAGTCGCAGCTCCTTGGAGCCCCAGGACCCTGTCTGCCCACCCTCCCACGGCCGGGTGTGTGTGGAGGCTTGGTAAACGTCTGTTAAGTGGAAGGAAAAAGAGGAAGGAACAGCACTCGGTGTATTTTTGATAGAATTCTGAGAGAGCAAGGAGGCCCTCGGTTCCCTCTAAAAACGCTGCACCCACCGGAAGACTTCGTGTTCAAGTGCAGTGAGGGGATCTGGGCTCAGTGGTGGCCAGCTAGGTGAGTTAGCCTCCAGAAGCCGAGATTTCCGCAAACTGGAGACATGCCCGGACCCTTAGGAGTCTCCGTGCAGGATGGTGAAATGAGAAACACCTTGTCAAGTGTCTGGCCAGTCCCTGGAAAGCAGTAAATGCTCAGAAAGACTCGGGGGCCGTTGTTACCGGCCATGTGTTAACGTTGAATCCCTAATTCACCTTCGTTGTTGCGACTAGCGGCGAGGGTGCACGTCCAGGGTGCACGTCAGGAACGCTCTGGAGGAGGGACGTGAACCTGTGGCAGCCGCTTTGGTTAATGAGCATCAAGGACCCTGGGCCACGAATCCTCACCCTGTAAAACCTGCTGTTTGGAACCGTGTTGACAAGAGCGGAACGTTCCTTTATTGCCTGCAGGATCCTGAGCCACATCAGAATCCCACAGGTGATTTCGACACAAAGACGTAGCCTCCATTTCCAACCTGGTACAGAACCCCAGCAGAGGCGGGTTTGGGCACCACCCCCCACATTTATCTTCCCTTTGAGGATCCTGAGTCGGCTTCTCGGGTCAGGCCCAACGTCGACCCTTTTACAGCCAAACCTGGTCTACATGAGTGTCCCCAACGCAGCTTCATTCAGTCTTACCCCAGCCCACCCTTCCCCAAATCCTCTGACCACCAGGCCACCCCTCCCTTCGGTTCCCCTGGGGACCTGTCTCCCTTGCCTCAACAGTCAGTAAGCCTAACTTCGAGTTGGTGTTCTTTGGCTGTGGGACTCCATCATAAGACATTTCACCCTGGGGGCACCTGGGTGGCTCAGTCGGTTGGGTGTCCAACTTTGGCTCGGGTCATGATCTCACAGTTCGTGGGTTCGAGCCCCACATCTCTGCTGTCAGCATAGAGCCTGCTTGAGATTCTCTGTCACCCCCCCTGCCCCTCCCCTGCTCGTTCTCGCTCTCTCTCTCAAAAATAAACATTAAAAAAAGTTTTTAGGGCATTTTCCCTTAATATATGTGTAATCCCATTTGAGATGAAAACAAGCTTTTCTGTCCCCATCCCCTGGCATCTAGTTCATACTCTGATATTTGCAAGAAACGATTTCTCTTAATAACCCTATTTTTTTGTTTAACGTTCATTTATTTGAGAGAGAGAGAGAGAGAGAGAGAGAGAGAGAGAGAATGGCAAGCAGGTTCCACGCTGTTGGCAAAGAGCCTGATGTGGGGCTTGACCCCATGAAACGTGAGGCCATGACCTGAGCCAACATCAAGAGTCGGACGCTTAACCGACTGAGCCACCCAGGCGTCCCAATAACTACCATTTTTTACTTTTATGATGGAAAACTTTGAACACACAAACAGAAAACATAGAAAGAACAATGTAATGAATCCATGTGAGTCTTCTTATTCAGCATGAAAAATTACCCAAATTTTCCGATCATGTTTCATCTATTCATTCCCTTTCTTTTCCTTTTTTTACTGAAAAGTTTGTAGAGAAATCCAGGCTATCATATAGTTTATTCCTAAAAACCTAAGTATACATCCACAACCCATGAACACTTTTTTTTATCTAACTAATCTACCATCGTTACAACTAACAAACTAGTAATTATGCTCTACAATCATTTAATACCTGGTCTATATTCTAGCTTTCCTAAGCTGTCTCAAAAATTATTTCTTAACTGTTGGCTTGTTTGAGTCAGGCTCCAGACAAAGGTCACATATTACTTTTAGATGTTCTATTACTAGGCCTTAAGTCCCCTAGCTGTAACCGCCCCCTCCCCTCACCTAGTTATCATGGCATTAATTTACTGGAGAAATTAGATCACTTGCCCTGTGAAATGCCCAACACTATCGATTTGGTGTTAGCTAACTTATTCCTCCAGTTGCTGTATTTTCTGTTAAATTAAACGTTAGAGGCAGAGGTTTGCTTAGATTTTTTTTTTTAATTTTTTCAAATTAACATTTATTGATTATTGAGAGACAGAGAGACACAGAGCATGAGCAGGGGAGGGGCCGAGAGATGGAGAGACACAGAATCTGAAGCAGGCTTCAGGCTCCGAGCTGTCAACACAGAGCCCGACGCGGGGCTCGAACCCACAAACCGCGAGATCATGACCTGAGCCGAAGTCAGACGCTTCACCGACGGAGCCACCCAGGCGCCCCTTTGCTTGGATTCTTAAGTTTGCTTAAGTTTTTTCAGGATGCCTGCTTCAGAGGCGGTACATTTGCTTTGTATCATATGATGCCCTGCTGTCCCCTCTTAGAGATACCTAGTAAATTGACCAGCGACTTCCTGTATTACCAGCCCAATCCATCCGTCTGCCAACAGCAGATGGTTTTAGCGTCTCTTGGTGATTGCTGCCTAGATCCGTTATTCCACTAGGTGTTTGGGGGGGGGGGGAGGGAGGGAGGGGATGATTTCCTAATTCTATCATCCCTTCTCCCCTTATTAGCTTGTATTTATCTACAAAGAAGAGATTTCTCTCATCAACTATTTGTGTACCCTCACATAAGGTTTATACAGAAAAAAAACATACAAAAGAAAAAATGTTACTTTCCTTGCATCAATTTAGAGAGTAAAAAGTTGGTCTGGTGAGGATTTTTTGTCTTAGGAAATTTACGAAGTCATGAAATCTGTACGGTGACCTGCCTCAGTCCATCCCGGTCATCCTTTTGATGCTTAAATTGCCCCATTTTATTTATTTATTTTATTTATTTTTTTTTTTAATTTTTTTTTTCAACGTTTATTTATTTTTGGGACAGAGAGAGACAGAGCATGAACGGGGGAGGGAGGAGCAGAGAGAGAGGGAGACACAGAATCGGAAACAGGCTCCAGGCTCTGAGCCATCAGCCCAGAGCCTGATGCGGGGCTCGAACTCACGGACCGCGAGATCGTGACCTGGCTGAAGTCGGACGCTTAACCGACAGCGCCACCCAGGCGCCCCGAAATTGCCCCATTTTAGACCAGCGGGAAACCCTTCACCGTGGCGCCTTTGTCTTTTTGACTTGACACGTTCGTTTTTGAAACTTCCAAAGAACAGGATGCCCCAGGCTCGGACCATTTCTGGTCCCAGGCCCAGGGGCAGCTCTCTCTGTGCAACCTGGTTCCCGCAGGGTCCCGCTCCTTGCGAGAGCAGTCGGTATCAGAAAATGTCCACTTTGGGCCTCGTATAAATCCGTGTTCGTTTTTATTCCAAAATCGGCAAGGTGAACAAACCAAAATTAAATTTACATCTGAAAGTATTGATTCACGGGTCTGATGTTCAAAGCGACCAACCACAGGGACCCCCATCAATGCAATGAGCCAGGCACACAGGAACAACCTCGCGACAGACATGCTCTCTAAACGCACAGACAGCAGTCATGGCTTTTCACCAGGGAAGGGGCATCCAGGAAGGTGAAGGCTCGTCCAGTCCCACCACACACTACCAGGCTCGTCCACTGTGATCTGGTGATGAGTGTGGCGGACAGCAGGGACGGCCGGAGTCACATCGCCATTGCCACTGCCAGACCCCACGGACAGGGGTTTGGAACCCAGTGCGGGCAGGGTACTCGGGCTTGCGGGAGCATCATCTCATAACCCTTTGAGTTCATAATGCTCTGTATTTACTTTTTATTTCTTAAATGTTTATTTATTTTGAGAGAGAAAGAGCGAGCATGGAAAGGGGAGGGACAGAGAGAGAGCAAGGCAGTGAGCACGAGCGGGGAAGAGGCAGAGAGACGGGACAGAATCCCAAGCAGGTACCGCTCCGTCAGCACAGAGCCCAACGCGGGGCTCGATCTCGTGAATCGTGAGATCGTGACCTGAGCCAAAAAGAGTCAGACGCTCAAGCGACTGGGACACCCGGGCGTCCCTCACGACGCCCGTTAGAGTGGCTGGGTGCACAGTTCTCCTCCTTAGCTGGCTACAGACGTGGGTGTGTTTACACCCGTCCCTTTCACTCTCAGCCATCAAGCCAAGTCATTTTTAAGATGTCTTAAAGCCCGTGAATTAAAGCCCAGTTATGTTGAGCCACTTGAGTTACACTGACATTCAAAAACAAAATAATTGTAAAGGCTTTTAAGTTTGAAATGGAGATATTAACCTTATTTGAGTTTATTTTTATTATTATTTGTTAACCTTGTTTTAAAACCTCTGCATACAGCATCAGGCTCTGTGCTTACTAGGCTGTGGCCACGCCTCTGACGGGTCTGAAAGCCCCCGGGAGAAAACCGTTCCCTCAGGCCACTTCCTCCCCATGTGTGTCCTACACCTTTCCGCAGGACCACCCACTTGTCACCTGCACCGCAGTGAACTTGCCACATCTGAGGTCTCCCATCGGCGTAGAGAACTAGGGAGGGGCTGCTTTCTGGCCTGAAAGGTCGATGGTTTTAGGAGGGCTCACAGATAAACAGAACATTCCACACGAGATGTGCTCAAGCCACTGCTGGATGTGAACATCATGTAACACGTTAAGGTGACAGGACAGCCCCTTCTTTGCTCTCTCCTTCCCTGCCTCACGTTGACAGAAAGAGTTCTTTCCACCTGGCCTCCCCGGGATCCCCTCTGTCTAGACGTCAGGAGGAAGGGCACAGGGTTCCGGCTACGTCTGGACTGGGTGCTTCCCGCACGCCGTAGAACGCCCGTGTTCCTGCAGCCCAGGCCGCCCCCAGTGCACCTGCCCCCGTCCCCTGCAGGCGGCAGAGGTCCCGGGGGCTCAGCACAGTAGGCTGCGCAGACAGTCACAGGGGCACCTGCACTCAGCCTGGGCCAGAGCACCCAAAGTCAGCCCCGGCACCACATAAATCCCACGGCTGGAGTGGGACTTGGGGGTGGGGGGTATCCAGGAGGAGGCTGTCACCTGCAACACCCAGCTGAGCAGATCCCCCCCCTGCCCCCCGCTGCCACCACCACCCCATAGTTAACCTGTAGGCGGCGTGCACGCTTCAACTATTAATTCACTTCCTTCGAGGGTGGCTGTTCATTCCTTTCCCTTTCCGTTCTGCACAGAACTTTGCAAGTACAAGTTACAGACATGAGGGACTTAAACACTTTCAACTCTCCGACTTTGTATTCCACTCGTACCCGGAATATGTTAATAGGCTCGTGGGTGGGGAAAAAAAAGTTTTTAAAGGAACTAAAACCTCGAGGTAACTGAAACTGGTGAAGTCTGTCTTACCTCTTCTTTCCTCTGCCTCTAGGCCCCTGACCTGCAGCCTCAGGGTGGTGGCCGCTCCTCGGGCTAGGACTCACCTCCTGAAACAGCGTTGCACCTCAATAGATGCCGCCAAGCCTTCTGCTGTCAACTCCAGGTCTCCTCGGACTCTCAGAAGATGCCCGCAGGGAGTCTGTGCAGCACCAGGCAGGGCTCATTCAAGGTCAGGAGTAAAAGATCCAAGGGCAGGCCTCAACCCAGATGGACCGTGGGATAAGGATAACAGGCACTGCCTTCAAGTTCACCATTCACTGATCTGGCAGGCACTTCTGACAGCCTGCTCCACACTCCTCAGAAAGTTCTGGACAGGGCAGAGCTCCGCGGCCCTTGACAATTCATTCTTCTACTGACTTTCCTGCTCCTCCCACTCCTGCTCCTTCATTCATGCCTCCTGGAATACCTCCCAGATAAAGCTAGAACATTCAAGCCCGTGTCCTACATCTACCTTTAGAGCAAACCAAGCTATGGCAACTGTATTATTACTTTACCTCGTCACCAAAGATCCGTTGGGGACCTACTGTGTGCCAACCATCTGTTGAGGACCTACTTGAGTCATCAAAGAAGAAAAAGCTGTATGTCTGTCGTCTCGCCCCCCTGAGCACTCAGTCTAGTGCATAATGAAATGTCACGTACTGAAACTAGCAACAGATTCACATCCCTAGAGCCTTGGAAAAAGATTTGGGGATGAAATTATCTCGGGGTCGGTGTGAGCTCCCTTCTCAAGCTAATTGGTGTCAGCTACTCCCACGTTCCACACGGTGTTGCTGGATCACCTACGCGAGGTGTGCAAAGTCTCGTGACCAACTGGCCACCTCTGTCACATCTTTAAAAGAGGTTGGAGAGGGGCGCCTGGGTGGCGCAGTCGGTTAAGCGTCCGACTTCAGCCAGGTCACGATCTCGCGATCCGTGAGTTCGAGCCCTGCGTCGGGCTCTGGGCTGATGGCTCAGAGCCTGGAGCCTGTTTCCGATTCTGTGTCTCCCTCTCTCTCTGCCCCTCCCCCGTTCATGCTCTGTCTCTCTCTGTCCCAAAAATAAAAAAAAATAAATAAATAAAAAAAAAAACGTTGAAAAAAAAAATAAAAGAGGTTGGAGAGACAGAGAGGTAATGGATTATAAGAGCTTTTTTTTTTTTTTTCTTTGTGCTCCTTTTATGAGGACTCTGCCCCATAGGGGAAGGACGAGAGACACTCTCCCTTCATACACCGGAGAGATGGTAGTGCTCTCTCTCCAAGCTCCAAGGACATGTCAACCTCTCGGGAGATGGCCCCTGGAGCCTGGGGACAAAGTAGACTGATGTCTGACCTTTGTCTGACTCAGCCCAAATCATCTGTCCAGCCAGTGAAGCAAAGAAATAGCTATTTGGGCAAAGAAGGCACACGGGGTTCTCACACCTCATGTTGGGGGCCATGAGACAGAATGGTGCATTAAGTCCTGCACACGAGGACTTCCAGGGGACGCGAGTAGACCTCACAGAGAGATGCCACGTTGTGCCTTAGACTGAGAGGTCTCTAACCACCAGCCTGCATAAGGAATTGCAGACAAGAGATTCCTATTAAGAGGGGGGATCAGAAGGTAGAGGGCGTCCTGAGAGATCTGCATCTGGTCCCTGCCTACCTGTCCTCCTTCGCTTCCTCCAGTGTCTTCTGTGAGAAGTAAGGGAGATGCTTCATTTTCAGAAATACCAAATAAAAGCTGTGCCATTTACAACGTATTAGAAATATGCACGAAACCCCACCCCCCCTACCCACGGAGTCCCAAACCCTAAGTCTTCTCTTCCTAGTTCTTCCCCTTTCTGCTTTGCGGGCTTATTTTCACAGGCTTTGCAATGAGCATGCGCCAAAGAACAGGGAGGAGGGAGTGGAAGTCTCTGCGTCACCTCGGGAAATGTCCATTTGCTCTAATCAGACTACCTTTTGCCTTACGGGGGCATAGGCGACTTCCGGTAAGGCTGTAACCTCTGCAGTGCTCAGCCAATGAGGAGCCAGGGGAGGGCCTGGCGGGCTAGGAGATATATTGTCTGCTGTAGCCGCGGGCTGCCTGTCTGTCCATCAGACGCCCTCTGGCAAGAACGTGCCGGGTGGCCTCCCTTGGCTGTGCTCCCAGTCCCCACAGCCGTCCTTTGGTCGATGGGCTTATTTCCCACATCCCCTTCTGAGACTCCATCACCCTCTTTTCTTGCTGCCTTTGGAGCACGTCAAGATTGGTCTGCCTCAGGGGCCCCACAGCTGCCCTTCCCTCTGCTTGTAAGGCACTTTCTGGAAGACTTCCACAAGTCTGGCTCCTCCTTCTCACAGTTCTGCTCCAGCATCACCTCCTCACGGAGGCTGGCCTTTGCCAGGCACCCTGCTTAAAGTACTTCCCCAGCTTTTGTCATCATGTTGCCTTTCCCCTCCTAACTTTTATGAAATCACGAGTTTCTGCGCCCTGAACTTTCAGCCAAGGGCCTCCAGAACCAGCCTGCAGATCTAGAGACAACTTGACCCTGTTAGCAGAGGGGCGCTCGCGCTCCAACCAGGGCCGCGGATTTAATTCCTAGGAGCCTCACGCCTTCCGAGGCAACACCCTAAGTACTAGCCACATGCGGCCACGCAGCCCTCGAACTGTGGCTGGGGCCACGTGTTAAAGTGACAATGTGGTGGACACACCGAGTAAAATGAATATATTGTTACAATGCATTTCACCTGTGTCTTTTTACCTTTTCAGAGGGGACCGGAAAGTTTTAAATTACGTGTGCGGCTCCCACTATGTCGCTGTTGGGCGGCGCTGCTCTATTCTCTTCAAGTCACTGGTCTTTTCCCTTCTATCAGCGGACTGCGAGCTCCAGGTGGACGCCCGCGGCTCGGTTCAAGGTTGCACCTCCAACGCCCGCACGTAGCAGGTGCGCGGTCAAACGGCCCCACAAATGAGTGGTCTGGGTGAGGGGTCTGACGCTGCGCGGGGAGGGGTCAGCGGGTTGGAAGGCGCTGATCCCAGAGGCGTCTCCCACCCGGGAACCCCGTCTGCAGCTCGGACTCCAGGGACGCACCTGCGAGGAAACACCCGGGGCTTGGCTGGGGGTGCCTGGAGGACAGAGAAGCGGGGCGGGGAAGTGGGCCGGGGAAGAGCGGAGTGGGGGAGGAGGAGGGGTGGGGTCGGAAGCGGGGAGGAGCGGGAAGGGGACGGGGAGGAGCGGGGAGGGGGAGGGGCCTGCCCCGAAGGGACGCGGTTTCCCGGCGACGCCGAACGCGGGCTCCCAGCTGCCCGCAGGGCCCTCGGCGGGCGGGACCGACCGCGGGGGCGCTGGACGGGGGTGGCATGGAGGACGACGACGAGGAGATTACCGCCGCCACGCTGCGGATCAAGCCCCGGCCGCTGCCCCTCTCGGCGCTCTCCGCCTTCAGCTACGTCCCGCCGCGGCGCCTGGACCCCAAGGAGCACAGCTACTACTACCGCCTGGGCAAGGTGAGCCGCCCTAGGGAGGGGCTGCGCGTCTGGGCGCGGGGCGGCGAGTCGGAGGGGCTGTGGAGACTTGGAGACGGCAGGAGGAGAGGCGGGAAGGGGGCGGGCGGGGCTTCACTGGCAGGGAGGGGCGGGAGGGGATGGGGCGGGGCTTCACCGCCTGGGAGGAACCGATGGGGAGAGGGCATGGGGGCGGGGCTTCACTGCCAGGGATGGGGAGAGGGCGGGTGGGGCGGGTCTTCACCGCCAGGGAGGAGCCGATGGGGAGAGGGCATGGGGGCGGGGCTTCGTTGCCAGGGAGGGGAGGGGGGTGGGGCGGGGCTTCACTGAGAGGGAGGAGCGAATGGAGGGGAGGAGATGCAGGAGAGGGAGGGTGGAGGCGGGTGTCTTAGCCTGAGAGCGGAATGGAGGTGCGGGGTGGGTGGAGGGAATGCGGACAAGGCTGCAGAGCAGGGGAGGGGGCTGGAGGAGAGGCGGGATGGGGGCGGGGCTGCAAGAGGTCGGAGCTACACTTTGGGGGAGGAAGTCCCAGAGTCTGGGGTGGGACTCTGGGGTCGGGGTTGCAAGGAGGGGAAGGGTGGGAGCCGGGGCAGGGTTCTACAGTCTGTGAGGACACCTGGGCGAGGAGAGAGGAGAGGGTTAAGAGGGCATCAGGGTCACAGGGGGAAGGAGGGTGGGAGAGGGCCTTCCTCCCGGGTGCCTAGACCCCAAAGAGAGCAGCTACCATGACCACAAGAGTAAGGTGGTCATCTTCACCATCTCTCTTCACCTAGAGATGGGCACGGGCTGAGCCCGGTGTGTGTGTTGTGGGAGGCACGCTCAGCTGGGATGAGGGTGGGGTGCCAGAATGCTCAACCGCATTTTCTGAGCTATTTGGGGATAGGTTAGGGTCCCAGTGCTCTTTGGGTAAGGGATTGGGAACCGCTGGGCTTCTAGTACTACGACCCGGAGCGGCAGGCTGATCGACCCCTCTGCTCAGGATCTGGAGGAGGGTCTCAGGAGACCTGGGCTGCGCAGCTGGTGGGGTCAGGACTCCCTCTGGGCTCTGCCTGAAAGCGCTCACTGCAGCGACTGCGCCCAGAAAGTCCAGGGTACCGACGCCGCGCTTGGAGGGCCCTCTTGCAAACCGAAGATAACCACAGGCAGTTCTGGCCATCCTGCAGGGAGAGCGGGACAGGGAGGCCGCACCAGATTCTGGCCTGGCTCCAGCAGGCACACGCAACTCATGAGAAAAGCCTGCTGGTCTGTGAAGGGCCACCATGCAGCCAAAGCAGGGGGAGAAGCCAGAGGAAAAGAAGCAAATTCAGAGCTTGTCAGGAGTCGACGACTGCTTTCGTCAAGCTGTTTTTCCTAAATGTCTCCGATGTTTCTTGCAGTTCAGGCTGCAGGGACATCATTATTAAAAGGATCTCTGGGGTCGCCCAGCCTGCAGGGACAGTGAGTGGCTCAGAGAGGGTATAGGTTAGCCAAGTGCCTAGGAAGAAGGAGGTCTTTCCCTCCTGATGTGTAAGGTGTCCGCACGGAATGACCTCCCTTCTCTTCTCCCCACCCATCACCCATAGAGCCCACATGAACCCCCATCCGGATCAGGTCTGCACGCATTCAGGGACTTGTCACACGTGAAATGTCAGAGAACAGAATGTCCTGGAGCTTACCCTTACAAACAAAACAGAAGCTTCTAGTTTAGACAACTGTTACAGGTTGAATTGTGTGTCCCCCTAAAATTCTTATGTTAGAGTCCTAATCCCAAGCGCCTCAGAATGTGACCTTATTTGGAGATGGGGTCTTTACAGAGGTAATCAGATTCAAGTGAGGTCATTGGGGGGGGGGGGGAGTGCCTCATCCAGTATGACCGGCGCCCTTATGGAAAGGGGACATGACATGCATAGATCGAAGATGAAGGGAAAAGGCAGGGAGAAGACGGCCTTCTACAAGGCAAGGAGAGGAGCCGCCAATAGCTTCTTCCCGCACAGCCCTCGGGAGGAGGGAGCCCTGCCCATACCTTGATCTCAGACTTTCTGCCACCAGAACTGTGAGATAGTACATTTCTCCTGTTTAAACCCCACCCCCCCCCCAGTCTGGGTGCTCGGTTTTGGCAGACTGAGCAAACTAACACACGACCTCGGCCAGGAGGCTCTCTTGTATCAGTTAGCTCCTCTCCGCTCGGCTCTGAGCAATATGGAAGGACTGAAGGACAGAAGGAAGAAAGGGACATCCGTGGCCATTCTGCGCATCCCTGTTCGGTGCGCTCTTGGCTTGAACGTCCACTGGGAATTAATGCTGGGGTGCATTTAGGGCAACAGTGCCCAACCTCACTGCCACCACGGACCTCCTATGTTTTCCTCCCATGAGTGATATGTTTTGAAAGAACTTTATCTGTAAATAATTTCATTTGTTAAATGAATTTTACAATTTAAGTATGCAAAACCTGTATCATTGCCAATGTATGATTCAGGCAGAGCGTTACCGCACCGCATGAGAGAAACAGCCAAAAAGCCAGGAATCTTGATGTTTTAAGATGGTCCGTGCTGTTTCATTGAGAGAACATAAATCTTGTCTGGCTTCCTGACAAAATGAAAAAATTCACAATACACCGTTTTGTGTGTACCACTGAGGAGGCCTGTTAAGTACCACTTTGAGGCTATTCAGAAATAAGATAAAAGACTAAAGTGGATGGGGTTCAGGATACATATTTATCAGAGACTAAAACCCAGGTTGCAGGTTACTGCTGAGGTCTCTGGGCAAAAATGGGTTGTGGACACAGAAGGTCTGAATCCTACCCAGCCACTGCGGCTGTGGGCCCCAGAAAAAGCAGAGCTGAACCCCCACCCACTGTGGGCCAGCCATTGCCAACGGAAAAGAAGCACAGTTGAACCTGGCAGGTTCACCAATCTGATATGTGACTCTGCCTCTCTGGGGCCAAGATGCAGAGAGATGCCTGATATACAAGGTGCCCAGCGCTCTGTATTTGGAGAGAGATCAGGGGTAGGTACGAAGTATGCTGCTTCAATTCAGGGTTCAACACACAGAGGCCCCTGGGCCAAATCTGGCCCAGAGTCCATTTTCATGAAGTTTTATTACAACAAGATCCCATGCCCATTCGCTTAGTATTATCTATGGCCGCACGCAGAGTTGGAAACCATGTGACCTGAAAGGCTAAAGCAGTGACTATCTGTATCTTGATAGAAAACCCCTGCTCCAATATATTACTGTACCTGGAAGGTAGGAAAGGGCCTTAGAACAAATTAATGCAAAGCGGATTTTAAGAAAAAAAAAATTAGTACAGTCTTGATAGCTGGAGTCACAGGCAATTTCAAATCCTCAGGCCTTTAGTGTCACACAGAAGAAAATGATGCAGCAGAAATATTAACACCTAAATAAAATAGCCCTTAAAAGCATCAAGAAAAACAAAAGGCATTTCGAAGTATATTTGCAAGACAGCCACCAATGGTAATAATGTCCCCCTGGGGATTGTATGAGCTAGTATTTAATCAGCTGCAGAACTCCAGAGGCTGATTCTCTACCATGAGATCATTTGGACTGAAGACGAATTTGGTATCACAAATTTGCTAGAGGACTCAGCTGCCCCTAAGTGAATTGTAAATCTGGGTCCTACTCGAAGCTGAGAAGACAAAGGGCAGAATTAGCTCTTCAGTCAATTACCGTGTGACACATCTAGTAATTAATTAGTTAGCACAGGCCAACAAGTCTTGGGTAAAAATATTGACTCCGCGTTCCTAGCTGTGCAGATTGCGCAAGGCACAATCTCCTTGGGTCACTTCGCCCATCTATGAAACAGTACCAGCTTCACGGGGCCAGTAATGACAATTAATTTAATTAATAGAGGTGAAGTGGCACATAGTAAGCCCAATGTAAGCGGAGCTATTATTCGCTTTTGTTAGTGATTATTAGTTTCTTGTCCCTGAGGTTTGGTTCCCAGCCAGTGTCTTACATCCTGCACCCCTGATTGCTGTCAGAGGCATACACAGGTGAGGCAGGTAATCTGAGAGTCATTCTGGTGGTTTCTAATCTATGGGGTCTCCCCGGGGGAGACCCCAAAGTTAAGGCCCTCAATGCGGCATGCTTATTTAAAGCCCCAGTAATGCCTTGGATCCTGAGACAAATTTGTCATCTAAAGCTGCCAGCTAAAATGTGATCAACTCCTGCATGGCTCCCGAGGGGCCTCTAGCAGTGTGGGCTTTTCCTATAAAATACTGTTCAGGAGGCAGCAAGGCAGATTCAGTTCAATGAGGTTTTTGAGTTACTTTTTTCCTTCTTCTGCCTCGTGCAACATTTCTGCTACTGAAATGGAAAAGCTAAGTCGACGGACAATGCCCTTTTATGGAAGATTTGATGAAGTTTCGCAAAGTCTCAGAGCTACATTAAAAAAGAATTCTTGGGGGGTTTTAGAATATGCTTTCTCTCGTGGTGAGCTGCAGCGTGGACAGCCTGTCTTGAGTGAAGCTTTGCTCAGAGAGCCCCACCTTAGCTTTAGGGAGATTAGCTGACTTTCCTCGTCCGTGTGTGATGGAGACACAGAGGCTAGGGGCTCTTTCTTTACCCTCCTGATGGCCCACCTGCCCTTCACTGAATGCAGCCAAGGGGAGACCACAAGCCGGGGAGGGGCAGAAAGAGGAGGACAGAGGATCCCAAGCAGGCTCTGCACTGAAAGGCTGGCAGCAGGGAGCCCGATGCGGAGCTTGAACTCAGGAACCTGCGAGATCGTGACCCGAGCCAAAGTCAGACGCCTAACCAACTGAGCCACCCAGGTGCCCCTGAAGGTTTACTTAATTATCTTGCTGCTTTTTCTTCCCACTACACTATGAGCTCCATAAGGACAGCAATCGCTCTCTGTCCTCAGTGGCCTGAACAGTGCCCGTCTCATAGTTGGTGCTGGTAAGTACGTGCTGCATAAACGAAAGAAGAGGAATAAATGGGATGTGGATTTTAAAAAAATGTTTAGTTTTGAGCGAATGAGCAGGGGAGAGGGGCAGAGAGAGAGCCAAGCCCAGCACGGAGCCCATCCAGGGGCTCGATCTCACCACCATGAGATCATGACCTGAGTTGATATCAAGAGTCAGACACCTTAGCCGACTGAGCCACCTGGGTGGCTTTTAAAATCAAGTCACAAGATCAATCCCTGAGACTGAATAGAGGTCCCGTTTGGGATTATCTGCCTTTTCGGGTATCCTTGGCCTTGAGCTGCTCCTCAGGGATCAAAATTGGGAGCAGATGCCCTTGCTTCTCCCAAATCTGGGCTGGCTGTGTCTTCCCTGTCCAGTGACCTGCCCCTTGGTAGGGGGTGGAGCTGAACCTCTTCCTCCAGGGCAGGTAGAGAGTAGCAAGGGGCAGGCAGGTCACCCCAGGGAAGCAGGACAGAAACACCCAGAGGGTGGAGTCAGTGTTCCTACCATCCATGTGACCACGTGGTGCGTGGCTTTCCACTGTGTGAATACGAATGCAAGGATAGGTGTCTAACTTTGTTTACAAGAACATGTTCACACACAGATCACACAACTGCGCATGTATATTTGCAGCTTGCTCTTTGCATGTCATAATACATCTCAGACAGTTTTTCCAAAACTGTCCCCGTTTAAGGAGCACAATGACACACGAAAAGGAGCAGCATTATCTCCAATATATTTGGCCAAGAGGAACAGCTTCGACTCGAGCGGCAGCCCCCGTGGCTCACCCTTCCTCCTGTGATGTGGACAGCTGGGGGCCAGGGATGGGGGGCAGAAGGGGGCAGTGGGGGGCTGGTGTCAGTGGAAGAGAGAACAGCTGGGTCCGAGTCTCCTCTTGGAGACAAAGTGAGCGGACAGACTGATGCAGAATCCTGACCTGGAGCACACTTCCAGGATGAAACGCACCCAGAGGGAGGCGCTGGTTCATTTCAGCTCAAGGGTAGGTTTGGGGCGCAACCCCCGCCAGCAACAGATCCATTGTAGTGAAGTCGTGAAGGGGGCGCCCGGGTGGCCCTGTGGGTTGGGCGTCCGACTCTTGATTTCGGCACAGGTCGTGATCGCGGGGTCTTGGGATCCAGCGCCGAGTCGGGCTCCGTGCTGAGCGTGGAGCCTGCTTAAGATTCTCTCCCTCTCTCTGTCTCCCTCGCTCTCTGCCCCTCCCCCATTCACTCTCTCGCTCAAAAAATAAATATAAAATTAAAAAGTAGTGAAGATAATGCCTTATCAAGACTGCTTATGATATGATAGGATTCTTATTAAATTGTTAAAATGTTCAGATTATTGGAAAAGTTCTGAAAATTCCCCAAACTCGTGATCCTAATGCACCAGGAGAGGAAACAGAACCTTTGCCACAGAGGAACCAAAGAGAATAGCTGAGTATTGTCCTCTTAAAAGAACTAGCACGTCCTGTCCTTGACAAGCTACACTCCTTCTGAGAATAGACTTTTGAATGATGTTAAAATTAATGAAGATGTCCTCATTAAGCTTCACATACTGCTGGACTCCCAAGGACAAGCACTGGACTTATCAGAAGTAAAATGAGGCCCTTATGAATCAAAGGAAACCCTTTGGATCGCCTTGGGAATTTCTGTTTTTACGAGGAGGTCGCACAGCTCTGGGTAGGCAAACAGTGACTGGAAGCCTCAAGAGGAGAGGTAACAGTACCGTGCCCCCGAAGAGAGGAAACGAACAAGCCTGATCATAGCTTGATTACTGTTTTAGTCAAGGTGGGCTGGGCTGTGCTCTGGGAACAAATGGACCTTGAACCCCGAGAGCCTTAACCACCCGTGTGTCCTATATCGCAGTCTGCTCATGCTCACAACAAAGAGCCAATTTGTAGCATTTCGTCTGAACTCTGCATTCAGTTGGAAGCCTGAAATTGGCCACGGTGAGAATGCTTAGACTGCAGGAATTGGCAAATGCCACACTGGGTCTTTTTTGTCCAGAGAGTGGCTGGTTAACCTAAGCCCACCACTGGCCTTATGCATATAACACATAACGAAAAGTGTGTTTCTTTTTCACATGTAGCCCAATGTGTGTGTTTCTCCTGCCTGGACTTCTAATTCTTCTTCTTCTTTTTAAAAAAAAATTTTTTTTAATGTTTTATTTATTTTTGAGAGAGAGAGACAGAGTGCAAGCGGGACAGAGAGAGAGGGAGACAGAATCTGAAGCAGGCTCCAGGCTCTGAGTTGTCAGCACAGAGCCCGATGCGGGGCTCGAACTCATGAGCCATGAGATCTTGACCTGAGCCGAAGTCGGACGCTTAACCTGCTGAACCACCCAGATGCCCCAGCCCAGCTTTCTTTTTTTTTTTTAAATATTTTTTTAATGTATTTTTTTGAGAAAGAGAGACCGAGCACAAGTGGGAGGGGCAGAGAGAGAGGGAGACACAGGATCTGAAGCAGGCTCCAGGCCCTGAGCTGTCAGCACAGAGCCCGCCACGGGCTCAAACTTCAAGATAATGACCTGAGCCAAAGTCAGATGCCCAACCGACTGAGCCACCCAGGCACCCCCCAGCTTGCTTAATACAGTAACTGGGGAACCAGATTCCTCCTTTTTAGTGGTTCCACTGTTGCCAGGGCCTGGGGATCTTTGGGATCTTGCGGTCCTTTACTGGATCCTTTGAACTTGCTGGCCAAAGAGCATGGAGAGACAGCATGGAGGACACACACGAGAGCTTTTATGGACCAAGCCTAGAAGGTGATGCCCATTGGCTTCACCCACAATTCTTGCCAGAACTAGTAAGTGGGATGGAAACTGGCCACTGCAGTCTTCTGTTTATTCTGGAAGAGGCCATGTGTTTGGTGAGCACATAATATTACCCCTGCCTGAGTGCCATTTGGAAATGTATTGATTTCCTTTCTCTTAGTTCTTTCTTTCTTGCAGAATTTACCTGGCTTGAACCAACAATGGAGAGTCCGTTTATATTTGAATGGTCTGAAAGGGAGGAGAAAAGAAAGGATTCGGGTCCCCATTTGCTGGGAATCTTACCCCAGTTATTTGTGGCAGAGCGCGTGTAGTGTCTGGTAGGAGGCACGGGGAACCCCAGAAGCGCACAACCGGGGAGATGTGCCCTTGTAGACTGTAGGCCAGGACTGCTTGTGGTAGTCATGAGAAACGTAAACAACAGCCTCCAAAGTCTCAATGTCCTAAGTAAGACTCACTTCTCATGTTAAATGTCCAACGGGGATCAGAGGGATGGCTCTGCCCAGGATAGTCACTCAGCAACTGCTGTGGAAGCTTCCAGAATCCCCAAAAGCTTCTGCCTGAGAAGTCCCATGTGACCCCCCGCTCATAGTTCATTGCTTAGATCTGGTCACATGGCTTAACTCGCCCAAAGGAGCAGAGATTCATCCTCTGCGGAGTCAGGAGCAGAGCAGAATAGAGCCATTGGTGATGGCTACCAAGCCGGTTGTCTGGGTTGAGTGGTTTACCGACTCAGTTTACCTGGAGCTCAGCGCTCTGGGATTGGGTCTCCGGCCCCACTGCAGTGCCCTTTGTTTTATCTCCATTCTTACCTTCCATTGTTCAAAACATGACCACCAAGGATGGGTGTTGGAGCTGCTATAACAAAGTGCCACAGACCAGGGGCTTGAGCCACAGAAATTTATCGTCTCCCAGTTCCGGAGGCCAGGAGTCCAAATCAGTGTGGCGGCAAGGTTGGCCCCTTCTAAGGTCATGAGGGAGAGTCTGTTCCAGGCCACTCTCATTCGTCTGTAGATGGCCATCTCCTCCCTGTGTCTCCTCTGTCATCTTCTCTCTCCCTGTGTATCAGTGTCTGTTTCTGAGCTTCTTTTATAAGGACACCAGTGCTGTTGGATTAGGTATGACCACGTCTTAACTAATTACATTTTCGGCGTCCTGATTTCTAAATCACCTTCTGAGATCCTGGGACTCAGGACTTCAACATAGGAATTTTGGGGGGGGGGGGGTGCAATTCAACCCACAGCACCCAGGGAGGTGGCTGCCCTGGGACTCCGGCCACAGTGGTGCAGCGCCCCCTACGATGAGTTCAGCAACGTCCCCATCCCGCGTGATCCCAGGCGGGAGCCGATCCTTCCTGGCTGGTGCCGCTGTACTTTGGGCGCCCCTCTGTGGCTCCCTGTGTATCACCTGCTGTTGTTTAATTAATGAGTTTATTTCCATTCTCAGCCTGTGGTCTCCTCCAAGGTAGGGACTCCCTATTCCTGTCCTAGAGCCTCGCTGGGTGCCTGACACAATAGTTAGAGTGATGTGCTTTGGAGGTCGACGAGTGAAGGCTTCCGCTCCATATGCACACACAGCCCAGGGCTACAGGCAAGTTATTTTGCAGTGTTAGGAGCAGGGGCCACGGGGGGGGGGGGGGGGGGGCGAGGGAGGGGACCAAAGGCAAGCCATCAGACAGCACAACCAGAATGAGATCATACTACGTTTTAACAACCCTCAAAATGCAAAGGGGCAAAGGGAGATTACCAGAGAGGCAGCAAATGGGCTCGTTTGCTCAACATCATGCTTGAGAGAGGAAATCTCTTGAGAGATTTTAATAGCAAAATAATAGTAAACCCAGAAGCTCTGTTTTGTGATAGCATCTAAATCCAGACTGGCTTTTATTCGTGCCATTTTGCTTCCAACCGTAAAGGAATGACAGACAAAAGGAAAGAAGAAAGATGAATAATTAAAATTTAGCAAAAGACAGATTTTCAGTTTGATGAGAGGTTGACGACGGACAGTCACGTTGCTCAGTGAGGCTGCCTGCCTGCCGGTCGATTTCTCCCCCTTATTTTTCGGTGATAGAACAATTCATTTTTACTCTAGAAAGTAGTAAGTAGGCAAAAATCGCTGCAAAGGAGAGAAAGAGAGACTCCGATCACACCCCATGGGTGCAGGGAGCCCTCACACAGACTGCTCTAACATACGGCAAGACAGGATTCTGGTGAGCAACTCAGGGGAACTGAGGCACATGGCTTCTCCGAGCGCTGCTTGTGTGGAGTATTTCCGGGGAGCTGAGAATGTGGACAGCTCGCCACAGGGGGCTTCCCCAGCGCAGGGAACAAAGTGAGGCAACCTTGCCTCCCTCATTCAGGAAGCACTGATCGCTTTCTCACTCACTTCCGGTGTTCATTCTTCTGTCCTCGGAGTCCGGCTCCCAGGACACGTCCAGGACCTCCAGGGGGCTGACTCCGTTCGGGAGGGTCAGGCCTGCATGGGAACCGCCTGCACAGGAGGACAGCGCGAGCCAGTAGGTCCCGGAGGAGCCCCTGTTCCCCCTGGCCCCTGCTGGCAGGGCTGTCCCTCAGGCCTGGGGGCTGCTGGTCACCCACATGGAGCCGGGTGGGAACTGATGGACCAGAGATCGTGGGTGCAGACCGTGGCCCAGAGATCTGAGGGTGCAGCTGCCGCCCAGGCGCTCAGTCCGGGCGGCAGGTGTTTCTGTTACAGACCGGAGCTGCCGTCCCTGAAACACACCCAATGCACGGGGTCCGCCAGGCCAGGCGGGATTCGGGCGACAATGTGACAGCCACATCATGACCACGATCCCAGCCCCAGTTCCTGTGTGGAAAGGGGTGCTGTGGGGGTGATGGGGCATTCAGTCACTGTCCAGGTCGGCCTTCTGGCCTCAGCCAGACCTGGCCAGTAGCTCTGAACCCCAAAAGAAAGGGTCTGCATGGAGGTGCCTCCCCTTGCAGAGGCCAGAATGCCCCTTTGGGGGATTCACGTCCCGCCATCCTGGCAGAGCGTGTGGTGTACCTGAGCCTCTCCTGTGTCACTGCAGAGCCCTCTGGCCTGGTGGCTTCCCTAAAAATGCTGCAAAGCTTGCTCACCATCTCCAGGCTAGAAGCCAGCTCCCAGCCGTCAGTGTCTCCTTCTGCAGACATCCTACACTGCATGTTAAAGATACTGAGATTTCTCTATCCTTCCTACGGGTTTTTTTTTTTTTTTTTAAGTCTTGATTTTATTTGATTATCAAATGTCTGATTTTTATATAACCCAGGTGGATTGATATTTTCTTTGTGACATTTTCCCCAATGCTTTGACGCGTAGGAAGTCCCTTATGGATTTTCTCTTCCCATATTTTTCTAACCCGTCCAGAATTTACTTTTGACTCTAATGCGATGTGAAGATCCAAGTTTATTGTTCTTCCCAAACAGCTAGCCAAGTTTTGCAACAGCAAATGCTGAAGAATGTAGCACCTCCCCAGTGAATTGGGCTTTTTGTTTTTCGGACCCTGGGTAGATGAGCTATCCCATAAGGCGGCCCTCAGGACAAGTGAAGGCCAAGGCCAGCCAACCCAGTGCGTGGACAGACCCAGGGGCCCACAGGTGACAGAAGACGATGCCAACAAGAAGCTCCTGCATGGTGACCTCATTAAATGACCACCGGGGCTCAGACTCCACAAGCCAGGCGCCCTGCCCCCAAGTGGCTCAGAGTGAGTCTGCACTTATAAGCCAGGATTCCAGCAGCCGCTGAATACGTGCCTCAGGCTTGTCGCCATTGGAATTCTTAGGAACCTAAGACAATAATCCTGAAAGCTTGCCTTGTTTTCCGTACTAGATGGTTCACTGCACCAGGACGGTGGCCACGTGCCTGAGCTTTCCACCTCCCGGGCAGGAGCGGTGCGTGTGCACGGGACGGGACCTGTGAGGGAGGTGTCAGGGTGGGAAATGACATGCGGTCACTTCCATTGCTACCAGCTACTCTGAGTCCCAGCCGGCGAGAGCGGGCTGCCCGTGCCTTCCAACAGACTAAGCACATGTTGTGCGTCCCTGGCGCTGTTTACCTTCTGCTTCCGAGTCCTGCACTCGGACGTTGCTCCTAGCGTCGCTCCCGGGGAGAGCGAGCGAGTGAGCACAGGTGAGCTACCCTGTACCCCCAAATGCCGGTGGCATGGCGTGCCTGGGTTTGCTGCTGGAGGGTTCAAGGCACCTGGCCCTCGACTCGGGAGCAGAAAGGACAGGCCTGACTTGCGGGTCAGGATCAAAGACGAGCTGACACGTGGATCTCTTTCTCTTTTATCAGGTCCCAAGTGAGGCAGACGGATTTTTGTACGAAGAGAAACCTGAGATGGAACGGTGGACGAATGAAACGGGATCCTTTTCTAATGCATCAAAGCTGTGTGTGCACGCGCGTTGTATACATACGCCTGATACGTGTGCAAATACTATACATATGTATATATCATATAGAAAATAAATATAGTCATGCATTCATGAATTACATTCATAAGAGCTACCACATCTGATTAAAGAAAATATTTCCATCTCTCCGGAGACAGATTTGTACTAGGTGCCCACCTGTTGGCTAGGAACTTAGGGATATTTCTGTTTAATTGTATTGTCCAGTGTTTGGCTATGGTTAAGTTTTTAACGCAGTGCAAGCTTATTGAGGAAATCTGAGAACTATGAGAAGGGTGGCGATGAGGAGAAGACACATATTGAGTGGGTCACTGTTACTTTAAGGCTGTGCGCCTGGGTCAAGGTCAAGGAGGGATCTGTAGGAGGTGTAGGAAAAGAGCCACGGAGATGTCCCCGCCTCACTGGGCCTCTGGGGGACCTGCTTCGCTGGCGGGGGGCCTTGGCCTCCTGCTCTGGTCGTGGAGGGTGCTCTGGGGTGACCTTCCCAAGCACATGCTCAGTGCAGATGGGAAACTGCACGTCTCCACCGTCCATCGGGGGAGAGGCCTGGCTGCCGGTGTCCCGGAGCGCTTCTGTGGCCCAGTCCTCCAGTAGACCCGTTCCTTTCTTTCTCTTTTTGTCCCCAGACAGGAATCATT
The DNA here is from genome assembly GCF_028749965.1 of Puma concolor. Lineage (NCBI taxonomy): Eukaryota > Metazoa > Chordata > Mammalia > Carnivora > Felidae > Puma > Puma concolor. The sequence goes on along the minus strand of NC_141667.1, from coordinate 6,041,198 downwards.
TCCCTGTATGACTGTATTTTTGACAAGAGCCCAGGCTACAATCAGAAGTTGCACCGAGATGACAGAGAACATGCAAAAAGCCTGGGGCTTCACGTGAACGAGGAGGTAATGTTGACACAGGCTGTTGACAAAGCGCGAACAGAGTCGCTGTGCCTGTGCGTCTATCCCGCAGCAAGCTGGGCGGGCTGCCTTCACCCCTGCGTGCGCCCTCCTCTCCCTCACCGGGCCCGGCACTGACACTAGGCCGATACCGGCTCCCTGTCTGGTCGTGTTTCCAAGCATTAGTCTTTATGACTCTGTTGTTGAGTTTACTTAATTTAATGAGGCAAAACTAAGAAGTTCTTTTCAACAGATAGAGCAGGTGTTTGCTTAACTGCTGAGTCCTGGCTGTCACAGCTCTCTGGAGGACCCCAGCCCTGCCAGGGAGGGAACCGCACCCTAGTTTAGGTACCGGCCTCGAACCTGAACCTTCACAGACGGGGCTGCTCCTGCTTTATCTTTGCACGATTTTCTGACAGCTCAGGCTTGGCCTGTGGTCAGCCGCCCCAGTGTGTGAGCAGAGGCAGGAGCAAAGCTCGTTCCCTGGGGAAGGGAGGTCTGTACCACAGCAGGTGCCGGGGCGGAGGAGGCTGTGTGGATCCTTAGCAGTGAGACCTTCTTGGGGCCTTTCCGCACTCGGACATCGTGTCTGCGGAGTCTGATCTGAGGACAGTGTGTTTACAAAGAGCCGGGTGCTGAGTAAATATCATCAGCTTTAATACGATACTCAGAAATCAGAATGGAGAAGCCTCCAGTGGGATCTCCCCCCCCACCCCAGCAGATTTTGGCCTGGGGCTGCTCTTGTTAAAGAATGCCCCAGGTCACTTCCAGGGAGACTTTATTTCACTGTGGAATTAAGTGAGGAACTCTGAAGTATTACTACTTAAGTCACAGACATGAAGTTTTTTTCTATTGTTTTTGTTTATGTGAATTCACTCCAAGTGGGTAGTGAGGCTCCTGCTTTCCTGTCTTAAGAACACGCCTGGCCCGCTTGTACCCGGCCCGAGTTCGAGCACCCCTCCCACCCCGCCCCCGGCCCTGCACTGAGCCTAAGGGGAGAAGACAAATGTCCCTGTCCTCTCAGAGCTCACATTCCTATGAGGAAATGAAAAATGAAGTCATACAAATAAGGAACTGAATTCCAGGTGGCGATGGGAGGTATGCAGAGAAATGAGGCCTCTTAAGGGGGCAGGGAAAGCGCGAGGAGATTGGGGAGCTGTGAGGTGAGGGGGCCCAGGGAGATGAGGGGTCACAGATATGAGGGGGCCGGAAAGATAAGAGGGAACCAGGGAGATGGGGTGCTGGGGAGATAGGGAGTCGGGAGATGACAGGTGGAGGGTGGAAAGATTTGGGAAAAGAGAGAAGGCGGGAGGGGAGACAGGCAGACAGGAGGAGAGACGGGCAGACAGGGGGAGCGCGGGAGGAGGGAGGGAGGGAGGGCGGGAGGGAGAACGGATCCTGAGGTCAGAGGGCACGTGGCACCCCGTGCCACGTCTTCGCCTTTCCTCTGGGTGACGTGAAAGACTTGGGGACAACGAGGGGCTCTGAGCACAAGGGGCAGGCGTGACGTAGTTCAGGAGGTCCCCGTGGCATCACGGAACCCGGGTGTGCTGGACGCAGGGGTGCAGCGGGCCGAGGGGACACAGCCTCCAGGACCCAACGTGGGTCGTGCGAACAAGTGGGCGGAGCTGACCCCGTGTTCTGGTCACCCCGCCAGGAGCGCCAGCGGCCCGTGGCAGTGCTGACGTCCTCTGTCTACGGGAGACGCATCCACCAGCCCGTGGAGCCCCTGAACCGGGACCACGGCCGGGCCAACCTCGTGAAGGCGGACTTCTACAGGAAGAACGACATCCCCGGCATCAAGAGCCCCAGCTTTGGCCACGTTTCTCCAGCCTGACGGCCCCTGCTGTGGCCTAGACGGCAGATGGCACAGACGGGCAGCGCCTGGACCTTCTTTCCCCCGCCACGGGGGCCACAGATCCCGCTTGAAGCCACTTGCACCTGGACGGGGGGGGACGGGCCCTGAGGCCGCTTTCCCTCACGTGGCCTGCGGTGACGACCCCGTGATCACCATGTCGTGGGATCGCGTCCTCAGAAATGATGCTCGAGACTGAGCCACTGCGGGCACGTGAATAAAAGGAAAACTTCCCACTTGATCGCGGTCGGGTGACTTTGTCCATTGCCTCCCGGGGGAGGCGCTCGGGGCCTGCACACCCTCTCTCACCAGGATGGAAACGCTGTTGCCTATTGGCGCACACGCTGCTTCTTGAGTTTTCCTTCCTCCAAGAGGTGGTGTAATGAAATCGCCTTTCGGGACAGTTGCAGTCCAGATACAACATTCTCCCCCCACACACAGGTCTGAGCCGTAAATAACAGGAGTTTGCACAATTGAGGGCAAAACCCTAGTTGGGACGGGTGGCCCCATGGCTGGCAAGGTGACGTCACTCCTCAGTGGAGAAGCAAAGGTCACGGGAAGAGAGAGACTGGGTTTTGACGTTCAACAGGCTTGGGCAAGATTGGGCTCCTGCATTTTGCAGCGGCACGGTACGGGCCCGTCATCTCCCCTAGGCGAGCCCACATTTCCTCATCTTCAGACTGGGATTTCCAGACCTTGACTGGTGCTTGTGGGGATCACTGGGCCACCGGAGCGGGGTCCTAACGGAGGCACAAAAGAGGCCAGCGCCATTGCTCTGAATCGTTTTCATTTTGGGAACAGCTGCTTCTCACCCAAGTTGGAAACGTTTATTTTGGAGATAATTTGAAACTTATTCAAGTATTAAGACACTGGCTATAGTTTTAATGAAAGGGTCTCTCGAAAGAAATCATCCCTCACCTCTGGTGATTACATGTCCCACAGCTTAGTGGTTAATGAGCAGGTGATCTAATTAATTTCTATACTGATTCCCCCATGGCTGGTTTTATTGTTTTGATGCTCTAAGGGCATTTGACACCGAATTGTTGACAATTTCAAGGCTGAGTGACTCCTACAGGTTTCTTTATTCATTTGAAAAATGGTATTTTTTTTCGTCATAGGTGTTTTTTATTAGTTCCACACACCCCGCCCCCAAACAACTAGGAATAGTTTATTTGGAATGCCTTTGGGTACATTAAGCCACGTATGTAATAATATAATAGAAAGTATATAAATTTTGGAGTAGGGAAACTTTTACAAACTACTCTTTCTTCGGCTTTGGCAACCAAGAAACACCAGGCATCTCTAAGAGATGCCTTCATCTGAACGTGACCACAATAAATCAGTGTCAAACTGAATTCTGGTTACTTTAAGCCAGATCCTACTCCCTGAGCCTTCCACTTTCAACAAGCAGGGCCTGAATTGGAGAAGGTTTCAGAAGATCTCGTTTATCAGGCATCAAGGGAAAATTAAATGTATTGAGAGGGCGTTCTGCAAGAACGGATGGTTAGGGAGAGCTTTGAGCAGAGACGCTTGCTTGCTACCAAGGTCGCTGGGCCGGCTAAGTGAGCTGCAGCCCTCTCGTCTGCATCGTTCGCCCACAGGAGTATGTGCAGTTCCGGAGCTTAGGGAGCCTTGACTGGGAGGCACACTTTCAGATGTAGGGAGCAGGTGGGTTTGCATTCTAGGCTCGTCTTGGGCACTGATCCCTGGGAGACTCCGAACAAGCCAAGCCCCTGGACCTCACTGCACCGGTTTCCTCATTTGTAAAGCACAGGGGGACTCAGGCCGGGGACCAGAATCGCCTGGACGGCTTGTTATCCAAGCACGGTGCATGTGCTGAGCCCCACGGCTAGGACCTCTGCCTTGGCAGGCTCGGGTTGGGGCCTGTAAATGAGGTGTTGCCGCTGCTGGTTGGGGACCACACTCGGAGAGATCGTATGTGTGCAGACCTCTGCAAGATAGACTCTGATAATGACTCTGATTGCTTTAAAACATGTACTGTTTGGGGGAGGGGGGGGCACCTGGGTGGCTCAGCTGGTTGAGTGTCCGGCTTCGGCTCAGGTCATGATCTCGAGGCTTGTGAGTTCCAGCCCCGTGTCGGGCTCTGTGCTGACCGCTCGGAGCCTGGAGCCCGCTTCGGATCCCCCGTCCCCCTCTCTCTCCGCCCCTCCCCTGCTTGTGCTCTCTCAAAACTAAATAAACATTAAAAAGAGAAAAGTATGCTGTTTGGTTAAGACTAGGAACACAGTTCCGGGGGAAAGAAACAACTGTCCTTTTGAGTTCTTTTCACCAAATTCAGCATATCCCTGGTGGGTGCAGAAAGCCACGCTTGAGGGCGCTTGGCAAATCACCCAGCTGTGGGTGTCCACTAAGGGGAGGTGACGTGCCCTGGGATGGGTGCTGCAGGCTCTAAGGAGGGGCCCACAAGGTGCAGCTGATGACCATTATTACAAATGACACAGGAGGCTGGTCTGAAGCCAGTGAGACCCCAGGCCTCCTAGGCCACGTTTCCATGACAGCGAAAACAGACATTCCTATACTACGTTTCCTCTTCCGGTCACCTTTCTGGAGATCTCCAACACTGCCTGACTGCGGCAGACCGTGGAACACATCGTGCTATATTCCCACTTCGGCGAGGAAGGCCAGTTAGGAGCTTCGAGAAGTGCTTTTACGTGAGCCTGAGTCCTGGCAGGATAGCACCGACAAGAGAAAGCCCTGGGGACCTGCCAGGCTCTCGCATGGTCATTAGCTCTCTCAGTCACACCTGATCCCCTAAGCTACCCATGAAGAAATACCCCTAAGAGAAATTAAGCGACGTGGTCAAAGTCGCACGGCCAGAAAACGGTCAGTGAGGAATCCAACGAGGGCCCGGTGCTTCGGGTCTGAGTTGCCAAGAACAAGGTGTTCCTGGTAGATTGGGGTCCCCCGGTTGTCACACACGCCTGCCTTGAGCTATGAACAGAAACCAAGGGTGCCCCACCAGGCTGGCGTGTGCGGGTAAGTGCACGACTCTTGATTTCAACTCAGGTCGTGATCTCACGGCTGGTGAGTTCGAGCCCCACATCAGGCTCTGTGCTCACAGCGCTGAACCTGCTTGGGATTCTCTCTCTCCCTCTCTCTCTGTCCCTCCCTTGCCTGCATTCTCTCTCTCCCTCTCTCTTTCTCCAAATAAATAAATAAATAATAACCTTAAAAAAATAAAAAAACACACACAACATTTTCCCCAGAAAATATCCTCTAGAGATGCCACAGGGCGCTCGGAGCATTTCCAGAGAGTGGCAGAAGCAAGTGTCTACCTCACAAGCCTTGTCCTGATCTGAATTACCCAAGGATCTCCCAATCGCTGCTCCTGGGGCGCGCTTTCTGAAACAACCGTCAGTCAGGACGATGGAAAGCCAAGCTCGGCTGTGGAGCGAACCGCAGGAGAAGGAAGAAAAGGGGGAAAAGATACAGACTATAAACCAAAGTACGTAAAACTTTTAATGAATCAACCTTACAAAAGACAATGGCATCAAAACGTCGGACGCGTTTGGTACAAAACTGGTCCTAGGTTATGAGAACTAATTCTGGTGATGGGTGGCTGCACGCCTCTGGCCCGAGACACGACAGAGCAAGGCGACAGGACCGTGGGTCCCGTGGATGGCCGCCGGCGATGAGATACACTGGGTGAACACAGTCAACTTCCATGTGGGGCGACGGAATCAATTATTCACAAATACTGTGTAATATCGGACTAGCGGATGCGGTTGGCCAGCTACCATATTTTCCAGGAAAAAAAAAAAAAAAACATGCACTGGAAGATAATATACACCCCCTAGTTTTATTGCCTTAAGAATTTTTGTTTATTTCACCTCTGTCATCTTTGTGAATTCTCTGAGCGCATTTCTCCCATAACACACACTCCTTTTCCTTCTGCTTAGGAGTAAGCACAGTGCAAGTGGCAGAGCGATCTTGGGACACGTCAGACACCAAATGGTATGCCACCAGGTCAGAGGAACGAGTCTGAAAAGGCTCCATAGGACACAACAGAGCACGCACACCAAAAACGAGAGACAAAGCTCGCAGTCAGAAAGTGCATTGTACCTTCCCGGAAGTACAGTCTTCTTGCCGAAGTGGAGGCAACCCCCTCAGGATGCCACGTTGCTCTGGGAAAGGGACCTTGACATTTCTGTGTTTACAAAGTACGTCTTCAGCTCCCCCTTGCCTTTCACGTTGATTATTCCTCGACATGTGCACGTGTAACCCAGGGTCTGGAGGATGAGGCTTGTCTCCTCAGTGACCTAGAAGCACATGGACAGATGAAGGAGCGGTCAGTGCCTACGAAACACAGCCTCCGGAAGGTCGTTTGACCGCAAAGATCAGGAGCCAAAAGACATTCACGTTCTCTGGCCCTTTCACTCCACTCCTAAGAAATTAGAAGACAGAATCACGCAGGAGAAGAAAAGCCTTTTAGGGACAACACGTAATTTCATGCTGCAACGGTGACAGACTCTAAACCACCTAAAAAGTCAAGTGATCTTCAGGGCGGTGTAAACCAGGATGCTGTCATGATCCCTATCGTGGCCGAGACCAGGAAATAAGGCAGGATCTGTTCACCCCCAAAGGAAAAATTGAAGCCCAGACCCACGCTATGACTTCAGCTACGTGAAGGTTACATATTCACATATAAGAGACCTGGAAAGGGGCACCTGGGTGGCTCAGTCGGCTAAGCATCCAACTCTTGATATTGGCTCAGGTCATGATCTCACGGCTCGTGGGATTGAGCCCCGTGTCAGGTTCTGTGCTGACAGTGAGGACCTGCTTAGGATTCTCTCTCTCCCTCTCTCTTTGTCCCTACCCTGCTCCCTCCTGCTCTCTCTCTCTCTCAAAATAAATAAACTAAAAGAGAGAGAGAGAGAGAGACCCGGAAGAGGGAAAGTAAATCAAAATATACTGTAGTGGGATGTTACAAACTGTCATGAATGTCATTTCACAAAATCATAAATGTGAATAATGGATTTTAATTCAGATGGGAGAAGACACCTTGAGAAGCACCGTCAGCTCCCGCAAATGGCCCCCTGCTTCGGCGAATGCTCGAGAACAAAACTAAAAGGACACTAGGGGTCTGTACCAGCCTTGGCACGGGCATGACATGCTGAGTCAGGTCTTCTCAAGCTTCCTCCCTTCACCGAGCTGACACAGAAGGTGACCAGGGCCGGGCCCCTCTCTTGCAGCCTGTCGACGTGATTCCCGCCGCTGCCCTGCGAGGCCAGGACCCCCACTGCCGAATCGCCTCGGGTCCCGCTGTGTCAGATGGCAGAGGAATTTCCCGGGTAGGACGGCCCCTCTCTCTTAGGGGAGAAGGGTTGTACCGAGTCCTGCCCCATCTCAGCCTGAGCGTGCACCGTGCTCTCCTCGGGGGCCGTGTCTGGGGATGACAGCTCAGGTCTGTGTGGCATTTGTCTGCTTGAGTGTTGACGAAGCCTCCTGCTGAAGACGCTTTCTCAAGCAGAGAATGGGTGAGGTGAGAACAGACTAGGCTACCAATATAGAGGCCTCAGCTTCAGAAGTGAGGGCAGACCCCCGTGTCAGGAACACAGTCCCCAGCCAGGCCTCCCAGGAAGTATCTGGCTTTTGAGCAGAGAGGGAGGAGCTGTTTTTTTTCCAGAAACCCCTGGTAATGCTGCTCTGAAAGCAGGGGAGAAAGCAGAGGAGGAGGAGGGTGAGGAGGGGGAGGAGGAGGGATTTCCTCCCCTTGCATCAGAGGATGAACATGGCACCCGTGGGACCCGACCACCTTGGCCGTGTGGGTGGCACCCACATGCTGTGCAGGCTTGTGAACAGCACAGCAATGGTATCACACGATTTTGCTTTTGGGGTGGGTGCCGTCGGGGGACCATGCAGTGGTGGGGGCAATGGCCGCAGCAGTGAGCCAGCCTCCTTGAGCCTGGTGGCTGAGAGAGGTGTGAGGCAGAAATAGGAGGGCTGTGCTTATGAGAATCCAGGGAGATATCCAGAGGCCCCCAGAAGCAAGGGTGAAGGGTGCCATATAAAGATCTCAAGGGTAGGCTGTTGGAAAGAGCTGGAAAAACCACCCTCCCTGTACTTTGACTCCATGGCCAGCCCCTAGCACAGGGGCCAATGTGTGGGTCCTCGGGACCCTTGTGACCAGAGCAAGAAAAGAGGGTCACAGGTGCCGTATGTTCATGTCCTGTCCTTTGCTAGCTTGAGCCCAAGTCCTGGGGAAGGACAAGTGTAGCTGGGAGGTGAAGCCAGGGGCACAGGAAGGACTCTGGATCCTGGGGAAGAACCGAAGGAATACGGACAGAGCCGGGAACTCAGATTACAGACAGGGTCTCATGATGAGAGTTCTCAAGCATAATCAGAATTAGAGAATTCCAGAGGCGTCTGATTTCCGACCTGCCACAGAAAACAAACACATCTGTTGGAGCCTCGGGGGTTAATTCTGCAGTCAAGGTGTTTACTGGTGTGAAGTATCACCACGGGCATTTGTGAGCTATCCCTTGGAATCTGGAACACCGACCACACAATTACCGTGAAGCAAGGAGGAGGGAGCTGTCTCCCCGATGAACAGCAGCCAGTATGCCTCCAAGCCCGGGGGCGGCCTGGCTGGGTGACACGCGGGCTTTCTCCAGTGTTCTGTGAGCTTCCAGGCTGGAAAGCGTGGTGGGCGTGGATGTTCTTTAATCAAAAGGACCTGTTCCTCAGGCCCGGGAGAAGCTTTTAACGATCTCGGCATCGTTTCTGATTCTTCCTGGCGTCTCACTACTTTCCTTGCACGTAAGTGGAAATGCGAAGCTACCGGAGACGGAGTGAACTGCGGCCTCAGGAGAAGGAACCTGCTGGACACAAGCCTTCCGGCGGCTGAGCTGAGTGAACACACGCGGAGGGGCTTCTCCTCCGGGCTCCGGGTGCACAGAGACCCTCCAGGGGGCGCTGCTCAGCACTAAATCACCTGGAGTTTTATGAGGCCCAATATCCTCCTGGAGACGGAGACATGGGAGCTCTAGCTCATTTCAAACACTGACCTGCAGGGGATTACGACCTCCAGGAGGGAGCACTCTCTCTGAACAGCCTGTCTTAAATGGGTTTTGATACGTATCCCAAATGCTTGAAAACCACTTGGAGAGTCGTGAAACATGTCTTCTGAATGTTCCAGGTGTGGGAAGGGATTGGGGGGGGGGGGCTAGGTTGGCCTGCAGGTTGGGAACGTGTGTCCTTGATAGGAGCACCCTCTCCCCACACCAGACACAAGACCCCACGCTGTACAGGATCGCTGGAACATCCCCGGGGCATCAGGAACAGCTAATGACACGCAGGCAGAAAGCCCTCGAGGCCGTGGTGCCGTCATGGCACGGGTCAGCGAGGTGCCAAGGTGGTAGACCGCGCCTCTCGTGGTGGGCATCTAGGCCATCTCCACACACCGTGACGACCGCTCCAGCCCCGTTTCTGGTGAGAGCTTTGTCTGGGTTGGCTCTCGTGAGCACAGCCAGCTGACTCTTTTCCCTTGGCAACGTCTGGGTCTGATTGGGAAGCCCCACACGTTCCTCTCCGCCCCACATCGCCTGCCATCTCTCCCCGTTCTCTGTTGCTTACTTTTGGCAACTGCTGACTAGTCATCCGGTGGGAAGAAGGTGAGATATAGGCCCCGTTCCATACAAAGATTAAAGATATGCTATAGAAGGTTCACAGAAGCAGAGGCAGGTGAAGAGTGTGAAAAGCAAGTAGGCAGAAGTTTAATGAGAAGCCCGCTTTTGATAGCACTGGAGCTGGTGTCTTCGGCAGAATTTCAGAAAAGAACTCTAAATCTCCATCGGAATGTTAGGAGGCAAGGTTACCTGAGGACAGGGGTCAAGCCAAGGCACACAGAACAGGGACTTGTCGAATTCCTGGGGGTGGGGGGGAGAAAAAAAGCTTCTTATTTGCGTCCAGTGGTTTTCACACGAATTTGCCACTTGGCAGGAATTTATCTTCCAGAAGTGAAGCGTGGAATCTGGGGTGAAATGGGGAATCACTGCGTTTTGAGGGAGTGGCGAATAGAAAGTTCTGCACAGACACACACGTGCACATGTTCTTCTCATTAGGAGAGGTCGGTCTCTCCTTCCAGGTGTGTGGCATTCTGCCCGAGCAACCTCCCCTGCGTGGATTCCAGTGCCGTCCGTCATTCTCCATATCCAAATCCCATGCTGGCCCGATTTGGCGTTGCCATTTCATATCACCCTGAATCTCGTCCCTCGTCTTTCCCCAGTCGGCTCCTTTCTGCCTCCTTCCAACTCAGCCTCTGGGACGGGAAGTCTGGGGGCTCTGTCTGGTTTTGGTGGTACAATCCCTCTCCCTTGCAGGGCTCCCTTCAAGGTTCTGGTGCCAGGAGATGGAAGAGGAGAGAAGGGGCCAGCCTTGACTCGCTCAGGTGTCAGACTGCCATGTTGATCGTTGGCCATCGTCGACTTCCTCCAAAGCTATAACCTTTACATTATTACGTTTCTCAAGTATTGTTAACGGCGAGTGCAGAAACGGATGACCATTTCCCCAATAAAAAAGACTTATGTTGATTTCAGGTTCTTTTCACCATTGAAGTAACTACCAAGATTCTTTGTTCTAATACATCATTGTCATTATGATGATGCTCATTTATGACTTCGAAGAGGATAGACCTGGCCCGTGATGACGGAGCAGACTAGATTACCTGTATTTTGTCCAGCACGCCGGTGCTGTCCATCCTGCTGGCCACATTCACGGTGTTGCCCCAGATATCGTATTGTGGCTTCTGAGCTCCAATCACACCGGCTATTACAGGCCCATGGTTAATACCTGCAATGCATCAGAACCGGGCAAGAAGACTCAAGTTACAACGACTGTCTTCAACAGAAAAGTTGTACAAGAGGATTTCTGAATCATCATTATGCAGCCAACATTAGCCCAACTCACGGAATTCTAAAACAATGAAAAATAATTTGTTTCTCTTCTTGGTCTTGATTCATACATAGGTACCCAGATATCATTTTTATTCCATAATAACATAAAGTTGGCTATGCTTTCAAAAAACCCAAACATTGTATCAGGACACCTGGGTGGTTCAGTCGGTTGAGCGTCCGACTTCGGCTCAGGTCATGATCTCCTGGTTTGTGGGTTCGAGCCCCGTGTCGGGCTCTGTGCTGACAGCTCAGAGCCTGGAGCATGCTTAGGATTCTGTGTCTCCCTCTCTCTGTCCCTCCCCGGCTTGCGCTCTGTCTCCCTCTCTCAAGAAAATAAACATTAAGAAAATTAAAAAAAAAACAAAACATTATAATAGTTTTCTTAAGTTTTTTTTTTTAAAGATCTTTGATTTGGGGAGAGAGAGAGAGAGAGAGAGAGAGAGAGAGAGAGAGAGAGAGAGAAGGGGAGGAAGAGGGGCAGAGAGAAAGGCAGACAGAGGATCCAAACTGGGGCTTGAACTCACTGCAGGGCTCAAACTCATGAGCTGTGAGATCATGACCTGAGCCAAAGTTGGTCACCCGACTGAGTTTTCTATGTTGCTACATAATCCTAGATAAGAGACGATCACTGTTCTCCAGCAGTTTTGCGGTTAATGTTAATTTTTGAAATATACATCTTTCTGTTTTAAACAGCTACACTGAATGGATATACCACATTTACTGGCAGTTTGGTCACCGATGGACTTCTGGGTTCATGCCAACATCTTGCTGAATCCGCCACTTGCCCCCACACCAGTGTGGCATTTTCTACCTGCTGCGCACTGTAAAACTCTGGGGATGCTCACAACAGCCTTGTGCGGTGGGTACTGTTATCACCACCTCTGGATTCAGGCAAAAAAGCAGGAGAGGGTGCCATCAGACAGGCAGCAGATGGCAGTGGCAGCCAGCTCTGTGGCCCTGCTGGTACGGATGCTGCCATGAGCTTCCCGTGCACGAGGCTTCTTCCCACCTTTCAGGTTGTTGCCTTTGATGATGTCCCAATGCCAAGTTTACTGAATTCCAGAGGACAATGTTTGTGCCTCTGATTTCCATTGCTAAAGCACCTTCAAAGGGCTCTCTCAATGCACACCGTGCTAGTGAGGGAGTCTACCCAGGTCAACTTTAGAACAATAACAGGTCCTAGTATGGACAATATAGAGATTTTGACGGAGTTCAGATTTGAGGAAATTCTCCTGGGAGAGGCCCCCAAGAGCGTCACGTTTGGACGGGTCCTGGGGTAGACAGGCTCGCCCCTGGGGAGCAGGTGCAATCCACAGGCCGTCTCCGCACAAGTGGGGGGACGTCTCTTTTGCTTGGGTTCTTGTCCCCCTTGAGCTGGGCTCTTTACAGCTCTGCACTCATCAGAGTGAGGACAATCCAGCCTCTGGCATAAACCTCCTCACAAACTGTGATTCTCCAGGGACAGCCATCAAAAGGCTGCTGGGGAAACTCAGGAGGCACCACTCTCCAGCCCTGCTGCCCCCTGGCTTGCCCATGTGCCTGCCCAGATAATCAGGCAGCCTGGGCCACCACTAAAAGAGGAGGCCATTGCTCTGATTGTCCTCTCTGTAGCTGCAATTATAACCCCATGGTTATTACGTGCTGACACCTGAGCTCAGCGTGAGCTTTCACACTGCCTGAGACACGGAGACGGCACCTGCCATCTCCTTAGAAGTGTGATCAACTTCTCTAATCAGAGAGGCCTGGGATTCTCTCCCAACTCCCATGCACCAGGTAGGATGAGTCCTTGCCCCAGGATCTCAGTTCAAACACACAGACCCATAGTTATCCCGGGAGTGGTGCGGAGGAAGGCCACGGAAATAGAAACAGAGTTATTGACTTCGGTTGATTATGCCCTAGGTATGTGTTCTCTCCTAGATCTAGGACTCCTGCCTTGCTGCAGGAGTCAACTTGTACTGATTAATGAGGGTGTTTTTGAGATCCCTTCTTCCACTGCTGTACTGCTTAGTGCACTACGGCTTGTTAGAGACCCGAGGCAAAACTTCCTCTTTGCAATGGAGAGGTAGGCAGGAAACGGTATAAACGGCATTCCACAAAACCTTTGAAGGTACGCAAGAGGCAAGAAAGAAATTCTGCTTTGCTTTTGCGGGGTGCTCAATAAAGCCCACACTGTACTTTAGACACCCCAAAGAATTTAGTCCAGCCGCTGGCTGCTGGCTGGTGCCCTCAAGCCCCCTCTGCCATCAGCTTTCCTCCAGGCTGCTGAATCCTGCTGGGTCAGCGCCTGGCGGGGTAGGCAGTGGGGAGAGGCTGGGCTGCTGACTGCTGGCACGGGGTCAATCTCCACTTAGCGCAGGAATGTGCTCAGATTTTGGTTCCCGCTGACCGACTGATTCTGCAGCTTGACATGCAGAAGAGGACGTTAAGAGTGAATTCAGCATTTCTTATTTGTATCATCTAATTTTTTTTTTTTTTTGAAGTGTTACTCTTCCAAGTTCCTACCATGAACTGCCACTGGATGGCGCCACACACCCAAGTGCGGCAGGGCAGGCAGACCCCTGAGAGAGAGGCCGAGGGGTGGGGAAAGGCAGCCCCAGAGGCCCGTGAGACCTTGAGCTTCCTCAGAAACCTAAAAGAGCTGCCATGTGGGGTGACTGTATAGACGTTATTATTCAGTCATGAGTGTAAACACTCAAATTCTTCTCGAAGAAGGCCTATTCAATTGCTCGCATTAATCTGGAAAATACCGTAAAGGTCCAAGACCAAGAAAGCTGTGATGTTTGGGGAAGTAACACATGTGATCAGCAAACACTGATCTCTATTTCACTTTGCAGTAAAGAGCGGTAGTATTTTGTTTTGAATACGTTTACTAATCGAGCAGATCATTCCAACGTGGAATAAAAAAAAAATTTTTTTTTTTTGAGGGTAGTTTGAAAGGTCGAGGAGCTCACTTTCTAGGCTGTCAAAACAATAAAGAAGCTCGAGGATCTAGGGGACACCTGCATGTTGGATGTGGTCAGCAGGCTGGGGGGAAGCCTCCCACCGGCCTGCCCCTTCTCACCTGGGTATAAGGTGAGGCCCATTGTGCACGGAGGTGAGAAAGTATAAAGCAAGACGTGTCCAGGTGCTAACAATGAACAGAATATATAAGCAGTCAAGAGGCCACATTATAAGAGATATAAAATATTTCTGGGTTTTAAAATTCAGAACATAGAGCAAAGGAAGAAAATCGCTCGCCATTTATCGGGATTTTTTTTTAAGTTGAAATCTGTATCCAAAAGCAGGGAAAAGCCATTCAAATGGAATTTGTTAAAAGAGCTCCTCTTATGTGTACTTGCTTTCAGAAGAAGCAAAATGTGTTGCCAAGAGGAACATAAAATGGTCAAAGCAGCTCTTACCAATCACAAATGGCCATAACCACAAATATGGCAAGACAGCCGCGTGCTAAGCCGAGCACGTAAAACACACTTTTTATTTTTACAGACGTTTGTAAAAGGCAAGTAAGCACGAAACATGCTCATGGACCAGCTTAAAGTAACGGAAGAGCTTACTAGAAAATTTAATTTTGTTAATGTTTATTCTTGAGATAGAAAAATTTTAAATCTTAAAGGAAGCTGGCCTTTTCTTTCAGGGCTGAATCTTCAATCAGAAAAGCTATAGCTATTTCAGAACCTGGGACGTACGTTTGGGGCGTTTGGAGGTTGCGAGCCTAGGAGTGTGTGACTATTTCAACAGCTCTAAGCTGCCTTAAAACTTTTTTTTTTTTTTTTTTTTTTTTTTTTTACATTTTTGGATCTCCAAAGTCTGGATGCATCTTCCAGCTCATGCTAATTTCACTGGCAGCTGATCCTGAAATAATATCGTGGTTTGCAGTCAACGGCTCCTCAGGATGGTCTGAGGCCACGCACGCCGTGGCTGGCAGAGGGGCCCTGGCAGGATGAGGCCGTGGGACTGAAATCCAGCTCACGGTCCACTTGCTAGACATAGTGCTCGCAGCCTGGGTCCAACCAAAGGGGGTTTTGTTTTCTACTTTGTACTGAAGTGCCTCAGAGGCTCCTAACTTCCCTGAGCCTGTCCACCCCCTGCTCCCCCAAATTCAGTCCTCCTGCACTCGAGACACAACCGCCAGGACTCTAGTCCGGCGTGGCAAGATGGCCGACGGTCCCGGTGCGCCTGTGCCCTTCCGCCCCCCCCCGGAAGTCAGATCCTTTCACACAACACTTCCGGTGTGCCTGTTCCTTACGCCGTGCCCTCCCCCGGAAGCCGGCGCTCTTCACACAACGTACCCACTCGCAGCTTGAAGTCATTGAAGGAGTGTTTGTTGATAGCGTCCAGCTTCCCCACCAGGGCAAAGGCAAACTCCACCATGGTGCCGATATGCATGTACTGCCTCTCGGGCTCCTGAGAGGAAACAAACACACGCACGTGGGGTTAGAGGTCAACCGGCAGGGAAACGGTCCCTTGGGTCACAAACCTGGGCTCCAGGCAGACAGCAATGCTTGAGGTCAAGGGCCGCAATGCCCGGAAGACAGGCGTGTGTGAGGATTACCCATCCTCCCAAGGGGACCCTGTGTCCCGGTTCATTCTTGTGGCCGCGGGCAGACCTGAGACGCTGGAAGACACGGAATGGGACCTATGTCGTCTTAACCCAGAAACTGCCGGCAGAAGACACTTCGAGGAGGGGCTGGGTCCTGGTTCTCCGCTTGCCCCGCATACCTGTCTCCCCCGTTCTCCGCTGGCCTCTGGCTCCGAGGGTGACCTCTGACCCCTGCGGGACTGGCTAATGGGAGGGCCAGGGAAGGTCAGGGAGAGCAGGGCAGAGAGGTCGGGGTCCTTTCCTCCCCTTCCCTACTCCACACCTGCCACACGGCTCACCTCGGTTCTGGAAACACCCCATCTTCCCTTTTAGGGGAAGGGTGTTATGTGTCTCCCCCCTTCTCCCAAATTCATAACCTCCGAATCCTCAGTATTTGCTTTGCAGCTTCTCATGGCTATCATTAAATAAGAGATTAGGATCCAATGAGGGATTAGTGACGAATCCAGCATGACTTGGTGCCCTTCTAGAAAGAGGAGATTAAGACACACAGAGAAGGCGACACGAAGAAGCAGGGGAAAGATGGCGTCTAGGAAGCGAGGACAGAGGCTCAAGAGACACCAACCCCATCTGCACCTGATCTCTGACCTCTAGTCTCCAGACGTTTCTGTTGTTTAAACCGCCCAGGCTGTGGTGCTGTTACAGCAGCCGGAGCCCGCGGATACAGGGAGGTAACGATTTCCTGCCTTTACTGTCCCTGGGGGATTTATCGCCCCTTGAGGAATAGTTATCAAACACATAGAGCTGGAGGAAAAGACCAGTTCAAGGCTCCCAGTGAAGGTAAGTGGGAATCTGTACTCCCATTTACTACTAATTTCTATTTCTATTTCTATTTCTATTGCTATTTCTGTTACTAATTTATATTTACTATTAATTTGTAACACCTATTATATTTGTATTTCCTTTTGAAAGTCACCTTTGTAAAATTTCTATTTTGGGTTATTTTATAAACACAGGTTCTTTACTATTATATGCGTATAACTCATAAAATGTGTTTACATGTCCGAAAGGTTCCCGCTGCCCCAATATTTAACGACTGGGCACACCAAGAAGGGGCGTGAGATGCAGTCCCAGCGCTGGCCTGCATCTGTGGCTTGTGGTTTAGAATCAGTGCGGTCTTTTATTTCCCTCACTCGTCTGTGAGCTCCCCAAGGGCACAGACTATGTTCTATTAATCTGCGTCTCCACAATATGAAAGTGTCTGGCCCAGGAGAGGCACCTGATACGTGTTTATTGAGAGACTGCATTTAGATCGCCGGTCGGGTAGCCGAGAGGAAGTGCGGAGGAGGAAGGAAGAGCCTTGCCGAGCTCTGGTGGAAGGTCATTGCCGACTGATGCTCGTTTGGGAAACATACACCCGGGGCGGGGCGGGGGGGGGGCACTGACGCACCCACTGAAGTGGGGGAGGGCTCAGAAGAGGACACAGGGTATTCAAGTGGGAAGACGGAGAGCAGCCTCAGCCGGCTGGGGGAGGAAACAAAATCAGTAAGGATGCTAGAAATACTTGAGAGAAGAGCAGGAGGGGCGGCCCTTTGTGGAGCTCAAGTGTTTGATCCCACAGGGGGCCCCAGCAGAGCAAACTCAGAGAGAGAGAGAGAGCTCTCAAGACGGTGAAAGGGGAGGGACGTGGTGACCATGGGGCGCATTCACCATGGAGGGTGAAACCAGCAACCAGCTCTGAGGGTTTCAGGAGGGATGAGGGAGGAGGACAGTGGAGACAGGGGATGTGTCCTGCACCCTGAAGGTGACAGGGGCATGGAGAAAACCAAGGTAACGGCCAAAGGAGAAAGGAAAATGACAATGGGGTTATTCCCCGAAGGAGTCAGGAAGGGTAGCACCAGGCAAGTCTCTCGATGTGAACACTGATGACACCTGAGTCGGATCATTCTTTGTCCCGGGGCCGCGTCCTGCGCCCTGCAGGATGCCGAGTGGCACCCGTGGACTCCTCCGAGAGATGCCCCCTTCCAGGACTGACAAGAAAAAATGTCCCCAGACACTGCCCAATGGCCCCGAGGGGCAAGCAGCTGGCCGCTGAGATCACTGCACTAACTAACATAAACACGAGCAGAGGACTCACTGAGAACGTTCGTTCTTCCTCTCCTTGGAGAAATCCTATCATTCCAGAGAAAGACCGATGAAACGCTACTGTTGCCACAAATCCTCAACTTAAAAATTGCGAGAGAAAATCCACACAATTTAAACAACTGGAACTATGGAACACACTGCCAGCTAACGTCGGTGAAAATGCCGCCATTTCTTTTTTTTTTTATTACAGTTTTTTAATTTGAGCGAGAGAGGGGGAGAGAGAATGAGTGGGGAAGAGAGGCAGAGGGAGAGAGACAGAGAATCTCAAGCAGTCTCCGTGCAGAGCCCGACACGGGGCTCGATCCCACAGCCCTGGGACCGTGACTTGAGCTGAAATCAAGAGTCAGACGCTCAACAACTGAGCCATCCAGACGCGCCACAGAGTCATTGCTTGACAACGGTTCTGCTCTTCTATCAGAGCTCGCTAATGTTTCTGGTCTCGTGACCCACGGGGACGGTGTGATTGGGAAGTTCATGCCTCCAGTCCGTTGGAAACATCTTGCTCCTAAACAGGAAGCACAGGGGCTCCTGGGGGGCTCAGCTGGCTAAGCGTCTGACTCTTGGTTTCAGCTCAGGTCATGATCTCATGGTTCGTGGGTTCAAGCCTGGCTTCGGGCTCTGCGCTGACAGTGTGGAGCCTGCTTGGGATTCTCTCTTATCTCCCTCTGTCTCTGCCCCTCCCCTGCTCTCTCTCTCTCTCTCTCTGTCTTTCACACACAGACACACACACACTCTCTAAAACAAAATAAACTTAAAAAAATAAACTGGAAGCACGAACTCTTAAATCAACAGGCAGAATCCTGTGAACATCACGACTGTTCCAGCAAGGGGGACAGATTTGCCACAGGGGGGGAAATGGTTTGCTTTCTCCTGAACCATGGTAAGACAAACCAGCTTCCTCCCCTGATAAATGATCACCCAGTCTGTTTTCATGCAGCGGGCGTAAGCTGGAGGTTTTACTTGACCTCCCTGATGAATGAAGAGATTGAGTTCTGGGAGTGGGGTTTAAATCCAACGTCCGTAACTTGTTCGGGCTTAGTAAACCCTGGAAAAAGTTATGCTCGGTCTCAAGAAGAGCTCAGTTCGTTTCAAGAAGTCTTTATAACTGAGCTTTTGATAAATATTTGATGACAGTATAAAGCAGCTCTTTCTCCCACGACCCAAGTGATTTCTGTGAGACGTCTCCAAATATTTAACCGACTTCCAGGGACATGGCAGTAGACACATTGAGCTCCCGGAACACATCTTGCGAGCCGTTTGCTTTGGAAATTCCACCAGCAAGGAACCCTGCTTAAGTACATGCGTCTTTACTGAGGTTGTTTTGTAACTCAAGTGCCTGTTTGGTAAACACCGAATTTTTTTAGGCTGAAATTAACGTACACCTTGCCTCCTTCCTTGACCTCTCTTCTCTCCTCCCTTCTCTTCGTCCACCCAGCAAACATTCACTGTGCCCCTGCTGTGGTGGTATCTACCTCATGCTGAAGGTTTACAACCACTGCCCAGGAGCTGTTCTCCCACTTGAGGCCCCTGGGAGATCCCCTGAGGTCTGTCCTTTCTCTGAAGGGAACGTCCACTGTCGCCCCGGTGAGCCGATTGGCACGGCCTGAAGATCGGCTTGCGCCTGGGGCGACACTCGAGTGTCCGGAACCTGTCAGAGGACACCCCTGGGACTCACAACGTCCCAGTGTGAACCCAAACCCCGAGGCACGAAGAAGGATTTATGGAAAATGGCCTGGCTGCTAGGCCATCTGTGGACCCGTCTAGACTCAGTCAACTCACATTCACTGTTTTCCACCCACCTCACTTTACAGAGAAAGTATTTTACTAAAATGCACATTAGGGGATGTTCTAGCAAGCACCCCCCCCCAACCCCCATCACGTTTTAAACCATTTTCCATGAGAAAGTTAGTTGCCAAGCACACGGGTCACTCAGACCCACTGTCATGGTTATGAGGGTCCATACCTGACGTGGCCCGGTTTTCAAATATACTAATGGAGGAGTGACAGTAAGATCGTCCGTGCGGACACTGGAACGCTGACCTTGTGCCAGCTGCTGGGAATTCTCGAAGGCTACATAGCAGCAGTGTGCCTGAAGGTATTTAATCCTCACTCTGAGTCCCGTGAGGGACTTTCTGTCTTCGTCCCCACCGTGCAGATGGGGCAAGGGAGGCCCCGGATGCTTCCTAACGGGTAGGAGCCGCACAATCAGGCTTCCCCGCCAGGAGTCTGAGTCCGGGGCCCTGTCGTAGCAGCTCTGTCGACTTGCCCCCCACCCCGTGTGCATCTAGAACGCGGTGGGAACTGCGCCATTGGCATTTTATGTGTCAGCCTCGAATCTTCGCATCTTTGTGTTTCCTTCCACTTTAAAACATTTTGCGCTGCACTCAGTTTCGTGAGCTTCCTTGGGGTAGATTTACGCAAAATATGCACAAACATGTGAACAAACAGGTAAGCAGTTTTCCTTGATAGCCTTGACGGTAAATGGTGGCAGGTGGGTTGGATGATGAGCCTAAGAGATACTCAGCTGACGGAGAGCTATCACCGGGAAGTCGTCACAAATGGTTCTGGAACTGCCCGCCACCCCCGTGGACAGCTGAAACCGTACTCGGTATCTTCGAGCACGGACGGTGCATCCAAAACTAACGTTAGTATTCCATGTCCTACGAGACAGCTTTTCTTCTTGACTCTCCTGCTTTGCCGATGGCATCATCAGCGGCAGATCCCTAAGTCGGAAACCTGAGACGCTGGCGAGCCTGGCCTTCTACGCCCCCTCCACCGCGGCCCCTCAGCTCCCAAGTCCGCCTCGCATGGGCACACTTCTGCCATTCACCTCTTCCTTTATTTTCCCCAGGACCGCGGTTTACATCCTGACCACCACTTGTCCGAATGTAGGAAGTTCCCGAATTAACTGTCGGTGCTTTGGAATCAGGCAAAACTAGGTCCAGCCCCAGGTTCTATAACCGTTAGCTGTGTGGCCTTGGCTAAGTCACTCAACTTCTCTGGGCATCAGTTTCCTGGTCTGTAACGGGACAAGAACTACCTATCTCTCAGGGCTGTGGGTAAGGTGAAATGAATTTGTTAGATGGATGCAGCCTATATCCTTGGGGCTCAGGATTTATTTAGTTTCTTTCATGATGGTTTAGAGAAGCAGGTCACCCTGACGTGAAAAACATCGAGGAGGAAAATGTCAGAAACTGTCTCATGCCCTCGTTCAGAACCTTCTCCCTTCGAACACACTGGGCATCCTACGGGGATGCCCGGCTTTGACAATGACCTAAAAGTCTGCCATTTGCAGTGTCTTTGAGACTCTCGGTGGATATAGTGAAGATCAGTGGTTTAGTTTCTTTCGGTTTGCAGCTTCCTGTTAGTAGCACGAAGGCAGGAAGAGATTTCACTCTGCTTACAACACATCACGGTAGCTTTGGTGTTTGTACAGAAATACACAGCATTGGGTGCCGCTATTCATTTCAGCAGAGACCCGAACTGTTTTCTACTTTCTCCAGTAAAGGGAACTATGGTTATTAGTCTCAAGGTGTGCTTTAGCTACCAGGAGCCCGGCAGCAGAGGGTCTCAGAGCGACTCCCCGATTCTCCCGTGGTCAACCTGGCAGAGACCCCTTGCTGTGGATGGACGTTTGCACCCCCGAGAAATTCCCATGTTGAAGCCTAATCCCCAGGGTGATGGATTAGGAGGTGGGGCCTCGGGTTAGGTCATGTGGGGGGAGTCCTTGTGAATGGGATTAGCGCCCTCACTAGGAGGGGCTGGGGACAGCTGGCTTCCTCTCTATGCCTTCCGCCAGGTGACACACAGCGAGAAGACAGCCACCGGAAGACCAGCAAGAGGGTCCTCGCCAGACATCTCACCTGCTGGTGCTTTGGTCTTGGACATACCAGCCGTTGGAGCTGTGAGAAGTAAAGGTATGTTGTCACCCAGTCTATTGGCAGTTGCTAGAGCAGCCTGGGCTGACCAAGACTGTCTCCGGTTTTCCCAGACACTCTCCACGTCACCTGGCATTGGAATCGTTTGCACACATGCCTTTCCCGGACTGTAAACTTCAGGGAACGCTTGCCACAGTGGGGAAAGGAAACACCTGCTGGATGTCCCACGAGCTCAGTAAAACCTAGAACAGCCGAGCCTGAGACGGAGCTATTAACCTGAGTCACTGGATGCGGATGGGAAACGTTTTTTCTTTGCTTTGTTGGCAACTCAGTTTTGCTAATACGCTGGATGCGCGAGTGTAGGCATCTCATGGGCTGATCGTATGGAGCCTGGGAACTCATCTGGGGGACGGGGGGAGCCAAATAAAGGAGACACGCTGGCGCCCTCCGCAACGGTGTCTCTATGGGGTGAACTGGGCAAGAACCAGATGGAGCCAAGGGTAGTGCTTAGTAACTACCCTCAACCTGCCACTCTGGGTCCACTGCTGAGTTTGTTGGCATATAATAAATAAAAATACTAAATTCATTTTAAAATGATTGTAAAATCAAGTAGTTTTTACTTACAACAAATAAAATAATTAAATAGACTAAAAAGAGACTAAGAATACAAATGCTTTCTAAAATTTTGAAAAGCACCAGTGCTCACTCCAGGGTGAAGAATAAAACCTCCCTGCCTCCTCCTGCTTCTCTGCTTCTTCCCTCCCCTGTATTTTCTGGAGCAACGAATTATTTCCTGTCAAAGTGGTGCCAGCAATTGGTATCCATCTACTTGAGATTGTGAATGAGAGCTCGTGGTTTGGTTTATCACAGCAATAATATAATCCAAGCGTGAATCTGAATGCAAAGTTTTCATTCTTGTGTTTTTGTTTCAACCTATTTAAGTTGTCAGTGATGTTTCTCTGAAAAAGATCAGAAGCATTTATATAATGGCTACGGCCAGAGAAACCCTGGTCATTGACTAGGCCACGAAGGATGGTCTTCATAAACCACAGAGCCCCTCGGAGGTCGAGGAGGCGAGGCTCTAGAGTGCAGCAGAGGGAATGGGGCAACAGGGAGTCGTGGGGAGTGTGGCAAACTGAGAACACGCTCAAGTCTAAATGAAGCAGCTGCTTCTACGTTCCAGCCGATGGACTCTGTCATCGGGGATGAAGATCAGGTAGATAATCTACCAGTTTTCAGGAGAAGCCGGAAATGATAATTTTTTGGTGAAATGTCCTTTTTCTAAAAAAAGGACTCTGTAAGTCAAGAAAAACACACTTGGGACCACAATTTGCTGTCAGGGTTTACCGTGCAAAGGCCATGGCATGGAACAAGCAGGAGGCTTTGCACCTGGGTGTCCTGCAAGCAGGTGAGGTCCTGGCAGGTGGGGGCGGGGTGCCGGCTGCTGACTTCCGTCCCTTGACGCCTACTTGTCAGGCGCGTGTTCACGGAATCACGAGTGGGGTTAGCACGCCAGCCTGTTCCCAGTCTGACGTTTCGTCTCTTGACAAATGCCTGCTTCTTTTAAAAACAATCAGTTGTGATGCATAATGCAACCGACCATTTTGTCACGTTGCCTTTCAGCTTAAAATCAGAATGTACCGTTTCATTTAAAAAATCCAAACAAAGGCGGTCAGCCCTACTCTGACCAGGTATTGACAGGCTGCTATGCATCCGTTTTCCCAATGGAGAAGTTATGCTGCCCCTCAAGTAGAAAATGAGGAGGTTTTCTAGTCTTACATGTAAGAGCTCGATTTCAAAAGGCTTTTACCCAGATAACTCTGCCTCTTTTGGGATTTAACGAAAGCACATTAATCCTTGATGAACCCAATATATTTTGCAAATCGAATGTCTCTTGTTGCCAAACTAAATGTTTGGCCAAACAATATGTAGCAAGGTTTTTTGGCTTACAATGAGGAAAACAAGTAGGTAGGTTACAGGTGGGTTACAAAAGGCAGAAGACATGTTCATTTCAAATATCTACATTGATATTTATCAAGTGTTATCCCCCCACACCAATCAAACGTAATGTGCTTTCCCTGGAGCAGACTTTCACTGCACTTCAAAATATTTCTAGGATGACCTTACCAAGATCTAATTAATGCCCGAAATAGAAATAGCTCATATGGAGTACATTCTCTGCAGGGACATGACGACATATCATATTGCATTTATGTCCGAAACCCTCGTAGCTGTTCTGTTGGAGGGAGCGATAGTAACAATATGCAAAACAGTGTACAAGTCACAACTGTATTACTATGGCTTTTAGCATTTTTATTACCTACTGTGGCCAAGGAGTATTTTGCATATTAATGCAGTCTTCCCAATGGCCTTATGAAATGGGCACGCTCCCCATTATGTAAGGACACGGGAGCGCAGAAAGCTTAGCTACTGCGCTAAGTCATGAGTGGCCTCACTTGAGACTCACGTTCTTTTCCACTCGAGCTTATCGACAGGGGTGACCGGTAAGAAGTTGGGAAGCAGCCCAGGGGTGGCTAAGAAGGCCAGTCTGGTGGGTGCGGTTGATGAAGGCAGGAGGGAAGGGGCAGGTGGGACAGGAGAGGTGGGCTAAAGTGAGGCAGGAAGCAGCAGTGAGTGACGGGCACAGACGTGAACGTGGCACGGGAGGGGTGGTGAAGGAGCCCACGAGGCAGCAGCAGAGCTCTGGACCAGCAGGGGAGCCCTGCCCCAGGGTTGGCAGCCCAAGTCTGTCGCTGCTCTCTCCGTGACCTTGGGCAAGTTACTTCACTGCTGTGCCTCAGTTTCTCCTTCTCCATCTGTAACATGGATGGTTGGCAGGGGGGATCTCTCAGGCTTGTCAAAAGTAGACTCAGGAGGCATTTTGCGAGTGTTTGGAAACGTCAGGGGGAAGAAGGAGAGGGTTTGGATTGGGAGTGGCAGGTGTGCGAAACAGGGAAGGGAGCCACCCACTGTTCTGGGAGGTTAGGTGGGCGCCTTCTCCGTCCTCCGCCAACGAGCCGGAGTAGTCGCCATGCACACCGCCCCCTGCTGGGGGTTTTGGGGACGCCGCCTACGACAGGGCTCTACGATGTGGATGGTGGATAAGAAACGCACTTTTGCAAGAAAGCTGAAAGTGATACGCTGCCCGTGGGAGGCAGGGAAATGGGCTCTAGACACAGGACGTCAGAGGAGGCACAGTTCCTCAGGTCAGGGCGCAGGACAAGCTTCCGTGAAAGTCGGAGCTTTGCCTCTGTGGATGGTGTCTTCAGTACGCGTGGGATGACTTGGAGAACTAGTGGAGACGGGGCTCTCCAGCGCCATCCTCACAGACACAGGGGATGGCTGGGGCCCCGTTTTGGGAGGAGGGGGATGGGAAGAAGATGAGGGGGTTAGAACTGGCTGTCCCTGGAAAGCTGGAATGGTAGGTCCGGCCCCACGATCAGGGTGGCAGGTGACGGTTTTGGCAGGGGCTGAATCCGCAGAGGGGATGGATGGAGACCCCTGACTGAGAGCAGCTGTCAGGGCAAGAGCAGGGACAGTGTCCCAAAGGGATGGACCACGGGCAGGTGACAGACAAGGGGACTTCTAGGCGAAGGGGGCCATCAGCTCTACCGGACGCCGCAGGCAGGACTTCAAGAACGAGCGGGAGGAGTACACAACCCGGCTGGGGCTCTGGAATGTGGAAGTGCTTCCTGCTCTTCAAGAGTGGGATTTCTGTTGTTGGTATTGGGGGGGGGGGGGGAGGGGAAGGGGAAAGATAAAGGCGGTGGATGCGGGCGATCAGTCCACAGAGTGTGCCCGAGGGAAAGGAGAGACGTCGTGGGCTGCAGGGCCGGGGTCTGGAGGAGGCAGAGTCAGGGAAGACAGGCAGACGCGTCAGGCTTTACGGGACGGGGGAGG
The DNA here is from genome assembly GCF_028749965.1 of Puma concolor. NCBI lineage: Eukaryota > Metazoa > Chordata > Mammalia > Carnivora > Felidae > Puma > Puma concolor. Next base: position 6,015,872 of record NC_141667.1, on the reverse strand, counting down.
ATGCGCCCACCCCACACGCTGAATGCTGAGTGGGTCTACACCAGCGACGCCTCTGAGAATCTCCGCGCTGAGCCCCACAAGGGATCAGAAAGCGGCTACCGGTGAGCTAAGGTCTGGACTGGGCGTGATCAGGCCAAGTGCCCTAAATGACTCCGAGAGAGGGGGTCAGCTGGGGAGGCCTCAGAATCAGGGCCCAGATGACAGGAGGTGAGTGAGGCGCCCCCCTCAGGCACAGAATTTAAGGAGGCACCAAAAAGGTCAAGAGTCATGATAAATGACATCCTAATGCAGTATTTTAAAAATAAAAATGCAGAAAAATCCAGAAGGAATGTAACAAAATTTTAAATAAAGGTAAGTATGTGGTGTGAATTGTGTCCCAACCCAAATTCCTATCTTGAAGTCTTAAAATCCTCCCCACTAAGAACTTTTTCTTTCTTTCTGTCTTTTCTTTCTTTCTTTTTCTTTCTTTCTTTTTCTTTCTTTCTTTCTTTCTCTTTTCTTCTTTCTTCCTTCCTTTTTCCTTCTTTCCTTCCTTTTCCTTTCTTTTCTTTCCTTTCCTTTCCTTTTCTCTCTCTTCCTTCTTTCCTTCCTTCCTTTTCCTTTCCTTTCCTTTCCTTTCCTTTCCTTTCCTTTCCTTTCCTTTCCCCTTCCTTCCTTCCTTCCTTCCTTCCTTCCTTCCTTCCTTCCTTCCTCCCTCCCTCCCTCCCTCCCTCCCTCCCTACCATGTGAGGGCACAGTATGAAGGGGGCCATCTATAAGCAGGAAGAGATGTATCCTGCAGAAACTTGATCTGGGACATCCAGCTTCCAGAACTGTGGGAAAATAAATGTCTGCTCTCTGAGCCACTGAACCTGTGGTGTTCTGTTATGGTGGCCCCCTCGCTGACTGAGACAGCTAAGTTCCGACAGCGCCTTGCTGAACACCTTAGAGGCTGAGGCAAAAGGGCTATATACAAGATTTCATGTTATTTTTTTTTAATGGTTAACTTTTCCCACGACACTAAAGGTGTTAAAAAGGTATAAGTTTGCTTCCATAAAGCCAGGAAGATAAAATTATCATTAGTTCTGTTGTTGGTATAATTAAGGTACTAATTGGTATTAAAATAGTGTTATACATTTCCATACCTATATACTCCACAATTTCCCAATAGTTTTGTCAGCACTTTAATATTCTGTCAGTAAAAATCCAACCACTAGAAACATACGCTACCATTTATACAGGGCAACGCGTTCTTCCTTTTGCCTTTGGCACCAAGATGGCTTGGAAGGATACTGCTTAGAACCCAAGATAAGATTCTTCTGAAGTTTCTTCTGCTGCCATTTTACTTTTCCTTATTACTCAGGTAATGCCCACCCGTTGCGAAATAATAACCTGGGAGCAAAAACCCAAGGAGAAGAGCAAATGGGATACGTGTTACCCATTCCCCTGGAAAACCGCTAGCGTTAACTTTGAGTCAGATGGTTCGCCTTCTAGTCTCGGCCCATGAATACTGAGGAAAAGAGCAGGAGCTCTGCTTAGCATGCCGCTGTCCCTCTGTCCCTCTCTCACTCCATCCGGTCTGTGGGAGGCGCGGGAGAGGGCGAAGCGGCTCCGGGCCCAGCCCTTCCTTTCTCGGGGGGGAGTCGGCCTGCCTACAGCAAGCTGTGCTCTGGTAAGTTCTGTTCCTCAGATGCACCCACCCCTGCCTCACAGCAAATCTGTGCCGGTGCCATCAGGGAGCCCGCTGTCCTAAAAGGAAGGAGGGGGTCTTGTTTATTGAACTACAGTCTACATAAGCATATCTACACATCCACAGACACATACATACACACAGAAACAAAACACAACATAAAAGAAAACCCTCTCAAAACTACAGTTAATTGAAGATAACTCAATTTTGCCCAAGCAAATTTCTAAGTGGTCAGCTTGGTTTTTAACCGCATTGGTTCTTTTTTTTTTTTTTTTTTTTTTACTGTGTATTTATTTTGAGGGAGAGCACAAGTGGGGGAGGGGCAGAGAGACAGGGAGACGGAATCCCAAGCAGGCTCCACGCTGTCAGCACAGAGCCTGATGTGGGGCTGATCTCACAAACTCTGAGATCATGACCTGAGCAGAAACCAAAAGTCAGACACTTGACCACCTGAGTCACCCAGGTGCCCCTTGGTCACGTTTTACAATTTTTTACTTATTTTTTTTAATGTTAATTTTTAAGAGACAGAAACGGAGTATGAGTGGGGGAGGGGCAGAGAGAGAGAGGGGGGCACAGAATCTGAAGCAGCCTCCAGGCTCTGAGCTGTCAGCACAGAGCCTGACGCGGGGCTCGAACCCATGAACCGTGAGATCATGACCTGAGCTGAAGTCAGATGCTCAACTGACTGAGCCACCCAGGTGCCCTGACCACATTGTTTTTATTTATTTTACTTATTTAAAATTTTTTTTAATATTTATTTATTTTGAGAGCCAGAGCAGAGGAGGGACAGAGAGAAACAGAGAGAGACAGAGAGAGAGAGAGAGAGAGAATCTCAGGCAGGCTCCAGGCTCTGAGCTATCAGCACAGAGCCCCATGCGGGGCTTGAACTCACTAACAGTGAGATCATGACCTGAACTGAAACCAAGAATTGGACACTAGACCAAGTGAGCTACCCAGGTGCCCCTTGGCCACACTGTTTTTAATCAAAAGACCAGGGGCCATCTTTTAATAAGCCATCTTAAAATAAACCACTCCAATCTACTTTCTTGAAGATTTATCTGGAATCAAGCAGCGACCAGATCTTTTTTTGTTTTTTTTTTTTTTTCCTATCCCTGTTGACCGGAGAAAGGGGTTCTGTGACCGGACCCTCAGAAGCCTCTGGATTTCTCATCTTTTTTCACAGGATCTTAATCACGGAGGCTTAGGTTGTACACACAGTACAGTTTATGAGTTAGCGTGTGGCCGTTCTGGCTCCAGGGATGATCCGTGGGTGGAACCAAGGCTCAATGTGCCGCGTACCAGACACATCCGTACCTGGGTATGCTCCTGGCTGGGCACGGCGCTCAGACCGGTCGCGGCCATATACGTGCTGCCGATGGTCTTAATCTTTTCAACTCCACTGAATTTCGGCTTGGACAGCAGCTGTGAAGCAATGACAACTGTTCAGTTACTCAGTTGGGTGCAGTGTCTAAAGACATTCTCCAGTTCTAGTTCACGGCGATAGGAATATGAACGATTCCAACTGCTGCTTATTCACATTGCGACCTCGGGCTTTGCCGAGAAAGAACGCTTTATACACTCCACGAAGAGCGTTGTCCTTGGAAGGAATTGCAGCATAATGATATGCTTCCAATTAGCATGAATTACCTTTTAATCTGCTAGGGAAGGAACCGGGATAAATTATGATGCAAGCGATAACAGTCTCAAATAAATTTCCCATCTCTGTGTTTAAAAGGCCAAACACAAAAGTATGATTCAGTGAGGGAGGTCTTCCCTGCATGGCGAGGGTGATTTATGACCACTTATGGTGCCGAGAACTGGCTTTTGCGTCTGAGCTCTAGATGTAAAGGGAATAATTATCTAGGATGGCTCTCCCCATCAGCTCTGACCCTAACACTTCTTGTCCCGGTTTCTGGTACCAGTTACCAGCTCCCACTGCCTATTCCCCGGCCAAGTACATTAGGACTTGGGTTGGGATGGAGAAAATGTAAAAATAAGAGCAGAGGCTATAGGAAAGAGAGCGAAGGGGTGAGAGAGGAAGGGAAGGAGACTCTGGGAGGTTCTTTATCTGCTCATGAGGCCAAAGGCACCAACTGAAGGCTGGGGACATCTTCCTGACCTTTTGTCAGCACTCCTGCTTTCAGAAGGGATTCTTTCAAGATTCCATGTCAGAGGGTCTGAGGCAGATTAGCAAATGCCTGTACCTCATATCCATGAGCCAATCCAACCCAAAATAGCCCTGCCACTCACCCACCCGTACTGGCGAGCATTTATTTCACTGAGGGGCAGCTGTAGCCAATAGGCCACTGTTTCTCACCAGGAACCTGGCATAACCATGGGAGGCACTAGTTGTCATTACTTCGCCATAGGTCTTGAGTCAATCTCACGCTGACAATGGTGATAAAAGAGAAATGCACAGGTCACACACGACATTTAGAAGCTTGGCCTGCAAACATCACGTTACGTAAATAATTTCGTCACGGTATTTCCAAGTTCCATGAATCCTGATGAACCTCTGTTCATGGATGTCAATTTTGCTATATTTTGCTTGATATTTATAAGAATGATGTAGCAGCAACATCCTTAAAACCACTGGTGTGTTTGTTCTTATCAGCAAACAAAACACGTTATTCTCCATGTAGGCAGAATATTGAAAATTGAAAAATGATACGTATTTCAAATTACGAAACATATACTGTGTCCCTTCTCAAATATATTATCCCTCATCCATATTGCTTTTTCAATAACAGAGCGTATCATCCCTGCACAGTTCAAGTTGATATCTGACCTTGGAGTATGCCGAGAGAGACACGCCAGTCATCTACTATGATAAATACATTCATTATTTCTTTTTGTATCAACCGATAAGCAAGTATTTTCCTTGGAGTTCAAGCCTTTTGAGAAAATCCGCCAGCAAACTGGAAAGACATTTTATTGATACCGACTTTGGTACCGGTTCCTAGGGAACACACTACCTCACAAATAAAATATATCATTTCTTCAAAATCAGTCAAGGACCATAACAGAGCAAAAGGCTTTAATTTTCATCCAGCCACCAATAATTACACCAGGAGACGTGCATTAAGACACGCCACAGGATCGGACTAACTTCAGATGGGATGGCCACCAGAATGCCGAAGTGTGGGACGGGGGCCACCCTGGCCTGTCAAGGGTAACTCTCGGGTACCTACATCATCAAAGTCGGCGATGATCTCGTTCAGGAGCCGAAGGCATTCCAAGCCCTCCTTGTTCACATCCGATTCTGTGTAGAATTCCTTGAAATCCGGAATGGAAGCAAACATGACACAGACACAGTCGTAGGACTGGTGGTACAACTCCTGCCCGGGAGGAAAGCGAGAGCTGAGCACTAGGAAACCTTGCAAACAAACATGCTCTTAAGACAAGTGTTTCTTTATGTGGGGATTGGTGAAGAAATCACCCGGTGCCCCCCTGCATGTGCCCCCAAACCAGCCCCTGGCCCATTCCGGACGCCGGCCATGACGGCAGGTGAGGGCTTCTAAGGAGCAGGATGCAGGCTGAGCCCTCAACACAGTGTTTCCACTGCCACTAGCAGCCAGTAGGAGGTGTCCTTCTGGCAAAACTTCTCTGCCATCGTTGCCTTCGACGATTACAAGAGATCACAGACTTCTGGCTTCAGAAAGAAATGTCCTGTAAGCAACTGAAGGCCAACAAAACAATCTCCCAAACTACTATACTAAAATGCCTAAAATGACTACATTGTCATGGCTACATCCTTTGTACTGAGGTCTTTATGCCTGTTTTTCTTTAGTGTCTCCTGAGAGGAGCTCCTCAAGTTACCTCTTAATTACCCCAGAAAGAACCGACGACACTCCCTGGGTTACTTATCCACATCGAATCAAACGCCAACTCTATGTTTATTCAAGATAGGCTTTTGCTGTTAAATACAAAGAGGCTCATACTTCTGCATCCATAGACATGAATAAAATTACAATGTCTTCTAAGTACAATTTTAAGGCGTTTCCATAGTTTTTTTCAACACACAGTGAAACTTTGAAGTTCAGTGAAGGTTTGAGAAAGGAAGGGTTGTTATGTGGGCAGAGAGGCTGGTCCTGGGTGTGAGGACCTGTCCCCCCACTGGCGCTGGCTCATCAGGGCCCTCAGGTGGCATGACGTGGGCAGGAAGGCCAGGCGCCACAGTGGGTGCAGGGAAACGCTCCCTCCGCCGGGAAATATGAGGAGAGTTCTGTCAAACAAGATGGCCGCCCTCAACGCGGATGGAAGAACGCAAGTCACTGGCGCTTCCTGTGCGCCTGGCAGGGTGAGGCAATCCACTCTGCATGAACGTTGTAGTGAGCTCTGCTCTCTGAGGCACCAGACGAATCCCCCCACTGGGAGAGCGCACTTCGGCAGCACCGTAACTCCCAGGTTTGGTGGCCTCTCCAAGGAGCCGTTCTTCCCCACTGAGGTCTCCTCACAAACACAGCAGGCCAATGGCGGCCCATGGACGGTCACAACCACTTCCTGGAAAAGCTAGCCTCAAGTCAGCTTCCTGTTCTCAGGGCCAGCCACCCGTAATGCCTTCTGCGACGACCTCACAATCTCTATAAAACACGCGAACGACAGAACCAAGGGTTTTCTTTTCCACTCTGCTCTCAACATGGTTGCGCTGGCTCACCGCGCAGACCTGTTCTTTGTCCGAGAAGCTGCTGCTCTGAACACTCATATCCTGGGAAGACAACCTGCGACACAGATGACTGTCAAGTTGCAGGGCCTGGCAATGCTAAGCCGGGGAGTCAGGGTTTACCGGGAGACAACCCCCTAGAAGCCCCTGCTAGTTAACGATGCCAGTTTTTTAAGAGAAGTATGAACTTCATAGACTTCCCTATTCTTTTTTTTTTTTTTTAAGTTTATGCATTTATTTTTGAGAGGGGGGTAGGGGCAGAGAGAGAGAGAGAGAGAGAGAGAGAGAGAGTCCCAAGCTGTCAGCACAAGAGCCCAGTGCAGGGCTTGAACTCAGGAACCGTGAGATCATGACTTGAGCTAAAATCAAGAGTTGGACGCTCAACCGACTGAGCCACCCACGTGGTGGCCCACTGACTTCCCTGTTCTTAAGGAAAAGGAGCGTATCTGGCAAGACAAGGAAATGTTTTCTGCACCTTGCATGTCCCCACTGTCTGTGGATACTGGCCAGAGTGACCGTCTGGGGCACGATGATAAAAATAAGCTCGGGAGCGGTCAGCACTGACTCAGTGCCTGCTGACTGACGGGGGCAGCTGTCAACACTCCACAGGAACTAACTTGCCCCCGACGACGATCCTATGAGGCCGGCACTCTTACTTCAACGTACAGATGCGGAGACCGAGGCAGAGGGCAGTTACAGTACTTGCCCAAGGTCACAGTTACCAAGTCTGATGCAGAGTTCCCTCTTACAGGTGCTACACTTTACCCTTGAACCTGGATCTCCTGATGACCGCAGGCCATGCTGTCCAGATGCAGGGGCGGTGGGGGCCTCGCCCCACGTGCAGGTCATGTCGCTTTACCTCTCTCCTTTCTGTGGGGGTCCTTAAGGGTGTACAGGAGTGGGAGACGATGAAATTGCCAGACTGGACCGACTCGCAGTTCGGATGAGGGTCCATTTGAACTGCACTGTGTTGGGGTCCAATAAAATCAGGTCTATGTATTGGAAGGGGTCTGATGTGTTATCTCATTCCACTGTCCACAAACAGGAATGCATGGGACAGTCACCGGTGGGTTTTCCGGCCCTGGGGTGAGCTCCAAGCCTGCGCATCATTTTTGAAAAGGGCCATGGGTTATTCTGCTAGGCAGCCTTGGTTAGGAGTCACAGGCTGAATGACAAAGTAGAAGGTTGGGGGAGCCGGATGATGCACCAGGGCTCCCAGCAGGCCTAGGGGCCAGGACTAATCTCTGGAACCCTGGTCAGGCACTTTGCAGGTGGTGAGTGCTGCTGGGGGCTTGGGCTACAAACTGCTCACCCACTCTCTCTCTAGATCAGTTTCCTGGGACCTTCGTTGAAACACCAAGGATGAGTGTGGACCTCTGCCCCCCCGCCCAGTCCCTGATTCAGCCTCGAGGGCTACTCCTGAGAAACAGGGAAACTTCACCAATGGGAAGCTTCATAAATTCTCTGGAGCCAGGGAAACGTGCAAGGCTTAGAACCATACCCCAAACTCAGGTCTTTGGGTTGGTCTTGGGGCCAGAGTGGACCACAAGCCGACTGGCTGGTGGTCTGACCTTAGCTCATATTTCCAGAGGATCTGGGCATGGGGGTAGGGCACGTGGGCAGACTCCCAGGAGAGTCTGGAGTTCAAGGTCTAGAGTGAATGACTCTTGTTGGGCACACTGTTGCCCGAAGGGATCACTGCGCTTTGGAGTTGGAAATGAGCTCACGTGTCCTTTCAATGCCTGTTCACATGTCACCACTCTGCCAAAGAAGCTCAAGTAACGAAAACACTATCAGAAAGCCACCGCATCTCTGTGCCCGCTGTCCCTTTTAGTTTGCTGAGTGAGACCAGCTCCTCTCCAACCCAACCTGCCCATGGATGAAGACTTGGGACAACCCCATGACTCTTCCTGTCATTCTCGGGTCCTCCTGTCGATAATTAACGCGCCTGGCTCAACAAGCGGTCAAAGCTCAGGACCTAGCTGGACGTGGGGCTCTTCCCCTTTCCCAGCATGGGCCCACAGGGAGGGGTCTGCAGCGTGGGGGAGAGGGCACGCCTGGCTTCCACACTCTCTACTCACACTTACACTTCCACCCTCCCCAACTCCCTCAGCCAGGCTTTCCAAACCTCCAGGGGTGCAGGACAGGGACAGAAGTGTGTGATGGAGGAGGACGGCGCTCCACTGACTGCGTCATGCTCCCTGGGCACTCACACCGGGTGGTCATTGCCATCGGTGGCTGGAAGACTCCCTGTCGCTTCTTGCATCCCTGGACACCCTGCCCGAGGTTCCCTTGCTGTGCATGATACGCTCCCTTCTGCTTGTGACCATCTCTGCCCCGGGCTCTCGGGATATTGTTGTAGCTTCTCTGCTGGGGCTTGTCCACCCCTCCAGGTGGCTTTGTACAACGGCCATCGCCAACGACCCCATGCCAACTGCCTTTCTCTCGCTCGGTCCCCGAACGACGTTCATCAACCTCTGCTCTCCCAAGCCCCGACAGTCCCATGACATTGCCCACCCGCAGCCCCAACTCTCTTGGCTCAGACACTTCCACCAGCCCCTTCCGTCTGCATTTTCCACTTATCAGGGACCCGCCTGTCACCCGTGTCCCCCAGAGGCAGGTGTTTCCCCGGGACCACTCAGCGACACAAGCACAGGGCACACATGTCAGGCTGAGTAGGTTCTGACCCATTCACAAGGCTGGAGGTGAAGGGAAGATCCCCGGGGGGCTTACGTCTCGCTACGTCCCGTCCAGCACCCCTCTTCCAGCCCCCAGTCCCCTGCCCATTCCTACGCCCCCTGCGAGGGAAGGGGGGAGAATCAAGCAATCAGGTTTCCAGCAGAGCACTTGTAAAGCAAGCGGTTAGCGCCCCCTGTGGAACATGGGAGCTCCTGTCTGTGTCAAAGGCCGAAATTCACTTTAGGTCTGCTTGGCATGCCCTGGAAAATGCTCAGAACTGCCATTCGCACTCAGTTTCCAAACTTCCACATCCGTGATCTCTCCTACGGGTCCATTCTGCAGCAAAGGAGGGCCTTCCCACCTCCCACATTTCCCCCCAATGGACTGTGTGCTCACCATTTAGCATCCTCTTCCCAGCGGTCATCGGATTCTTCATTTACTCAGGGGACTGGCGTAATTCGAAAGCACGAAGGCATCTCTGGAGGTGCTGGGGGCATGCCAGCCTGGCTACGGGGATCAGGGCAGAGGGTCTGTCTGGAGGCGGTGGCGGTGGGGCTCACGGCTGGGAAGGCGGGTACAGTGCGCCCACCTGGTGAATGCCCGCACACCCACAGCGACACCTGTGTCCTGTTTTGATCGAGCCTCAGTTCGCCAGCAACGCGGCCGCCTGGCTCAGAATCACACGCCATTCTCGCCACCTGGCGACTCAGCAGAGGGTAGACTGCAGTGACAAAATGTAGCCTTTTCAACAAGCGATGAAAGCTGGCTTTGATGTCTGCTCAAGAGGCATCTCGAAAGCTCCCGCTACAATAGGGCAGTTTCAAGGGCTCCGTCCCAGGAGCGCAGGGCTCTCTCCCTGAACTCGGATGGCCTGTCGCCTGCGTCTGGCCAAGAACCCTCAGCAGCTGAGGGAGAAAACTGCAGAAGTTCTAAGCAAAGCGAATGCCCTGAGGGAAGGAAGAGGCACCTGAGGCACCCATAAGGGCTCTGCCCACACCCAGGTTTTCGTTGAAGTCAAAGCTTTTAGGGGATGTGATTGTAATTCAATCACGCTTTGCTTCTGAAAAGAAATTCATTTCCTCTGAACATCCACGCGGTGGCCTGGAGAACCAAAGAGTGAAGGAAGGCTCTTTGTTAACATCGGTCCTGGCTTAGGTCCTGTGTCCTGTTCCCAAGGACTGTTCCAGAAAAATGTGCATTGGTAATGTTGGTGGTGGGACTGAAAGGCTTGCTCCTGTCCGCCCCAAGCTCTGAAGGTAACCCGGGTATCTGCATTCGGATGGCGTGGGTGCTCAGCCCTCCCCCCGGAGGAGGAGCCCGGAAGGCGCAGCGGCTGGTCTGAGGGCAAAGGGGTTCCATGGAGGTTTGCCCTCTTCAGGCCCCATAAGGGGCCGGGGGGGTGGGGGGGAAGGAGGCTTCCTTGAAGCTGTGAATAAGTTCCAGTGGGCAGTGACTCTTAAGTTTTGCATACATCTGGGATATTTGCTTAAAAGAAAACTAAGATGGAGTGCTGACTGCCGGCCAGGCATCGCTGTGAAGCTTCGCGTGAGTTGCTGCTCTTACCTTTGGGAACAGCCTCTGAGAGGATGGAGGCCTGAGAAGTGCCAGGGCTGGGGCCGAACCTGTGAGCTCGGCCGCCAAGCAGGGCCCGGCAGGTGGAGGAGAGCTGGCCCGGGGCCCAGGAAAGCCACACGGAGCCCGCGCGGCAGGGATCCCTTCGGGAGGCCTTGCTCGTGGGCGCGGGGCTCTCTCTCGGTCCCCAGTGTCAGCCATGCTCTGGGACCCAGCAGAAGAGGCCCCCCTCCAGGGGACTGCATTTCTCACAACGGCCGAACCTCCTCCCCAGGAAGCCTCGGGGTGCGAGAGGGCTCACGCAGGGGACACGTCCTTGGCCCTGACCCCTGAGGTCCTTGACGTTATCCCCACTGCTGAACAGCACACATGCCATTACTGTGTAGCTGCAGGAGGCTGAACACCATCCGCCTGGCTGGCCTGGGACGATGAGGCCGGGATTATACATGGCTGGTTGGGGAATGGCTTGTCCCCCGAGGACAGTCAGTCGAGGACAGAGGAGTCAGATCGGGACAGGAGAAGGTGGGGAGAGCAGAAGGACGGGCCAGGAGTTTGCTACAGTTCATGCGCTCCAATGAGTCTCCTTATAGTAACCTTGTTAGGAGTCTTTGGGAAACCCGCCCCCCCAAAACCTAACGATCCCTTACTGAGAATCACGGCGGGGCGCTCGTTAGACGGCCGGTTAGCGATTCTCTTTCTTGTTCAGCCGGGCGCCGCGAGCTGTTTTGCATTCAGGATTTTCCCCACGAGGATCACAGCCAGCAGAATCTCCTACACCCCCTCTTTGATCTCCAGCAACTGCACAGCATAACCCTCCCTGCCCAGTGGGCTGCCTCTCCCGGCCGCCCTGACGGCGCAGCGCCCCGTGGGGGTCCCTGAAATTGTTTAATCCGCGAGACTTAGAGCGGCTGCCTGTAGAGCTGCACCCCCCCCCGCCCCCCTGTATTTACCCCAACAGACAAAGACTGGCAGTGAACTATGGAAAGCTACCCCCCAGGGCAGTTGTCTGTTGTCTGACTACATACGGAGAAGCCTGCGGCCCGCAGCGGAGCAGAACGAAGCGGTCATTTCAAGGACTGTCCCCCTGGTCCGAAGCCCCCGATTTCAGATGCGTGCGGCGCTTTACCCTCCTGAGCACAATCAGCAGCGCGAGAGAACACATCTAATGGTGCGTGGGGACCGCGGGGCCCTGAGTGAAAACCCGAAGACCCCTAACGTGGCTGCTGTGGCACCTGGCTGCGGCCGGGAGTTCGAACGGCTCTGGACCTGGAGCAAGTGTCCCTTTTCCTCCGGGCCTGCAGGCTGCCTGGGGCGAGGCGCTGTCTCCTGCAGGCGGGGACAGGCCGTCCTCACGAGCTGCCGCTGGGAGCCCGGGATTACTTCGGGGCCCAACCGGTTCCGAGCACACGCGGGGATGGACTGGCCAGGGAGGGGACCCGCCCCCCGCAACGAGGAACCTGCCTTCTTTAGCTGACAAAGGAGGAAAGAAAGCAGAGGACCGGTTCCATCTACCTGTGCCGATTCCTACATTGTTGCCAAAGAGCCCCCCCCTCCCCAACCACCCGGGCAGAGAGGGAGCACCACAGCCCGGACTCCCACCCACTAGGCCACCCTGCCCCCCCCCCCCCCACTACAGCGCTTCCCCAGGGAGCCCATCTGGGTGGTGAAGGCTACAGGGGACCCTGTGTGCGCCCAGTTCTTAAAATGGCAGCACTGATGAGACGCGAAGGGACAGGTCACCCCTCTCTTGGGAGCACGCGAGAGTTGTGCTCAGCGACGTGGCACGCAGCAGGGGGCCACTCAGGAGGCAGACGAGTCACCGCCAGCTGTGGCACGGGCACCTCCCTGCCGGCTGGGCCCCACCTGTGTGGACGTGGGACTCCGTGTCCGGGAATGTCAAATGCCCCCCGCACCTGGAGGGACGCTCGGGGGAAGCGACGTGTAGGCGTCCCACTCCCCACCCCCTCAAGGCAGCTTGCCAAGTCAGGCACTGCTCTTTCCCTGTTAAGAGCGGAGAGACTGGGCTCAGCCCAGGGACGGAGCAGGCCAAGTCCACGTGACAGAGCCTAGGTGTGGACGGGAGAGTCAAGCCCACGCTACCCCCCGCTAGGTGTCTGCTCCTGACCCATCCTGCCATTCCTTACCATTTTCCAAGAGGGAACTGGGTTCAGGCATTCGCTTAGAGTAAGTCAGACCGACGGGGAAGAACAGAGAGAATCCACGGATTCCCCCAAGTCCGGGGAGACCTCGGGAGACATCAGGAAGGGTCTGCAAGGGGGCAGGGCTAATCCCACTGGCTTTGTCAGGGCTTGAACTAGGCACTCCCCCGGCCAGAATATTCTCACTCCTCCACTCCCCCGCCCCCGCCCCCGCCGACCCCAGCATCCATCCCCCAGCTACTTTCTAGCTCCTTCTTTCCAGTTTCAGAAGCTACCTCCTCATAGTGGCGGCCTGTCTGGGCTCCCGCAGATACGCCGCGAGTGCGCTTGGAGACAAGGGGATGCAGTCCCCCTCTGGGCGATGGGGCCACCCCTGTCCCGTTCATCTCTGTGTCCAGGCCAGGCACCAGCGTGGCCACAGGGCAGGGGCGACAGTAGGCACACGCTGAATTTATGAGCCGGACTGACAGCCAGGCACACAGACAGAAAGATGCTCTTATGTCGCTACCGGGGGCAGATGCTCCTTCTTAACAAGCGCAGTGATTTCGTTATCCGTGGCCAGTGGGTAGACCGGCTGCTGAAGATGTATGGACTTCAGAGAAGAGCGGAAGAAACAGAAAGGTGGGCTCCACAGCCAACCAGACCTCCTGGCGGGACCCCAGGCGGCCTGCCGCACCCAGCACGCTTCCAGTAAGAGGAGGGGGCGATGTCCAGCCCCTCACTCCCTCCCTGGTGCTTTCTAGCCAATGTCAACATTAAATGTGCTATTTGGTGCTCATTCTGTGCTTATGATGCGAGTATTATTACTGCCCCCATTTTACAGATGAAGAAACTGAGGCACTTGAGAGCTTAGGTGCTGTGCTGAAGGCCACTTAGCCGTAACTGGCAGAGATGGGATGTGAACTCTTGAAAGCTTGCTCTGCGGTATTTTCTACTTCTTCTCTTATGATAGAAGGTTGGGGATTTTGAGACCTGGCAGGGACAACCACCAGGCAGTGGGCTCCGAGTCACTCCCTCTGGGGGCCCGGTCCAAGTGAAAATACACCCCCTCCCCGCAAAAATGTGCTACAGGAAAATACCGCTTCAGGCCTTGTCACTTGAGATAGTTTGTACTCTAGTGTCATCAAGGTTGACCTTCTCTGTGTCTGCGATGGCAAACACAGGCCTCTGCTCACAGTGAGAGCTCAGATACGTGTTTCTCACTGTAGACACATCTGCTGACTCACCGTAAGTTAGGAATATGAAAGAAATTTCACGATGTCTCATTTCATAAGCCGTTTCTATGCTAAAACGACACTCCCGTCTTTCCAATTCTAGTTAAATATCCGTTCCTTTAGACGCTCCAAGAAATCCCCATTTGCATCCTCAAGAGAGCAGACTTTGGTCTGTGACCTGATCTTGTATGGACAACTTCTAAACTCTGTCCATCTCCCATCTTTGAAATTCCAAGGCCCTTTACAGGCACTCAGGGAAGTTTCCAGCAATGAAACAGTGGATGTGCGGTATGCATGCCTTAATGGTGCCCCTTGATTCAGTCTCTGTGGTGTGCTGGTAAGGCAGGCGGCCCTTCACACCACGGAGAGGCCACTTTTGTGACTTGTTTGGAAGCCCAGGGCCTCACATGGCACCCTGAGAGTGTCACGTGATGGGGGAAGGAAAGCCAGGAATGATGAATCAACACTCAAGCTAACACGTTCGGAGGTGATTCGAACTCACTATTCCCAGTTGGCCCATCATTATCTTTGAAGAACAGACCAATTCAGGCCAACAGGACACCAGGAGCACTGAGGCGTTTGAAGGCTCCCAGGCCCCCCAGACCCCCCCAGCCGGGACCTCCTCGCCCTGCCCCTGCCCGCTGCCCCAGCGTGCCCACCTCGTTCTTCAGGCTCCGGGCCAGGAAATGTTCGGCCACGTGCGCGGGCAGCACGTTCTCCAGCAGCACGCGGTTCAAGTTCTCCATGGTTTCTATCTCCTCCCGCTCTTTTTTGAACTTGTTCTTCCACAAGAAGTCTAACCTACAGTAATATTCATTCTGTTACAAGAGGACACAGAGGTAAAGAACCAATAGGCATCTCGTCCTGCCAGAGAGTGGAGGTTTTAAAGAGAAAATAAAAAGAACAAAAACAAAACTGAAAACAGAACCCCCACACAGAACTGCCACCCACCCTATGGAGCCCGCTGCTCCCCGCAAATGTCTGTCACCCGACCCCTCACCCGGATCTGCAAAGAAGCAGGTGCGGGAAAGCACCAGCCTCAGGAACAGGGAAACAGGCATGTAAGTGACATGGGTGCTTCTGGCCAAGTTATGTTAATAAAAGGTGCCTTGAATTATCTTTTGAGAAGAGGCATAATAGAACATAAACAATGAAAAAATGAAAAAACGGGAAATACATTAGTAGAAAGAGGGCACTGTTTGATAATTTGCATTCAAAAAATAATCGTGCTCAGGCATGGCACTTTGCCTGTATTATCTAGAAATCAGTTTTCCCCTACTACAAATTCTGTAATTAGAAATTCATTGAAAATTTTGTACTTTTTCATCTGGGATTGCATTGTCCTAAGAGAATGACATTCTGTTTACCCAAACGTTCGTTCTGGTATCATTTAATTAAGACGGTGCCTGCTGCTAGAAACACGCATTCGTGCTTTATGATGTCGCACAACTTAATGTTTTCTTAAAACAGTTTCTTAAAAACTGTTTTAGTTGACATTGTAGAAACAGAGTGGCCTGTTTACTGGCCAAGGTGTCTTTGATTTTGGCATCACGTTGGGTCTCCTGTGATGTCAAGAATTTACTATGGTGGAACAGCCCTTGAAAGAATCTTCCTGTAACAGAAGGACCTAATGGATGAGGCGTATTTTAGCACAGAGACTAACTTCCTGACGAAAACATGCAAAGAAGAAATAAATGATGCAAGTTTGTTTGTTTTATTGGTTTGGCTATTTATACTGATGCAGTACACGGGCACACACATACACACGTGTGCACACACAAGTGCACACACGTGTGCACACTGCACACGCGTGCACGCCTGTGTCCACACATACAGGTGCACACATACACCTGCATGCTCACACATGCACACACGTGCACACACACACGTATGTGCACACAGAGCCTCTTACACAGAGACACACAGGTGCACACGTGCATGCACACACATACACTCGCATGTGCACACACACTCACACACACACAGCCTCTTATGCACAGATGGCAACTTAAAAAGTTCACATTTTGGAACCTGAAAGACCATGATCATTCATCAACGAGACTCGATTCAAGCCATGTGCGATATGCTCAAAAGTTGTTCCTCCTCCTCCTCCGGTGTGAAATTTATTTTTACTTCATATAGAGACATTTTTTAAAAAGATTTCAGAAGAGGTATGTTTAATGTTTGTTTATATTAAATTTTTTACATTAACGCCAAATCTGCCACATTCTGTAACCTACAGAAATCATACTCTGCCCTTGCTGGAAAAGGGCTCCGACTTGGACAACAGATTATTCGGGTTTTGGGGGGTACACCAGTGGTGTGGCCGGTTTTAAACTCAAAGACTACTCAGCAGTCCATGACGGTGGCATCAGGAAGACACGGATACACCCTCGAGACGGACAAAGTGAAACAAGGAGAAGTGGCACAGGGCAGGCAGCAAGCCCAGCGCATGGGTCTGGTGGGGCTTCCGTGAGCCGTACTAGAGGTGGCTCAGGTCGCCTGAGTGATGCCACCGCATCACAGGAAACACCTGGTAAGGCTCCCACTAAAGGAATCGGAGCACTTTGGGACCATCTCCACTGGCCTGAAAGTGACATTTTGCCAAGTCTGTGCATCCCACCTCCCCAGTGCCGTCTGCTGCAGGACCCTCTCCTGAAGGACAAGCTCATTGGAAACTCATGGGGAGGCCCCCAAAGGAAGACCGATGTTTCCATCCCAAGCCAGTCGAATGGATCCAGTGGTGTCCCCCAGAAAGACAGTTCCAAGTCCTCACCTGCAATATGACTGTGACCTTCTCTGGAAATAGGCTCTGCAGGTGTAATTGACTTAAGGACCTCAGGAGGAGATCCTGCTGCATTTAGGGTGGCCCGTGAGCCCAGTGACTATGTCCTTCTAAGAGAAAGAGGGGGATCTGACACAGACACGCAGGGGGAGGCCATGTGGAGGATGCGGCGGAGGGTCAGGGGAAGACACTGCCTCCGAGACTCTGGGTGGCACTTCAAGTAAACCTGCTGAACCTCCGTCCCTACACCCTCACCCATCTCGCCGAGTCCGTCTGGGGCTACTCGACAGTACGCAGAGGGGCAGATTCGCTCTTTGTCTGCTCTGGCAATGGCGAGAGGGGACAGGGAGAGCCTGGAAGAGGCACCCAGGCCATCTCTGGGAGCCTCACTGTTGTGTTTCACACCCACCACGGCCTCAAGGGCAGTTCTTATTCATGCAGTTCTGAAAACAAGCCGGGGAACTGGAGGGGCTGACCTCTTTCTACACGGACAGGGGTGTGGGCAGCGTGTGATTCCCCACACTCCCAGGTTCCGATCTGAAGCCTCGCACACGGTGACCTCAGCCTACCTCTCGGGCCACCAGGCTACCACCTGTCTGGATCCATGTCCTGAACAAGCCCACCTAGAATGCAGACCCTCAATGGCAGCGTGTGGTCATTTAGACTCAGGACAAGTACAGAGAATCTTCCGTTTTCAAAAGAGGCCCTTAAGCTCAGGCTGGCATCCCTGTCACAGCCTGTATTTCAGCACAGAGAGTAGTACCATGCACAGCTCTTGTCCGGGACACAGGCTATGGTTTCAGGAAGGTGTCTTAGATTCCCAGAACGATATTTAGAATGCTAACTTGCTCAGAGAGCAAACATATCACTATCGTTTCAAAAACCATGGTCATGGGCCTGGGGAGTCATCGGGACAAATGACAATGAAAATAAGTGGCAAAATGTCTGTCCTGCTGCTTAAATAAACCACCTAGGGCATAAGTAGCCCTGAGGCCATGCACATTTATGAAACTTAAAAACCTTATTTTAAACATCGGACATTTGTTTATGACTTATGACATACTTGTATTTTTAGAAGAGTATGTAGAAGCACTGTGTCACAGGCTTCGAAGTTCTTGTTAGCCCAACAGACTTGGGACCTTAGTAGATCGCTGACTGAATGATCCCGGCTCACCCTGGCACATTCTCGGTGCGAGCTGTCAAAGAATGATCATCACACCATCACTCCTGTAGGGAGCAGTGACTCTAAGCGTGGACAGTACTTATTGTCACAGTAGTGACAATAAAAGAACTGAATGCGTGTAAGACTGGAGTCATCCCTATTGTGTTAAATTAATGCCCGGCCATAATACTGAACACTTCTTATTGTTCATCTTATGCCAAAGAGTAACAGGTCAAGGGGCAGCCGCTGGATGTGACAACATCTACGTAGAGGCATGTTTATCATCTCAGTGATCAATAAAGAGTTGGGAGAATTCAATTTGATTCTTGGTCCTTAAGATACACTGCTGTGAAGCAATCTGATGACTACAGCAGGAGAAAGTGCAGACGGAACATCCTTGGGACGAAATGGAGAAACAGGGGACCCCACAGAGGGGGCGGCCATGTTTCCGGAGGAATGATCAGCCAGGGGATATTACGCAAGGAAGCCCATTTCGTTCCCATTTTTCACTTCTAATAGGGTTTCCTGAGAGTGGACATGCCTTTTCTCTATGAGTGAGAACAGAAAGCAGGTCGATGGAGGAGAAAGCCAGGTGGCAGGAAACAAATGGAACCAGGAAGAAAGAACAGGACACGGTTCAATGGGTTAATCGGAACGTGCAGACTGTCAAAGCTACAAGCCAAAGGATGCAGAACAAAGCTGTGCCAGGGATGGAGATGGGGTGGGATGGAAGGGAGACAGGGGTCTTCTAGAGCTCTGCATCAGGACAACAATTCAGCTCCTGGGAGACTGGGGTGGGATGCACTGTAGCTCTCAGGGAAGCATGCCGTGGGTGCTCCTTGGAAGAGGACAGTGTTTCCAGGCCACTCGACTGGCAGCCACAGATCCGGCCTCTGCTCTGACTGTGTGACTGTTAACAACTTCCTACGGTTTAACTGTTTAGTGCTGTGTCGATGATTAAATTGGCTTTGCATCTTAGTTGGTTATTTCTCTATATATTGTTCCTTTGCTTTACATCATCCATCAAAGAATTCCAAGCAAACTTTGGTGAAGGCAGAGTGCCTGGCATGCAATGAGTCTATATCCTTTGGGCAATCGTGCTCATGTGCAGCTAGAGAAAGAATATCATCCTTGAAAATCCTGCACCCACAGCCTCTCCTTGGAGACCAGAAGGAGTGGGGAGTGCAAGGAGGCAGTTTCATTCTCATGAAAAAATACAATTTTTGAACAGAGGACTGTATTTCTAGGAATGATTTCAGGTGACGTCAAAGGTATTCATACCCACTTCTAAGAAAAAGAAACAGGCCATCCATTCTGAAATGCAAATAAAATCCCAGACGAGGGGACAGTTTTACAAATAGCGTCAGCTATGGAGGGATCACCTTTGTAGGCTTACAAAACCTACAACGTTATTTTGAGATTTACCAGGAAATGGATTCCCACCTCTACCATTCACCAAGTTTGCCTCTTGCAGAAAAAAAAAAAAAAAAAAAAATGAGAGACCTCTGTCCTTTTGTCTATATTTACGCACGCACACACACGTTTCTCTCTGGTGATCAAATGATTGTGACACATCAGCATTTGTTCGCATGAAAGCAGCTACGGTGCACATCAGCAAAGTATTTTCATTATTATTACTGAATGGACTCTGTTGGTTTTTTTTTTTTTTGAAATTGAGGTAGAGTCAACGTACGAGCAACGTATTATTAACACGGAACTTGGGGGAAGTTATGTGAAAAAGCAGATGTCTTACCTGTCTACCCAGAACAAGCAGTGTGATGAAAAATATAAAGAGAGACACTGAGCCCATGGTCTTCAGGTCTTTCCAAATGCCTGGTCTATTAGAGAACAAACAGACAGACAGACAAAAACAATACAAAACAACATACATACGGCACTTAGAATTTGTATATCAACCAACTTGAGAACCTCCACTGCATGTTCTAGTCCAGCCAAACACACACCTTTCAAATACATCTCCAAGCCCAGATTGCAGCAAAACAAAATAATCCCTATTTTGAAAGCTCAGTAAAAGATCCTTCCAAATTAACATAGATGTGTTACTTTCTACCAAACTCTAACAGACATAAAAGAACAGAGGAACGTGCATCGTAGTATTTTCTTTACGCTTCTGAGATCCATATGGATAATCTGACATTGGATACCGACTTTTGAAGTTACCACTCTCAGAAAGAGACCGTCTTCTAGAAATTAACAATCGTGGGAGGGAGAAAAACGAAGCAGGGAACTTCATTCCACCAGCTACCCTCACCTGCAAATTATATAGTTGCTCATAACTTCTTTGGTAGGCGCTCGGTCTTATGTTCTCTTTTGTATGGGTTTGTACCCCAGATGGCAATTCTTGGTCCACTGCCCCATTTCTTCTCGGGTCCAGGTAGACGTCAGTCATCAATCCCCATCCGTGTCCTCACCACAACATTCCAGAAAACCATCACCCCGCATATGGAGTTGGCATGCGTGGTGGGCACGGGATGCCCAGATATTTTACTCAACTGTCACTCTGGGTGTTTCTGTGAGAGTGTTTTTTGGATGAGGTTCACATTTGAAGCAGTGAGCTGAGTGAAGCCCTGCGTAATTCGGGTCGGCCTCATCCAATCAGCTGAGGGCTTAACTAGAAGAAAGTGCTAACCTGCCCCTGAGTGAGACAGAATTCTCTCTTGCCCGACTGCCTCTGATCTGAAACACTGGCTCTTCCTGGCTCTACAGAAGCTTCTGGCCCTCAGGCTCCAACTGGGACATTCGCCATGCAGATTTTGGACTCGTCAGCCTCCATAGCCACGGGAGCCAGTTCCTTACGATAAACCTCTTGCTTGATATACGTATATTACATATATCATATACCAATATCCTACTGGTGCCGTTTCTCTGGAGAACCCTGGCTAATCCAGCAGGGAAGGAGCTATCTCCTGTCATCCCCGGGGAGTCCCGCCTAGCAGACAGATGACCATCTCCCACACGTGATAGGACTTAAAAAGCTGATTATGGATGGAGACATACCACATAAGCAGCATAGGTCATGTTTAATTAAATTAAGTAAGCACCAGGCCATCACCTTCTGCTTGTGGGTTGAGCTTGCTTTAAGATTTTCCCATCTCTCTACAGAGGGTTCAAGGAATGAACCCTCTGATGACATGTGAGGAATCCACGTGGTAGCAAAAGAGCTCAGGTGGGCTTTGGAGGAAGACAACCCAGGTCGGACTGGGGTGTCCCTCCCTCCCCTGCCCTGTTGATTTGTGGCACGTAGGACTGACCCCTCCAAACCTCACTCTTACCATCAGCCAGAGCGGGTAACAATACCCATCTTCCAGGCTGTTTTGGTCACTATGCCAACCACTGATAACCTGGCACAGAGCCTGATGCGTGGGAAGCACTTCATAAGTGGCACCCATGAGTTTTAGTGAGGGTCGGGGCTACAGAGGTCATGAAAAAGATAAGAAAATGGAGGTTGGTGAATTATCATTAACAGAAGGCAAGATCCAAGTGCAAGGGAAACCTCGATTCCTTGCAGATAGGAAGAGGCAGAATAGCCAGTCTCGGGGGTCGAAGGGCTCAGGACCTCAGAGAACTCTCCAGAAAGGCCGGGCTTGCATGAGGGGCTCGTTCCTCCTTGCTGAACCGGCTGGGCTGCAGGCAGGTGAGCAGGTCAGCCGTAAGGCGTAAGGCTGTCGCCGGTTTCTCCAGTAAACAGGAAGGTGCCACATCCCTGTTTCCCCAGAACGGATCCTAAGAAATGAAGTTGCTCCTTCACGAGCCTGTGACAGCTGTGTCTAAAAGCGCAGCTGCAGTGGCTGAGGAGAGCAGATGTTTATCAACAACGTCGGCTGCAATGAATATTAAACCCTTATTTTTCTATATTGACCCTAGTGACACCATTTTGCCAGTTAGCAAAAGCGGTACAACGCAGCGAGCATTCTCAGATGTGCAGGCGGGTTTTAAATGTTCGTGTTGCTTCACAAACCTTCCATTCTTTTGTAATTCTAGGGGTCTGAGGACCCCTGCCCCAACCCTGTTTCACGTAAGGTCATGTTGTGAGGTAGCGGAGGTTAGGACTTCACCCCGCCCCCGGAACTCCCAAACAAAGAGTCAAACGTTAACTCCCGGGTCAGGACCTTGCTGCAAGTTCATCCATGCGGCCAATCGGAACTCAGGTCCCCCCTTGCATGCCCGGCTAAGGGACCAGATGTCCCAACCATGCAGAGCCAGCTCAGGTCCCTCTCAGGGATGGAAACGGGGAGGTAGGGCCCTCTGTATGCAGTCTGGGGCCTGGCTGGGTTTCCAGTTAATCACACAGAAAATACAGGCAAGCGATCCTACCTGGGACTCCTCACGTGAATGCATGTGAACACTGGTTTAGGGGGTAGAAATGCTCTGCTCCACCGTCTCCCAGATCTGGAGCCTTAGTGGGGAAGAGCGATGGGAGGGGTGGGGGCCTCGAGGGAGAAGGACAAGGGGAGACGAGACAAGTGGTTGCTGGATGGGACTGAATGGGCCTCAGAAGTAGCAAGATGCATCAGCATGTAGAACAGACCTGTGGGCACACGAATGCCTTTCTCTCTCCTGACCCTCTCTGCCACCTAAGAAGGATGGCACGGTGCTCTCATGGATTTCACTTAGGCTCCTCAAAAACGTCTTTTATTCATCCAGCCAAAAAGAATGGCTGATTCCTACAGGAGCCCTTGTCTCCCGTGTGGACCATGCATGGGTGAGTGCTATATGGCTCCTGCAGCTTGGATGAGAAATCTGTCCATCCACAGATGCATTCTTGGGTTACCTTGCTCTTTGTGTGGCATGTGGGAGAGGCTGGGAGGAAGGGGGGTGTGTAGCACGGAGGGAGCATCCAGAATAGGCAGAATGGAATCCCAGGAGCTAGTCCAGTCCATTGTGTTGATCGTCACGTTCCATCAGGTTCCTAGAGCTTCTAAAAACAAGGTACTGTAAGCTGGGTGGCTCAAAACAATGGAAGTTGATCGTTTCACAGTTCTGGAAGCCAGATGTCTGTCTGCAGTCAAGGTGTTGGCAGGACAGCGCTCCCTCTGAAGCCCACAGGGACGTCCTTCCTCGCCTCGTTCTGGTGCTCGCCAATCCCTGGTGTTCCTTGGCTCACCACCGCATCATTTCAGCGTCTGCCTCCACCAACAAATGACGTTCTCTCAATGAGTCTGTGTCTTCACACGGTCATATTAAAAAAAAGATTTTTTTTAATGTTCATTTTTGAGATAGAGACAGAGCATGAGTTGGGAAGGGGCAGAGAGAGGGGGAGACACAGAATCCGAAGCAGGATCCAGGCTCTGAGCCGTCAGCATGGAGCCCGACGCGGGGCTCAAACCCACAAACCGCAAGATCATGACATGAGCCAGAGTCAGATGCTTAACCGACTGAGCCATCAAGATGGCCATCTTCTTATAAGGACACCAGCCATGCTGGATTAGGGCCCATCCCACTCCAGTAGGACTTCATTCAACGAAATAATCTGCAACAACCCTACTCCAAGTAAGGTCATGTTGTGAGGTGGCCGAGGTTAGGACTTCACCATGTCTTCTTTGAGGGATGCAATTCCACCTATAACCATCGTGTTGGTCATTTATGTAAAAATGGCAGCTGGCTGGGTGGGAGGCCTCCTTCTCTCTCTCTGTTCTTTAAGTATTAAGGTTGCAATCCACTTTGGACTTGCCCTTGTCCCGCTGTGCTATCCCAGAGTGATGAGGTAGGGGTCACAGTGCTGACAGAACTGAGAAAGTTTCTAACTCAGGGACAGTTCTAGCAAAAATGTGACAGGATGTGGTTCTTTTCACACCTAAAAACTGGGCCCTAGAGACTCAGATGCCCAAACGAGCCTGGGGCCACACACTAATTTACAGCTGGCCCTCACCCTGAGGCTGTTAATGGAGCGATCATTCTGGCCCTCAAGTTTTCAGAGGACAAAAGAACAAAGAACCCTAAAAAATTGGATGAGGGGGGCGCCTGGGTGGCGCAGTCGGTTAAGCATCCGACTTCAGCCAGGTCACGATCTCGCGGTCCGTGAGTTCGAGCCCCGCGTCGGGCTCTGGGCTGATGGCTCAGAGCCTGGAGCCTGTTTCCGATTCTGTGTCTCCCTCTCTCTCTGACCCTCCCCCGTTCATGCTCTCTCTGTCTGTCTCTCTCTGTCCCAAAAATAAATAAACGTTGAAAAAAAAATAAATAAATAAATAAAAAAAAAAAAAAGAAAAATTGGATGAGGAATTGCCTGGTGGACCAGCTCTAACCTAAAGGCCAACGGTTCAGGTGAGGTACAAACGACATTCTTCAATCTCAGGAGAGAGAGCAGTCCAGGCACGGAGACTTAACCATGATCTCCCATTTAAAATCTTTATGTTTCCCTAGCGGAAACAGGCCTCTATTAACTTAAGAAGAAAAGTACCTAAAGGAACTCAGGATTATAGGGTAGTTCTATTTTAAACTTCCAGGTAGTTCCAGAGCGGCTGCACCAGTTTGCATTCCCACCAACAGTGCCTGAGGGTTGCCCTTTTTCCACATCCTCACCAACACCTGTTGTTTCTTTAAAACAAAAAAACAAAAAAACCGTGTTTTAAAAATATTTATTTATGTATTTATTTATTTTGAGAGGGAGGGAGAGAGTGCACATACCCACAAGCAGGAGAGAGGAGGGAGACAGAGAGAGGGAGAAAGAATCCCGAGTAGGCTTCATGCTGTCAGTGCAAAGTCCGATGTGGGGCTCGATCTCACGAACGGTCAGATCGCGACCTGAGCCGAAACCACGGGTCGGTCGTTTAACCCACGGGGCCACCCAGGCGCCCCTGGTGCTGACGTTTTTTTACTCCTGCAGCCAGGCTTGCCTTTTGGGTGGACAATTCAGTGCATCTGCACCGAGAGTAATGTTGGTTGGCAAGGACTTACTCATGCCCCCTCACCAAGGGTTCTCTGGCTGTTCACTACTTCCTCTGCTCCTTGAGGTTTTCTGTTCCTTGAAGTTGTGCACGGCTCTCTTCACACCCGAAAGGGCAGTCCCCTCCCGGAGTCCTTATGAACGGCCCCTGGGACAGAAACAGCTTGGGGCTTCCTGAGACTGGCTGTGGTCATGGCTGTTGCACGACCCTTGCCCCCTCCCGTGGCCCAGTTCTCAAGCTGCGAGCCATCTCTCCACCTGGCCGTGCACCGGGCAGAGTACTGACGGCCTCCTTCGGTTTGCTCTGACAAAATTTGCTCAAGTTCAAGTCTGTCGTCTGTCTCTCCCTGGTCCTCAGATCCACACCGGCTTTCTGCCCAAGTTGGCAGTCTCCTCCACCACTGGGAGCGCGGGCGGGGAGCCGGCTGCGGGGTCGGGGTGCGTCCTCATAGTTCTTCGTCTTCCTGACGTGAGTCAACGCTGGGCCCTAACACAAGCCGGCCGACACGCTCTCTCCTTTTCTAGGCGTGCGGCATGAACTCAACCCCGACAGACAAGTCTCCCGCGAGCCTTCCCGTGAGACACTATCTTCTCAGAGAGACTTTGTGATCTTCTTGACGGTAGAAACTGTACTTTCTTCGTCTCTGTGAGCTCAGGCTCCAGCAGTGAGGCCCGGCATACAGCGGGTGTTCAATAGAAATGTGTTTTAAAAACACCTGAGTGAGGGGACACATAATCGTGCTGGTTTGAAACCCCAGGGGCCTCCTTTCTAGACACTCTTTCCTCTCCTGGCTGGACACAGATCCCCTGGAACCCGCAGCAGTCCTCCAGGGCGGGTGGCCCAATGTCACCCAAGAACAGAGGGCCCCGAGCCTATGCTTTCTCAGAGCATCTTTTTTTAAGGTTATTTATTTATTTTGACAGAGACAACGTGCAAGGAGGGGAGGGGCAGAGACAGAGAGGAAGAGCGAGAATCCCAAGCAGGCTCCACGCTGTCGGAACAGAGCCCAACACAGGACTCCATCGCATGGACCGAGAGATCGTGACCTGAGTCGAAATCAAGAGTCGGTCGCTCAACTGGCTGAGCCACCCAGGCACCCCAGCCTTTTTTTTTTTTTTTTAAGTTTTTCTCATTGTATTATTCATAAATGCCAAGCAAGACATTCTGGGGCTGGAAGAGCCTGATACAGAGAGGGGAAACTGGGCAGGGGATGAGAAACTGAGATGTTAACTTCAAAAGTAATTTCAAAACTTTTCAACATTACCTTGGATACGTGATGGGTTAGAATGTAAATCTGGAATACATTTTTAATTTAAAAGAGGAGACCTGAGAGGAATTTCAGGTGCTTGAGGACACCCCCAGACCCTCGACCGCAGGGTGGACGTGCAGTGCCGTCCTGCCTTTCTGCTGATCGTGATTAATGCTGCAGTGATCTCACCCTCGGCTGATCCCAAGTTGGGACACTGTCAAAATCTGTCGCGTCATCATCTCGAATTCTGTGTCTTGAATGAGACACAGGAAAAACAGAGAAAGCGGAACAACGTCACACTGAAGGTGCTCAACGCATAGCTCCCGGTGACATGTGTCTGAGCGTCTCCATCACCACGCTTGACGCAGAACTTTAAGGAAGTTAAAATTATGCAGACATTTCTACCAACAACAATCCAGAGCTTGCGGACGAGGCTGGACACTGGGCATCGCTGCTTACTCACACGCCTTACGTATACGCTGTCCACAAAGGATTTGTCGTATTCAGCTAAGCGCCCAAACAGAGCTGGTTCCTTGTTATCCACCCCACCACGCACCGTCCTGTTCAAGCTCCCCACCCCCGTATTTTCAGAATTAAACGCACGTCTCCTATATTCAGGTGGATTAGCATAATGGCCGGGTCCATAGGAAACGATAACACTCATCCCTTGAGACTTCTCAGTTCTGCAAGAAAAAAACTCCCAGGAAAAATCTGACAGTGTCTTGCGGACTCTGTGGCAAGACCTTGACAAGGGAAGGGAAAGTGTCTTCGCAACAAGAACATCTTGCAGCAACATCAACGCTCATCAGCATCACCGTCACTGCCAAGAGCACTTGGTGTCCTCCGTGGTGCCGGCCGAGGGCTCTGGGAGACAGCGTCACGGGTAGGAACTGGAATGGCCACTGACTGGTTCAGCAAAACATCCTGTACTCACGGAAAAACGGGGGATGTCGTAAATGCCAGAGAATTAGAAAACGTCTTCTCCTGGACCTTCTGAATACCAGAAACACCCGGGCTTCTTCCACCATGACGTGACTTCCCAGAATCACATAAGAGCAGGTAATGGTAAGTATTGGGGCATCGCTGGCCTCTGTTTAATGAACTTTCAGTGGCACACTCAAAGTAGTCTCTTTTCTTCTCCTTTAGAGTAGGCTTTCCACACTTGCGAATCTGTCGGAATATCTTTGATGTCACTTTCTGAATTATTCGTTGAGCTGGAGTTTTTCTGGTGCATACTTCTCCTGTTTTCTTCGCTAACCCTCTTGTAAAAACATCCCTGTTGGCTTGTAACATCCTTTTGGCTTGTCCATTATCAATGTCAAATTTGGTCCCGAAAAGGTCCCCGAAACATGGGTGACGGTGAACTCACATATAGGACGACAATACAGTCCAAATGTGTATTCAGAAAGTGGCCTAACACTGCCTTATAAACAGAGATGCCCTCTCCAAACTTGCCCTTGAAACGTAAGAGTACAAACAAAAACCGATCCTGTTCCTGAAAAGACACATCTTCCATGAGCCTCTGTCTTCAGGGAAGCAGGTGAGGTGAGGCTTTTCATTACAGCCAGTATTTGGGCCTTTCTGGTTATTAAGGAGTCTACCTGCTGTTATTCATTTATCTAACAGATATTTTTTAGCACCTACTTACTAGAGGGCAGGCACAGTTACAGGCACTGTGGTTATCAGAGTGGTACTTGGTTCAGACCTGCTCCTTCCTCGATTCTAGAGTGTCTGTTACCCACCTTAAAGAAAAGAGAACAGACAGAGCCCCATCTGCTACCTCTAGGGGAGACATTCCCCAGCTTTGCAGGGTGACAGAGCCGCTCGGTCTGCAGGAACACCCAGGGTGAAAGCCAGAAGTCTGGGGTAGGTCTGCTAGGAATGCCCGGTGTTGACAAGGGGTCCAGTCCAGGGGCCAAGGTGGGCCCCAAGGGCACTGACTATCACAGCAGAGCACACATTCCAGAAAGAAGACCAGGGCAAGGACCAGGAAACCAAGAGTGAAAAGGGAGACCAAGGATGCAAAGACCAGAAATAAGTCAGAAAAGGGACGGGGCCAAGCACATCTTCAGTGGCACGGATGAGCTCCGTCAGGACTGGGAGTGCGGTGTGGCACTCCTGGGAACCAGCTCCTTCCTTGAAGGGAGCCACTGGCTTTGGGATTTAGGGATGTTCCATCTCCAGGTCCCGTCCCAGATCAGGGGGCTTTTGTTTGTCTGAGGATCCCAGTGTCTTAACAGAAAGGAGGTGTACCAGCGTCTACACCATTGAGGCGAAGGATGAGGAAGCCTGGGTCAGGTGTTTGATGGGGAAACCTCTTGAATTCTCTCGAACAAAGAACACATAGGCATTGGTGGGTTTTGGCTCCGGGAGGGGTTTAGGGTTCTCTCCAACACACACTGAGGCTGAAGAAATCAGGAGGGAAATGGAGAGAGTCTTGGTCTTAGGAGTCTCTCGTTGGTTTGTTTGTTTTAATATGTTTAAAAAAGTTTTTAATGTTTATTTATTTTTGAGGAAGAGAGAGAGCCTGACGGGGGGGCTCGATCTCAGGAATCAGATGTTTAACTGACCGAGGCACCTGGGGGCCCCTCATTTGGGATTAGTTTTAAACCGATATTGAGAAAATTTGTTGATTTCAAGGTATTCTGCTATCCTGCCAGGAACAGTCACCTTTTGGTGGAGGAATGCTTGGGGGGTGCTGGGGCAGCTCGTGCAGGACGCGGGTCTGGACAGGCCAGAACTGTATGGGCAGGAGGAGGACGGGGAGGCAGGTGCATCCCTCCTCCTGGAAGGACGCTGTCTTCCTTCGGAGTGGAGGCAGGTTCTGGAGGCTTCTCAGGGCAGCCCTCTCTGATTGTAAGGTTCTTATGAAGACACGACCAGGAGAATACACACAAAAGATCTTGAATGAAATGAAAGGGCTCGGGAAGTAAAAACTTTTCTTCAACCAAATAACTCCTCCAGTGCTGCTCGGATCTGACCCGAGATCCTGTGTCTGTCCCAGGTCCCCAGGAGTGATTCTCTCTCCATCAGAAAGCCGCCGTTCTAATTGCTTCTTTGTCTTCAGATGTGTCGCATATTCAGGAGCCTCAAACTTAACAAAGGGAAATTCAGTGACATTGTCTGCTGCGCATAGAAATCGGTAACGCCACATTTACATAGGGATTTGAGGCAGGCTCCCTGGATGTGGCAGAGAAATACTGAAGCATGTTTGCTTGGTGACTCTGAGAACTTATTGGAAAATTAACTTCTGATTTCATTCTCCTCCTTGCTAAGGAATCATAAACCTTCCTTAATACCATTATGCATTTTTGCAACTCGACTACTCTTCAGCTTGATTACAGATTATTAAAGCTTCATGGTGTGGAAGACGATGGAAATTAAATTACGTGAAGAGAATGCACTGCCACTGTGTTTCTGAAAGTTCTTACTGGCAAGAAACGTGCACGCAGCGGGGGGCCCACTGTCCTTGACACTGAACCTCTGATGGAGAAGTAAGTGGCCATATGCGGTCAACACAAGCCATCTTTCTGGAGCCACACATCTAGGAAAATATTTAAGGCATTTATTTTATATTAAAAGAAATATATAGATATTTTACGTAGGATTATGCAACATGCCTACAGAAAAAAAACGGAAGCCTGGCAGGTCCAGAAATAAACCCAACACTTGATGTAAAAGGTTTTGCTATCAAGATGTGTGATGGAGAGCATCATAATGATTCCATTTTTTTTTTTCAAGCGGGGAACAGGTATTCTAAGCTTATGGAAGTAATTTGATGGTAGGCGACCTTTCATAAACCCAAAGAGGGGCTTGAGGACCATTTTCAATATTTCTGAACTCGGGACCCGATGCTTTCACATCATATCATCTGATCGTATCCAGGACCGGATTATATCACAGGTCTACCTCTTCCTGCAAATCAATCTCTTCATAGAACAGAGAATCGCCAGCTGCCAGTACCTCCTTCCACACCAGGGTATTTTAGGGAATCTCCCGTAAGATGTTGAAGTCTATAACTTGTGAATGTATCCACTTACTTTTCCGGTGTAGGTGGATTCCTCTGTTTTGAACTGGGGTCCACTCTGCCCTGCAGGGCACGTTTGGCAACGTCCGGAGACATTTTTTGTGGTCAAGACTCGGGGCGGGTGGCTGTGAGTGGCATCTGGTGGGTAGGGGCCAGGGATCCCTCGACATACCCTATAATGCCGAGGGCAGTCCTCCCACCGCCCGACACAACAGAAACTTACTCGCTCTGAAGTTTTATAATGCTGAGGAAGAGAAACCCTAGGTTATTGTTATCAGTACAGTACAGATTGGGTCAGTAATCACCTCCCTAAACCTCCTAAGGGTACATGATGATACATATTGTATATAATCTATAGTGAAGACACACATCAAATTTCTGCACCACAATTTCAAAGAAAAGCCCACACAATGATTATCAATGGCAAGGATACCGCTAGTCTGTGTTTGCTCAACACACACTCACGTCATCAACGTCCCGTGAAACCACCGCAGAGAAGGAAGAGGGCGCAGGTTACCTCTCAAATAAGACCTGGCTGTAGTCGTCCAGGACATGGGCGTGAGTGTGGAGAAGGATGGTGTTGTAGCCTACCAACGCCGCCATCATGATCAGCATTTTCAACTCGTAATTCACCCGCAGGAAAACCGAGCAGGAAATCAGTCCCAGAATGCAGCTGTAGATAAAGTACTGGAACAGGGAAATATATCAGATGAGCGTTTAGGATCTCTTCTGCGAAATGCTGGAATAGGAATTCACCCTGGGGGTCACCACCAACCCCCAAGCTCACGCACGCAACTTCCAAACTGGCTGTGAAAAACAGATGCCCTTTTCTGTTTTCTGACCCCGGGGTACACGCCCGAAAATGTGTGCTTTAGAAAAGAATTACTCATTCCATGGCTTGCTGACCCAGTGAAGCATGCCCAATGAGAACAATCATGCATACTGCCAATAGAAATAATTCTTAACGATCTACACTGAAGGCAGGTCATGACTCACAAATGTCATTTGCTTCTCGAAGATGAAAACAAGTGACTCTGTACACAGGTATCGATTTTAAAAGCTATAGTACTTAGAATCTCTTTCGGCCTTTCAATTCTTAATTTATGAAGATATAAATCATTACCAGGAGTTCTGTTAAAAGCATAAGAAAGCCTCGGCATTTTATTAAAGGAGAAACTGCAGGTCCAAAGCAGAGAGGATTTGACAAACTAAAAGCTTTGGCCGGGGTGAGTCACAGAGTCCCTGGAAGTGGGCAGGGAACACGAGGGAATGGGAAGAGCTAGGTGTGTGGAAAAAAGCCAGCACGTTGCATCCCGTGTCGTCCCCCGGAAACAGTGACACGTGTGCCCTACCGTGGTGCTCCCTCGCCATTTGCCCTACGGGACGTCATCGAGATGCGACAGCCCCAGCCAATCTTGCTTTGCTCACTCATTAGTGGGGTCACCAGTGACCCAACCTGGTTGTGGAGCATGTCTCCATCTATAAAATGAGGGAAGAATGCCCTCTGTTTTTTTTTTTTTTTTGGATGTTTATTTATTTTGAGAGAGAGAGCAGAAGCGGGCGAGAGGCAGAGAGAGGGAGAGAGAGAATCCCAAGCAGGCTCCACACTGTCAGCGCAGAGCCCGATGTGGGCTCGATCCCACGAACCGTGAGATCACGACCAGAGCCGAAAGCAAGAGTCAGACA
This sequence comes from Puma concolor, assembly GCF_028749965.1. Lineage (NCBI taxonomy): Eukaryota > Metazoa > Chordata > Mammalia > Carnivora > Felidae > Puma > Puma concolor. The sequence continues at coordinate 5,984,102 of NC_141667.1, read as the reverse complement.
CCTAACCGACTGAGCCGCCCAGGTGCCCCTAATGTCCTCCTTTTAAGTCACTGAAAAGAACAAGCCAAGCTTGCGGCCCAGAGCCCTGCCAGCCAGGAGGGATGTGGTAAGTGGACATGGTCACCAGGCCCATGGGGCCTCTACCTGTGACACTGCCGTGTCTTCAGGAACCAGGGCTGGCTGCCACCGGCATTTCTGGAGCAGAAGCAGCACTCAGTAAAGTTTCATGGTATAATGAAGCACAGATCCGACCGATGTTTGACAGACCTTGTCTTTAAAAACTAGCCCGGTCTGTCATTTCCATTATATGGAATAAGCCATGGAAGGCCAGCGATATTAGCTCATCCATCCTGCTCTTGGGGAAGAGAAGTCGAGAAGCCAGCCGCCCTGGTCACACAAAGCACTTCCTTCTCTGCGAGAGGGGGGTTTGGGAGCGAGGCGGCCACACAAGGGCTAATACAGATCCGTACTCACGAGGACTCAGACCTGGCATGTCAGCCTCCCAAGGAAGACCAGCCACCGCCCTGGATCACACAGCCACTGGGTCACCCTTTAGGAGGTGAAGCTTTCCTGAGCAAGACGGCCTTACAGGTGGCAGCATTTTACGGGACACGGAGCACTGTAAGCAGAATTTCTATGGCCAGATTACCAACCCGAGGGGGCGTTCCCCACTAGGCTGACCCCACTCTCCCCGCAGCAGAGAATGGGGGGAGGAACAGAGGAAAGAAAGGTGTCCTGATAGGACTATTCGGGCTGGCCGAGTGGAAACACAGAATCGAGGCAGGGAGACCTGGCTCAGTTTCCCCCAAAACAGGAGGTAGGGGAGGGGCATGTGCTCCTAAACCAGCCCTGAGTTACATGGAGTTCTGCCACCATTCCCTTAGCCTGGTGACAAAGTCCCCAGCTCAGAGGGCAGGCGTGAGGGCTCAGGGCCAGGAGGCGCCTCAGGCCTGGGGACAGACACAGAACCCAGAGCAGGCAGCTCAGCAAATTCCCCAGGGAGGGCTGCTTGGGGACCGTGTACAGCAGCTTCACGGGGAGCCTCATCCCACCGAATCCGACAAGATAACAGGCTTCTGTGTCTCATGTCTCCTTGCGTTAGTTCATTTTTCTGCTATTTCACTGTTCATTTTGAAAGTTACCCTCCACGATGGGTTGGCAGTTTAAAAAAAAACTAAACAAGTGAAAGCAGGGGCCTTCCCCACAAAGTCTGAGAGGCCCTGGTTTACAACCCAGTGGTCTTTCAGTCAGTAGTGGAGAGTAGTCTAGAACCGCTCCTCGAAGGCCATGACATTGCCTTGGGGGCCGGCTGCGGGGGAAGCTCTCAGTTCCAGACACGATGCTGCTAGTGAAATGATGCGGGAGACCTCAGGATGAACGTCGTCAACAAATGTGTCACTGTGAGTATCAGTGTGTGCACGTGCACCTGGTGGGGGGACACAGGGTCACACAGGATTTCTGTAGCACCCCTCCTTTGAAGTAAGTGCCAACACCTATACAAATACAGCCTATGGATTCACTTATTTTATTTTATTTTATTTTATTCTATTTTATGTTTTATTTATTTTCGAGACAGAGAGAGAAGGGGGGGGGGCGCCAACCGGGGAGAGGGCCGGAGAGAGGGAAACACAGAATCCGAAGCAGGATCCAGGCTCCGAGCCGTCGGCACAGAGCCCGACGCGGGGCTCGAACCCACGAACTGTGAGATCATGACCTGAGCCAAGTCGGACGCTCAATGGACTGAGCCACCCAGGTGGCCCTAGTTTCACATTTTAAAATTCGTGCTTAGGCTTTTAAAAAGTTTTCCTATTTCAGGAGTATCTACTGAAAAACGTACGTCAATGGCAAGTGGCATTTAGTCATTTACTATTTACTTTCTAGACCGCCTGGAGGTCACGCACAATGTGGTCTGGGAGTTAATTAAAGGTAGGCTGGCAGCCTGCAGACAGCGGCAGGGGGGCGTGTGAACGAGGGGGATAACCTGAGAGGGCGAGGCCAGGGGTTCTGGAGATCGGCTGTCTCCACCACATAAGGAAGCCGCCAGGGAGAACACCCACCGACTGGGCAAGAGTCCTGGCGGCAGGCTCCCGAACGGACTTCCATTAGGATGTAATTACTACTGACCTGATTTCCGCATAGTTTCGATGTAGTTGATATGTTATTAGTTAATGTGTATATTATTTATTCATATTGAAAATCATTACTATTACTTTAATTACTAAATATCATTTGTTAATATCCATTAAGATTAGGTGAACAGAGTTAAAATTAGTTAATATGGTTATTAACACGTTTGATATAGCTAACTGATGAAATCAATTTGCATTTTTTTTTTCAATTTGCATTTTTGCGCCAAGGGAACAGCGGCTATTATCTTGGATAATTCACTTAGGTCTCTTTGGCCTCAGTTTCCTCACACGGAAAATGAGATTTCCAGTAATAGCAAACTCACAGGGAAGCTTTTCAGATATAATGATATAAATACAGATATAGTATGAACTGCCTCCATGGCAAAAATCCTTTGTGGTAGATTTTGTTGGATATTTTAAAATGACTTCTTTTCCCCCTACTACAGGAATAATACATCTGGTGTTAAAACTTAGGGAATATACAAAGGACTCGTATAAAACTAAGGGTCTCCTATAATCTCCAACCACGAACTTGAGCCGCTATTAATTATTTTGGGTATATTTTTCCATCCTTTTTTGTGGGGGGTGTGTTACTTATTCCTGATATTTTAATACTACTCAATACTGATACTGACATTTTAGAAAATTGCGGAATATTTGGGATTTTTTAAGTGACACTTTTCAATTAATAATTTATTGTGAATATATATTTCTATGTCATTAAATATTTTGCTACAATATCTTTGTCCTGGCTGGATGTAACTAAATAGCAGAATTTATTTATTTATTTATTTATCTATTTATTTATTTATTTATTTAATGTTTATTTATTTATTTATTTTTTGAGAGACAGAGAGAGACAGAGTGTGAGCAGGGGAGGGGCCGAGAGAGAGAGAGAGAGAGAGAGAGAGAGAAGACACAGAATCTGAAGCGGCTCCAGGCTCTGAGCCGTCAGTACAGATCCTGACATGAGGCTCGAACTCACAAGCCGTGAGATCATGACCCGAGCCGAAGTCGGAAGCTCAACCTACTGAGCCACCCAGGCGCCCCAGAATAGCAGAATTTATTTAAACCGTTAAGTTTATTCTAACTCGTAGGTTGTTTGCTTTCTTTGTTCTTGGAGTTACACAAACACTTTGATGAACACCTTCGTTGCTTAGTGTTGATGCCTGTAAGATTAATTTCTTTTTTTTTATTAATTTTTTTTAATGCTTATTTTAGTTTTGAGAGAGAGAGAGACAGAGCATGAGCAGGGAGACACAGAATCTGAAGCAGGCTCCAGGCTCCAAGCTGTCAACACAGAGCCCGACGTGGGACTCGAACCCACGAACTGTGAGATCGTGACCTGAGCTGATGACTATTACAGATTACGGTCAAGAAGTGTTACATCTTCTTGATGTAACAAGAAGCCGTGAACGTGGACAGTCGTGAATGTGGACATGAATGTGGACAGTCTTGCCCACTGCCTCGTCGAGCTCAGATATCATGGACGATGGGGTTTGAGAGGAATCATGTGGAAGTTGCGCATGGCTCTCCGATGTTCCCTTCCGTCTATGAAGGGGGAAGCCAGGATGTTCTCAGGCCCTTCTGGGACTCTTAAGAACTCTAACACTGCACTTTCTGTGCAGTGTTTGAGCACATGGGGGATCCTTGGCAGAGCGCATCATAATCTCTCTTTCTGATGACTTATTACTGGAACAACAGTGGCTTGTTGACAAAATTCTACCTACATTTTAAAGCGTCTACTGCATATTTTTTTGTTTTTGTTTTTTTTTTTTTAATTTTTTCGAATCTTTTAAGACTGAGTAAATGTTACTTTCCCCCATTTTGGGTTTCTAATGGTTTATGCTTCTTTTGAAAATAAGTCATACCGACTTACCTAATGAGACTCTGAATGATGACCTTACTGCTTTTAGTGACAAACAGTGGGTTGTTGCATCCACAAATACCGGGTGGAGAGATTAAAAAAAAAAAAAAGCTTTGCCAGCTATCCTTTGTTTTTATGCAAATGTACGTTCATTGCAAATGGCTGAAGTGCCCTGTGAATGCTGCTTGGGACACTCTGTCCCTATGCCAGTGGCCTGGTACCTCTGTGCATGCCAGTGCCATTCTTTCAAGGAGGGAGGGCCAGACCGCAGTTCACATAAATCTTTCTCTACAGAAGGCGGCTTCAAATTGCCCACAGCGAGATCACAGCCAATAAACCCTTGCCATGCCTCCTGTCTCTCACTTTTCATGTAACTAAAACAGAAAAGATGTTGTCTAGCACTCACAGGAGCTTATGATAATGCTTAAAATGAGAACCAGGGCCCCTTGGATGAAGGACAGATTTATGGCAGGCTTTCTTCCCATGCCCATGGGGACATTATTAGGGACCTTGGTCAGCTTGCCTCAGAAACCCTCTCAAAAACACCACCAGAGACCCCAATTCTGTACAGAGAGCTGGAAGCTTCCCAGGAACTGAAGACAGGAAATGGGAAAAAGGATCCAAGCCAAATATCAAGGGAACAAATCAGCAAAAGAAGAATGAGGAAAGGAATCTGCTTTATTACCACAGCTAATGGAGTCTAAAAAACTGGCCAAGAATCTTTAAAGTATACACACTAAATCACCAATTTCAGTCTCCAAAATAGTTCCTTTAGCACTCTCGAAATGTGACTCTATGGGACAGAAACCAGGTGGGAATAATCTACTTTAGATGATTACACAAGAGAGGAGACTATCAAAACTTCTTTTGCATTAATGATTTATGAAACGAAGTTACTAAATAGTAAATAACTGACTTAACCCTTTCCACCGAAAAGACTGACATATTGGCCGGTTTTGAAATTTGAATCTTGGCCCTTCTCTGGAGGATGGTTAAAATGAGTCAGTCGGCAAGGATTATTTGAGGATATAACCAGTGGGCAGCGTCTACAGCCAAGGGAGAGGCAGAAATACGAGAGGCAGTCCCCATCATCAGCAAGGAAGCCAACACTATTCCACCGGGACCACTGGCAAAACCCATCAGCAATGAACCCAGAACTTCAGTGACATACAACGCAACGTCAAACGCTGGGATACATGCTATCGAATGTAGCACTAAGAGAATAAAAGCAGAGACATCTGTGAGAGCACCAAAAGGACACTGTAAATTTGCACCGTAAGTGTGTCTAATCGGCGTCCGTCAGCCTGGCTGGCAGATTTTGGCTGATCGGGACTTAAGTATTGACACCAAGGAGGAGAAGTGAAATCTACAGCCGATCAGAAAGTGGAGGCCATCACGTTAAATGGGCTCAGAGCTTAGAGCAAGACAACAAGAGCAGTAATAATGAGTGAAATGCTCTTACCGGGAGGAAAAACAAATTCTGTGCACGCAGAATCACTGCCTGATTGTTTAAGGCAGAAAGACTTGTGTTTGATGTGTTGGCAGTCGGAGGAATGGCTTCCTCTGGGTCGCTCAGGAAAAACTGCAAAGAAAATGTTTTTTCAGTGAATTAGTGCACCAGAGATTAAAGGGATAGCAGGGTGGGGGGTGCTGCATTATTAATGACTGCGTTCCTTTTGCACCATAAGCAGGATTAAGTGGGCAATCTGGGGTCTTTCAAATGCGAATAGCTCCATCTTCTCCTGTTTGAAGCTTTGAGAATTTCTATGAAATAAGTAAATAACTATTTATTGTTGCGCTCCACTTGTCGTGGATTCCAGAACTATAAGACAATATTAACGAAAACAGAAATGCTTCTGTTCGATGTTAAATTAGAAATGTACAAAGCTCAGGCCAGAGGGCTTGGTCGGAATCACATCTGAGGGTGACATCACCTCACACACAGACACTCAACTCTACCGAGAAAGCAGAACCTTCAGGTTTTTTGTTTTTTTTTTCAGTGTCTTCACCCTCTTGCTTCAAACATGAACTGGGTCAATGGAGTTTTTGACTTTAAGAAATTAATTGTGTGGGCAAAATGCACTCCTTGGCATCAGCATTTGTATGTATTATCTGTGAGTGCTTGGCACTTCAGGATCACGAGGCGTAGAATGCTGAGAGGGTGAACGCTCTGAGTAAGGACTGCTGGAAAGGGGTCCTCACTCTGGAAAAAATAAGTAATCCTGAGAAAACTAGCTCTTCAGCCATGGTCCCCTGTATCGGCACCCAGAAGGAAAGTGTCAACCAGTTGGCGAGGTAGAAGAAATTCAGTCTCTGTCTCTCTCGTTCTCTCATTTTTTCCCCTGGTTTTTCTCTGTTTCTCTTTCTCTGCGTTTCTGTTTTTCTTTTTCTCTCTGTCTCTTTCCCGGAGAAGCTGCGGCACGTTATTTTGTAACGTTGTTTTTTTAATGTTTATTTATTTTTGAGATAGGGAGAGACAGAGAAAGTGTGAGTAGGGGAGGGGCAGAGAGAGAGGGAGACACAGAATCGGAAGCAGGCTCCGGGCCAACAGCCAAGAGCCCAACGTGGGGCTCAAACTCACACACCACGAGATCATGACCTGAGCAGAAGTCGGATGCTTGACCGACTGAGCCACCCGGGCGCCCCTGAAGCACACACTACCGAGGTGGCCACAGACCAGCCACTTTTCCGTGCCATGGCTGAGGGCCAGGGAAGTGGGCAGTTGAAGGTGAACCGGAGGATCACTCCGGCCAGGTACCCTTCCCTGAAAGAAAGGCATCTCATCCAAAACCTGGACTGTGTGTTCTGCATGGGGCTAGCGATACGTATTCAAGGGCTAAATGTCCATTGGCTGATGGACGGATAAAGAAAAGGCGGACACACACACACACAAACACACACACACACACACACACACACACACTCACATACTGAAATATCACTCAGCGATCAGAAAGAAATTTTGCCATTTGCAACAACGTGGATGGAACCAGAAGGTATTAGGCTAAGTGAAATAAGTCAGAGAAAGACAAATGCATGATTTCACTTACGTGTGGAACTTAAGAAACACAACAGACGAACACAGAGGAAGGGAAAGAAAAATGAAATAAGACATAGAGAGAGGGAGGCAAACTGTAAGACATACAATACAGAGAACAAACTGAGGGTTGCTGGAGGGGCGGTGGGTGGGGGGGATGGGCTAGATGGGTGACAGGCATTAAGGAGGGCACTTGTTGTGAGTGATGGGCACTGGGTGTCATATCCAAGTGACGAATCACTAAATTCTACTCCTGAAGCCAAGACTACACTGTATGTTTGCCAACTTGAGTTTAAATAAAAATTACAAAAAAAAAATAAAAGTAAAACCCTCCTGCATAGCTTCTATAGTTGCTTTTGTTTGCCATGTTTTAAAACTTTTTCTTTCAATGTTTACTTTTGAGAGACACAGAGAGACAGAGCATGAGCGGGGGAGGGGCAGAGAGAGAGGGAGACACAGAATTGAAGCAGGCTCCGGGCTCCGAGCTGTCAGCACAGAGCCCCATGCAGGGCTCGAACTTACAAACTACTTGGGCAGAAGTCAGACGCTTAACCGACTAAACCCCCCAGGCGCCCCGTATAATTGCTTTTGTTCGCTCCTATCGATTTATTTGCTTTGATGGCAGCTGTCAAATACCAAAACGGACTGACTTCAGCACATAAGGCCTTTGCTTAGGTTATTCTGAGGAACGTTCCTCTAGGATGCCAAGAATGATACAGTGTTTCTTCCCACTGCATCATGTGAGAACACGTAGCAAAATGCTGATTTAAATATCAAAGAAATGTTGATTTCTTTATATGCCGCTAAAGCGTGCATTAAAAATGCTGCACCCCCTGGTTGACTTACTTACAAATGTGCTAATTCTTTGGGAAAAAAATATCGTATCAGGAAAAAACAAATTATGCAATTACTTGGCAAGTGCTGGGCTCCAAAGTTTTACCGATGTCAACTTGACAGACCCCATATATAGCTGATTTAAATATTAAAGAATCAAAAAATGACAAATAAAAGGAGACTGTTTCGTTTGGTAGGTTATTCGTCTTAAGTGCCTGTTACATATTAACAAAAACTTGTGGATTGCATCACCATGTAGAGAAAAAGTAAATTCTTGCTGCACCAAGAGCAGAATATATCCTGTGACAACTCGGTCTTGCGAGGAGGCTATGCAATAAATAGGATGATTTGGACTCAAAAAAACAAGAGAGAACTTCAGTCACTGTCCCCAACCCTGCTTCCTTAGCCCCCTCTGCTCCCTTTTCCTACTATTTACTAACTACCCCTGAAATCAAGAAGCCCCTCGTTTGGGTCCGTGACCTCACACTGCAATTTGGCATTGATTTATGCCTTCTCGGTCCCTTTAAATTCTTTTTTTTTTTAATTTTATTTATTTTTATTTTTGAGAGAGAGAGAGAGCACGCGCAAGTGGGAGAGAGAGGCAGAAGGACAGAAAGAGAACCTCCAGCGGGCTCCATGCTGAGCTTAGAGCCCGACGTGGGGCTCAATCTCATGGCGTCAAGATCACGACCTGAACGGAAGCCAAGACTCAGATGCTCCACTGACTGAGCCACCCAGGCGTCCCTTCAGTCCCTTTAAAATGGAAACTCAGGGGCGCCTGGGTGGTTCAGTCGGTTAAGTGTCCGACTTCAGCTCAGGTCATGATGTCACGGTCAGTGAGTTCGAGCCCCACGTCGGGCTCTGTGCTGACAGCTCAGAGCCTGGAGCCTGCTTCAGATTCTGCGTCTCCCTCTCTCTCTGCCCCTCCCCTGCTCATGCTCTGTCTCTCTCTGTCTCAAAAATAAATAAAAACATTAAAAAAAAAAAAAAAAGGAAACTCAGGTCAACCCCAAATCACAGCCAGTCAAATTCCCTGGGCTTACTAACCCCTCGTCCCTCTCCCTTCCAGGCTAAGCTGCCACAATTGTCTCTTCCGAATGAACTCCCGGCACCATAATTATTTGGGGAGCTCCTCTCTGGACCCATTTTCACGTTCTATGACTTTTGTCGTAACTGGGGAAATGATATCCTGATAAAACGCTAATGAACGCTTCATATCTTCAGCTGTATTTCCGAACGTCACGTTTCCCGGGCAGTTCGAAACGTTTCAGAATTGTGTTTGTCAGATGATATTAAATTGTGAACATCACATTTCAAATCGCGTTTTATGCCTGATGCCATCCTCGCCGGTCATTTGGTCCCAACGAGAGGTCTGAGTGGCCCAACAGTTCACCACGCTCACTCCTTGTCCTCACGTTTCACGAAAGCCTCACGATTCATAACATTCTCTGGGAAGTTTCCCACAAGAGACTGTACGGTGATGGGAGCAGTCACGGGAGGACGTGGGCAAAAGGCCAGGGAAACAATGGCAGCTTCTTGTTTGAGCGTCTCATACACGATTCTCAACAGTGAGCTGGAAAGTAAACTGAGCACACAGCTCCTTGTGCACTCCGGTCCCTCAAACCCTGTATTTGAAAAAGCCCTGCTTTGCGACAGGACCCGGGAGAGACTATGGCTTTCAGAGGAAACGTTTTCGGACAGAAAATGAAATTTTCGGGGCTACCTGGGTGGCTCGGTCGGTTAAGCGTCTGACTTCGGCTCAGGTCATGATCTCGCGCGGTCCGTGAGTTCGAGCCCCGCGTCGGGCTCTGTGCCGACAGCTCGGAGCCTGGAGCCTGCTTCGGATTCTGTGTCTCCCCCTCTCTCTGCCCCTCCCCTGCTCACATACTCTCTCTCAAAAATAAATGAACATTAAAATTTTTTTTAAAAATCATAAGCAAGCTTTACTGCCAGGGAAAATGATTTCCTTTCTCTACCTAATGCTGCCTTTCATACTGTCTTATGACGTTTCTTTGAAATAAATACGAGGTGAGCATCGGCAGGAAAGAGACCACTCATTTCGCGGCAGCAGAGATCAATGGAAATGATGGACGGAAAAAGGTAATCCGGCTTATTCCCTGCCCACAGCCTCTGCTGCTGTAGGAGGCGGCTCAGCTCGTGCAGAGAAGACTTATTTTGCGTCTTTCTTCAGGGTCATCCGTCACACTGCTCACGTGTGTCCCACAGACCTGTCGGCAGCAGCTGAAAACAGATTCCTTTCTTGGTGAGAAGGGAAAACAGCCCTGGGAGAGGTATTCCTGGTGTGAGGATGTGTTTCTTCTCCAAAGGAAGCCCGGTTATTGCCAAAAAAACAAAAACAAAAAAACAACAAAACCTAACACATTCAGCTCCTCAAACACTTATGACAGTGACCGAACTGCCTGTCAGTCACATTAAATACTCTCTATGAAATGCAATCAGATGTTTCCCAGGGAGGTTCTGCCTTGAAAAAATTAGGTGAGGGGTGCCTGGGTGGTTCAGTCGGTTGAGCGTCTGACTTGGGCTCAGGTCATGATCTCACGGTCCGTGAGTTTGAGCCCCTTGTCGGGCTCTGTGCCAGCAGCTCAGAGCCTGGAACCTGCTTCGGGTTCTGTGTCTCCTTCTCTCTCTGCCCCTCCCCAGCTCATGCTCTCTCTCTCTCTCTTTCAAAAATAAACAAACATTCAAAAAACATTTTTAAGTTAGGTGATAAATCCTGGTTTTATGAGGCCAAACTGGACTTCCCCAAAAGAAATGGTTTCTTTTTTAACGGACTGCATGCTTCCCCCTTCATTCATTCTTACGCTTAGTAACTACTGAAGGGCCAGTGCTGACACAGAAGGTGCTTTCCTGAAACACGTGCTGGGTGGAGGGGAAGGTCTCACCGTCAAATGTGTGGACGTCGTTTAAAGGTCTCGTTCTGTACCTTGTACGTGGCGCTGTTGGCCAATGCAGGACGCTCCAGAATGTGTTTTGTGCATGCTGCCCGTGCCCAGCTCTGGAGCGAAAGTGCTCTGGACAGATGACGAGGCTGAATCATAGGGCTTTCCGTTAAGGGAGCTGAACACCACCGTCTGTGCGTGCATCTCAGAACCCTACCTAGCACACCTGCTGTCCTTCAAATGTGTTCTGCGCCCTATCCCTTCACGGTGGCGTCCACCCCTGACCCAGCTGGCCCCTGCAGCTTGCATTTACCAGAATCGTCTGAGAACTTGTTGGTGTGCCCCTCTGGAGAGCTGGACCTTCGAGCAACAGGGCTCTTGCAAAAATGCACGTTACAAAGCCGAGCATGAGGAACCCATCTTAGGAAACGCACTCGTTTGTACACGCTCTCACCACTGCCCTGGGCCTCTCTGTCCATCTTCCTCCCCTAGGAACACTGTCACGCCCTCACACTATCCAAAGTACGTCGGACAGACTCGGGTGGGAAGGTCAGGTATTCTAATGGCTGGTCACACATTTGCAGAACGCCTCTCCCAGAAAAGCCCCTCTTGTCTCAGTCTTCTGTACCTCATGTCACGGTCCCTACCCTGTGGCTGGTCCCGCTCCGATGACAGCTCTGGGGCCACAGTACAAATTCCTTTGGGTCATCAGCAAGGGACCCAGGCTGACTGATGCCAGTCTCTCCTTGTGCCTAAGTTCCTTCTAGAGCAGGACGGCTCTTGAGGGAATTATCCGTCCAGACACAGCCCCATTTTCCAGCCGATCCCCACTCAGCCTTGATTAAGTCCGTGTTGGAAATAAATGTCATGGCCGAGGTGTGCCTGAGACCTAGAAGGTGAGGCCCCCACCCCACCCCAAAGGGGGTCTCACAGTCTCTGCAGGACATGGGCCTCGGAGGCTGTGAATGCAGGAGGAGGGGAGATGAGCTCAGGGTCGGTGGCTAATGTGACAGAGAAGAGGGAGGCGGCCCAGGACGGTGGAGTCCCCACGGTCAACCAGACACATCAAGGCAGCTCCACACAGGGACTCCAGACCAACGGCCAGCAGGGCTCAGGGAAGCCAGCTGGCCGTGTGGGATCACTGCTGAGCCCCTGCCCACAGGCACCACGACTTTTCACTGACTGCAAGAGGCAACTCGGAGCAGCCTCCTTTCTGAGCTGACCTCTGTGGCCGAGCGGGCGGCCGGAGGAAGGAGTGGTCACGGTGGCCTACTGCACCGGTCTGTGCCTGGGGAGGCTGCCATTAGGGCCTGGCCGCACGCCCTCTCTCAGGGGAGCTCCTGGAGGGACTTGGGGCATGTGGTCCGGTGAGGCGGGGAGAGCCAGCGTGCCTGTCCTCCAGCGGGCGACGTGGGAGGACGCCCCAGAATCCGCACGCCCATCAGGAAGCGGGAGGGCGAGGGCCAGCTGTGGCTTCTCCCTGGCGCCCCCTTTCCAGGACGCCTTAAGACGGACTTCTAGGCAGAGGGAAGCAGATGAAGAGGCCCCCGGCTGGCCTCCCGCTGGCATCAGCTTCCCCTGAACCCCCGCGTGCGTCAGAAGGAGACAGTGGCCTGTTCTGCAGCGTGCTGGCAGAACTGATGTCAAGGAAGTGCCCAAGGTCCCCTTCAGCCTCAGCCCCTTCACTACCGCGTCACGTAAATGTCCCAGATGCCCAGCGTCTTCCTTCCTGCTCACCGTTCCTTCCCTTCTGGTGAGTCCGCCTGCCCATCCGCCAGGGTTCAGTCCAGCCGGCCTTGACCTCCCTCCTTGACACCTCTCCACACGCCTCGCTGGTGGAGTCTCCGATTCACATGGGCTTAGCCAGCTGTCGGTCTCGGGGATGGCACCGTGAGCTCCCGAAGGCGGGTCACAGTTTTTAGGCTCCCAGCATTTAGTAACACGCCAGGCACGTGGTTATGCCCAACAGATATTTTTATGCCAAAGGGATGCTAAGCCCCAAAAACTATGTCTTTATTATTTAATATATCCGGTGTGCTTCCTCAGCCTGATTTTCTGCTTTCTGGAAGGCGAGGGCTGTACGTATGCCCTGTAGTTCCAACAGCTAGTAAAATAGCCCAAATACGAGGTATCTTAACGCCTCACGGTTGCTGGTGACGATGTCAGAATAAGAAGGATGCATCGCTATGGGTGTGGATTACCTACGTGTCTGTCTTAAGGGATATACGAGTCATGGTACCATCGATACAGTGAGAGCGACCACTGGTTAAATATGTACAAAGCACCCGGTTCTGTCCTAAGCGTGATAGTGATGGGAGAAAAAGAGACAAGGGTGGGACTTTGCTGTCACTTGAGTTTCCAGGTAGGATTCCTGGGGCATACAGATTGGAACCCTCCTACAGCTCCCACAAGGACTTCCCTCAATGTTTTACCACAATAGCTCTGCTCTGGTGAGGGTACCTTCACTCTGATCACCCTAACCCCCCCTCCTCTGCCAAGATACACGGTAGCAATTACCTTCCAAATGTATGGCCCACTGATAGACATCTGGAGGGTCTCAGGACTAATGTTTTACTAGGCAGTAGTAAATAACCTTACCTTATAATAGCAGCTAGCCCCTCAAGGTCCCGGAAGCCTTGTTTCCAAATTCCACAGACTTACGCTCTCCCCAGCCCCACTAACTAAAGAGTATTTAATCAGTCACTCTTCACAAACACAAGTGCAGCTCTCCCTGCCCACGGGGCCTGTCCCCATGCTATAATGAAAGCACCCCTTTGCACCAAAAATGTCTCAAGAATTCTTCCTCGACCGCTCGCCCCCGGCCCCACATCAGGAGGAACACCAGCTCATTTGCCCCGGTGGGGCAGTGTCAGAACTCATTTTCGAGAAGTGGAAATGGAGCCTGTGAAAGTTGCATGGAAACCCTATAAAATCGCACAGCCGGACAAGTGGGGGGCCAGTGTTGCGATCAGGCCTGTTAGACTCCAGAGCAGGATACCTCTCCCACTGCACTCTCTGTATCTAGATGGTTCTGTCATCCCTCGGTGATTACCCCACTGACAGTCAGTGTCCTTTCTGTAGCTAGCAGGGCCGTGGGAAGCTGCTGGAAGGTACCACCCTCTCCCCGGTGGCTCCTGCAGAAAGCACCCTTGGCCTTAGTGATGCTGAGGGTGGACAGATGTTGAATTTAATAGGCAGTAACTGGTGTCAGCACGGAGCCCCGGTCAAGGTCTGAAAGTCCCACCGAGTCAGGCATCGGAGGCAAAGAAGGCCGTGCCTGGCGGGAGCCCTGACTCACCATGTTGAACACGGCCATGGTCAGGATGATGGCGGTGGTGAGGACCGTGAGGGAGACCCGCGGCCAGGGCCGGTCCGCGATGATGCTGGACGACTTCAGCAGCCACAGGAGAGAGGCGGAGGCCTTCTTGCTGCATTGCTGGGAGGACACAGGAAAGGAAACGCGTCACGTTTCTTCATGATGTTTAACACCACAAAAGGCATCGGTACTCTTCCCAGAACAAACAAGGAGGCGCTGGTCTCCGCTGGGGGCCCATCCCAGGTCACAAACCTTCCTCAAACTATGTGAGCATCATGGTGACAAATAAAGAACAAATTAGTTAAGTTTCTGCGATAAATTCAGAATGTGCTTGTATGTCCTGAAATTACGTTTAAAAACAACCCAAACAAAAAACTCAGGGCGCCTGGGTGGCTCCGTTGGTGAAGCGTCTGACTTCAGCTCAGGTCACGATCTCCCAGTTCACGAGTCAGAGTCCCCAGCTCAGGTCACGATCTCCCAGTTCACGAGTCAGAGTCCCATGTCAGGCTCTGTACTGACAGCTCAGAGCCTGGAGCTTGCTTCGGATTCTGTGTCCCCCTCTCTCTCTGCACCCCAACCCTGCTCGTGCTCTCCCTCCCTCTCTCTCTCTCTCTTAAAATTAAATAAACATGAAAAAAAAAAAACCCTCTGATAAAAGAAAACTACGTCAGTCGATTAAACCACTCTGGGGAACGTGGCAGGTCTCAGGTCACAGCCATGATAAAACAATGATCACAATTCGGCCCATTCACATGGGAGACAGATCGGCAGGTAGCTAGTCACGATCCAGTTGGCTACCGAGCAAATTGATGTCCTCACCTCCAAAGGCAACACCCACTGTTCTCAGGCATGTGTCTTCGTGATGGCTTTACCTTATCCTGCCCTCCGGGGACTTTCCACATGGAGACCCTCTTTTCCAAAGTTTTGATGGTGCTAAAAATTACCTAACGTAACCTTTTCCCTCTTACCCATTTTTCAGCACACAGGTCAGCGGTGTTAACTATATTCACAGTGCTGCGTAGTACGTCTCTGTAACTTTTCATCTCGCACAACTAGAGTCTATAGCCACTGAAGAACTCCCCTCTCCCCTTCCCCTTGCCTCCGGCGACCACCATCTTACTTTCCGTCTCTAAAAGTTTGACGACTCTGGGCACCTGCCAAAGGTGCAAGCATGCAGCATTTGTCTTTTTGTGACTGGCTTATTTCACTCAGCATTATCTCCAGGTTCGTCCGCGTTGTCACGGGTGACCAGATTTCCTTGTTTTTGGAAGGCTGAATAACGTTCCATTCTAGGCACATACCGCATTTTATTTATCCACTCAGCTGTGGATGGTCACTGTTGCCTCTGACTTCCGGCTACTGCGAATAATGCAGCAGCGAGTGTGGGTGTTGGCAGAAATGCTTTCGATACAAGAAGGAATTGAGGTATTTATGGGATGGCAGCCAATGTTCCCTCATCATCTGCTGGGGGCCAGACTCTGCTCCGTGGGACTTTAGGGGTTGAGCTCGCCTCACCCTTAAGGCCACCTTTCCAGAGGGGCCACTATAATTCAGACCTCTGTCCAGGTGGCGGCAGGATGGAGGCGGGGAGAGTTCTAAGGCGTGGGTAACAAACTGCCTGTGCCAGGCGCTGTCTGGGATCGACAGATGTCACCTGACCTGACAAGCTGTACAAAAAGGTCTCTAGGGATCTCCACTTTAACCTTCATGCGAAAGGGGCTGTGGCCCTATGGCTAACGTGTTCTGAAAACACTAGAAGAAGGTTATGATTTCAAAAATTAAAAAAAAATTTAATGTTTATTTTTGACAGAGGGAGAAAGAGACAGAGCACCAGCAGGGGAGGGGCAGAGAGAGAGGGAGACAAAGAATCCGAAGCAGGCTCCAGGCTCCGAGCTGTCAGCACAGAGCCTGACGTGGGGCTCAAACCCACAAACTGTGAGATCATGACCTGAGCCGAAGTCGGGCGCTCGACTGACGGAGTCACCCAGGTGCCCTGATTTCAAAAATTTTAAAAAAAGGCCAACAACCTGTACCTTTCTGACTCGTACCACTAAGTTAATATAATGGCAAAGCTGATGTAACATCGATAAACCGCGTAACAGAGAATCCTCAGTAGCACGAATAGACAGCACTTTTATTTCTCTACGTCTTTCAGAGTCTTTCTGCTTCAGTCTTAGAAACAGAAGCACTGCAGTATGTTAAATGCTGATACAGCAACGGAATGGGATTCTGCAAGATGAGAGGTGGTTAGGACAGTAAGAATCAGCCCAGGAGCCCAGGAGCAAACCCCCAGAGTCGAGAGACTTTCTGCAGGTGAACTATCCTCTCTGGCCTCAGCCTCCCCAGCTCTAAAATGGGGACAATAATAATACCTGGTTCCTTGGTCTTGTAGGACGTTAAATGAGCTACATAATAAGGCACCAGGGGCAGGACTCCCAAGTGTTAGCTCCAATTGTTACGCTTATGAAGAAAACATAATAATTCTCAGAGACATTTAATGACTAAGTGTCTCTTTGCTCTGCATCTATACGAACAATAAAACCTCATTCCCCCCCCCCCCTTTCCACTATGGTTTTTCCTCCAAGCAGCCTCCTTCTTTCTTCAATCCTGTCACCAGGTAGAGGCCACGTGAAGAAAACTGTTCAGAAATATGGAAATTGGAAAATACTGCTGGTGGCAAGGACCAGGAAACAGCTGGTGACAGGGACGTGCGCCCTGAGCTGATGTGTAGAGAGAGGAGGGGGAGGAGAGTGAAGATGTGCGGGGAGCAGAGGATGCCGATGGCGGGGCAGAGGAGAAAAGAGATGATGGTCTTGAGGTAGAAGGATCGGGAAAGGAGACCACTGATGCGACTATAGCTCTGAACAAAAAGCACGACTTCGTTCCTGACATGAGAACGGAGCTCAGTGTGCCTGTTTTGGGTTAACTATTCAAGTACAGTCCCCGGTGGAAAAGCAAGTGTGTCAAAATTGGCACCATTGTAATGAAGCATTATAAACGATACCATCTCCCACAGTATTTTGGCATTGATTCAGAAGGCGCCCTTCAGAGCCCAGCTTTACCCGTTTGATCTCTGGTTTAACGGTTGGCATAACTTCCGTCAAATCTGCGTCCCTCTTTGTTGACCATCAGTGAGTCCCACTGCATACACGATGGCCTCCTGCTTACAGTGAGCTCACTGTGAGCCTTCCAGAAATGTGCTTGACTGTTCATGCCACACCCACCCACTGGTGAATGTGGAACTGGCACCGACTGTAGCGGGAGATGTGAAAGGAGGAAGAATGTCAATTAATATGGAAACCCCATCATGGCGTTGGTGCTGGGGACAATGGCCAGTGCAGTTTGCTACAAGGTGTATGGGATGAATATCGACGTTCTTTTCTCAGTATAGGCAGACGATTCTCCCCAGAAAAATAATGTGTTCATAATATGTTTGGATTAAAACAAAACAAAACAAAACAAAACAGGAGGGGCACCTGGCTGGCTGAGTCAGTTAAGCATCCGACTTCCACTCAGGTCATGATCTCATGGTTCATGAGTTCAAGCCCTGTGTCTGGCTCCATGCTGACAGTGCAGAGCCTGCTTGGGATTCTCTCTCTCCCTCTCTCAGCCCCTCCGCCACTCGTGTGTTCTCTCTCTCTCAAAATAAATAAACCTAAAGAAAAACACAGGAAAAAAATATACCCCCCTCTTCCTTCTTCCTCCCTCTCCACTCTGATCCTCTTGCACTGGAAACAACTGGTAACCTCTCACTTTAAAATTTCTCCTAATTCAACATAATAATTATAAGAGCAGATCACATTAACAATTTCATCGGTGTCCTTTAAAAAAATAAAATCAGTTACATGAAAAGAAGTAGATGATGCTCTTAAGGTTTAATAAAATGAAAAAAACATTTAGAAAAGTTACAAATACATTATAATGAGGAGTAGCAAATTTTTATTATTAGAAAAAGAAAACTCATCTTAGAATCTTGCCTGAAAAAGTGGTGAAGTTTATCATATACCCATGTGCTTTCGTGCATTTGTCTAGAGGAACACCTACTTTGGCGTTTTAATTGGCCAACGACTGTGTTTTTGAATGGCGGCCACCAGCTGCAGGAATAATTACTTGTAACATTTAGTGTTACAGAGACTGCCGTGTGTACTTTGATTAATTGTACTTGAGTTTCCCACAGAAAGGCTGCTTGATTTCGGTCAATCATGCTTTATAAAATCAACATTTTTCTTGCTACGCCCTGGGTGAACCACTTTCCTCAGCCATCCATCCACCGTGTGGCACTCACGGGCTAGCCACCTTGTGTTCTCTTTGACGCTGTTCGTGTTTGTCTCTGGCCACATGGAGAGCTGGTTGTAGAGGGGAACCACACCACACCTGCCTTTGTATCCCCAAAGCAGCACAGTGTTGAGCAAAGAGCAGGGACTCGATGGATGCTTGTTCAATACACTCTTTATCTTAACAATGGACCCGAAGAGAAATTTCCAGGGGCCAGAAGCAAAGAAGAAGCTCAGTGCTAGAGGGACTGAGGCTGTGGGGTTGGCCTAGGAGTGTCCTAGGACTGGACAGAGGCTGTAACACCTAGGGGCTGATGCCCGCAGGAGGAAAAAAGGGGTTGCCTTGAGCTTGCCAAGGGTGGGGCGGCTGAGGCCAAGACCCCTGACTAAAATCAGGAGCCTCAGTGTGTGCATGTATCTTTTTGAATTAGGGTTTTCATTTTCTTTGGGTAAATACTCAGTAGTGGAATTCCTGTACACAACTGTTGAGTCATTATATAGTACCTAAAACTAACACAACATGTTGTATGGTATATGTTAATTATACTTCAATAAAAACAAAACAAACAAAAAATCCCAGAAGCCTCAGAATGCTCTTCCCTCCATGTAAAGTCTAGAAAACTCCATGTACTAGTTGAGGGAAGTATCAACACACTTCCAGTGATAAATTCCATCTCTAAATATGGGCGATGAATTTGAAATTACATTATATGCTTCATCATGGGGCCCCAAATTGAGGGGCTATCAATTGGGTCAAAGACCAGAGAGAGTC
The DNA here is from genome assembly GCF_028749965.1 of Puma concolor. Taxonomy (NCBI): domain Eukaryota; kingdom Metazoa; phylum Chordata; class Mammalia; order Carnivora; family Felidae; genus Puma; species Puma concolor. The sequence continues at coordinate 5,964,973 of NC_141667.1, read as the reverse complement.
CTTGGGGTTCCTGTAGAAGTACCCTTTTTACTAAAGGATAATTCCCTCTGAGCATGACCTCACAATAAAAAAGAAATTATGAACTACACAGGACATAGGGCCATATGAGGAAGAATCAACAGACACAACAAAAAGTAGAATTCGCATCATAGGATCTGCAGGTATGCTATCAATCTGCAGTAGCCTGCAGAATAAGACCAAAGAAATTAGAAGACGGATCAGAGTACACAATGAATGAGCACTTATGAGAAAAAATGAGCCACAAAGACCCTCAGGAGATGAAAATGTAGATAATGGAAAATTTAGTAGCTGTGCTAGGGGGTAGGACAGCCCTGAGGAAATGCCCCATCAAACTGCGCAGAAATACAGCGATGAAACACATGAATGGGACGTTCAGGCACAGAAGGTACAATGAAAAGATTCAATATACTTGTGATGAAAGTTTGAGAAAAACAGAACAAAAGACCAGGACGGAGCAACAGCTTTGCAGGCCTGGAGCAAAACGTGAGTTCTGTGGCCGAGGCGACCCACTGAGTCCCAAACAGGAAGATGAAAGTACACCTTTACCTAAGCACAAGGGAGCTACGGCCCATGACAGATACGGAGCGAGTCCCACGAAAACAACCAGAGAGAAGACGTGTCACCTTCTACGAAACAGTAATTTGACTCTAGATTTCTCCGCGGTCCATCAACCACAGGAAAATATGGATTCATATTTTCAAAATATTAGACAGCTTATCATAAACCATTATTCAATGAGGAGAAACCCGACTGTTTTTTTTTTTTTTTTTTTTTAAATACAAAAGGTGCGGACATTATGCACAGGCTCTCACTGAAAAGATTAGAAAAGGAACAATCCTTTGGGAATATGGAGATGGGATCCCGGAGGAAGGGATGGTGTTCAGGAAGAATGATGTAAAATGGGTACACAACAGGAATAACGATAGCAGTGAATGACAACAGCAGTTTAAATTTAGAAAAATCTGGCCTGCCCTCTTTATCTTTCTATGCTGTTTTGTAGGTTATTTATTCGGCTCTTGCTTTACTTTTTTCAGCCTAACTACTGAGTTTCTAATTTCAAGAATCTGAGCATCCTATTCCATCTTCTTTATTCAAGAATGGAATTCAGATGCAGAGTACAATATTCTTCAACAACAAGGTGGAGATATTAACGAGCTCTGTTAGTCTCGTGTACATTACACATTTTAAGTTAACCAGGAAAAACAGAATACCAGGATAGATGACTTCCAAGTCACTAGAGGGAATAAAGGAGAATAAATAAATTCCATGGATCCAAGATAATGCAGGAGAAGAGGAAAAATAAGTACAGTCAGAGAACACACATGATGGATTTAAAAAAATAAAAACAAAATAAGATGGTAGTAGTAATTATAATACACGTAAATGCATTATACTTGTCAGGTAAAAGAGAGAGACTGCTAGATCAGAGAAAGTAACATGCACCTGGATGTTGTTTACCAGAGACACAACATCTAAAACCCACTTACGGACAAGGAAAAGCCGAATAAAAAGATGGAAGGAAAGGACGCTGGGAAAATACTAACTACAAGAAAGCTGGCAGAGTTCTATTGACATGGGAGAAAATAGACTTCAAGGGTAAAACACTCCTTTGGGTAGAAAGCTTTTCTATCAGCCAGTGTGTGACCTACTTTCCTTCCACAGGATGGACTTTATGTTTGTGCTTTCATTTCCGCTAGGAACAAGGTTGGTGGGATGGCATCATATTATCTTTGCTACACAAAGCACAACGCAACCACATTGAGAGAAAAATTTCTTCTGACACACTCTGGCATTTTCCTTTACCATATCTGGCACACTTGTTCTAAAAGATGCTTTTGAGGGTGGATTTTTTCTTTTGTTTTGTTTTTTGGGTTTTTTTTTTTTTTGGTGGCATTTTTGGTTACAGTCACTCTCTTGTATTTATTACAAAATTATAAGTCCACTCAGGTAGTTTCGTGTTAAATTTGGCAGTAAACTATTATTAGTATTATGACAATGACAAGTATTATTCCTTTTATTGCTGATTGTAATGAAAATGTAAACTTGAATCTCTTGTTCTACATTTTAGTTTCTACTTAAACTGGATTGTTTTGGTTATCAGATAAAATAATATGTTTTCATATTCGAAGGGCTCTCATGTACTTTGGAAAGTATTATTATTAAAGGTACTTTCATACTAGAATATGTTAGAGTCTAAATCCACTCATAAATTAACATTCCCCCCCCCCCCCCCCGCCCATTTTACCAAATGTCTTTTAAGATGGAGCTGTACTTTTCCCAGACTCCAGTTTTAAATGAACTGGGCCAACAGCTGGATAATGTATATCAGAAACTAGACCAGAGGAAAATACGAATGAGGTTCACTGCGAGGTTACCGTGAATTACCAATGTGATTAAAAAAAAATTTTTTTTAATGTTTATTCATCTTTGAGAGACAGAGAGAGACAGAGCATGAGCGGGGAAGGGGCAGAGAGAGGGAGACACAGAATCTGAAGCAGGATCCAGGCTCCGAGCCATCAGCACAGAGCCCGGCGTGGGGCTTGAACTCATGAACCGTGAGATCATGACTGGAGCTGAAGTCAGACGTTCAACTGACTGAGCCCCCCGGGCGTCCCTACCAATGTGATTTTGACCAGTGGATGCTTAGCAGTCACTGCAAGGCAACCTCAGTGCCACGCCTGCCATGGCCACGACCGTGGACATGCCTGCCTAGTGCCGGGAGCTTGTTTGCCAGGGACTCTGTCTGCACACCTTCCAATTAATTGTAAGGGTTCTAAGCATCGACTCCAATTCTGATTCTGACTCCTACTTGCTCTCCACCACAGAGCAATCTGTATAACATCTGTGAGGGTCTGTTGTACTAACTGTAGAATGGCCGTTCCCTCCAAGGGCTCTTGTGAGGCTAAATGAGCCGGAATACACACAATGCCTAACAGACCAAGTCGTCAATTTTAACAGAAGGTAATATTTATTATTTGTAAACTGTGACGAGACTGGACACGTAGCTATTGATGGGGGTCCTGCCCGTCAGAGGCTGTCTATACTGATTCTGAGGGTTCTCACCCAAGGACAGGAAACTTCTGCTGGTCTTACAGTTATCGCACTCGTGGTCCTGTTCCAAAGTCTTCATTTCTGTCCTCAAGAGATCTGCTGATGTGTGCTTCCGCATTACTTTTTGTGGAGGAAAACTCTTCCTCGAAATGACTGGGCGCAGAAGCTTGCCATGATGGGAGCACAGGCCACCTCCACAGTTCTGTGTCTCTCACCCACGAGACGTGAGGCCAGACAAAGTCATCTCTGGGTTCCCTGTCTGCTCTCAAGTTTTACAGTTCTGAAATGCTATGAAGGTCTCATGCGGAGACCCGACAGGTGAGGACCCAGGAGGGACCTCGCTGGCAGCGGGGATGGGCGACCGTGGCTGAATTCAGAGCCGCGCACTCAGAAGAAGTCGATCGGGGTGAGGATGAGGGCAAGACGTTTTCTGAGCATTTGGGTGCCGCCCAACACTCCTTCCAGCCCACAGATGTTAAATATTTACCTTGTATTTCAAGTGCCTGAAGTACTACAGTGAGCAAAACAGGGCTGAAGCAGATTCACTGGTGATCTCTCCATCTAAGATCACAAATGATATTACGAAATGGGCAGCCTGCCCGGCAGGCGTGAGGGACGCTGGTAGTGACATGGGGCGGGGGGGTGCTCTGCAGACTGGGTCTGGGAAGGTTAGGAGATTATTTCCAACCTCGGAGAGAGCCCAAAGCACAACAGAGTCAAGGAATCATGGTGCGTGTGAGGCCTTTCAGCGTGGCAAGGTGACGGCCATCCACCCATGCTTCCCACAGCCATGCACATGCAGAACCCGTCCCCACGCCAGGGTATCTGGGCAAGGGAAGATTACCGGGACACGTGGGGACGCCTAACTGTCCAGTGGTGTTGGGGGGCTGGGAGGGGGCCACATGGAGCTGGATGAGCAGACATGGTGGAAAGGAACCGCACGGACATGACATGAGTCCATGAGTGTTTACTTAGTGCCCGCTTATCAAAGTGTTTCAGTGGGCGGAACTCTGCTGGATTCCCTGGGAGACAGAAAGCAAATGTAGGAAACAATTCTCATCTCAAAAAAAAACTACTCTATGTAAGGGAGACAACAGTTACACTCATCAGAGAGAGAGAGACAGAGAGAGAGAAAGAGAGAGGAGGAGTAGCCAAATAAGTTGTTAAACAATCAAGTGGTAAATTATGGGGCACAGATCCTAAGTCCCATGGTGCTCAAAGAAGAGCCCACTGCAGGGGCTGGTGGGGTTTCTGAGAAACTTTCTAGAAGACAAGCAGTGGCAGGGCAGCACGGGGGTTGGGGGACGCACTGGGGGGAGCGGCTAGGGCAAGGGAGGGTGGGAGTGAGGGACAGACTGCCGTGCTCTGGGCTTCTCGTTAGCAGTAACGGTGAGAACATATAAATTCCCTGACATTTTTCTCAGACTGTGCCATTGAACAAATATCTGTCTCATTTTTCTATCAGAAGGAAAAAAAAATGCGTTTCATTATCACTCTTATTCTTTGGCCATTTTTTTTAGCCCCGAGGGACCACAGGCTATGTCTCTACCTTTTTTTTTTTTTTAATATGAAATTTATTGTCAAATTGGTTTCCATACAACACCCAGTGCTCATCCCAACAGGCACCCTCCTCAATGCCCATCACCTGCTTTCTTCTACCTTTTTATCAAACCCAGCTGTACAATGACCGGTCAGTACAGCTACATGTGTTATATTTCCTGTGTAAGAGAGGGTAACAAAGGTAGAGCTCTTGGAGGAAAAAGATCAGTCAGGCTTACCTTTGCTCAACCTCCTTTATAAAAGTATTTTACTCTAATTCTTCATACAGAGAGTTCAATACCAGTAATATTTTTTAGAAATTTTTTCCCTGTGGTATAAGCATCAGTATTGCCTCTGGCATTTAAGTTTTCCAAAGGTCAATGTATGTTCATAGAAAGATATTAAGGATATTAACATTTCTTTCACAAACTCAGTACTTAATCCAAAAATAAATGCAAATCATACTAACACCTCAGAGAACTGGTAGGCTTTCAAGAGGCCAGAGAATGAGCAGTGAGGATGTCATCATACCTCTCCATGACCACTAGGAAATATTTGTGACACACACAGCTTTGGGCTGAATGGGGAGGGTCGAATAGAAAGCACGCTGAAAGCTTTCCTGGGTTGCCTTAATTTCTTTGATATTGATGGTGAGAAAAAAGCCCTTACAGAATAGTTTACACAGTACAAAGAACCTCTTATGGGAATGAGAAGAATTCCTTCTTGATTTTATCTGGATTCCCTCTGGATCAAGGATTACAGCTGACCACTGGTGGGGGTGGGGGTGGGGGGCTCATTCACTGATCTAATTCAAGTTCAGAAAGAACAGACGTCCTCAAGCCTAGTCTCCCTGACCACTTTGGCAAAATCCAGGCTTCCTTTGAAAAGGAGGTAGGCACCAGTTCATTCCCAGCACTGAGCTTTTCTCTCTCTCTTTTTTTAAATATGAAATTTATTGTCAAATTGGTTTCCATACAACACCCAGTGCTCGTCCCAACAGGTGCCCTCCTCAATGCCCATCACCCCCCCCCCCCCCAATCAACCCTCAGTTTATTCTCAGTTTTTATGAGTCTCTTATGGTTTGGCTCCCTTCCTCTCTATTTTTTTTTTCCTTCCCCCCCCCCGCCATGGTCTTCTGTTAAGTTTCTCAGGATCCACATAAGAGTGAAAACATATGGTACCCATCTTTCCCTGGATGACTTATTTCACTTAGCATAACACTCTCCAGTTCCATCCACGTTGCTACAAAAGGCCAGATCTCATTCTTTCTCTTTGCCAAGTAGTATTCCATTGTGTATATAAACCACAATTTCTTTATCCACACATCTCCAAAGGCAAGGGAATTAAAAGCAAAAATGAACTATTGGGACCTCATGAAGATAAAAAGCTTCTGCACTGCAAAGGAAACAGTGAACAAAATAAAAGGCAACCAATGGAGTGGAAAAAGATATTTGCAAATGACATATCGGACAAAGGGCTAGTATCCAAAATCTATAAAGAACTCACCAAACTCCACACCTGAAAAACAAATAATTCAGCTAAGAAATGGGCAGAAGACATGAATAGACATTTCTCTAAAGAAGACATCCGGATGGCCAACAGGCACATGAAAAGATGCTCAACATCGCTCCTCATCAGGGAAATACAAATCAAAACCACACTCAGATATCACCTCACGCCAGTCAGAGTGGCCAAAATGAACAAATCAGGAGACTATAGATGCTGGCGAGGATGTGGAGAAACGGGAACCCTCTTGCACTGTTGGTGGGAATGCAAACTGGTGCAGCCGCTCTGGAAAACAGTGTGGAGGTTCCTCAAAAAATTAAAAATAGATCTACCCTATGACCCAGCAACAGCACTGCTGGGAATTTACCCAAGGGACACAGGAGTGCCGATGCACAGGGGCACTTGTACCCCAATGTTTATAGCACCACTTTCAACAACAGCCAGATTATGGAAAGAGCCTAAATGTCCATCAACTGATGAATGAGATTTTCTCTTTAAGACAACACACGAGTTACGGACTCCCTAGCATCTGGTGTGGGGGGTGTCAGGGTTTCATGATGCTCCTGGGAAGGTGGGTGTGGGATCCTGAAGGCCTCGAGGGACCACAGGCTGGGTCTGGGAGGGGCCAGGAGCCATGAAAGGTTGGCTGGGTTATACCGAAGCTGAGAGGACAGACATTACATAAGACCAAAAGCATTCTCGCAAAGGCAGCAAAGTTGCTCTGGAGATACTTTCTCTAGCCTCCGCTTCTGTTTCTTTTCTATAGCAATTTAGTCTAAGAAAAAGTCAGCTTGAAACCTTAAATATACACTGTGTTCTACACCCCACCCCCCCACCCTGAAGACTGGATTCCTTAGGAACAGAAAATGACTAATGTGGCTACTTAGGCACAATGATAGAAGTCGCTTTAATTAGAACGAGGTTTGGATTTCCAGTGGGACCACAAATGATAGTTCCTACTCTGAAAACCTGAGAAGTGGGCTGCAGAAGCCTTATGGGAGCCAGAAATCAGAGGGCGGGGGCCATGTGCTTTTCCACCTAAGGAAAATCTGAACGTGGATAATCAGGCTTTTTGGTATATTGAAGCACTTTAGAAGCTTGACAAGGATTCCCAGGGGGCAGTAGTTACAACCTATAGCCTTCAGGCAATTTTAAAGAAATCTGAGATGCGCTGTGTGCATTCCAGGAAATCAGGAACCGTAGTGCCACTTCTGGAAGTTTCCAATCCAATTCAAAACACCTCAACTATGATATAGCAAACACCCCCCACAGAAGTTTGCAACGGTACCCAGCAGACATCGTAGAGTGCCCACTGTTGAGAGGCAGAGATGAACTTTAAGATCTTTACACTTTTTAGCTAAAAGGTTCCAACACATTAGACTAGAATGGACCCAATGCTCAAAATCTGGCTCAGAGGGGCCTCTCTTGTTTCCACACATCTCCAATGAACAAGATAAAACACTGACTACCTTTTTTGGGTTTCTATCTCATTGCTGGCTTTCTTCCGATGCTCTCATGGGGCCACTTGCTTTCGACTCAAGAATACACTTAGATTTGATTCTTACATCCTGAACTAGCACTTGACCCATCCAAGCTTGCAATGGTTGGTTTAAATCATTAACTAACACTATTAATGAACACTGTTAATTAAATCACTAACAAGATATATTTTTGCATTTGCTGTTTTCATATGTCCCAAACTTTTATATCTTGGAAGTGGATATAAAAGAAGTATCTGGTTTACATTTTAATTCCCCTGCACACGAAAAGCCTCCTATTATACTAGGAGTGGCTGCTCTAAAATACTCTGAAAACTCAGAGGACATAATGCAAAATGGCGACAGAAATAAATAAACATGAATATAATTTGCTGGTGTGACATCCAATGTTTCAAATAATCTTCAGCTCAGTGTCTTGATTGGACATGAGCTGCCTCAGTTTATATTCTGGGCCGTTGGCATGAAGGGTGCTTCCATCTTCACTGGGATCCGTATCCCTTGAAATGTTAAATCAACAAGCCCGGTGTTTCAAGCCAGAAATCCGTTTGCCTTCAATGAACACAGTTTTCAAAATAAGGTCCATATGTGAAGTACCTACCAAAAGCTGTCCAGCAAAGCAGACGAAAAGGATACAGGCAAGCAAGAGAAACGCGGCTCCAAAGGAGATCCCGAGAATGGACGTCCTACCAGGAGACAAAGAGGAACAGATTAGCGTGGGAGCAGTTCCCGTTACTCCGGAAAGCCGTCAGTAATATTTGTGGCGTAATTAGGCCTTAATTTCATGGGGCCTTCATTCCTCACTCATTTTGTGAAAAATGAAAACGGAGCTGAAACAAACCAAAAACGTGTCTTATAGAAAAGCATGTCTATGGGGCGCCTGTGTGGCTCAGTCGGCTGAGGGCCAGACTGCAGCTCAGGTCATCATCTCGCGGTTCTTGAGTTTGAGCCCCGCATCAGGCTCTGTGCTGACAGCGCGGAGCCTGGAGCCTGCTTCGGATTCTGTGTCTCCCTCTCTCTCTGCCCCTCTCTGGCTTGTGCTCTCTCTCTCTCTCTCTCTCTCTCAAAAATAAACATTTTTTTTTTTTTTTAGTGTTTATTTTTGAGACAGAGAGAGAAAGAGACAGAGCACGAGCGGGGGAGGGGCAGAGAGAGAGAGGGAGACACAGAATCGGAAACAGGCTCCAGGCTCTGCTCTGTCAGCACAGAGCCCGACGTGGGGCTTGAACCCACGAGCTGCAAGGTCATGACCTGAGCAAGGTCAGACGCTTAGCTGACTGAGCCACCCAGGTGCCCCCAAAAGAAATCAACATTAAAATTTTTTTTTTTTTAAAAGAGAAGGAAAAGCGTGTCCACAATTATGTCTGATCAACTTGATGATTCATCAAAGTAAGCACCGGTTCCTTAGGAAAGGAAAGCAATCTTTTTTTTTTTTTTAATTTTTTTTTTTCAACGTTTATTTATTTTCGGGACAGAGAGAGACAGAGCATGAACGGGGGAGGGGCAGAGAGAGAGGGAGACACAGAATTGGAAAGAGGCTCCAGGCTCCGAGCAATCAGCCCAGAGCCCAACGCGGGGCTCGAACCCACGGACCGCGAGATCGTGACCTGGCTGAAGTCGGACGCTTAACCGACTGCGCCACCCAGGCGCCCCGAAAGCAATCTTTTTACAACTCTCCTTTGCACCTGGTACTTTCCTGCCCGTGTGTCTTCTCTTGCCTGCCACTGACGTCCTGGCTGCTGCTGCTTCTAGAGAAGTCTCGTCGGATGCCCTGCAAGATCTCAAGACCCATCCTTACGCCTGCTCACTGAGGAAACAGGCTTGTCTTCCCCAGTGCAATCCAACCAGATTCAACTCCCTTCCATACTGATGCAGCTATACGTTTACCGAGGTTCCCTGAAGATGCCAGGGGCCATGGCCTTCACATTCTTGCACAAGCCGACGAACACGCAAGCTTCCCGTGATCACGTGAAAAATTAAGTCACAATTCTGCTACCGACACATTACGGGTAGATAAAAGCATTTATACGAATCGTACACCTCTCTGAGACATCCTTTAAATGGCTCAAAAGTTCACAGCCTCTTACAACTTCATTTATTCCAAGGACACAAGCGTTAAGGGGTACCAAAGGAGCTGAACCGCAATGAAGAATTAAGGTACGATTCAAATGAGACGTCGGAGGAGAGGTCAGGTGGTGTGTGTGTCAGACTGCAATGGAACCTCCCGCCAATGAGGTTGGCTAGAGACACTGGGGAGACAGGACCGGCACAGAGAACGCAGCGGCAAGATGCTGAATGTTGATTAGCTGCGCGGAAGCCTCAGACGCAAACCAGCCACACGCTGAAATCCCGGCGACCATGCGACGGTGAGTCCGTGGGGAAGGAAAGGGAGCAAGTAACCAGTGAACTACATAAATCCCCTGATGCCATCGCCATGGGAAGGCCCCACTCAGCTCACGTTCTCCAACACCTACTCTATCGCGAGACGATCACACATCAAGGAAGAGCGACAAAAGTCAGACCTCAAACCAAAACCTGCGCCTGACACGATGAGGCACCGGGCACTGAGTTATCTTTCTAGAAGGATCCGCAGTGCTTTCGAATACCTGGCCCGATGGCGTGACGTCGGTGCACCTTTCACGAGGAACGTTAGGTCTCCGCTAGAAGGGGTAGCACAGCAAATACACCCAGTCCCATGCTAGGCTGCGACGATGCAAAGACAAGTAAGGTGTCACACCTGTTTTGAGCTGCTCACAGGGTAGCAGAGGTAAGCACCATACATCCTAACCTCCCCTACCTAGAGCGTCCTGCTTTCAGACATCACTCAGTCCCCGGTTGGAAGCCACCGGTCTCTCATCTCCCCAACACGCGATCTCAGAGCCTCCCGCTCAGCCGGGCGGCGTGGAGGGAGGGGAACGTGCAACAGCCAACACCTCTCAGCAGTCTTGTGACTGACGGACAGCACAGTAACTCATCTGCTGAATTTGTTTGCTATCTTTCTCATCCATTTTTATAGGAGAGCTCTGAGTTTTCTTAGATTCTGTGCTGCCTCGCTCCTTTCTGCCGTCAAGGTAACGTCAGCTTCACGAGGCTGAGTTCAGACACATAACATCTCTTTCTTGGGTCTGAAACTTCAGATAACAAAGAAAGGATCTTTTATGGAAGGGTTGGTAAATATCGACGATAAAACCATCTGATGATAGTGACGGTGACGATGGTGATGATGGTAATGGTGATGATGGTGGTGGTGGTGATGATACAAGACGGCGATGATATGAGGAGAGATTATTTACTCTGTACCAAGTGCTGTTCTAAAGGCTTTATATGTAGAGTTCACTTAACCCTCACAATGATCATGAGTACGAGTTACTATTATTACCCCATTTTACCAAGGAGAAATTGAGGCCCAGAGAGGTTAAAGAGCTTGCCTAAAGTTACACGTCTATTAAGCGGTGTGGTTAGGAGTAATGTCCATTCAGTTGTATTCCTGACCCAGGTTCGATTTTAGGAGTAGACATGTCACATTTCTGCCTTGTTTCCTGGTTCTATATCTTGAGTCAATTTTGATAATTTTCCTGGAAAATTACCCATTCCATTTAAATTTTCAAAGGTAAAATAGTCTACATAATATTCTTTTAATTTTACAAGTCTCCATATTTGAAGCATTTTTTCTTGTCCTTAATGTTATTTTTTTCCCCTCTCTAGATCAGAGTTTTGAAGTGTTCACGTCTGTTGATCTCAGTGAATGAGCTTTTGGCTTATTACTAAGGTCTATGCTTTCTGACAGTTCTCTACATAGTTTCTGATTTAAGTTTTTTTTTTTTTTTTAATTTTTTTTTTCAACGTTTTTATTTATTTTTGGGACAGAGAGAGACAGAGCATGAACGGGGGAGGGGCAGAGAGAGAGGGAGACACAGAATCGGAAACAGGCTCCAGGCTCCGAGCCATCAGCCCAGAGCCTGACGCGGGGCTCGAACTCACGGACCGCGAGATCGTGACCTGGCTGAAGTCGGATGCTTAACCGACTGCGCCACCCAGGCGCCCCTGATTTAAGTTTTAAAAATTGCTTCCTCCTTCTTCATGCAAACTTACATTGTCTCTTTCTTGATTGTCACTTATTGCCATTTTTTTGTATTTTATAATAAATGCACTGAAGTACATAAATATTCCTATAAATACTGCTTTAGCCAAATCCTATGGCTTTTGATTTATAGTTACTCATCTTCTTTCTTCTCTAAAAAGTCTGTACTTTCAATTTCCAATTCCTTTTAAAACAAGAATAATTCCAAAGTGTGATTTACAAATTCCACAAAGAGATTATTTTTAGTCTGTCCCTGTTATTTCTAATTTCACTAGATTTGATCGGAGATAGTGGTCTCTTTTATTTCCACTTTGACAATTTATTTTTCTCCTAGGGTGTGATGAATATGATCTACTCCTATTATATCTTATGGATTTCTGAAAATGACACATATTTCCTTTATGCTGGAAACAAAACATGTTCCCTAAATACATCTATTGTCAGAGCCGGATGAGTTAGTCAAATCCCCAGTGGGTTGACTTAATGGCTCAATTTGGTCTGTCAATTTTAGAATGTATTAATATTTCTGGCTAGGACTGTGGGTTTGTCAATATGTCTGAACATTTTATTTTATTTTTTATTATTATTTTTTTTATTATTAAAAAAAAATTTTTTTTTCAACGTTTATTTATTTTTGGGACAGAGAGAGACAGAGCACGAACGGGGGAGGGGCAGAGAGAGAGGGAGACACAGAATCGGAAACAGGCTCCAGGCTCCGAGCCATCAGCCCAGAGCCTGACACGGGGCTCGAACTCACGGACCGCGAGATCGTGACCTGGCTGAAGTCGGACGCTCAACCGACTGCGCCACCCAGGCGCCCCTGTCTGACATTTTAATCACATCTCTTTATTTATTTCGAAGAGGTGTTGGAGTGCATGAAGATTTATGATTATTAAGTCTTCTGGGTGACTATACCATTGTAAAAGTCTTTTTTTTCTCAGGCTGAATGCCTTCCACTTGATTCCATATCATCAGAAATTTTTATTCCTGCAGCTTTCTTTTTCCTCTAAGCTGTTTCTCAGAATAGCTGTTTTCCATCCTTTATTTCCAAACTGTCTTGTCTTTTAATTTTAGTGAGATCTCCTGTACCTGGTACACAGGTGACCTTTTGTTTTAGCCTCAATCTTTGAGCCTCTTTCCATGAATAGGACATTTTTATCCACTCAGTTATTAAAATTGGTTAAGATTTGACTGCTTGTCCCACCTTAGTTTCTCGAAATGTTCAGTGGAATTCACAAAAAAGTCAACAGAGTATCAATCTTCTTCTAATCTAAGATTTAAAATATTAATAAATTTAATAGATATACACCTATTAAAACTTTCTATCCAATTATGTGTCAGTTTTGGTAGGGTAGCTTTTCAAGCACTTTTCCCATTTTATTAAGTTGTGAACCTTTTTGGCCTTGAGTAATTTATAATATTCCATATCTATTATATAATATTATAATATTATATCTATTATATAATATTCCATATCTGTTAATGTCTGTAGGATCTGTGGTGAATCCCCTTTTATTACTTATGTCATTAATTTGTGCGTTCTGTGATGATCTCTCTTTCTTGATCAGTCTTGCTAGTGGCTTAGGAAGTTTTAAACTTTTTCAAAGAACCAACTTTTGGCTTTATTAATTTTCTGTATTGGTTATTTTCTATTATGGATTTCTTCTTCCTTCTTGAACATCTTTTCCCTTCTACTTGATGTGCTCATCTCTTTATGGCTTCCTAAGTCAGAAACTTAGACAACAAATTTTAGCCCTTTCTTCTTTTCTAATGTAAGTATTTGAAAACTACAGATTCCTCTCTAAATTATTGCTTTAAACTACATCCCCATAACTTGGCATGTTTTTTTTTTTGATATTCAAAACATTTTCTAATTTCTCTTATGATTTTTTCATTTGACTCATAGGTTCTTCAAAAGCATAAAATCTAATGCTGAAATATTTGTGGATATTTTAGTTTTTATTTTTATTTATTTACTTTTTAAATGTTTATTTATTTTTGAGAGAGAGAGAGAGACAGACAGAGCATGAGCAGGGGAGGGGCAGAGAGAGAGGGAGACACAGAATCCGAAGCAGGCTCCAGGCTCTGAGCCTCCGCACAGAGCCCAACACGGGGCTTGAACCCAAGAACCGTGAGATCATGACCTGAGCTAAAGTCTGGCAGTTAATCAACTGAACCACCGAGGCACCCAGATTCGTGGATATTTTCGATATACACTTTCTATTTCTAACCTGATTTTAGTGTGGTTGCACATCATACTGAAAGATTTTTTTATCTTTTCAAATGTATTTCAATCTTTACAAATTTGTCGAGCTGCTTCTATGGCCTAGTATGTGTTCTGGCCGTGGTCCATGTGCAGCTTAAAATCACATGTATCAGGGGCATCTGGGTGGCTCAGTCGCTTAAGCATTGGACTTCAGCTCAGGTTGTGATCTCATAGTTAATGGGTTCAAGCCCCACATCGAGCTCTGCAGTGACAGTATGGAGCCTGCTTGAGATTCCCTCTCTCTCCCCGCTGTATTGAATAACCAGTTAGTTGTCTTTTAGAAAAATTCACAGAATATCAGCATATAGTCTTTGATACTCTCTCACATGTTTAAGCACGTCGAATGCCGTGCATCTCATCCTGCAGATTCAAGTTTGCTCCTGGCATCATTTCAGGTCGGCCCAAAGAACTTCTGTTAGCATTTCTTACACTGTAGGTTTGCTGCTGAACTCCTTTAGCTTTCTTTCACTTGCAAAATGTCTTCATTTCATCTCATTTTTTTTTTTAATTTTTTTTCAACGTTTATTTATTTTTGGGATAGAGAGAGACAGAGCATGAACGGGGGAGGGGCAGAGAGAGAGGGAGACACAGAATCGGAAACAGGCTCCAGGCTCCGAGCCGTCAGCCCAGAGCCCGACGCGGGGCTCGAACTCACGCGAGATCACGCGAGACCTCGCGAGATCGTGACCTGGCTGAAGTCGGACGATTAACCGACCAAGCCACCCAGGCGCTCCACGACTGTTATTTTATTTTATTTTATTTTATTTTTTTTTATTTTAAAAATTTTTTTTTTCAACGTTTATTTATTTTTGGGACAGAGAGAGACAGAGCATGAACGGGCGAGGGGCAGAGAGAGAGGGAGACACAGAATCGGAAACAGGCTCCAGGCTCTGAGCCATCAGCCCAGAGCCTGACGCGGGGCTCGAACTCACGGACCGCGAGATCGCGAGATCCCGCGAGATCGCGAGATCGTGACCTGGCTGAAGTCGGACGCCTAACCGACTGCGCCACCCAGGCGCCCCTCATCTCATTTTTAAAAAAAGAATAGCTTCACTGAATACTGGATTCAGCATTGGCCATATTTATACCAGTGGTTCTAATCAGGAGTCGGTCATCATTCCCCTCATCCATCTCTAGCTGCAATGTCTTTTTCCTCTGGCTGTATTGAAGGTAGTCCCCCCACCCCCCTTTTTTCTTTGGCTTTAGCAGTTTGACCTTAGTGTATCACCTGTGGTTTGCTTTCTATGTATTCTGGTTGCCATTGGCCAAAGCTCTTGCCTTTGGACGTTAATGTATTTCAATCAACTTGGGGCAATTTGTCACTAAGTATACAGGCAATTTCCTATCTGTCTTCTAATGCCTTTCCGTTCCATCTCCTCAAAATTCCATTCCCCAGATTCTCTGCCAACTGTTTCTAACTAGGTTTGGCCAACGGGAAGTACTGGCGGAGACTGGAGGCTGCTGGGGGA
Organism: Puma concolor; assembly: GCF_028749965.1. NCBI lineage: Eukaryota > Metazoa > Chordata > Mammalia > Carnivora > Felidae > Puma > Puma concolor. The sequence goes on along the minus strand of NC_141667.1, from coordinate 5,949,544 downwards.
AGCAAGAAGCCTGGGGGTTTCCCTTTCTTACTCTCTATTTAGCAACCATTTTCTCAACAGCCCGCAACTCCTGCCTCCCAGGAGGTCTCGGGTCCCTGGCAGACAGCCCATCCCGCCCTGGTCCCACGAAGGCCTGGTGTGGTTCTAGCCCCTCAGGAAGGTCCGGGAGCCTGCGTTTCTGGCAAGCCACCTCCTCCTGTGTCCTTCCAAACCCAACTATGGCAGCTTCCTCGTCGCTGTTATACCCTCTCCTGTTTGGTTTCTCAGCCCTTCTCTCATTCTGTAAGGGTTTCACTTTATTAAATTACCTTGTGGAAACACCTTAGAACAGAAATTTGTTCTTCAGTGGACTCAAAGCCATTAACTAACCTTTTTTCTGGGTACTACCTCATTAGTGGTTAAATGGAAACACAGGAAGGACTGGAATCAGTTACTTTTCCAAATTTCTTCCTTTTTCCTTTGGGGGGAAAAAAACTCCCCATTGTTCAGTTTTTACTAGAAGTATTGAGAAATATTTACATTTTTCCATTGGTTATGGCATATCTGAATTTCCTCAAGAATGGATAAGTTATTATGGATTGTACTGGCCTCTAGTCAACACATATCTCAACAGAGCCAGTGACTGTTATGGGTTAACCTACTTGTGAATCAGAGTTGAAATAAAAGATTCCTACACTACCATGACTTTTTGAGGCTCTTGTTTTTTCGATGCATTTCAATTTTGGTTTTAGGAGTAATTATTTTACTATGAAGACAGGTGATAGAGAGTCTGGACATTCAAACAGACATAGTAACGTGAGCCTGAAGGAACCACAGGAGCATTGAAATGGACTCTCGCGTTTTATAGTCCCCTACCTGGTACAGTGAAGAACCTCAAAGAAGAGCTGGTGGCATTTTTTTTCTGGATGCATCTGATGACCACTACTTTGCTCTTTCTCAAATGTCAGAATTCCCACAGACAGCGGGCTGCTGATAAAGGAAAAGAGTCGTGCTAACACTATCGATTCTCTGTTTTTGCATTGGTGAAATGGATGACAGATCATTAAAGCAGGAACAAGCATTCTTAAGAGTACGTTATGACATGAACTACCAACCATGACTCAAGAAGAAAACAGAAATTCTGAATAGGCCTATCGAAGTAAAGAGATGGAATCAGTAATTAGAACAAAACCCAAACCAAAGTTTACTTGCAAAGAAAAGTGCATGTCCAGATGGCTTCACTGGTGATTTCTACAAAACACGTATAGAAGGGTTTTTGCTACTTTTTCCACAAACTCTTCCAGAAAGTAAGAAGGATGGAACATGTTCTGATTCTCTCAGGTCAGTATCACCTTGGTACCAATATCAGAGAAAGCTGTATCACAAGGAAACAAAACTCAGACTGGCATCTCTTAGAAGTATACATACAAGAACATTGGCAAAATATTGGCAAACTGAATCTAGTCACATATAAAAAAGGATTCTATAACAGGACCAAGTGGGATTTACCTGAGTAATGCAAGGTCGGTGTAATATCTGAAAATCAATCAATATAATACACTACATTAATAAAGGAAAAGAAACCCACACGATCGTCTCAGTAGCTATAGAAAAGCATTAGACAAAATCTGAAACCCTTTTATTATAAAAACTCTCAACAAACTAACATTAAAAGGGGATTTCCTTTATCTTGATTAAGGCAACTGTGAAAAGCCCACAGATAACATCATACTTAATGGTGAATTACTGAATGTTTTCCTCCTAAGATCATGAACAGGAATATATCTGTGCTATGACTACTTCTATTGAAATTACCCTGAGGCTTCCAGTCAGGGAAGTTAGGCAAGACAATGAAATAAAAGGCATCACATTGGAAAGGAAGAGGTTATCTGAATTTGTAGATGATATGGTCTGGTACAGAGAACATGATGTCACAGCCCGAGATTCAGACTCAGAGTGGCTCCAACCTGTGGCTGTCCAATGTTCAAGTTCATAGCACACTGGCATTTGTGTTCAGATGGAAGCACCTGTCATCCCAGGGAACAAGAGATCCCATGAGACAAAGTAATGGCTGGCCAAAAGCTCTTAATTATAATCATTTATCCTGCCCACTCTTTCAAAACCATGTTCAAACTCATTAAACATACCAAGATGTTTGTGTCACATAATCAACTTTAACATTCTAGTTGCAAAACTGTTTCTTTTTTTTTTTTTTTTTACTTTGAATGACTGATTTATTCTTTTTTTGATGATTTCTTTTTTAAAAAAATTTTATTTAATTTATTTTTTTTAATTTGCATTGAAGTTAGTTAGCACACAGTGCAACTATGATTTCAGGAGTTGATTCCTTAAGGCCTGTTACCCATTCAGCCCCTCCCCCCTCCCACAACCCCTCCAGGAACCCTCAGTTTGTCCTCCATATTTAAGAGTCTCTTATGTTTTGTCTCCCTCCCTGTTTTTACATTATTTTTGCTTCCCTTCCCTTTTGTTCATCTGTTTTGTATCCTAAAGTCCTCATATGAGTGAAGTCAGATGATATTTGTCTTTCTCTAATTTCGCTTAGCTGTTTCTCTTTAATGCACAAGCATACATGATTTATATGCCCCTGAAAAGCAAACTTGACTCTTCCCTGTCACAAGGCAAAAAGAACTATGCTTTTTTAGTGATAATTCTTGACTTTGGCACTTTAATCAAGTGTATTGTGACCATATATGGAAAAGGCTGATTTGAGACAAGGTCCTTTTCCCTTTCTGGTTTTTTTCTAGTCGGTATATTGCTCGCAGGTGGTCGTGACATGGATGAGGAAACACATTTGCAGACAGGAAAAATCCAGCAGGAATATATATATGTCCCCCAATATCTAAAAGTTATATGAATTGTAAACTATTTCTATAGGTAAATAATGGTATCTTCACCTCGAATTCCATTTAATGGGATGACTTTCATGTCCCTCCTCCCTTGTTGCCCTCACTCCTCCCCACAAAAACGATGTGGATTCTCCCATCAATGCCCTGTTTGCACCTGTTATGTGGGGTTCAGCGAGGAGAGTAAGAACTCAGGAAAGAAGGCTTTTCTTCTAACTATAAGTTAGCATGAAGTAATACACATCCCTTTATCTCTCTCTCTTTTAAGTGATACGTGACAGAACTTCAAAATGAAAGGGAATTTGGTAAAAAAAAAAATGAAAAGGAGAAAAGACACTGAAATATTCATCACCATTACAGATCACAGTAGCCTTTCTCTGATGATAGGACTTTGCAGCAACTTTGAGATGTTGTGGCCACTTCAAGTCCTATGATGTGGGAAACGGGAGGAGGCGTTGTTTTTGGCAGAGCAAAAACTTCTACATCACAGCGACAAGAAGGGGTGAAGATTTGAAGTTTAAGACATACTATTCCCCAGAAGGTCCGTCTTCTCTTTCTACACTCATTTCTTACGTGAGCCCATCCTAACCAAGGGATTTAAATATTACGTATGTGCTGGGTTTTCTGAATTATGACTTCAACCCTAGCTCCTCCGTGAACCCTCCAGGACTCACACATTCCCTCCCTCCGTGAAGCTCCATCACTTGTCTAAGATGCACACACATGTCTTCGATGCCCAGAACTGAGCCCTTGATTCACGTCTGTCCCTGACCTGCTCCTTCCCCAGGATGCTTCCTCCCTGTAAATGGCAACCCCATTTTCCCAATTGCTCAGGCCAAAAACCAAAACCAACACCAAAATAAAAATCTCACAGAACTCCGCTTTCTCTTATTCTCCACATCTCATCCAATGGCAAGACTTGTCTCCATCACTCTTCATGAGATGCTCCAGAATTTGACCACTTTTTACTGCACTGCTACTCCAGTACCAACCATCATCTTAACTGGGCTTCCTACTTCCAGCCCCCCTCCCCTGCAGCGCAGCAAAAACAATGCTTCTAAATGTAGCCAGATCACATCCTCGGCTGAGAACCTTCCAGGGCTTCCTGGCGCATTATACCTAATGTTCTCCCAGTAGCCTGTGAGAGCCAACACCTGTCTTCACACTGCTCCTCTGACCCCATCCTCCACAGTGCTCACCTGGCTCACTCTCCTCCTTGAACACACTGTGGCTCCTATCATCTAGAACATTCTGCCAGATATCCACATAATTCCCATTTCAATTCACTCGGGCCTCTGCTTTAATGTTATTTAATCAGTGATGCTTTCCCTGATCACCCTCATCTGCAATACCACCTTCCAGGGTGCCTGCGTGGCTCAGTCAGTTAAGTGTCCAACTTCAACTCAGGCCATGATCTCACGGTTCGTGAGTTCGAGCCCCACGTCAGGCTCTGTGCCAACAGCTCAGGGCCTGGAGCCTGCTTCAGATTCTGTCTCTCTCTCTCTCTCTCTCTCTCTCTCTCTCTCTCTCTCTGTCCCACCCCTGCTGGCACTCTCTCTCTCAAAAATAAAATAAAAACATAAAAAGAAATGGAAATATCACCTTCCACTACTCTGTAGTGTTCTACTGTGTCTTATTTTTCTTAAAAGCATATCACCACTGAATTATTGTATGTGTATTTGTTTATTACATTATTGTCACATGTCCTAATAAAATGTAAGTTATATGAGAGAAAAGGCATTTCGGGGGCTCCTGATGCTTTCCTAGCATCTCTCACTGTGCTTGGTATGCAACAGCTCAAAATCTCCTGCTGAATGGTTCCACAAATGTTCGGCTGCGTGTGTGCTTCTGCTGTGAATTTCTTTTTTTTTTTTTTTTTTCCAACGTTTATTTATTTTTGGGACAGAGAGAGACAGAGCATGAACGGGGGAGGGGCAGAGAGAGAGGGAGACACAGAATGGGAAACAGGCTCCAGGCTCTGAGCCATCAGCCCAGAGCCCGACGCGGGGCTCGAACTCACGGACCGCGAGATCGTGACCTGGCTGAAGTCGGACGCTTAACCGACTGCGCCACCCAGGCGCCCCTGAATTTCTATTTCTATAACAAATGCTCAGAATAGGTATGAAGTAAAGGTACATGGCCTGTTTTATTGAGTGAAAACACGCTCGGTTCCACTTTTATTGTTATCGCTCGTTTCTTACCATACCAGTGGCATTCAGCTAACTGCAACACAAATCTGTTTTCATTCCTGGAGAGAACAGAGGTTTTCATGAATTCCATTTTTTTCACGATGGTAACAATTTTTAGACAGGCCCTCTGTTGTACAGACTGAAGGCTACAAATTCTAGCTTCCCTTGGAGCCAGGTTTGAGCATGGGATTAAGATCTGCCTTGGGTTATAAACCAAAGGGTCATGAGGTAGCTGCTGGGAAGTTTCCTCAAGAGAGGGCAGTAATGAGTGTTTTCTGCCCTCTGCTTCTGAGTCTGTTCCTCCATCAGGTTGCTCAGAATGTGTGTTGCCATCTTAGAGAATGAAGATGAGGAACAAAGTCTAATGAAAGTAGGAATGTGTGCTGGAGGGATCCAGGCCCCCCAAAGAACCCAAAGGACAGAGCACCATACTGCCTCTGGCCTTTTATTAACGGGGAAGAAATTAAACTGCTAACTCACATTCAAGCTACTCACTGTGGGTATTTTCTTACTTTCAGATGACCTGAATCCGCAGCTGGGTATTTTCTTACTTTCAGATGACCTGAATCCGCAGCTGGGTATCGTTCATCTCCGTAAAAGCCGTAGGGTTCATTTATCTTGGACCGTGAGAATTTTCTCCCTCCCCTTCCCCTCTTTCCTCTTCCTTCCTTCCTTTCTTTCTTCCTTACTTCCATTTTTCCTTCCTTCCTTCCTTCCCTCCTTCTTCCTTCTCTGTGCATCCCCCCCTTCTCCTCCTTCCTTTCATTCCTCTAAGATGCATACCCACTCATGGGGAGGAGTTTGGTGTCATAGTATCCAATATTTGAGCCCACCAAAGAAAAAGTTCACTTTTTTTTGAGAGAGCATGTGAGCAGGGGGGCAGAGAGGGAGAGAGAGAGGATCCCAAGCAGGCACCACACTCAGTGTGAAGTGTGACAAAGGGCTCAATCTCGTGATCTTGGGATCAGGACCTGAGCCAAAATCAAGAGTTGGATGCTCAACCAACTGAGCCACGCAGGCGCCTGAAAATCAAATCTACTTTCAATGGACGTGAATGATTCTACCATTAAACTTCCTCCAATTTTTCTTTTCCTTCTTGGAGATAAAACCAAAATGAAAGTGACTCTTTTGAAATGAGTATTAAAGAATTAATGAGCACTGATTACTGAAATGAGTCATGGAATAATTATCAAAGAATCTCAATAGAGATAACAGATCTCACATATTTAAGTTTATAATTTTGCTACTAATTTTGCTTAAGTAAAATACCACTATTCTTAATTTAACTTGGGCTAATGAAACACACTGATATTTAACTAAACTTTATTAGGAAAAAAAATCATTCTTATTGTAACAATTGCCTATGCCTGGTTTAATGTATTTAGTTTGGAAGATAAGATTAATGAAACTACTAAAAATTGCAAAAACAATTCAGGCTTGATCATTTTTGGTCTTTGAAAGCAGCTTACATTTCTGATAAAGTTATTATATACGGCAGACAGAAATGAGAGACTCAGCCTAAAAAAGAGAAGCCAATTAATAATTTAATTACAACTATTTAAATTCTGAGACTAGAGCCAGATTCAAGATTACGTGCCAAAGAGGGATGACATAAGGCAAGGCCCTCTTTTAGGCCAAATCTTCCCCCTTACTGATCCCTTCAAGGTCACAAATTCCTCTACTGTTAATTACTCATGCACTCATTCATTCCTTCATTCATTAGTCATTTTTGTCCTTTTTTCAAAAAATATGAGGTAGTTTCCCCAACATAAAACAGGAAAAATAAGAGGTCAGCGCATTAATAAATAAATGAGGTCATATTAGAAGTGAGAAGCATCATTATCCCAATGAAAATTCTTCATAAAGTATAACAAAATTATTATTTTTAGATAGATAAACTCATTATCAAGGAAGAGAAAATACTAAATACACAGAGAGTATTTAAAAGCAGAGTGGTAGGGGTATTGATGAAAAACAGCCCAGGAGGAACCAGAGGGTTATACGTGCCTTGGAGTGTGAGATTTAATGTCTATGCTACACAAAGTAGGGATGCTCTCCGGCATTTTATTGAAGGGAAATTGGAACTGAATTCTTGAATAAAGTCAGAAGCCACGAAGTGCTATCCTACCAAGAAATAGGAAACAAAAACTATGCCCACTAGGCTGATAATTTTCAGGGAAGTTGACTAACTAGGGTGATGAGTCGAAACAGAGTCATCCTAAAATGAGATCCATGCTAAGGGGTTAGTCAAATGCACTAACCCCTTGTGTAGTGAAGGGACTTGGACCTTGAACTTACTTTAACAAAATGCTTTGACTTGAACTAGTGAACCCCAGAGACAGCTTGTGGAGACTGAAAAACGTATCGTAATAATGCCTTTGCAACTCAGAGTATGAGATCACCATGGACCCAAACCCTGGATGCTGGTGAGCTCACAGTTAAAATTACATACAATCCAAGGAGGCATGTCACTATGAGTCAAAAGATAGATCACACAGCAGAATTCATGCATTTATACACCACTATAACAGAATGAAGGAAGTGCTATTTTCATGCAGTATATTTATGATACTAATAAAGGAAAAGAAAAAAAAGGAATCCTTAGGTAAAATACAGAATTATAAAGAAATTCAGATTTTAAAAAGAACAAATAGACTTCTTAGATATAAAATAATCATTGAAATTATACACACGATGTGGATGAGGAAATCACCAGAATGACTGCAGCACAATGAAATAAAGAAGTGTAAACTTGGAGGAAAAATTCTAAGACCCAGTAAACATTATGAATAACACAATATACAATTAATAAGATTTCAGGAGGAAAAAGTAAGGATAGAAGAATACATAAGGTGATAATGTTAGAACTTCCAAGAACTAAGTAGAAATATGAATCTTGAGATTGAAAAATCACACCTAGTCACTCAGGTAAATAAGAACAAATATACATTGGGAAATAATATGGTGAAGTTTGCAGGGGGCTGGGAAGCACACATGGAGTAAAGACAAATTATCTAAAAAGGAATATAATGGGATTGACAGAAAACATTTCATTAGCAACAACAGCTGCTGAAATTGATGTGATATCATCATCATAATAGTAAGGGAAAATGAGTTAACTTAGAATTTTATACCCAGTTAAACTACTATTGAAGAGCAAATGTGAAAAAGGTAGGTAAAAATATTTTAATATAAAGAAAAAAGTAGGTGCTAATGCTACCCACAGACCTTAATAAAAGAAGTAATAAATGATATACATCAGCAAGAAGAGAAACTTGAGGAAATAACTTTTTAAAAGATGGTGAAATAAATAAAGGGATTTAAGAGTATACCAGGAAAGGGGGCACCTGGGTGGCTCAGTTGGTTAAGCATTTGACTTCAGCTCAGGTTATGATCTTGCAGTTTGTGAGTTTGAGCCCTGTGTCAGGCTCTGTGCTGACAGCTCAGAGCCCGGAGCCTGCTTTGGATTCTGTGCCTCCCTCCCTTTCAGCCCCTAACCCATTCGTGCTCTCTCTCTCCCTCTCAAATAAGCATTAAAAAAAAAAAAGAGTACACCAGATAAGCACTGACAAATGTGTATAATTTTTGAATGATTATATTGTACACCTGAAGCTAATATGACAGTATGTTAATTATGCTTTAATTAAAAAAAGGCATTGATGGGGCACCTGGGTGGCTCAGTTGCTTAAGCATCGGACTCTTGATTTCAGCTCAGGTCATGATCTCACAGTTTGTGAAATCCAGCTCTGCCTCAATTTCTGTTCTGATAGTGCAGAGCCCGCTTGGGATTCTCTCTCTCCCTCTTTCTTTGCCCCTCCCTGCTTTTGCTCTTTCTCTCTTTCTCTCTCAAAATAAGTAAATAAACTAAAAAAAAAAATTTGATGAAGAAATAAGCTGGTAAAGAACAAGAGCAAATCTAAATCAATACTGACTACAATTATCTGGAACAAAATCTCTAAGAAATAATTATGTACAAGATACAAGGATTAACTTCAGAATATACTGAATGAAAACTGTATGTTATATACATACAGTTATATACATATGTGGTTATGTAAGTACATACATTTTAGATATGTATGCTGTATATAACTATGTTTGTGTGTATGTATGTGTGTGTGTGTATATATATATATATATATAGAGAGAGAGAGAGAGAGAGAGAGAGAAGAGAGAGAGGACACATGTGCACAAGGAAGAGAGAGAGAGATATTAACTAGTAAAGGAAAAGACAGAACAAAGAAAACTGAATCAATCCTTTAGAAGTTAGGAAGTGGGGAAGTATACCAAGAAAGGCAAGGTAATTGAAATGTAAGATGGCAGAAGTGAGTCCACATACACCAGCAATAAAATCAAACACAAGTGGAATCAAATCACATTAATACCGAAAAAATATCAGATCGAATAAATAAAAACCAAAATAAAAATCGATGCTGTTCACAGGAAGTATACCCAAACAATAACAGCTTCAAGATCACAGAAACTTATCTACAGTAAACATATCATAGGATCAAATTTGTACCGCCTGGATCACGTGCACATGCATGTTTATTGTTTTACGCTCTGTACTTTTCTGTATCTTTGAAATACTTCACAAGAAGAATCATTTAAAAAGAAAAAAGAAAGAAACATGAGGACACTAGCATGAAAATAAGAGGGCATTATAATACAACATAAACATAATATAATATAAATGTAATACGAAACAAGCACAGAAAGTTCCAGTCTCCACTCTCCCTCAGTGGAGCCCGCGGACCTACCCTGAGCTCTCCAACTGCCAACACAAAGAGGGAAGTGCAAACCAGCACAGATTTCAAAATGTTCCAGCTCAAAATCCAACTTGTTGCTCAAGAGAAACCCACTAATAATTGGTGATGATGCCCGAGACAACGAACTTCCATGGATCCTCTTAAAGATACAGCACAACAGAAGAGAGGTAAGAAAAGAAACGCAGAGACAGAAGACATCTCCCTGATGCTCTCTGAAAAGTGCAATCCCACAAATTATTTTCCTTGGTCCCTGGAAGTTTCTGGCTTCTTTGGCATCATCTTTTAAAGTGTCCCAGTAGTGGATTGCTGGGTCATAGGGTAGATCTATTTTTAATTGTTTGAGGAACCTGCATACTGTTTGCCAGAGTGGCTGCGCCAGTTTGCATTCCCAACAGGGCTCTGGGGTTGCTTTTTCTCAAAGAAAACAAACCAAATTAATTTGAAAAGATGTACACAGCCCTGTGTTGACTGCAGCATTGTCTACAAGAGCCAAGATACAGAAGCCGCCCAAGTGTCCGTCGGTAGATGAAGGGAGAAAGATGTGGTACATATACAATGGAGTGTTATTCATGCATAAAAAAATCTTGCCGTTTGTCACAACACGGATGGAGCTAGAGGCTAAGTAAAATAAGTCAGTCACAGAAAAACAAATACCATATGATTTTACTCCTATGTAGAATTTAAAAGACAAAACAAACTAACAAAGAAAAAAAGAGACAAAAAAATAGACTTAAATACAAAGGACAAACTGGCGGCTGTCCAGGGGAAAGTGGGGGATGGGCGAAATGGGGGAAGGGGATTGAGTACACCTAGCGTGATGGGCACTGAGTAATTACAGAGTTGTGGAATCATTATGTCGTGCACCTGAAACTCATAGAACACCGTATGTTAGTTATTCTTGAATAAAAATAAAGAAAAAAACCCAAATGTATACTATGAAAAAGAATTACTTTGCATAGTACGAAAACGGATGGTTGAAAAAGAAAAAACGTCCTGGTCACTTTCCTTTCTCCTAATTCCTTCCAGTGAGTGATAAACCCTGTCTTAATTATGATACAGAAAATATAAAAAGTACTCATCCAATAGGAAGATGAAGAAAAATGAAAGAATTTTTCTACTTAATAGTAAAAATAAGAGCCCACTTCCCTTGGTAATATTTGTTTCACCTATATACTTTGTTAATGCCCTTCGGCTCTATCAGTCAGTAAGCTTTGGGTGTGCAGGCTCCGTCTTCTCTCCCAAGCAGCACAGGCCTGGAGCTCAGAAGCAGCTTAATTTGTTACTTTTTCAGAATGGGAAATGGATGTGTTGACATGGGGAACTTTCACGGAAGATTCTGTAAGCCCAGTAGAAGAGCTCATTTGGCCCTTGTATTTCAACACTAATTTATGGGGGGTTGGGGAGGGAGGGAAAGTCACTAGGAACCTCTTCTAAAAGGAGGCAGACAGCTTGGAACGTGCATGTGTGAGTTATATTGTGACTTGTTATTACTTCCATAAATGCCTTCGTATTGGCTTAGGGCCCGGAAGAACGTCCTCTGGGGTACAGAGGGGAAAGGCAGATCATTTCTCTCTAGTTTCCGCAACACCCTCATGAGACAAAATGCAGTTCAGTCTCGGCAAGTCAAGTTGCCCACAAATGCTGCTGAAGTTGAATGCAAACACGCAACTAGATCAGACTAGGTTGAAAACGGTTGCTTTGGCTTTTACAAAATTGCGACAAGCAGTAGAAGATTTGTCTTAAAAGTTTCTACATCCCCAATTATTGACAAATGGACAAGAGTTTTGTTTTCTTCTTTTCTCTTAGACCATAGAACGAGAACGAATCCATCACTTCAGAGACAGTTGGTTGACTTGTGTTGCACTCAGTAAGAAGGTGCGAGAGAAAGGCAATGTAGCAATCCCAGGTGACTGGATTTTCACCAACAGATGGGACCAGAAGGCCACCCCAAAGTGTGAAATCTGGCTTGCTCAGTTTCTCCCCTCTGTCGCCAGGTGTCTCCTGGGAGGGGTGAGCTGGACAGTGACCCTATAACAAGCTGAAAGGGTGGCAGAGGGTGGACTTCAGGAAGAAAAAGGTAGAATCAGAACGGACAGGTACGTAAAGTGTGCTCAGAGTGGGTGTTGTCCTTTTAATACATAACGACGGTATTTATTTATTAGAAACGACATCTAGACATTTATCTCTTTCCGGGTAAAGTTTCTTGGGCTACGTTTCTTACACTGGGCACCAGATTAATACGGAAATCAAAGTAAGAAGGTTAAATTTATTTTTTTAAATCCCTATAAATAGTGAATCAAGGGGCGCCTGGGTGGCGCAGTCGGTTAAGCGTCCGACTTCAGCCAGGTCACGATCTCGCGGTCCGGGAGTTCGAGCCCCGAGTCAGGCTCTGGGCTGATGGCTCAGAGCCTGGAGCCTGTTTCCGATTCTGTGTCTCCCTCTCTCTCTGCCCCTCCCCCATTCATGCTCTGTCTCTCTCTGTTCCAAAAATAAAATAAATGTTGAAAAAAAAAAAATTAAAAAAAAAAAAAATAAAAAAAAAATAGTGAATCAATATGTCCATTTTGAAAATCCAGTATTATTGTAACTAAGCATGACACATGGGAGCCACTTAGCTTCACTGCCCCCTCCCCATGTTCCCTGTTTGGAAATCTGCATCCTCTCTTATACTTTTGTATAAGTAGCTCCGGTAGAAAGATGCACCCAGTGAGAGTCCCAGTGGAGAACCACATGTACTTACTTGGGTAATACCAGAATCTGCACGATAAAAATGCAGAACAATATGAGACACGCGCAGGTCACGTAATACTTGAACGCTGGCAGTGCGGTGGCTCGGTACTGAGGGGACAAGAAGGAAACCATGAGTGACATTCTCTGGGAGGGGCTGAAACAATCAGCCAGCAGCCTACCTGTACCTGTTTTCATGTATCAGACTCCTAAGTTATGATGTGCCGAGAAACAAGCCAGGGACACGGCCGTTCATCGCTGGCACTGAGTGCTTCCTCCCTCCAGCTGGGCTGTGAAAGCGTTTCTCCCCCCAAAACCAGGATTTTTATGAGAAAAACTGACCAGCAAGGAAAGACAGCACCTGACCACAGGGACCAGTGAGGGAACTGGTGGCATCCCTGTGAGCGTGCAGGTGCCCGGGTCCCCTTGTGGGTCTCATGTCCACAGCTATGGGGGAAAGCAGGCGACTATCCACATATTTTACTTTTGAAGCGTACTGCGGACATGCAGCTTGCTCATTTTATTTATTTTAGTGTTTTATGTTTATTATTTATCTCAATGCTACTCAGAGCCAGTGAGGAAATCTGCAAGACAGAGAAGGCCGGTGGGTTTTGTTCTAGGTCTATGACCATTCCGTTTGCTTGTGTGCACCTGGCTGATGGACTCTTCTCCTGCAATGACTGGGTTCACATGGCTTTCCGTAACATCCAGGACCGTACACTGACCAGGGTAGCTGTCCGCCTGGGACCCCCTGCTTGAGTTATGCAGAGAAAAGCCAGCCAGCACTGCACTCATAATGGTGGTAGCGATCTCTGTCACATATAGCCCTGATGATGGCGTGACCGGCACTCTAAATGCGTTACACGCACCAACTCATTTAATCCTTACCACCGCCTAAGGAATGAACTATTATTGTCCCTATTTTTGGGTGAAGAACTTCAGACCAGAACGGCTGGTTAACACTCTTTTTTTTTTTTTTTAAATTTTTTTTAACGTTTTTTATTTTATTTTTGAGAGAGACAAGAGACAGAGTGCGAGCTGGGGAGGGGCAGAGAGAGAGGGAGACACAGAATCAGAAGCAGGCTCCAGGTTCCGAGCTGTCAGCACACAGCCTGACGCGGGGCTCGAACCCACGAACTGTGAGATCATGATCTGAGCCGAAGTCGGCCACTTAACCGACTGAACCACCCAGGCGCCCTCTGACTAGTTAACATCCTCGGGTAGACACAGCACATGGCAAAAATTGGGACAGACTCCCAAACCCAGGGTCCCAACCACCAGGCTCTACTGCCTCACAAAAGAGGGTATTCTCATAAAATTAAAGGAGAGAGCAGTTTTTGTGCCCACGCTCTTGAAACCTCCTGGCAATACCGGCAGGTTGCATTCACCGTATCTGCATAGACTGTGCCCAAGTCGTGGGAAGTTCGAGTACACGTGCCTTGGGTTGAGCTGTGGGGTTTCAGTGCGGGATGACGGGTGTCTGGGTGGTCTACTGATGTTTCTCTTGCTTTATGTCTTACTGCCTTTGACCCCATCCTCCTGGCCAGAAGAGCAGGCTGGGGGGAGGTGGACAGGAAGGGAGCTTACATCCCAATGGCATCTACAATTTGCCTCAACGTTGGCTTCTACAAATAGGCACACAGGGAGAATGTCAGCAAGAACTGTGTTTTAAGATGACGATCGCCTTCTGTTTACTTGAATATTTTACTTGTGACTTAACAGGATAATTTACACGCTGGTGAAGAAGCGATATTCACATAATTGCGTAAGTGTGATTACATTTTTGCACTCGCTTGCACCCTTGTCTTTCACCTTCTTTTGGGCTGTCAAGATATGAATTGGAACTTCCTTGTGGTATTAATAAGGGAAATGGACTTGAATCAGGCAGGAATCATTTCACATTTAAACGATAAGTAACCATCAGTATCTGTTCAAGTTATTCAAGGATAAAATGGTCGATAGTAATGATGAATTATGTCACACGTCAATTTGGTAAGCTGTCTGCAGTCAGTATGTTGACTTGGAAGCAGGCAATTGATCTTACTGACTGCTAACACAAAAGAAAGTTTAGGTGCAACTAGAAAATCCAACCCTGATGGATTGTGGCTATTCTGTTCAATACCCATAAAGCAATGACCTGAATATTCTCAACAAAATTTTAATACCAGTGCAGCGACCACTGACATTAATACAGTAGCTTTTGTTTGAACTAAGCCTGTAATTACATAGCTGGATGATAAAAATTGTCTCTAACTTGTACCTTTTTCTAGACCAAAACAAAACAAAAGGCAAATGCAATAAAACCAACCTAGAAGAGGGGTGGTTTTTTTTTTTTGGGGGGGGTAGCAATTACTTAATACATTTTAGCAAATGCATGTTAAGCCTAACATGTAAAGCCCAAATACATGGGGCTTTTTTATTTGAGCCTATCATATCTCTTACAGGAGGGGTCACAAGGCAAAAGTATTTAGATGCAATGAACACTTAAAGGTTTGGCATTTCTAATTCTCCCAAACAGATGTTGAATGTAAATCTCATATTTTTGTTCAATGATTTGTGTAAAGAAGCTGTGCATTTATCAGGAACGGTTTTATTTTCTTTTAAAAACTTTTCTAAGAAAATGTGCCACTGAAGGGCACCTGGGTGGCTCATTTCCTTAAGCATCCGACTTTGGCTCAGATCATGATCTCACAGTCTGTGAGTTCGAGCCCCGTGTCGGGTTCTGTGCTGACAGCTCGGAGCCTGGAGCCTGCTACAGATTCTTTCTCTCTCTCTCTCCCTCTCTCTCTGCCCCTTCCCTGCTTGCTCTCTGTCTCTCTCTCCAAAAACAAACCTTTAGAAAAGAAAAGAAAAGAAAAGAAAAGAAAAGAAAAGAAAAGAAAAGAAAAGAAAAAAAAAGAAAAGAAAATGTGTCACTGAGAAAGCCAGTCATTAGCTCCTGTCTCCTCCTTAGCCCGGTATCTCACACCCGTTGAAGATGCCACTGCCACCTGCAGGGCTGAGTCGGGTGCCCGGCCAGACAGAAACTCGGTAACAAGACACACAGTGCAACACCTTGTGCATGGAAGCAACACAGAAAAGGCTGTAAAAAGGTCTGATATAGTCCGAGGCGATGTCAGTGCTTCGTGCAGAAAACAGGAGCACAGTTTCATGAAGGGATTTTTAAAAACTCACATTTCAGATAAAAAAGACTGGGGGAATAAAAAAGTAGCTTACTTCTTTTTCTAGTATTTTATTGTAGAACAGGAGCGAGATTCTCTGAATGTCTTCAGACTTGAGCCACTGCCTGTAAATAAAAAGGACAAACATCATTAACCCAACCCTCCAACCAATGAGCTGAAAAACTACTTTTTAAACAGTAACGGGCATCCTTCTTTCTTTATTGTAAATCATCCAAAACTGAAGTTAAAAAAAACCGCATGATGCCAGATGTCTGGATATAGAGTCTAGGAAGAAGGGGATGTGCAAATATGACACCCCTCTTTAGGAGTGACCCTCCTTGGAAAATTGGCCATTACAGTCATCATACCAAACTGAAACTCATGGTCTCGAATTAAATAACTAGGGAAATAGGCCATCAAAAAGATGCAAGTACATCAATAAATTTATTTCCTGACATTTTACTGAAATCACATGGTAGTTTCATCCCCTGAAAAATTTGGTTCATAGAAAACTACCGTTTTTCTTAGCTTATAGCAAACAATACATCAGAGCATCGAAACCATTTAGGGTGTCCTCTGAGTTCCGGGAGGGAAGATCTTGCTTCTTTCGCACTTACTGAAAATACTTTCACGGTCATGTCTTTCATTTCCATAAAGTAAAAAAGTTTTGTTTGAATGTGGTGTTGAAAAGTACGTAAAAATACTAATACATTAAGTGATCGGTTCAGGCCACTCGCATAGTACGTAGATGCAAATATATATATCCATGCAAACACATGCGTAATACATATATATCCCTCAGATGTTGAAAAATAACTAAAAATCATAGGAAAGTGTGCATTCTGACGCATGGATTGACTTTTAGAAACAGGTTTCAAGAAGCCGGTTGAAATAGACGAAGAGCTTCAGGACAAAACTTTTCTCTAGGACGCTTTACACGCTTGCAAGTGGAAGAGCGACACCAAGCAAGCCGGGCATGTGATCCATGCCTGGTACGGTCACACACTTGGAAATAAAAATAAATGCACACTCGATGAAACAAAGCTGAGTGAAATACGAAGATACACATTCTTACATCCACGAGTACAGGAATGTAAGGAAAAAGGGAAATCTATGTGCCGAGAAAAAAATCTAGAAATCGATACCAACAAAATACATCACCAACTGGTTTGGGTCATTACACGGAGGAATTTACATTTCTACTTCCCTAGTTTCCTTAAATAAATACCTTTCTAATAAAAAAATAAACTGAGTTATGTATACAGGCATTATAGATATGTGTGTATATATTATACGTGTGCATACATAATGCATATATAATGTATATGTGCATATATCTATAAGTGCATATAACCATATATCTACATCTATACATACATATCAATATAGAGGGAGAGAGAGTATATATATTTGAGGATATTAGGTATAAAACTATGCTTTACATAGGTTTCCAAAAACTGTTGTATCTGTTCAAGTAATTATCAATTCACATGAATTTCTCACTGTGGTTCTTTCGCAATCCATTGTGGCCTATGGATTTCGACTCCCTGAGGTATGTTTGGGGGCTAGGGATTTGAGGATCCAGGAAAGAAGGCCAAGTCAACGATTGCACTTTACCTTATAATCGGCAAGTCCAGCCGCCTACTGATTTTGGATGGCGGGGCGGGGGGGGGGTGTCTCTAAATGTGCACAGATGCTTCCCATTGGGGCTAACGACTGGTTAACCCAGGAGACCACCACATTTGTCCGGGTCCTACCGGGACAGCCCTGCGTCCAGAACCTCGCACCACATGTGCACCGCGGTGAGCCTGACTCACCCACAGATCTACGCTACAGACCGCGCACTTCCCAGCGAGGCACACAGGTCAGTGATGCGTTCTAGAAATGATGGCCGCTGAAAGTGAGAACCATAAAAATGCCTTTTGGTTCAAGGCATAAGCTTTAGCTATCAGGAAAACAGACTTTTCTGGGTATTTCTTATTACCGTACCAGCTGTAAGAAGTATGGTATTGTTCTGTTTGAGGAGAATGGCTGGAGAAATAAAAGGTTGGTTAAACAGCAAAAAGAGCAGAAAATAAAATCGAAGATAAATTTTAAGCATATTCATTTTCAGAACCGTGTGCTCGTTATGAATACCAAACCATGAATAATGTATGGAGGAAACGTATTCAAAATACTTTTTTTTCCCTTTATTGAGAGAGAAAAATCTAATTTCGAAGTGCCTCTGGGTAACCTCAGATTGGAAATAAAGTAAGAGCGAAATATATCAAGGAGAAGTAAAAGCAGCTCCCGAATGAACAGGGCCTCGTGTCCAGGGCTGGTTTCCGCTGCCTGCCTGTGTCCTGCGGGTGAACAGGAAGTGCTCCAGGCCAGGCCTCACTTCCCTGTGTCCCTAACACTTAACACCGAGTTTCGTCAGCCACGAGTGCTGGGTTCTTCTGACCTTTTCCTCGGAAGGAAGGAGAGTGTATTCTTCTCACAGGCTTTGCCGTCAGAGGGTCTCTGAGATGGCCTCAGCTCCCTTCACTGACAAGCAGGACACTCAGACATTTGTGTGATTTGCATGTTTGGAATAGGAAAGGTTAGTGGGGGCTGATAAGGTCAAATATGATTTTTGGGAACTGGAACTACAAGAGAGGCAAAGAAGGGAAAAGAAAGGAAGAGAGAGGAAGGGAAAGGGGAAAGAGGGAAGCGAGGGCGAATGTGTGTTTTACTTATGGGGTCCTGACATGGTTCCTGACCCAGGAGGCCTATGGGATGAAGAAAATCAACCCCACTCCTGGGCTATATAATGAGCGATTCTCTATTTAAAAAAAATTTTTTTAAGTTTATTTATTTATTTTGAGAGAGAGAGAGACAGAGACAGAGAGAGAAGGAGAGAGAGAGAATCCCAAGCAGGCTCCACGCTGTCAGCGCAGAGCCCAAATTGGGACTCAAGCTCACGAACCGTGAGATCACGACCTGAGCCAAAATCAAGAGTCGGCTTCTCAACTGAGCCACCCAGGCGCCCCAAGTGACTCTGAATTAATTTATACCAAGGTTTTTTTTTTTTTTTTTTTTTTTTCGTGCTAGGCCCAGCTCAAGCAAAGATTCAACCAAAGATCCTGAACAAGATCCTGACTTGAATGAGGGGACTAAGTACACGTACATCCTTTCCAGAATTCTGGCACATAAGCATGTAGGTTCTCACGGCAAAGAGGCCACTATAAAATAGAGAGAGGACCCCTTTCCTATGGTGATGACTGGAGGTTTCTATTTCCCCCCAATTTGTATGTTGAAGGCCTAACCTGAAGTGCGGCTGTATCTGGAGATGAGGCCTCTACGGAGGTAATCAATGTTCCATCAACGTGGCCTGAATAAGGGTGGGGCCCTGATGGGAGAGAATTAACGTCCTTATAAAAAGAGACACCAGAGAGTTCTCTCTCTTTCCCTGCACAGCCTCAGGAAAAGGCCATGTGAACACAGCCAGAACGTAACCTTCTGCAAACCGAGGGGTTAACTCTCACCAGAACGCGACCACACCGGCACCCTGATCTTGGACCTCCAGCCTCCAGAACTGTGAGCAGTAAATGTCTGCTGTTTCAGTCCCCCCCGCCATCCGTGGTGCTCTGTCACTACAACACCTCTCCAGGCAGTATTGAAACTGAAGGCTTCGGTGGCCTAAACGGTGTACTAAGGCCCGTGACATTGGGGAAAGATAGTCTACAGAACCCAGGCTGAGATAAATGCTGGTGGACAGGTGGTGTCTCAGGGTGGGGGGCCCAGCCTGCCTCAGCCCTGCGGTCTGAGATGCTCTGGTCTGTCTGTCCTACGCTGACACATCAACTCCGCCCACCGCACATATTTAAACTTGGCGCACAAGCTCTTCATGAACCCTCCAGCTCGTTTCCTTCAGCACAAAGGCCAAGGTCTTTCTCTCTTAGTACTTTTCACATTACTTCTTTCTGTTTTTGCTTTAAAAAAAAAAAAAACCAAAAAAAAAAAAACAAAAACAAACAAAAAAAAAACAAGGGGCGCCTGAGCAGCCTAGTGGGTTAAGCTTCCGACTTTGGCTCAGGTCATGATCTCACGGTTTAGGAGTTCAAACCCCATGTCAGGCTCTGTGCTGACAGCTCAGAGCCTGGAGCCTGCTTCGGATTCTGTGTTTCCCTCTCTCTCTGCCCCTCCCTTGCTTGTGCTCTGTCTCTCTCTCTCTCTCTGTCTCTGTCTCTATCAAGAATAAATAAACATTAAAAAAAAATGAAAAAAAAAATTTGGGAGAACCTGACATGGCAGTCCCATCCTCAAGATAACCATATAGAATGAATGGCCCTTTATTGAAGTTAGTCTTACAGGAAAGCCCACCTCCTCTAGAGAAAAATGCCCCTAGAGGGGATGGCCTGGGCACCTTTGACCATGAGGCCTCCCTTTTCCCACAATGAGGCTCTGAGAGAAGCTTCTGGCAAGTCTCCTCCGTGCAGAACTATCAATCATGCTTTCTTCTCGTCACCTCGCCTTCCAGACTAAGTCAAATCTCTCGCACCTCTGCCCTGAGCACGTGTGCGGTGACTTCTCTCCCTTAGGGCTTTGCGAGGGGACACTGCGCCTTGTGTCCTGGATGTCAAGCACATGCTGACACTGCCCAGCCCTTAACAAAATGCTTGATAAATGAGTAAATGAATGAATACATGAAAATCTGCATATAAATCATGGTTTCCTGCCCACTGCAGAAAATGACAGAATGGTACATCCAGTCTGGAGTCTCTGTGGAATCCTCAAGTGGAAAATCAAAGACAGAAGACCATCATACGAAGGCACGAGAGCAGGTGATGAATAAGGTCTAACAGAATGGGAATGAGTCTCGTTAAAAAATATATGCAAAGCAGCTTCCATTTAAACACTTCCCTTTTGGCTTTTGAGTACAGCAGGACATTTCTCCCTATTTCGCTTCCGAAACGTGTTGGGAAAATTACAACACAAGCAGTTACACCAACATCAAATATCACCTTAGAATAAACCTACGTTAAAACATGAAGGCGGTCGCTCCGCATGTATTTGAATACGAAATGATACAGTACAAACAGACAATCCGAAGGCCACCTCGACAAAAATAAAGCCAAGCCAACGATTATACTACCTAATGATTCCTTCTGTAGGAACACTCTAAAAGGTGGACACAAAGGTAGTTTAAGAAGGTACGGGTCCTGTGGGAAGACATGCTGAGGCTCGTTTTAGACGTGGGTTTTCTATTATTACTGTGATTACGGTCATGGGCTACACGTGGTCAGGAACAAGGTGTTCTCTTTCTTCCGATGTTATGTTTTCCTCTGGTGGGTCACAGAGTAGTAGGTGCTGTTTCCTCTGGTTGAACGAATATATCCTTCCACCCATATCACACGTCATCAGACTCCACCCTGGGTTTTAGCTGCCAGATTCCAGGTCATCATGTTTCTCGGTTCGTGATGTGTTGAGGTTTCGATTGGGGCAGAATTGAGCCTGACTTTTATACTGCTGTTGGTGCCAGGCAGAGCAGAGCATTTGTCTGGGCATTGCTGGCGTGTCCCGAGTGCTCCAAGACGGGGGGGGGGGGGGGGGGGGGGGGCTTTCTCTATTTGGAGCACAATGAGGGGCTCCAGACACGTGTTAATTGAACACGTTAGCATATGTGAATTACAGCTCTAGTCCAG
This sequence comes from Puma concolor, assembly GCF_028749965.1. Lineage (NCBI taxonomy): Eukaryota > Metazoa > Chordata > Mammalia > Carnivora > Felidae > Puma > Puma concolor. The sequence goes on along the minus strand of NC_141667.1, from coordinate 5,928,189 downwards.
TCAAGATAACTTTATTGTCATCTCTGCAAACACACACACACACGCACACATACACACCCTATGTACACATACTATACACTCATGAGAGTCCTTCATAAGCTGTGTAAATATTCTAAAACAAATGCTTATAAGGAACAATCTAGAAAAGGCACACAGTTTTTAAAGCTGTGTAACATAATTCTGGAAGCAGGGAGTTTAGGTGAAAACCATTCGTACTTTTCATGACTCAACTTTCATGATAAAAATCGTGGAAAGTTTTCCGTTATGTCTTTTCATCTGGACCTACGGATGTGCTTGCTACAATTTAAATTAAAAACGCTGTTACTCAGCGTCTAAGGGGTACCAGGCACCATACTGTCACCCATCTTTTGCCCTCCAGGAATTCAGCCATGACACATGGACCCACGGAGAATTTCAAGGCCAATGAATGTAGTTATTATGTCCAGGCTAGGAAAGGTACCACCTTCTTTACATGGTTTCCCCTGCATCCGTCTCCTGGACCATTTAAAACTACACTGGCAACTCACAGACTTCACAGACTGAATGCCATTTTGTCCCCCAAAGAATCCTTCATCTTCCCACTGCTGCCACGAATTCAGATTCTAATGCTCAAAACCTCTCTTCGACAACGGAGAACGCAGGTACTTCCACGTTTCCTGATTTTTTAGCGGAATAAATTCATTTTCAATAGATACAGTCACATAATCCAACTCAGATTTTCCCATAGGGCATTCCTATCGGTCTTTAAAAAATCTTACTTACTGACCATATTTCGCTCTGATTTTTCTGTGTTTACATCTCATGTTGTTTGTCAGTAATCTACTTGGAAAGGATTTCTTAGGCAGCGATTAAAATTTTTCTAATTGACGGAAGCTGTTATTAAGGACAACTGAAGTGAAATGAAAGCCTCTAAAGGAATGGCTTTGTCATGGTAAGTATTACAGAGTTTCAGGTAAAATTCTTGGAAGGCATGACATGATTTCCACATACTAGGGTTTGAAATAAAAAACGTGTGATAATTTAAGGTTGAGAAGTACTCACTTTTGTGCATTAATTCCATCAATTGCTTGAATCATCCTTTCATTTAATTCTTCCTCAAATCTCTTCTTTTGCGACTTGGTTCTACGTGAAAAGGGAAATATTATGATAGAGATTATGACTAAACCGAATACTAAGTCCATTTTTCTGTGATGCCAAAACCTCTCTTTCATTCTGCCCATTGAATTCAAAAAAAGGCAAAATGAAACAAGAGTCTATGAGCAGCCTTTACTCTATTAACACTGAGCCACTCTGCCGATTGAGTGAACAGACTAGAGTTTTTTGGTGCAATAAATGTTGCCTCACTTTTCACTTACAGCGAAACGATACCAGGCGTTAAAAAGCCATGCTGAAAGATATGTACTTGGTGTTTACGATAAAAGAACTTTCTGTCCTAGGAGATGCATTAGCCCTTGACCTGTTGCCTTTGTAAACTTTATTTTATGACAGAACACCCTGGTTTTGGAAATTCCCCTGTAAAAATCTGGTCTGGTTGAAGAAAAAAAAAAGAAAAAAAGCTATGCCTTGTCCATGTTTCCCTTGGTCAGTTTTCAAAAATTTGCAGAAGTACACTCTTCCTTGAGGCATATCAAAGCTTAATGGGATGCATGTAAATCTTCCTCAGTATTCGAAAGCACAACATATATCTGCAGACACTCACTTGGTCTTAGAAGAAAATAATCTTTAAAAAAAAAAAGAAGAAGAAAATAATCTTCAGCCATAATAAAGGATGCCTTGTAAATACATTAAGTCAAAAGAATGTGTTCTCTGAGTTAATCTGACCATTAGCATAAGAATGATATAAAGGAGAAAACCAAAATAATCCCTATTTTCTAGAAGTTAAACAGCGGGGGGTACCGAGTGAAAGCACAGGGGAGCGTCACCAAACTGGCCTGACCCAGCCTGTGCACCGCATCATCAAGCCACCTCGTCCAAAGCGGAGACAGCACTAGGCTTCTCTGTGCTCTGGCGGGTTAAAAAACTCATTGGATGGGCCTTCTATTCTGGAAGAACAGTAACTCCTCTGATTTCAGACAAGAATAGCATTACGTATTCAATGTCACGGCTAGCGGTAATTAAATCTCATGGAAGTATCATGGACCAGATGGATGGGCCTTCCCAACCGATCCCTGTTGTGGGTTGGTGTCCTCAGGTCCTGCCTTTTTTAAACAGGCCCAGGGCATCCCTGCTCCAAGAGCAGAATGATAGGAGGCGATCTGCCCCCAGACAGGAGCAAACGAAGAAGTTTTAGCACGCCAGATTCTAAGCTGTTGAAGAAGGCAAATTAATTTTTACCCTTCTTTTTTAAAGAGCAAGATACTTAGCAATCATCTAGGATGGTTCATTCTCGCTTCCAGGCAAGGGGCTGCCTTCAGTTTTCTTTTTAGCAGCGCTATGCTTAGGCTTGACTTTGCGGACTTCAATTTGGTGTCTGTTCTTTATCACAAAGTCTCACTGAATCGAAGAATAGTGGAGGTACCTGGAGACTCACAGGAAAATGTCACCCTTCAATGCTACGCCCGGGGCTAACAACAGCACTGCCTCTGTGGATCTGTTTTAGGATTCGTTTACATAATATACAGCACTCAATGCTATAAAGGTAGCACATGACGTAGCCGATAAATGCATATTATTACACAATCATCTGTATTTACTGGTTACCTGGATAATAATTCTTAACACATAGTTTCCTTATCTCTGTGATTTTGTGATCTCTGCTATGGCAAATGATAGGATACCCCTGGAGGTGAGAATTTACCACTAGGAGCTCTTAGTTTGCCAGCTAAGGCTTTGTTTCCCAGACTTCAGGCATTTCTGACTCTCCAGTCTGTGTTCTGTCACTGCCCCCCTCCCTGCTTTCCAATCTCCCTCCATCCTTTCTTCTGAGCTCTTTCCCCAACTGACCCACTCCTGTGCCGTGGCTACTGTATCTGAGGATAGAGTGTGATCTCAGATAATGTTCAACACCAGGTGATGCCGACTCAGTACCCAGGCTGAAGGCACAGAGAGATTTTATAACATAGGCCACTTCAGGAAGCCAGGACACGTGAAGACAGCCTAGTTGAGTCCGATTTGGAAGTGGAGCTCTCTGTGAGGCCCTGGGGCCACCAAAGATCCAACCACCACAGAGGAAAGTGGAGTCAACACGGAAGAGGCTCCTAGCAAGGCAGGCGTGATAGAAGAGCGGTGGGGAGCGCAGAGTTTGGGGTCACAAATCTGGGCCTCGCCTCTTCCAGCCGTGTAGCTCTGGGCATTCTCCTAACCCCGCTCGCCTCTATTTCCTCCCTTCTCAAATGGTAATGGCATAGCGTCTATGCTGGAGTCACGCTGTAGGGATGAAATTAGATTCTCCGTATGCCTGGTACAGATCCAAATGATGGCTTATTATCATTGTCTTCCAGACAGCACTCGTCCCGGAAACCACTGCCCACCCACATCGTATTGGCACCACACGAGGGATTTCCTGCTTTGATTTCAGTAAACAGACCCTTGAGGCAGAGCCGCAGGGAGGACGAGACAGATCACAGAAGGAATACGGACTCTAAAGTGAAGACGCCTAAGAAATTTCAGTGGACAGTTCTCGCTGATGCACTAGCATCTTACTGGCTTGATGAGTCACGCCTTCTCAGGGCATCTTACGGGGTCCATAATATTTCCAAATTAGCTCAAGTTCTCTTTAATATGGCACGTGCCACTTAAAGAATGCTTCAAAAGCCCAAGAACCCAATATCCTTATAACATAGGACTCTGAGTATTAGATCTCAATATTACAATTTCAAATTTTCCCCCAAAATACAAATTAGAGCTCATTCCAACAAATAAAGTCACAGAGATGATTCTGGAATAAAGTCACTGTTTGCAAGGAGGTGGCAGGAAACAATCTAATTGTGTTTACTTTTACTTGGATATAATGCATTTTCTACAGAATAAATAGACTTCTCTGTGGGGAAAGAAAGGCTGACTTAAGTTTTGGGCTTTTCATGAATTATCCTAATGACTTCAATAAGAAATATTTAACTCCCCCAACCAATACGGATGTGAAAAACTGAACCCCAAAATCAGAGGAACATGAAAAAGAGTTAGTGACTGTGATTGTGTGGTTGATGGCGACAGGGGACCTGTGGACACTTGGGTGAACCTTTTTTCTTTTTTTTTTGAGCAGGTCGGGCAGGCCTTATTTTCACTATAGAAAGGCTGGATTTCTCTTGCTTTTATCTCCAAGATTCCACAGATACGAAAATGTAATTTTAAGCAACATACTCATTTTAAGAAAATTCAATTTTTTTTTTACTACATATTAAGGTTAAGAAGAGTCATTTTTAAGGAAAACAATTTAAAGTTCTAAGGTATTTACCAGGTGCCTTTTTCCATTTCGCTCTTTCAGACCTAGTAATGTCACATTAATAATTATATTTTTAGAAGCTGAAAACAATCAAATTGAGCTTTTCACAAGCAGCTGCTCTTTTTAGAAGAAGTGACCTTCAGAGTTACTCTAATTGATGATAATTACTTTCAGAAATATTTAAAAAAAAACCCAAGCCTTTGAAAATCAAAAAGTGGGACAAATAACATACCTTAAGGTACGGTTTTGAAAATTATGCTGACCCATTGGCACATCCTATTTAAAAAAAAAAAAGTTATTAGTTTCCAAAAACATGCTTTAAAGAATGATCTTTCAGTGATGATCATTTATAACATTATTTCTCCTTTTATCATGGAAAGCATCATTTAGGTAACAAATAATTACCCCTGTGGAGAAGAATAGCTTAATTACAAATGTGAAAAGGATTAAAAGCTCAGTTTATACTTGGAATGTTGGTGTCATCTATAAACTCTGGATGTTAGAACTATCAGAGTTGTTGTCTGGAACTTTAAAATTTACATCCTGATATTTGCAGGTACGATTTCCCACAAGGGGCCTCAGGCAACTGCCGTTAGAGTTACTGCAGACAGCTTACAATCCTGTGAAAATGGAGTCTGACGTCAGACAGGTACTCAAACGTTCTTGAAAACACACACATCACCACAAAATGTACAGTCAAGCGTCATGCCCAAACTGGGCTGTCAAGAGACAGTGCCCTCGGTGAACTATGCAACAGCATGATTCACTGATCGAAAAGAAGAAATCCACACCCCAGTGTGCCAGCAGTTTCTGAAAAGGGACTGGGAGAGAGACACTGGTCAGGGTTTATCAGTGGGGGACCCACTGCCAAATGTTCAGTAGACTTACGAAAACCCGGAAGACCCCCTTTTATACATTTGTGGTGGAAATTAAAATAAAAGTTGAGACAAAGCTGCTCCAAGTGGCTCCAAAGAAACTTTTCTTGGCTGCTTTATCTACAGCATTAGATTAGGAAACATAGGTAGCCTAGGGAAAGGTACGGTATATATATATTTTTAAAAATAACTGAACTCCAAGTTTTATTACATAAGGTAAAATAATGCATTATTTACCAGCTCTATCAATGTTGAATCGGGAGTCAGTGATGTTCTGCAGAGGGGATTAGATAAAAGAAATAACTTTTGGCAATGATACTGTTTGACCCTGGAATGTATTAATAAGAATGACCGTGGGGTCTTTCTCAAAGTGGGTAAGGGATACAGCCAAGCTGTATCGTGAACTGTAGACCCTGAACTTGCTTCTCATTCCTTCCTCAACTAAAACCTTAGTATAACAGGGCATCGCTCTCCCCTGGCGCCCTGAACTCTTGGTCTATTACTCCAAAGCATTAATTATGCCATGCCCTTTCCTTGCTGAAGATCCTCTGATGACCTCTCACTACACTTAGAATGGATTCCGCACAATGACCTCAGTGCATCTCATCCTTGATGACCTCTGTTCCTTACTGTTGATGAAACTAACTGCCACATCAGCCTCCTCTCTGCCCCCCGAAGACTTCAACTCATTACTATGTTGGGGCCAGTGGACTGATCTTCTCCACCTCCTCCCCAGTTTACTGCTCTCTTTCTCTGAGACAACCCCAGAGTCGCCACAAAGACATCTCCTTCCCAAAGACATCTCCATTTCATTTTCATCATCATCGACCTCAGCAGCAGCGGAGATGATCTTGTTGGTTGCCTGGTTTCCGACTTAGGGTCTCTTGCTTCCCAACAGACTGGAAACTGCTCTTGGACCTGTCCTGGCAGTTTCCGTGGTTGACCGATGGGTGTGATCTTCTGTCAGATCACGTTTACTTGTTAGTTGGGAAAAAACACCAAGGAAGTTGAGAGGAAAGATATAACCAAGTCAAAACAAGTACGTGGATCTGGGGGCCTTGGGTGTTGTCACTCTGAGCTGCTGGGAGTAGGGAGCACAGGGCAGATGGGGAAAGTTCGCAGCTGCCTAACAACCTGAGGGTTATGTAACATTCCATTTTCTTTTCTGCCCCAACTGCATCCCTCGTACAATTAACTCTATCGTATGTGAAATTTTACTCAGAGATCATTTTAAAATCAAACGTCATTGCGATTATTCTAAGTGCTTCGCCGTATTCAGTTTTCTGGCCCCCTGTGGGTCTATTTTCTCTCTGCATTTCAGCCATCTTATTGAGAGTGTCCCTGTTGTAAAGCGCTTTGGCACTTTATTATCTGTTAGAAGTTGGGAGTGACATAAATAAGGAGCTACAACAATAGAATGTTCACTGCCCCTGACACAGCTTGAACATTTCCACAATGAAAAGACAGTCTGGATGCTGTGTTTCAAACCGCAAGGGCATGATGCCTTCATTTGTTCTTTTATTAGGATGCGCAGGCTTTCTTACTTCCTGAGAGCAAACAAACAAAATACCGCCGCGAAAAGTTCAGTTGTATTTAGTTGCTAATAAGTGAGTTAAATAACAAGTAAGCAAACTGGTCCTGGGTTACAGAGTTATAATGTAAAATCACTCTGGTTGAAACCCTTAGCAAGGTGAGCCTGGCACTCATTCACACCAGGACAGCTGTTTCTAAGGGGTCTCTTCAAGGAGAAGGGGTTAGGCTTGTTTCACTGCAGACCAGTTATTCTGACAGGAGATGCCCAGCCTTCTGGCTTAGGAAACTAGCTTGGGTCTGGCGTGCGCCTGCGCTCTGGAACACAGGGAGAGCTCACCGTGGTGCTGATCTTGCCGTTCTCTGTGGTCATGCTATCTCGGTGATGCAGGTGTGCAAAGGGCTTGGCTGCTCCCCAGGACTCCAGGTACCGGGTCATGCGGACGGAAGCCCTCATCTTGGCTCCATCGAGGGTGTGGCGAGGTCTGAAGAGGTGAGGACTCCGTCGTTCCCCCTTGGGGTGAGAAACAAAGCATTACACCTGGCATACCAAAGGGGCAAAACTTCTCCTCCCTGCCCCCTCGCCCCGACTAAGCGATTCCTCCCACATCACCCCCTCACTCCCCGAGGCTTCTGTCCTCACTCCTTCAGTGTGACTGGTTCCCAGTGTTACAAGCTGCTTGAGCTGAGTGATTTTTTTCCCCAAATAGCAAAAGATAACTGTAATTTAAACTTAGGAAAAAATAAGCCATTTTCATGGGCATTTTTATAAAGTAAATTCTTAAACCAGATAGGCTGATCTGTTTCAACTTTTTCTTGATGACTGTGGTTTCCTAAAGTGACAGGTGTTAGAGAGTGGGGCTGTTTTATGATGCTAAACGGTCTTACTCATCTGTGTTCTGGTATTCTTTGCCTGAACACAATGTTCCTTGTACACATTTATTTATTTATTTATTTATTTGATTCCTCCCTCTGCCTATCGCCCCACAGGTCTTCTTGACTGTCACTCGTCTGTCTCCAAATCAACTGTCAAGTTAGCTGCAACTGTCTTCCCAAAGGGGAGCCCGGAGTTTCAGGGAGGTTACCATGAGTGAACATCCATACCCTTGATCTTGTTGATTTTGTTTCTTGCTGATATATTGCACCTACCAGCTGTGTGACATAGAGAAGTTACATAACCCCTAGGAGCTGCAGATTCTTAGTCTGCAAATAGCAGTGACACTCATTTGGCAGGAATTTGAGAAGGGCTGTGAGAAATGAGAGCTCCAAGCCCTTGCTCTGGCCTGACACTTGGTGTGAACAGAGCAAGAGACAGCTCCTAACTTTCTTTCCGGGTGGTTTGGACGGTCTTCCAGGTAACGGAGGATTTTATCGCATCCAAGTTCACCTTGTCTGCACATACATGTACTCACACGAACGCACCTGTGACATTTAGTTGCCAATCTTTTAGGTATTTCTTCCTTTCCTTCTTCTTATATGTTCATCCTACTTCATCTCATTAGATTTTTATCATCTGAATTCCTGAGCAAAACCTTCTGTCTTTATGTAATTTCCCAACTGCCAGGGTGGGCACACTGAGGGACTTTCAGGAGCATCGTGGACTAACTTATACATTGACTAACGCTGACTAACACATACAACCTGTCATATAGACAGTAATCTCATCACACAAGCAAGCATTTTTTCCCCAATGGTCTCTTTAATGTTTTAACTTATTATAAAACACGTTCCATAATTAAATGGCTGCATGCATTTACAGTAATTTTAGAGGCAAAGACTAGTAGCACATTAAACTGATTCTCGACTAAAAACACTTACCTGTATCAGTAATTTGCCCTTTTCCCTTTTAAATCACAGAAGTCATAGGCTAATTATAGACTCTTCACAGTACTGACCTTGGGGTTGATTACAAAGTAGGTTTTCACCAGGTGCTGTTTTAAATATGGGTCTCTGATGTCACCATCTCCTTCCTCCACTTTATAAGCGCCATTCAAGTGTTCCAAGGTGACAGAAGAAATGTGAACACGTCTGAAATTCCATTTTAAAACCATAATCAAGATAAACATGGATACACATGAAGATTTTTCTGTTTACTTGTGATGTCAGGAATAATACCTTCTTCCCTCACCCTCCCGCCCCAGTGAAGGAAAGGTTGTATAAGGCTGTATGTTCTTGGTAAAATTGACTGTAAGGTTTATATTGTATGAAATGGGGCTCTGGATAGATGCTCACAGAGGTCATGAGATATTAACATTTGGAGCTTCTCTGCATTTACGGAAACCTGCACGGTGGGTGTGGTGCATTACAGCCAATAAAACTCGATCATATTGAAGTTTTATGTGTGAGGATATTTTTGGACACATATGCCAGAGGCATTTTCGGGAGTATGCTGATCTACACACAACTATGGATGACTTAGTTCCATGCTTCCCACGCTTTTCCAAATTATTGCACTTGCATCAAAATCCTCTTGTCTGAAACATGCTCTTCTAGCCACGGGTAGCTGCTGCCTCGTCCTCATTTCAATAGTACTGGTTTCAGAGGTCATTGGTCAAGAGAAATGCCATTGTACTGCATTAGAAAACATCTTTCCCTTTGGGTACTATTTACGAATTTCCAAATAAAAATAATTCAGGATCTGATATCCAGAGTCTTTTGACCATAGGTCATGGGGTAGTGGAATTGAGTGAGACTTGAGAGTTCAAGTTTATCGAATTAACGTAGGAGATCACTAGGGCAGGAATAACATGCTACTAACAGAGGCAACAGAAGCCGTCAGACATGAGCAGTCAATCCCTTGTTAATGTCTTGCTGATCATTCATTTCTAATCATGCGCACAGCGTGAAGAGAGAAATCCAGTCCGGCCTTACCCAGGAACCCCTCCGGCTTCCATGTGATTGGCTAAGGTAACGTCATGTGACCACACGTCATACTGCCACTTCTGCAGACCGATCACGCCGCAGAGGACGTTCCCAGAATGCACTCCAACGCGCATGTTGATATCCACGCCGGTGGCGTCCCTCACTTTCCTAAAGAGAAGGCAGGCAACGTCACCATCCGGGGATATCGTCTTTTTCCTGTAACTCTTGGCCAATTTTCAGGGCATTTTATTACTCAGAATTTCTCAGACTGCTGGAAATACAGTCCTGACTTCTTCCTGGGGCAGAAGATTGCAGCTCTGAGCCAAGAGAAAGGGCGTTTTCTTCCTGGTTACTCCCAGACTACACCAAAAGCTCCCAAGCTGTGGCTCTCCAGCCACATCAGGCCAGACTGTCAGCACTAATGTAACCTTTTGGCTGTAGCTTCTACTTTTTCAACAAATATGTGTATCAGGCACCTGTCACGTGTGGACACCTGCTCTGAATTTTCACCCTAGGATCGTGTGACATTGCCTCGTATTGTCAGAAACGGTCTGAGATGCCATATAGGATTCTAGCACTCAGCACAATGTACACCTCCAATGAATATTTTCTGTCGATAAGGGACAATATGTCTTATTTAATAAGCCTAATAATGACTTCAACCTGAATAGGAATTTCTTAACTAACCATGACTTTATTTTTTTTTTCAACGTTTATTTATTTATTTATTTTGGCACAGAGAGAGACAGAGCATGAACGGGGGAGGGGCAGAGAGAGGGAGGCACAGAATCGGAAACAGGCTCCAGGCTCTGAGCCATCAGCCCAGAGCCTGACGCCGGGCTCGAACTCACGGACCGCGAGATCGCGACCCGGCTGAAGTCGGACGCTTAACTGACTGCGCCACCCAGGCGCCGCTACCATGACTTTAAAGTGCTTCGATCGTCCACATTCTTTAACCGCAACAAAACTCCATAAAAGTTTTAATGGTGCATAAGGTGTCATTAAAAAGAAACTAACTTTAGGGGTGCCTGGGTGGCTCAGTTGGTTGAGCCTCCACTTTGGCTCAGGTCATGATCTTGTGGTTCCTAAGTTCAAGCTATGCGTTGGGTTCTGTGCTGACAGCTCAGAGCCTGGAGCCTGCTTCAGATTCTGTGTCTTCCTTTCTCTCTGCCCCTTCCCTGCTCTCTCTCTCTCTCTCTCTCTCAAAAACTGAATAACCATTTAAAAATTTTTAAAAAACTAATTTAAAAAAATCATTTGAGAAATACTTTAGGACCCTATTAGCAACTCCTTTACAGAGACAAATGAAGAACGTCCTTTAACAGCAGCTGGAAATGCTTGTTTATTTCTGCCAGCTAAATACATTTATCAATTAAAATATTACTGCAAGTATGGAGAGGTGCCCGGTACATGGAGAGAACTACCCCAGAGGAGACGTGGAAGGAAGCAATGACATTGATTGCAACCCAGCAGAGAGAAGGTCACCAGGTGTGGGCTACAGTAAATAAACATCTCAAAATGACGCAGGCCTGGATATCATGCTTCAGTGATAAAATGACATCATTTGAAGAGCTAAAAATGGTAAGAAATGGACCCACAGTGTAAAAAGAAATGGTTTCCCGTAAGAAGAATCTAAAAAACTGTTCCTTCCCCTCCCTCCCCTCTCTTCCCTCCCCTTTCTCTTTCCCTATCATCCCATTTTGTTTCACAACACAGATCACAACCTATTCGGTACTAGCAATTCATCCAAACTTTTCCGTCCACATGATGGGCCAGAGCCTCCACGTGACATTGGAGAGCTGCGCACCCCCCTCACTCCATCCTCCATCAGCAATGGGTGCGTATGGCTGCCTGGGCACCATATGGGCCGTAGCTCTGGGCCTTTGCTCGAGGTGGTCCCTCGAGAGTTCTGCTCCTCACTGCCCTGAGCCTCTCTTTCCTAACAGGGCGCAGATGTCACATGGCCTTCTACAAGCAGCTTAGGCACGACCTCATCCCGGAAGGCCTTCTGCGATCTCCTTGTGGGTTGATGTGGGAACCCCACCTCTGTGCTTCAGCCTCTCTGAGTATAGTCGAAACTCCCCATCTGTGTCCACATCTGCTCTCAGAGTATCAGCCCCATGGAGACACAGACCTGGTCTGAGTGGTTTGTATACCCATCAGTGGATTCAGGGTCTAGTACAACATAGACACTTGGTATAAGTTTAGTAATTGATGAATTACTGGCCATTTCTGAAGGATTTATTGTGTTTCTGTCTTTGTGAGATAATGATCCTGGAAAGTTTGTTGTAGAACCTATAATTGTTCTTAAGATTTTCTGTTATTGAGACAGAACATTTCCAACCACATGGCATTTACGTTTATCAAATATGGTCAGCAGAAAGTCACAAGGGAATAAGAGGCTCGATGACGCACTCTGTGGTTGGCCACTTTGACAGAACTGACTGGTGAAAGATTTGGCTCTTTAAAACCACCTCCATGGCCTTTATGTCTTTTTTAGAAAGATGGGTTGATCAAGTGTTCAAATGAATTGACTGACCAAATGTTTTAATGGATTTGGATGCAACCTGGGTGATCTATAGAAAAATACTGAAATAGTTGCTTAAAGCTTGCAATAATAGTAGACAATCTGGGCGCGTGGATGGCTCAGTTTAGCGTTAGACTCTTGATTTTGGCTCAGGTCATGATCTCATGGCTTGTGAGTTCAAGCCCCATGCATGGAGCCTGCCTGGGATTCCCTCTCTCTCCCCCTCTCTCTTCCCCTCCTCTGCTTATGCTCTGCACTCTGCCCCCCGGCCTCAAAATAAATAAATAAACTTAAAAAATTATAGTAGACAATCTCTTCCGTTTCAGAGGAACCCTAGTCACTTATAAAGTCAGGGCTCTGCATATTACTTTTTTTATTAAAAACAGTTTACACTTTCATGACAGGGGAAAAAAAATCTCTCTAAGCCTTGGGAAGATTCCAAACCACAGCTGACGTGCTTCCCTGTGGTGCTTGGCTAATAGAGAATGAGGTGCTGAACAGGTGCGGAGGTCCAAACACGGAGGAAAAATACAGACAAATGTTCTTTGATCCATGTTGCTGGTTCCTAGGAAAAACCTGAGATAATATGGCAAAATTCTATGTTCAAGCGTACCCTTTCTGTCCACCAGCTTAAAAACTTAGAATTCTTGCATTCATCCTCATCGTATGGCTCAATAAGGGGGAACAGAAATATTTGCCCTTGTATTTTAGAAGAACAAATAATTCCTGACATTTGCTGAGATGACTTCTCTTTTCCTGCCCTTTATTGTAAGTGCAACAAAATAACCTATTACTGATTATTTTGTCAAATGCATATGAGCTGAACAGATGACCTACACCAGGGAGACAATGTGGAAGCTCTTGGTCAAGGAGTGGCAGCTGACGGAGACACACAACCGTTGCCTAATTTGAAGCTTAAATTTAGTTTAATAAGCAAGAGTTCTGGAAAGTTTCCTCAAATCTTTTAACATTACTGAGATTCTGGACGTGTGAGATAGTACTTATGCATCTATGACGGATGGATAAACAAAATGTGATATATACACACAATGGGATCTCATGCCACCATAAAAGGAATGAAGTATTGAGACATTGCGCAACGTGGATGAACCCTGAAAATGTGATACTATGTGAAACAAGCCATACTCTTAAACAATAAATATTGTGACTCCACTCATACAAAATATCCAGAAAAGGCAAATTCATAGAGACAGAGAGTAGAAAAGGAGTTACTAGGGGCTGGGAAGAGAGGGGAAGGGGAGTTCTTGCTTAATGGGTATGAAGTTTCTGCTTGGGAGACCACAAAGTCCTGGAAGTAGATAGTGGTGATGGCTGCACACATTTTAAATGTGCTTCATGCCACGGAACTGTACATGTCAACTTGTTAAAGGCCAACGTTTATGCTATGTATATTTTACCACAATAAAAAAATAGAACAGAAAAAAATTACTGATGAACTGGTGACATGTGAATGCACAGAATGTAAACATTCTTTCTCCGAGAAGTTCTTCAACATGCTGGAGTAAGGAAAACATAGCAGAACTGGAAAACAGTTGCTTCAAAAGCAGAAGTAAAATTTTAGTAAAAGGGTGGGTTGTTTAATCCAATATATTACTCATGCACACAATAAATATATTTGTCCTTTACAAAGTCTTTCCACATCAACTGGAAAAAGAAATCCAGAAGAAAATGCTTTCCTTCACTAGAATCCATTTCATCCCGTGTTCAAAACTAACACTGGGGTTGCCTCCGGGGACAGGTTATAAATTTGAGAAAACCTATTAGCTTTACTGATTAGATTCACTCACATGGTCTAGACCAATGGTGTCTGAAATAGTTAATTACTATGGGCACAAAGTAAAAATATTTTTCATGTCGGAGAAGACAAACGAGTTACTTATGGGAAGAAGCAGGAAGAACAAGGTGATTCCCACATGATGGATTTTGGGTGGGAAGCAGACTAATCCTTCTTCAGTTCTTTCTTCAGTTCCACTTACTTCATCTGTCTCCCAACGCTGTTCTGCCCACAGTTGTCTAAGCTTGGGATCTGGACAACTGAGGCTTCCCACACTCAGTGGAGGCAGTGCGGGCTTCAGTATTTATTCCTGGACAGCCTTGGGAAAGCCCCCACAAACCGTTGCAGGCCATTTCATCACATGACTAGTATATACGATGGCCAAACACGCGACTGCTTGACTTGTTGCTTTCTCACTGAAAGCCCCATTTACTCTGGGGCAAGGAGATGGAACATCAACCATAATTGCTGTCCTGTTTAGACTGAAAATGTGTGGAGGAGGGGGTAAAGTCACTCGACCAAAATAGGCAATCAAAAAACCCAATAAACTAAAATCTTTCAATCCTACAAACAACAAGCAAGAGCTTCTACCATTTGGAAGAATATTCTGGCTTCTACCAAAGGCATTATGAGAGCATATTATGGCACTGGTATAAAAAATTAACTCTATACCTCACACTTTTAGCTGGTATTTGTCACCATAATATTATTCTATGTAAGTAAATTTTCTCTAAAATTATGATGAAAACATACACTATGGATATAAACTGAAATTAAATTAACAGAACTGAGCATTTTTGAGTAGATCCAGTAATTTTGGACTAGATTTTTATATTAATTGTGGTCTGATGATAAAAACTACTTTCTCCCTGACACCCTGAGTTTAGCCATACTGTTTGCCAGAAATTGTTTATATAAAAGTATTTGAATCACAACATTGTATACCTGAAACTAACATTACACTGTATGTTAACTAACCAGAGTATTTTATTAAATTTTTTATTAAAAATTTTTTAACGTTTATTTATCATTGAGAGAGAGAGGGGGGATGACAGAACACGAGCAGGGGAGGGTCAGAGAGAGAGGGAGACACTGAATCCGAAACAGGCTCCAGGCTCCGAGCTGTCAGCACAGAGCCTGATGTGGGGCTCGAACTCCCGAACCATGAGATCATGACCTGAGCCGAAGTGAGACACTTAGCCAACTGAGCTACCCAGGAACCCCTAACTAACCAGAATTTAAATAAAAACTTAAAAAAAAAAGGAAAATTTTTGTCACATGATAAGAGCACAGACTTAAGCTCAGAGAAGATATTTAAATGAAAAAAAAAAAGTCACTTTTGAAACCACCCAAACCATCCCTGCCCGTAGATATCTATCTTCATGTTGCTCTCTGCTAAGGCTAGTGGTAACAATACACTTGGAGAAGTCTTACTCTGGACCCAGTTACTCAGACACCAATAACTGAGTCTCTGAGCACTTACATTTAAATGCACAGTAATGTGTTTAATCCCAGTAGAGAGAAAAACAGAAACAGTCGTGAGCATTCTAACTTGAGAGTATTAAACAGTTAAAAAGGGTCCTACTGAGCATTACACTTACTTTATGGCTTCACACATATCCAGTCCCATTTTCACACAATTCTTGGCATGGTTCGGGAGAGATATGGGGAGTCCGGACACGCAGTAGTAGCAGTCTCCCAAAATTTTTATTCTCATGCACTCATTCTCCTGGAAGAAGAGATCACAGAATTGCACTCAGAGCTTACATCTGGTTTAGACTTTCCGAATATCATCAGGTGCTATTTCTACTGACACGGCGTGGCCGTCACCAGGGTTTGTGGGGACAGAAATGACCAGCGGTTGGGTTTCCCTTCATCACCCAACAAGAATGAGCCACCCCATGGCCATTTGCCGAAGCAGGAAGACTAAGGAAAAGGGGAAGGAAAGGAAAGCAGACAGAATGCTCTGGAATGATTTACACTTAACAGCAGCAGAAGAGTATAAGATCATTCTCTTCAGTCCAAACATCTCAAATACTGATGGTGAAGTGAAATAGTCCAAGGAAAGTAAATGATGACTGGAACTTGACTGGAATTACAATCACATGTCATTTCCTACTATACTCATGGTTTTTATTTTATTTTATTTTATTTTTAAATTTTTAATGTTTATTTTTGAGAGGGAGAGAGAGAGAGAGAAAGAGAGGGAGACACAGAATCTGAAGCAGGCTCCAGGCTCTGAGTTAGCACAGAGCCTATTGCGGGGCTCGAACCTACAAACTGTGACATCATGCCCTGAGCCGAAGTCGGACAGTTAGCCAACTGAGCCACCCAGGTGCCCCTTCATTTATTTTAAAACTGAAGTAGATTCTTACCTGCAGAATATAGCTTCTGATAAACATCTCCACAATACAAAAAGTTACCATCCAACATGGCCAAGTAATTTCAAATGTAATTCTGACCTCAGGTTAAACTTCTGATACAAAGTTGGACTCGTTATTTTTCATGCCTCAGTTGTTTTTATATTATG
This sequence comes from Puma concolor, assembly GCF_028749965.1. Lineage (NCBI taxonomy): Eukaryota > Metazoa > Chordata > Mammalia > Carnivora > Felidae > Puma > Puma concolor. The sequence continues at coordinate 5,911,689 of NC_141667.1, read as the reverse complement.
ATATTGAGATTAACTTCATTCATATGCATTAATCCTACATGCATTTCTAACTTTTCTAGTTACTTTACAGACTCACCACTAAGGAAAAGAGAAAAGGAAAGAAAAAAGAACCAAAAACCGAAAGATACGCCAAACACAGTTTTTTTTTTTCTTTCGTAACACTAACACAGGCTTACATATAAACTGAACAAATCTGAAATAATAAAAACGAACATAACATTTTCTTGTTCTCAAGTAGGCGTTAGGTTTCTTGAGGATTTTTCATATTTCTTTCCCTGTCTGATAGAGAATGCACAAGTTAGGGCATATTTTCATACTTTTCTATGGAGCTTGGTAATTTCTGATTACAAATATCATTAAGTAATAAAAAGGCAAGTAATTATGTATTAATAGGGCTTCAGTCTCATACTTCCTAAATACGTATCCTGAATCTTGAAAACACCAAGTTTAATAAAAGTGAATTCTTGGCATCCCTATCACAGATCAGTTGACTACATATTCAGTTGACTACATATATATATATGTATATGTATATATATATATTATATATATATAAGATATAACTTATCTTTGATAAGTTTAATCAAATGTTTGTTTGTTTGTTTATTTATTTATTTATTTATTTATTTCTGGGCTCTTGATTCTGTTCCATTGGTCTGTATGTCTTTTTTTTTTTAACGATTTATTTATTTATTTATCTATTTATTTATTTATTTTTGAGAGAGAGAGAGAGAGAGACAGAGCATAAGCAGGGGAGGGGCGGAGAGACAGGGAGACACAGAATCCAAAGCAGGCTTCAGGCTCTGAACCTGAACTCAGAACTCTGAACCGACTCAGCCACCCAGGCCCCCCTGTATGTCTGTTCTTAATGCCAGTATCCTACTGCTTGGATTCTGTATCTTCACAATACATTTTGAAAACAGGAAGTGTGATGCCTCCAGCTTTGTTCTTCTTGCTTAAAAGCGCTTCGGCTCTTTGGGGTCTTTTGTGGTTCGATATGAATTTTAGATTGTTTTTCTGTTTCTGTAAGAAACGCCCCTGAGATTTTTACAGGAATTGCGTTGGATCTGGAAATGCTGTGGGTAGGAAGGACGTTTTAGCAATATTAGTTCTTCCAACCCTGGAACATGAAATGTCATTCTATTTATCTGTCATTTTAGATTCCTTTTTTCATCCATGTTTTATAGTCTTCAGCATACAGGGCATCCACCTGCTTGGCTAAGTTTATTCTTACGTATTTTATTCTTTTTGATGCGAATGTAAACGGGACTATTTTCTTCATTTCCTTCTCAGATACTTCACTATCAGCATAAAGGAATGGAACTCATTTTTGTACACTGATTTTGTATCCTGCAACTTTACCAAACTGATCTAAAAGCTCTGACAGATTTTGTGGACATTTAAGGGTTTCCTGTACACAAGGTTATACAATGGAAACAGATAATTTTACTTCTTCCTTTCTGGTTTGGGTGCCTTTTAGTTCTTTTTCTTGCCTAATTGGTCTGGCTAGGACTTCCAGTACTATGGTGAACAGAAGTGGTGGGAGCAGACATCCTTGCCATGTTCTCAATCTTGGAAGTAAAGCTATACTTCCATTACTTGGAAGTAATGGAGTTCTCCTCCATTGAGTATAAAGTTAGCCATAGGCTTTCATATATGGCTTTATTGTGTTGAGGTGAGTTTCTTCTATATGTTATTAGTTAAGAGGTTTTTTTAAAAAATGTTTATTTATTCAGTTTGAGAGAAAGAGAACATGCATGAGTTGGGGAGGGACTGAGAGAGAGAGGGAGAGAATCCCAAGCAGACTCCACACTTATCAGTGCAGAGCCTGATGCGTGGCTCAATCTCACGAACCATGATAGCATGTCCTGAGCTGAAGTCAAGAGTCAGACGCTTATCCCGACCAAGCCACCCAGATGCTTCTAGTTAGGTTTTTATCATGAGAGGGTATTTAATTTTATCAAGAGCATTTTCTGCATCTATTGACATGATCATGTAATTTTTATCCTTCATTCTGTTAATGTGGTCTATCGTGCTGATTGATTTGTGTGTTGAACGATCCTTGCATCCCAAGAATAAATCCAAATTAGTCATTGTGTCTGGTCCTTTTCATGTGCCTTTTAACTCAGTTTGCTAAGTGAAGTAAGCCTGACTTTATTTAGGATATCCAGAGGGTAGATAGGGCATGATCTCACTTGTATGAGGGATCTGGGATAGTCAAGTTCACAAAAGTAGAGAGTAGAAAGGTGGTTGTCAGGCCTAGGGGAAGGAGAAAATAGGGTGGTGTCAGTCATAGGGTACACAGTTTTTGTTAATTTTTTTTCCATTTATTCATTTTTGAGAGAAAGAGACAGCGCACAAGCGGGGTAGGGGCAGAGGGAGAGGGAGACCCAGAATCCGAAGCAGGCTCCAGGCTCCGAGCTGTCGGCCCAGAGCCCGACGCGGGGCTCGAACCCACAGACCGCGAGATCATGACCTGAGCCGAAGTCGGACGCCCAACCGACCGAGCCACCCAGGCGCCCCAGGGTACAGTGTTTGTTACATAAGATGAGTCAGTGCTAGGGATCTACTGTATAGCATAGTGTCTATAGTTAACAATACTGGGCTGTAAACTTAAAACTGTGCTAAGAAGGCAGAACTTATGTTAAGTGTTTTAAGCACATCATCATGGATCAGAAATAAGGAGGACAAAAGGAGACTTTTGTATGTGGTGGGTTTGTGAATGGCATAGACTGTGGTGATGGTTTCCCAGGTGTATGCTTATCCCCAGGCTCATTACATGTCACATATTAAATATGTATAGTTTTTGGCGGTATGTCAATTATACCTCAAGAAAGTGGTTAAAATGTTTTAAAAAGTAACAGTGAATGACCCATGATTTGGAGTTCCTTAGTTCAGTTATGTGCTTTATGTAGAATTCACTCAGTTGATTGAGCCGTTTGCTTACGATGCTGGCCACCTCCAAGTTATTTAACCACGAGGCATGAACTGGTACCCAAAACATGCTCCCTCTGTGACCAACAGTGGATGGACCAAGTCATCCTAGGCTGTACCCTGGTATTGCCTGGACATTCCTTTGTAAAAATCATCAGAGAGGAACAGGAAGTCACAGTAAGTACTTCTGTTATGAGCAATGAGTTTTGTCTTCCCTAAATTCGTATGTTGAAGTTCTAACACCTGGTACCTCTGAACCTGACCTCATTACAGATATAATTAATTAAGAGTAGGTCATACAGGAGTTGGGTGGGCGGCTAATCCACTATGATTAGTGTTCTTATAAAAAGGGGAGATACTGACCCTGAGACTTGCACAGAGGAAGAACGCCATGTTAACACTGGAGTAATGTTATCACCCACCCAGACTGGCATGTTTCTTCCTAATGTGACAAAAATGATCTTTTATTAATTCAAACTTTTAAGACATTATTTATGTTTTAAACAATCTTCTAAAAAATGAGCATCCAGGGGTGCCTGGGTGGCTTGGCTGGTTAAGCGTCCGACTTTGGCTCAGGTCATGATCTCATGGATTTGAGCCCCGCATTGGGCTCTGTGCGGACAGCTCGGGGCCTGGAGCCTGCTTGGGATTCTGTGCCTCCCTCTCTCTCTGCTCCTCCCCTGCTTGTGCTGTGTCTCTCTCTGAAAAATGAGTAAACATAAAAAAGTTTATAAAAAAATTAAGTATCCAAAAAAACTCAACTTTTTCCTTTGGTTTGGTAAAGGAAGAAAGCAGTGCTACACTCTGATTTTTTAAAATCCCCAGGGAGATCCACCATGGCCAGGCAGGCAGCATAAGGCATCTCCCGGGGAGCCTGACCCAGGAGTGACTCTGTGAACATCAACACGCCACATTTATTCCAAAGAGGCTTGGGTGGAATGTTCTGTATGGTTTAAAAGTGAGGTGAATCTTGCAGTGAACTGAATTTGGGACCAATTCTGTCTTCCCTCTATAAATAATTCATTTCAATAAGCATAATGAAGTCTTTTTTTGCTGGAAACGATTCCAAGAGAGAATGAGGCTGACCAGTAATGTGTTATGAGATGGAAGTAAAGGGCTAGCAAGGAAGAAAAAAGTGTTTATCGCTCTTCCCACAAGGAACCCTAATGGTTCCAGCAGATATGCGAGTTGTAGTTTGGATTTCAGATTACCCGTCGCCATTTCCTCTCGGTGAAATTTCCCATCCACGAGCAAATGAATGGCAAACAGTGAACTTACATTTCTGTTCAGGGGGCACAACGGTTAATGGATATGAGTGAAACAACAGTAAATAAAGGGCTTAGGTGGAAAGTAGGCATCCTATTTATTCTAGGGGTTCTTCCAGAGTGCTGACTACATGAATTACAACTGGACGGGTTACAACTGGATGAGGGGCAATCACGTTTCCAACTCCTGACGTCGAAATGCCCAAAAAGAGAAGCCTAGAACAGCACCGTGCAGAGGGATGTGCACCTTAAATCTTACCATCTTGAACGTATTTACTATATGTGTGTTGAGTTCTGTATAAGCAGAAGTTTGAAATATAGATGCAAACCTGCTAATTCTGTGCTACAACGTTTCTCATCCCCAAGAAAGGGCCGAGGCTCATCAGGGCCCAATGGCAAGTATACCCAATGAATGTATAAACACCATTCCTAAATAGTGCTTTACACAAAAGCCAAAGGTTGATAAGGGACCAGAGAAAAAGTGAGCCAAGATTTTATAAATCCTCCAAGTGGAAGGGACTCACTAACACTCACCTTTGCAATCTGATCGAACTTTCCAAAGAGCTCGTTCAGCATGTGGACCAGCTCTCCTGGGGAGCAGTCGCTGGCCAACCGGGTGAAGCCAACGATGTCTGCGTACAGGATACTGTGGGAGGAAGGGGGGCAGCGTGTGCAGGTTTATACTTGTTAAGAAGTAATGATACTTTTGTCCATTAAAACAGTATATAGCTTTATTTAACATCTACATTTATATTTTGCAAGAAAAACGGCATCTCCCCAGATAGGAAATTCATACACATTTTGCCAAACTTTCCCATTAAAAATGTTTTCTTTGATGCTGAGTTTTTATAATTAAAATGGGAGAAGAAAAAGTCACATGGCATACTTTGTCCATTCTGGTCCATTCGGACTGATCACCTTTATTCCTTCATGGCCAGTCCCACCCTCCCTCCCTGGTTCATGAGGTGTTCGCCCTGAGAGTTCATGACACTGGCCTGATTCAGATTATCAATGGAGTATGCTTCTGTTTGCTTGTATAAGGGCCTGAGAAAGAAGTCTAAAATTCCTGCTGGCAGTTTGAGATTCAGGATTTGGGAAGCAAAGGGTAGCTGCGACCCTCATATCTATAAATTCCTCTCCTCCTCATTATTATTAACATCATTATCATCATCATTAGGGAGTAAAGAGCTAGTATGTATTAACAGAGAAGAAACATTTTGTTGAATGACTGGCTGAAGCAGAACTAAAAGTTAACTGATCTTTACTGTGTACAAAACGAACAATTCTCATTGAAAAAAATTAAAAAACCCTCCGGTATCACCTGGACTCTCTGTAATATCCACATACCATGTCTGCCTCTTTGCTTATGTCTGGCCCGTCCAGGATGAAAAAGCCATACGTTTTCATATGTCTTATGAAAATGATTTGTATTCCGTGCCATTTATGTATGCTTTTACATTTTTTTTAAGTTTTAGGTATTTAAGTTACTTAGGCGTCCCGACTATCCTTTATAAATTTAAATGGAATCCGACACTGCAAACGTGTCCCAGACAATCTCTGAAGGCACTTCCTCAAGCTGCTTCGCCGACCCTTTGCCTCCACAGTGTGGTAGTCAGCTTCCAAGATGGCGCCAGGGAGCCTCACTTCCTGGTACTTACATTCTTGTACTGTCCCTCCCACACACAGGGACTCGCATAGGGGTGACCTGCGTCATCAAAAGGATGCTGCAGAAATTCGAGAAATGGCTTCCAAAGGCTAGAACGTAAAAGAATTGCAGTTTCCCCCTGACTCTCTCTTGGATCCCTTGCTCTGGGGAAGTGAATTTTCGTGTTGTAAGAACGCTCAAGCAACCCATGAACAGGCCCAGGGATGAGGAACTGAGGCCTCCAGCCAACAGTTGGGATAAACTGCAAATTATCTGAGGGGCCACATCGGAGGCAGATCCCCCACCCCCACCCAGCAGCCTGCCCAACGGCAGGCCTGAATCCTCCTCACAAAAGAGTGTAAGGCAGAACCACCAGGCCAAGTTGCTCTCAAAGTCTGACAAACAGAAACTGTGAGATGGTGTCTATTGATGTTTTACACCACGAGGTCTGGGGGATACTCTGTTATGCAGAAAGTGCTAACTAAGACAGCATGGGAGCCTTCATCAACGGCCTGAGGTTGGTGGCATGGCCACGCATTTTTACAGGTCTCTCTGTTCCTGGATTGTATCACAGGTACTTAAAGATGTTCTGGGACCCTGTTTAGACACAGCTGCATTTATCTTCACGTTTTAAATACTCCATGTGTGACTTAGAAGTATTTCCTGAGATAGGAGAGATATTGCTGATTTTTGGACAGCTAAGTCTGGAAAGGGCAATTTCTAGTGTTAATACACCTTGTTAGATAGTGTGAGAATGTTTTTTTCTTTAATTCTTTAGGTGAAACACTTAAAAACCTGAAGGCAGGCCAGTGTTTTAAATAATCTTACTCCTTAACATGTGTGAATGTTCTTGAAATACATCTATTTTTTTTAATCTCTCAAAATGCTAAGGACTTAAAAAAAATTTATTTTTACCTCTGATTCTTCATTTATCCAATGCTTCCTTAGTTCCTACTGATATGTAACTTTTTTCTGTGATTCCCGTCCCAAGATGCATTTCTCATCATACATTTAGCTCTGTGCATGCTTGGGCCACGTTCAACACTAGCTCTACGCACCTATCCTAAATTCTGAGGTCAAACTGAGATTTGTCTTAGCTGTGTATTTCAATTGCAGTTAAGTATGTTTCTTAATAATGAACTTCAAAAATCACTAACTTGAGGCAACTAGACTGGAAGCCAACATCATGCACCAGAAAGGGTCTGGGCTTGAGAGCAAAAGGCAATTCGTCAATGCCCAGCAAATTATAGATGTGTCTGTGGTCGTAGTTCTTGAACTATTGAACAGGGTGGGTGATAACGTGAAGGTGGAATGAATGAATGAGAACAGATGCACAAGGTACTTATGGAGATAACCTGGTGAGAATAAAAAGCATCACTGCAATATAGTTGAATGGATGTAAGGACAAAGCCCAAAGGCTTTTTGTATGAGGAACGGGAGCGAGGGGAGTCAGAGAGGAGTGAGGGACCGGGCACCCATGTCTGGAAGGGTTGTGTCCTGCAGTTGGGAGATGGGAAGCATGGGAGGAAACCCCCTCCCCATGCTGAAGTGAGAGCCTGCACTGCTCCTCTCTGGAGCTAGGGGAGAAGGAGGCCTCTCACGGTTCTCCTTCTGGACCTCAATCCTATGCTGGTAACATGCTGGTTTTCCAAGTACGGTGATTTCAGGAATGGCTCCCTGGGAAGAGATGGGACAGACTATGGGAGACTTGGAAAGCAGCAACTTTCACCATCAATGAATTAAGGTGCCTATCAGTCCCCTGTGATACTGGTCACTGGTTGGCCACACCCCAGAAGCCCATCATTCCTGATGGACAGGAAATGCTAGCTTCACTGAGGCCCTGACCCTGCCAAGCTCGTCTTGAGGAATCGGTTCTTATATCAAGAGCCCACTGACCCTACCTTCAATCTTACTACAATGCTGAGCGTGCTGGGCTCCGGGGATGCCGTGAGATCTGACCATGAGCTTCCTAGAATAAGCACTCCAGAAACCACCTCTCTCTCTTGGGAAGGAAGGTCAGCCATAGAAAGCAGGGCCATGATGGACAACACAATCTAATACCATGAAGAAGATTCTATTTTCTTCTCTTCATGTGAAGAACCCAAGAGGCAGCAGAAGGGCGGGTGGAATCGTGTTAACAGTTTCAGCAGAGGTAGGACTTGGGAAGACACGAGCTCCCAGGTGAAAATGTCCCCCGTCTGGCGAATGGCTCCCCAGACTCGCTGAGGAGCGGGGACAGAGGGACGTACATACCTCACATTGGTGTGTCGCTTAACATACAGGTTGTGAAAGTTGTTTGTGTTTTCCATTTGGCCGGCTTTGGGGCCCTGCAGCCTCTGGATGATCTCAGCTTTCATCTCCATGGCTATGTGAGCCGGCAACAGAGACAGCAGGAGACGCTCCTGAAACGAGGCGTGGGAGAAAGACCGAGAGATTTCAAATCATTAAGGTAACATCCCAGCGATATTGGAAACCACTGCCGATCTGCAGTGGGGCCAATCTGAGGACTCTGTCCAACAAGTTACCATATGGAGTGTAGAAATACATGTTGAAAAAAAATCAAAATTTCTAAGGTCAGAGTGTGTTATATTATTTATTGAGTTCTGAGTGTGTGTTCTTCAGAGTGGGGAATAAAGGAAGGCAAAGTTATTTCCCCCAAGGGTATTATTTATCTACTTTGATTTTAAAGTAGTAAAGCAGAAATGATATAAAAATGCCAGAAACCAACGGTCAGTCTGAGATAGAAAACACTCATTTTCGCCTGCCTGTTCATTTGAGAGATAAAGTACGAGCTTTATTGCATTTCAGAAAGTCAACAACTAGTCCACATTTCCTAAATGAGATAGTCAAATATTTTCAAATATCTCATTTCCTCTGTGATGACCATCCAATCCCCTTTAGCGATTCTAAACTATCATAAAGATGGATTCAGAAATAGCATCTGTAAAATGTCATGTACAAAAGACTACAGGGGGAGCACACAGAAATGATCAAGTGGGAGCCTTTCTTGTGTAAACAATAGCATATAATATTACACTTATTTGAAAATGTACTTATTGTAGGGGCGCCTGGGTGGCGCAGTCGGTTAAGCGTCCAACTTCAGCCAGGTCACGATCTCGCGGTCCGTGAGTTCGAGCCCCGCGTCAGGCTCTGGGCTGATGGCTCGGAGCCTGGAGCCTGTTTCCGATTCTGTGTCTCCCTCTCTCTCTGCCCCTCCCCCGTTCATGCTCTGTCTCTCTCTGTCCCAAAAATAAATAAACGTTGAAAAAAAAAAAAAAAAAAAAAAAGAAAATGTACTTATTGTAGTTAAAGTGGCATTTTCTCCCCACTCTCTTCAAGGAAAATATGCAATATTTTTGGAAGAAAGTATCATAGAAGAGCATCCTTTGAAAGTTTATACTCATCCTTAATAATTTTAAACATTAATTTATAGGAGAAAATGCCACACTCTTTACGTATTGTGCATTTGGCAACCGATATTTGGTGTTGGTTTAAAAAACATTTGTTGAATGAAATCTTTTCTCTATCTTGCACAGTTTCTGTCTCTTGTTTCTTTCTTAATTTTTTTTTTCCTTTGGACAAAGTGGTGAAAAAATAGTGGGGGAGGGCAGGGGAAGCTGGGCTTTGCTCCCAGGTTTACAGGGCTGGTGTCCCTCTCTGGGCCATTCCCCAGGGCAGATCATTTTGGTGGCTGCCGGGAACATCCACCGAACGAGCAGAGGAAAGGCCAGGAGTACATCCTGATGCACATGAGAAGACCCCCACGATAGCCCGCCCCCAGCCTGCTCCAGTTAAAAACAGCTGCAAAGCCAGAAGGAGGCCGAGTGGGCACCTATGGTAGGGATCTCAGTGCCTGGTAGAGTGCTTCACCAGACACTGGCATAACTGAGTGCTGCTCATTTGTTCAGTCATTCATCAATTTATTCACCCATTCAGAAAACATCCATCATTGCCTATTAAATGCCAGACCCCATGATAAGCACTAATGGTAGACGCAAAGAAGATAGAGTCAACATCCGTGATATCATGTTGTTCATACTCCAGCAGGGAGCCCACCCACAGTACCCTTGCCATCAGATGAGGCCAGAGGAACAGGCTGGTGTTCGAAGGAAGCCGCATGCCTGAGATCTGGGAAACAGAAGGGAAACGAATAGTCCAGGAGGACCCGCTATTCATGTGAAAAAAATGAGTCAAAACACCACCCCTATCTGATTAGTATTACCAATCTCTTTGCAAAAAGAGGCAGTTAGGTAGAGGGCAAAGTGCTAACAGCTGTCATAACCTACATGCTGGCCCTGACATGCCAAAGAGAATTTTATTGGTACTTAAGAGATTAAGAAGACACCTTTTATTTAATAATTATGTTCTTACTTTTGTTAAATTCTTCTTGATGATTCCATTTAAGTTCATAAAATGGAGAAATCAAAAGTTTTTAATAAGCTAAATGTCCATATATACATCTGGGAAAATATAAATTAATATTAATTGTGCAAAATAATGAGGATAATGTCTTGGGTCATCTAAAATGTAACATGTATGAAATCCACAATGGCATTAACATTACAAGTGAAATGGCAGCAGTGGAGTTAACATGTTCTGAGGTCCTAGGATTGTATGGGAAGTGGCACAGGTAGCAGTTTATACTAGACGACAGTAAGTGAAGAATGGATGCGAGTTCCACATTAGCCACAAAGAGTGAAAGAATGTATGACTAATAGGCTAACAGTAAAAATGAGAGAGGAATTCTTATTTATTCAAAATAAGTCATAATGAAGAGTCAAAGGAAACTTAAAACAGGTGAAACAAGCAGAAAATAAGTCATAAAATGGTCTGTTATATCAGAAATTACATTAAATGTAAACGAACTAGCTTTTTCCGCCATCTTGGAACCTGCTGGGAACAGGACTCCTGAAGTGACAAATATGTCTGGAAGGCTCTGATCCAAAGCCATTTTTGCTGGCTGTAAGTGGGGTCTCCAGAACCAGAGGGGACACCCAGATCTTCTTAAAATTGAAGGTGTTTGTGCTCGAAATGAAATTCAGTCTAGGCAAGAAATGTGCTGATGTGTACAAAGCAAAGAACAATACAGTGACTCCTGGTGGCAAACTGAACAAAAGCAGAGAAACCTGGGGAAAAGTAACTCATGCTCATGGAAACACTGGCACGGTTTGTGCCAAATTCCGAAGCAACCTTCCTGCTAAAGCCATTGGCCACAGAATCCGTGTGATGCTGTACCCTCCAAGGATTTAAACTAACTGAAAAGTAAATAAAGAAAGGTGTAGATTTGTTCTCTTATAAAAAGAAATATAAATGAACTAAATATTCCAATTACTTGACTAATACCGTCCAGACTGGATTAAAAAAAAAAAAAAAGACAAAATGTAATTCTAACTATTCCAGTAGTACACCTTAAATATAAGAATGCAGAAATTCAGAAAATAAGAAAATATACAAAAAAAAAGATAAATCATGAAAACCTTAATGAAAAGAAAGCTGGTATAACTTAATACCAAAATGATAGACTTCATAGATACTTCAGTCTTTGGGGAAAGGAGGGAGAAGTCCACATACATTTTAGAGAAAAAAAAAATTTTTTTTTGAGAGAGGAAGTACTAGTGTTTGCTGTGGACAGTGGAGATACATGCTTGAGTATGGTTCCTCCCACTCACAGAGACTGGTGACATAAAGGTAAGTGAAGGGAGACCTTGTATGTTGCTTTATTGCTCAATTCCTAGAAGAATTCCTGGAAAGAAGTATTTGCTCTGTAGTTATTTGTTGAATGAATGAATGACCTGCCATGCATTTTATCTGGGATACATCAAAGAAAAATCTAATTTTGAAGTTTCTGTTCACTGTCAGTGATGACCGTGGTGGGGACCTGGGGACCTGGGGACCTAGGTAGGCAGTGCTCATATTAAAGACTTTCTTGATCACAAAAATTTTTCCCAGGCCCAGGCAAAGTCGAGATCAGTGATGCTCACACAAAGGAAACCTTAACTATTCTGCAAAAGAAGGTAGTGATTGCTTTGGGTTCTCCCGTCTGGTAGACTATCACACTGTGGTTATGGGCCCAGGGAATGGAGGGAAGGAGTGGACAGGTCATGTAGGGTGAGGAGGGACCCCAGTTTCGTATGAACAGGCTGCACCCAAGGAAAAAGAGCACATTCCAAGTGCCCCCGTGTTGGGAAATGGCTGAGCACTGATAACCACTTGAAACTACATTCTGATATGATTCCTATCCTAAGCTCAAAGTCCCTTCTGTTACTCCCCAACTTTCACTAAGGATCTAACAATACAGCAGCATCATGTTAGTTTAAAGTGAAGAAATTCTGGACCTAAGCAAAATGTTGCAAGAGCAGAAACCATGTCTGACAGCGTGAGACATCTCAGCGGGCAGCCAGGGGCCAGGATAAACAACACCAGAGGGTTGCAAAATGTTGAATTCAATAAAGGAATAAAAAAAGCAAGTAATATTTTGGTTGAGTAAAGAAACAGGTAGCCCCAGAGAAAAAGGAGCCATTTGGAGCCCAGAAGCCCAAGCAACTACTAATGACATGAAAATAGGTACTCACAAAGGAGTCGTTATGTTAAAAATCTATTTCAACAAATAGGGGAAGGCCAGTGAGGGACACGTGAAATGGCCATCAGAAATAAGCAAGAGGCCTGGCTGCTCATACTCTACAGACATGAACAGAGCAGCCCCGGCTGGAAGCAAAGGGAGGCATGTTGTTCCAAGATGCCATCAAATCTCTGTCATGATCACAGCAAGCAGACACAGACTGTACATTTGTCAACTTCTAAAACAGTAGGAAGGAATGTTAGCTTGTACAATATAACAGATGATAAATCGGGGCACCTGGGTGGCTCAGTCGGTTAAGCATCCAACTCTTGATCTCAGCTCAGGTCATGACGTCAAGGTTCGTGAGTTTAAGCCCCACGTCGGGCTCTGCGCTGACAGCACGGAGCCTGCTTGGGATTCTGTCTCTCCTTCTCTCTGCCTCTCCTCTGCTGTGCTCTTTCTCTCAAAATAAGTAAATAAACTCAAAAACAATTTTAACAGATTATAAATCTGGACCTAGGCTATCTTTTATGAAATCCCAGTGGAATCTGTGTGTCCACAGACATGTCTGGAGATTCGCTTAATTACATTAGAACGAAGTGTGTATTCTTTGTGATGGGTGATGGGGGACTTGAAGGCTATGAAAAAACAAAAGTTACCACCTCAGGGGCACCTGGGTGGCTCCGTCGGTTGGGCGGCTGACTTCGGTTCAGGTCATGATCTCACGGTTCATGAGTTCGAGCCCTGCGTCGGGCTCTGTGCTGACAGCTCAGAGCCTGGAGCCTGCTTCGGGTTCTGAGTCTCCCTCTCTCTCTGCCCCTCCCCTGCTCGCACTCGGTCTCTGTCTGTCTCAAAAATAAATAAATGTTAAAAAATTTTTTTAAAAAAGTTACCAGGTCATAATGCTCAATTTATTGAGTTCTGCTCTACTATCTTACGATGATGGCCTGTGTGTACATGTGGATTCTGTGCGGTCTTTCGTAGAATTTAAAACAATCAGTAGACCTTCTCACTGTTGATACTTGTTTCTAACCACACTTCTTAGCCAATGCTGTCCTGCGCATGTTCTACTCTGTCTTCCCTGGAGGCCATCTGCAGCCTACTGTTCCTTACATTTCTGTGTCTCAACCAATGAGGAAGTAACTGGTGGATAAGCACTCCAGCTTCTGCACCCACACCCCCCAGTGGGTGGGAAGATCTGAGCATGATCCACACCTCCCTCTGAGGGTCTCCAGCAGGGTTGAGCCCCAGATGCCACCAATGGCCCCTTCCAATAGCTGACCTCCCTCCCTGGTCCACTCCCTCACTCTGCTACCTACAACCACTTCCCAAATGAATGATTATAACCAGGTCCTTGTCTTAGGGTCTGCGTGGGGGTAAACCTCACTGAGACCTTCCAGGCATCTTCTCTCATATACTCTGTAATAAGAACAGACTAAACCCCAAAGCTCACAGAGGTAAGCCTTTCCTCAAGGACAGAGTCCATGAATAAAAAAGAAGAATCCAATATAGTAATTCTCTTTCATGCCCATAGCTTCATTTAATGACCAAATGTAAATTATGATTTTTATTTTAGACTCAAATGTAGACGGATGACTGGCTTTTTATAGGTAATTGCAAAAATACAAGATATGTGTGTGTGTGTGTGTGTGTGTGTGTGTGTATACACACACACACACACACATATATATAGTATAAGCCAAAATTTTCTTCTTCTTTTTATAAGTGTTCAACAATCCATGTGAATTTAGACTGGAATTAAGATTTTTAGTAACAGCCAACCAGACAGATAAAAGAACCCAAGGCTTCCCCACTACCATGCAATTCTGGTACCACCAGTGGATCGTACAACCTCTGATCAGAGCTCATGAATGGGGTCCATGCTTTGCTGTCTGCCCATGTCCTCTTGGTGATCACAGCATTGGGCACGAGTGTGAGCCTCAACTAAAAGCCTGTACCGAAATGTGTGAATCTAGATACCTTCATTTTATTTTTTATTTAAAAAAAATTTTTGTTTATTTATTTCTGAGAGAGAGACAGAGTGTGAGACGGGAGGGGCAGAGAGAGAGGGAGACACAGCATCCGAAGCAGGCTCCGGGCTCCGAGCTGTCAGCACAGAGCCCGATGTGGGGCGGGAACCCACAAACCGCGAGATCATGACCTGAGACGAAGTCGGACGCTCAACCGACTGAGCCACCCAGGGGCCCCTAGATACTTTTAAATTTATCTTTTTTTTCTCCCTATAAAATGCTATACTTTGAAGAAAAAAAAGCCCAATATTATGACACACATGATAAATTTCAACTAAGTTCATAATGTGACAAGATTAATATTTTCATTAATACTTCAGCATTTTGCTCATGTAGCCACATGCCCTCCCAAATTATCTGAAAGCAGCATACAAATGTAAGTGCTTAACACTGGACATAACCTAGCTACACTGTCCTTCCAGGCACACTGGAGAAACTCTTTGAGGGGACATTTGGAAACTTAACTTGTCATTAGACTGACTGATGCATAGCATTACTACTCTCTCTTCCTAGTAAAGACCATCTTAAGGACAGAAAATGTGACTGATTCTGGCATATTCAAAGGTTATCGATAAATAACTTGGCGTTGGTATGAGGGGTCCATTTCAACACATCCTTTTTATTAAACCTCCGATTATTATTCATTAATTTTTTCCCTATAATTTGTCCTTTGAAATGCCTCATGAAAGAGATACAGAGTTAGTAAATTTCAATGCATTCTTGATGAAAGTTTAGGACACTCTGGGCTCCAAAGTGTTTCTAATATAATGAAACAAAGGAGATATTATACCTTTCTATTTTTATGCTCATCTGGAGATTATTTGGGTTGATAGGAAAATCCAATTTAAGCAAAGAAGACGTGTACTTAAATTTTGAGCTAAGATATTATAATGCATGTGATGCCTTGTGCCTTCAATAAGCCATGCATGTAATAAAAATTTAAATCTGCTGAATTTTTCAAAGGGGAGAAAGACAGTGACATTCTCCTTTTGTAAACTTAAAAAAAAACCCGCTTATCTTTCAAAATTCTTACTTCTATTTTGTGCTTATTTTAAGCGCAATTCAGTCATATCAGGATGCCAAACCAATGCAATGAACAGAAGGGATATTGTTACCGACGTTTCTCCTCCCAACAAAAAGTAGCTATCAGAATGGAAATTCCAGATTCCTAAGCAGCCACTGGGTTCCCTGTGGTGCTTAGGAGACAGATGATGTCGCTCAACACTGTCCTGCAGCATGAAAGGACAACGTGTCCATTCAGGAACAAATGCTAAAAACACGGTACTTGGAAAACACCTGCCAGGGACATAAAGATATGTCAACACCTTTTCCAGTTCATATCTTCCCTTGCAGCCTGCTTCATGTCTGCTGGTCTCAGAAAATAAGCATCTTCCCCTGACACCAACCTTGAATAACAACGGCACATCCCCCAAATTAAGGTCTAGTAACAACTACTACTGTTGCTGTTTCCTGTTATTAAATTTAGTTTGTTTCTTTTAGGCCCTTCCTTAAAAATCCTGCGTCACATCAATTATTCAGGATACACTGAATACTCTTCTTGTTTTAATGGCCTCGCTTCGTCTTTCTTTGTCTTAAAAAAAAAATTCAGTTACAAACATACTTAGAGAGTAGCAGCGCTCTGTAGTAGAAACAACACCAAAATGGAATAAGACGTTGGTTCCTGACCTTTTTCTGCCATTATCTAGAACACCTCAACCAAAGCACTCCAGCCTTTGAGTCCTAGTGTGGCGGTCTAAAACATTTATCTATTGAGCTAGGTGAGCTGACAGTCTCTGTGTCCATGTGGATTCCTAGCACTTGATGGAACCACAGGAGACCCTTTCTAGAATTTACGTCTCAGCGTTTTGGAGTTGAACAATTGGTAACACATGGAAGAAAGAACCCAAGTGCCCAAGTCCCAACATGGTGGCACAAACTGTCAGCGGGACTATGAGAAAGGAGTGACCACTTGGAATCTTGACAAAGGGGACAGGAGACGGAGCGTGTGCTGGCTCTTGAAGAGAGACTTCAATGCGGAGGAGGAGGAGAATGAAGAGACGGAAATCCTGGCGTGGCATGTAATGGCCAGTGTTTGTGGGCACAGGGAAAGCTAGCCTCTTTATCTCACAGTCTAGGAAAACGGGACTGCTTCGTGCGAGTTAAAATCAACACGTATTCAACAAATCGCCATTTCCTTTCACAAAACGGTAAGTCCTTTCATGACATACTTACACTGCTGCCTCATTTTATAAACCCTGGTCACATTCAATTTCATTTAAATTTAAACATTTTTGACCAAAAAAAAAAGGGGGGGGCAAACTAGATATAGGTGTGGTTCACAGGGGTAGAGTGAGGGGGTGTTCACTAGGGAGTCCAGACCAAATGGAACTTGTGTCTTCTGGCTTCACGGCCACCGATCACTCTTTCTACCAACTCGATTTGCAAGCTCAGTGAGGAGACCGAGAGGCTTTTAGAGTGCGCATCGTTATTCACAGACGGTAGAAGAATAAATTTTCACTATCTGGTGACGACTCTCTAGTTCAAAGAAGTTAGAGAACAAAGCCAATCAAGTCCAAGTATAGACTATACTTACTGTCATGGCTGATGGCAAATTGATACTCTTAACCTTGAACTGTTTACCGTCAACTGTCAATTCAATTCTCAAAAAGAGAGCCTCTGCTGGGGAAAAAAATCACTGATAAGGTGGAAATCTTCAATCCTTGGAGGGGAGAATATGGAGGTCCTAAAAGAAGAGGCACTGCTCTTTTTCCCACAGCACACAGCACCCAGAGCAAGATGGCAGGAGGGGTCCCGAACAATCACGTGCACCTGTCAGGCCCCTGCACCCACGAGGTCTGAGCCCAACACAACTCAACACTGGCAGTGTTTGAATCACCCAAAGGAGATCTCAAAATGCAAACAGACCTCTGCAATCACACGACACAAAGTAAAAAAGTAAAATGCTCCAGAGTGGTGTTAATTCTGGTCTCATCTGCCTTTCCAAGATTATCTGCCCACAGGCAAGGAACACCCTCCGGCCTGAAACAGGTGAAGCTAGTTGTGGAAAAACACTGTAGAGAAAATGTGTGAAGACCGACCAATCTCCCGGATTTTGCGGGGGGAAAAAGCCCTGTGACGTACAGGTGGCCAAAAGATTTCTTCTGAGAAGAAGGGAGGCGGAGATGCTGATAATCCCAACGATAAGAGGAGGCGACAACAAGAGATAAAAAGAAGTCATACTGGAGTCAATGTGAGGAAAGATTACAAGGAGGGAAACAGAACAATTCGAGGTTCCGATGCAGTCCCTCAAAGAAACCACCACAGATGACTAGATACACAACTCAGTCGTAGGCACACAACACCGGCAGTACAGGAAATTGTTCCGGAATACGTCGGCACTTTCTCCCCTTGCCCTACTCACTGCAGGCATGGCCATGTGACTCGGTGTGACTGGTCAAACGTGAACAGCAGGACGTGTGCTCCTTCTAAGCGGAACTCCAAGGGCCAGCGTGGGACTCACCATGTTTGTGTCTCCGTCTGCACTGGGGGCCGGCAATGTCCCGGGCATCTGTGAAGCACTGACTCTTCCCCCAGCAGACTCAGCGAGGCCAGGTGGCCGTGAGGGGCACACTGGCAGGTCCTCCGGACTTCAAAGTCCGCACTGCTGGCCAGGGTTGGAGGGGCTGGGGTGTGACCGTCAGGCTGCCTTCTATGGGGTGCAGGCACCCCACCCCATGTGCAACGTTTCAGTTCTAATTTGCATTTCTGTTTCCATGAGAAAAAAACAGGGATGACCCATCTGAAAGACTTTTCCTAACTGGAGGCTGACATCGCGAGAATCGACCCATTGCCCTTGGGGGCAGGTGCCATACTCTGCACAAAGCACTGTTGTCTATACTCTCCTGTCAAGGTTTTCATTCTTACCGAATACGAACGCGGTGGGCTGGCATCGGCCCACCGAGTGCTCCCATTCTGGAGGAGGCTGGCCGTGCGACATTACACAGTGGCATCATCTCGGACAGGTACTGAAAGAAGGGCCATTGGAGTCTGTCTGCTGGGTGCCCAGCAGGCTCCTTCCCTGACAGACGTGAGTCTTCAGGTTCCCTTGGTCTGATCCCTCGGTGGCTCCGGATGCTTCCCTAATAAGCCTGGATGCTCGGAATTACGAAACAGTTAAGAGCAGGCAAGAGAGGGGCGTCTGGGTGGCTCACTCAGTAGAGTGTCTGACTCTTGATCTCGGCTCAGGTCATGATCTCACCATTCGTGAGTTCGAGTCCCGCGTCGGGCTCTGTGCTGACAGCTCTGAGCCTGGAGCCTCCTTCGGATTCTGTGTCTCCCTCTCTTTCTTCCCCTTCCCAACTCACACTCAGGGTCTCTCTCTCAAAAATAAATAAACATTAAAAAAATTTCTTTTTTAAAAAAAAGGGTCTCTAAATTCACATCTGGGGCACCGAGAATTGGAACTTCCTCCTTGTGTTCCCAGGACATCACAGAACTGCTCGACTTGAATGCGCGTGCTGTGCTCTTAATTCAAGATTCCTTCCCCACTCCACAGAGGTGTATCGGCCACCTTCCACGTGCCAGTCCCGGTTCTAAGTGATCCGTAGGCATTATCTCACTTAATTCTCCCCAAAACCTAATAAGGGAGGTATTATTATTCCCCATTTCTACAAAGAGGAAACTGAACAGCAAACGGGTGATGGAGTCAGGACTTAAACCCACGGAGGTGTCATCAGTGGTCTGAACTGTTCTTAGCCAGTTTCCTAAACTGCACCCAGAGAAAAAGGGACAATCCGTAAGCGGGCAGAAGAATAAATAACAGCTTCAGCTAGCGACAGGGAGGGGACTGATCCACATGGCAGGGTCTCGAGTTGTGACTGATTCCCTTTTCCCTCAGTGGGGTGAAATGGACCTTTTTCCTAACTGGGCTGAACGTGGAGTCTTAAACCCCAAAGCCTCATCAGTCTCCTACACCATCGACAGCCCTCAGCCTCTTCCCTCCCACCCACCCAGTCCGACCCCCGCCAGAGGCGTCCCCAGCGCGATGCTGGGGCACACAGCACATTACGGCTGAGATCAAAGGCTTTCTTTGGACAGGGAGGGAACTGAGAATTCTGGAAGAAACTGCTTGACATTTCTCTGGTGGACACATGACTGAATCCCGAAACGAGCACTCACTTTTTCTGCCGTGGATGCAACCTAAGGAGCTGGAGGGGTGATCCAAGGACTCTACAGCACGGAAGTCGGCACTCACATTTCTGCCTGTTTGTCTTAAAAAATACCCTGATGCCAGCCTCCAGAGGAAAGCCTCCAAGGACACAACCCTGCAGACAACACTCTTTAAATATCGCGCCCACCCTCAAACACAGATTGAGGAGATTGTCTCCTTGGGCACTGATGCGTTTCATATCAAGAGATGTGCCCATCATTCCCACACGACATCAGCTTTTCAGGGAAAGAATAATAGATGAGGGAAGAGAGACAACAGAGTTGTGTTCATTCTCATTCCGCTAATCAAGAGACGTCCTAAGCTTCCTCCGATAAAATTTAAAGATGCGAGCAGCAAATCGTCCAGCAAAATCCTCGCCAGCAAAAAGGTGAAGGGCTGTCACATCCTAGAATTCTGTGGAAAGGAACTCAAATGAAATGACCGTGGTTCAGCCTCCAGAATAAAGGTATTCTGCTGGCTGCAGCTTGCTGGACGGCTAACTTGTCACATACCCGAGCTGTGGAATAATAGTTTTTATTATAGCTATTAATAATAAATAATAATATAATAATAAATAATAAATAATAATAAGTAATAAACTATTAATAACAAAAGTAGTAGTTTTTAAGCATTATCTTTGTCTTTAGAGAATGCATTCGGCATTTCCAGCAACAGACTGGGAGATTTCCTCCCAGGGACTCCCCCAACTATGGTCCACTAATAGTCCTGTCTTTCGAGAGAATCGCATCATATGTTAGCTAAAAACAGCGACTCTTGTTCGAGACCTCCTATTACAGACACCTGACAAAAATATGGCTTGGGGATTCCATAATTTAAGAAACCTTGAGGGGCCCCTGAGTAGCTCAGTCGGTGAAGGGTCTGACTTTGGCTCAGCTCATGATCTCATGGTTCATGGGTTCAAGCCCCGCAATGGGCTGAGCTGTGTGCTGACAGCTCAGAGCCTGCTTGGGATTCTCTCTCTCCCTCTCTCCCTCTGCCCCTCCCCCGCTCATGGTCTGTCTCTGTCTCCCAAAAATGAATAAATGTCAAAAAAATTTAAGAAAAACACCTTGTAATAGACCTTACTGCAAGTTACATGTGATGATAACTCAGGTTTAAATCGGACATGTAAGGTGGCCTTGACTTAGTGTGCTTCCTAACTCATCGATTCTCAGCATACATGTTCTTAAGAACTTATCAAAGTTTTAAGTTCAGAGGAAGCAAACTGGCCGCCTGTGGGCTGAGCCTGGCCGGCAGACGAGCTCTGATCGGCTTACAGAGGGCACAGATGGCGTGCGCATGTGTGTGTGCGTGCAGGTGAAGGAATTCGAACACCTCCAGGTAGGGCCTGCGGTTTCACTATATACCTGTACCTTATTGGCACTGTGGCTGCACAGCGTTTGGCGGTGGGGGCTGTTTGTGCACGTCCTGTGCACGATGGGATGCTTAACAGCATTCACCCTGCAGACGGAGACTAGACTCTAGTCGCTCCTGCTCTGTGAAATAGCAGAAGAGCCCCCCTCCCTGTCTCCAGCCACCGCCAAATGCTCCCTCGTGGGGAGTGGGGAGGAGGCTGGAACTTTCCCCTGGTTGAGAACCATTGCTCCGAATTGTGAGGCTTTCCCTGCGGACCTCTAACCTGACTACTTTTCCCCTGCTGCCCCTGGCCTTCATTTCCTTCCATTCCTTCCCGTTCTAGACTCTGTGGTCCATCACTTCAATTGCTCGGCCCATCCTTCCAGCACGAAGAGCACAGCTCTCTAGGGCGTCCCTCGGAAGGACACCATGACTTCTGCTCACGTGCCATTGGCCAGAGGCCGTTGTAAGGCTGGACACCCCTCTCAGGGACGCTGGGTCTTATCTTTATTCAGGGTGGCATGTGCCCTGCTAGAAAGATCCTCTTACTTGGCAAGGACGGAATGGGAATTGCGAGAAAAAAAAGTTGTCTGTGCAGGGAACATAAATGCAGTTATTTCCAAAACAGAAACCATCCCCTCCAATCCTGGGACTATCCCTCCCCTGGTGACCTTAGTCCAGTTACAAGGCGACCGACCATGCAGAAACCTGCTCTTGTCCTTGGATACTCTTTCCCTGTTCCCTTGAAGCAGCGTCCTTCCTTCACACTATGTACAGAACTTGTCCCTTTTCCTTGATCTAATGCTATCCCCACCCCAACCCCATTCTCGGCCACCACAGCCACCCATGTGATGAGTGGATCGCCTCCTAACTGGGCTTCCTGCCTCCTGTCCCCCCCATCACACTTTCTCTTCTGTAGCAGGGACCTTTCTAAAGCGGGAAGCAACCAAATCAGGTGAGTCCCAGCTCTGTGCGTTTCTTCTGACAAAGTCCAGACTCTCCGGTTTGTTCCATGATATACTACACCCCCGTGAACCCCACCTCCATGATTTCTTCCTCCTGTGTCTCCAGAGCCCAGAAGGAACTTCATACAGCCCCGGTCCCACGCTGCACTCACCTCCTCCCTGGAGAGCACACTCCCCTGTGACCTGGATCCCTGGCTCCATCACAAGGCTCCCCTCCACACCCCCTTCCTTCACTAGGGCCATCTCTGCCAATCCTTCAGTCAAGCCTCGAATTGCACACCTCCTCCATCGCTTCCTCCCTGAGAGCACCCTGTGTGCGCTCACCGCTCCCCAGTGAGTCAGGCGTCGCGTGCTGTTCTGACAGCCAACATCCAGCCTCAAACTCAGCTGGATCACCTGTTGATCCTCCTTCCCGAGGCTGTGCGTGTCGGTGTGCCCAAACTGTGTTCTCTTCAGTATCATATCCTCATACGGAACACAGAGCTGACACCCAGTAGACACTCGATAAATGCGTGTTAGATACAGGAAGGAGGGCATGGATGTACGACTAACATCTCATTATACTCTAACGCCGATTTCCTCTGAGCTGTACATGAAATGGTCTGGGGTTTCAGGGAGGAGAACAGCCTGGCCTCAGCTCCGTCACTCGCAAAGTGGGCAGCGGGCGAACTCCTTGGGCTACGGATGTCCTTGCAGCCTGACAGGTGTCTGAGTATATTTCTGCTGTCATTTTCACCTTCTAGATTTCTTCCGAAGGTGTCAGAAAGAAATGGAAAGACATCCTTGAGTGTGACAGCAGAAGAGAAATACATTGTGATTTTTTTTTTTTTTGGTAATTTTTAAAAACCCGTGCTTTAGGGGCACTTGTACCCCAATGTTTATAGCAGCACCCTCAACAATAGCCAAATTATGGAAAGAGCCTAAATGTCCATCAACTGATGAATGGATAAAGAAATTGTGGTTTATATACACAATGGAGTACTACATGGCAATGAGAAAGAACGAAATAAGGCCCTTTGTAGCAACATGGATGGAACTGGAGAGTGTGATGCCAAGTGAAATAAGCCATACAGAGAAAGACAGATACCATATGTGTTCACTCTTACGTGGATCCTGAGAAACTTAACAGAAACCCATGGGGGAGGGGAAGGAAAAAAGAAAAAAAAGAGAGGTTAGAGTGGGAGAGAGCCAAAGCATAAGAGACTCTTAAAACCTGAGAACAAACTGAGGGTGGATGGGGAGTGGGAGGGAGGGGAGGGTGGGTGATGGGCACTGAGGAGGGCACCTTTTGGGATGAGCACTGGGTGTTGTATGGAAACCAATTTGACAATAAATTTCATATATTGAAAAAAAAAAACAAACCCGTGCTTCTCTGCACTAAAAGAAATGATGGGAGAGTATATATAATATATATAACATAATAAATATACATATGTATATTATACATGTGTGCAATCCACGTGTATATAGATCTATGCCTACATATGTCTACACCCCTACAGATACAGATACACAGCTACCTTCTGATTGTGTCACTGCGCACAGGGGCTGGTGTGAACGCACAGACGTCTGGGGCAGTTGTGGGGAACGAAGGGCAGTTATATTCTCTCATACATATTTCCTTAAGAAGTGCTGTGATCTGATCTTTCCAGAGCTGATGGAGCAGCATGCCGTGTTATGATTCTGCAGGGGAGAAGGCGGGTGCTCATGTAAATTACTTGGGCCAAGGCTCATCCCATCCCTGACTCCTGCATTGATAGAAGGTGCACCGCCCAGAAGGAGGGGGGGGGCAT
The DNA here is from genome assembly GCF_028749965.1 of Puma concolor. NCBI lineage: Eukaryota > Metazoa > Chordata > Mammalia > Carnivora > Felidae > Puma > Puma concolor. The sequence goes on along the minus strand of NC_141667.1, from coordinate 5,887,933 downwards.
GGAGAGAGAGGAGGGGTGAATAACGCATGAAAGGCAGTCCTGCCAAAGTGCAAAGAGGGGAGGCTTCCATCCAGGAACAAAAACTGAGATCGGGGTGGGAATGAAAATCACGGCTGATGAGAAGAGAGGTTATGTTACATTCAACAATCTTTATTGACGAATGTGAATAACAACATCAGCAGATATAAGTTTGGGAATTCTCAACTTCGTCATGCCAAGGAAAGTATTTGTGAGACAGTGAACAGACTTTTAAGAGCACTGAACTGACATGTGACCTCTGATAAAATACTGGATCCTATGCAGCAGTTTCCAAGGAAAAGAGCATGTTACCCTCACCGGCTTCTGGGTCCGTGCTGACCTGAGCTCATGCCCGGTTTGGATCAGGAATATATTTCAGTTATCTATTGCCGCCAAATGAATCGCCCCAAAACTTTAGAAAAATGCTGCATTTTTTTCTCGTCATGATCCTGTGGACTGGCTGGGCGGTTCCTCTGTGGTTTTGCTGTGGGCCAGTCACGTGCCTGTGCTCCACGGCAGGGCTGCTGGCGGGAAGGCCCAGCGTGTTCCCAGCTGGCAGGTGCCTGGGCCTCGGCTCTCCTCCGCATGGCCACTCGGCCACTCATCCTCTGTTAGGCTGGACTGGCTTCTTTTTAAAATGTATTTATTTATTTTTGGTAGAGAAAGAGACAGGACATGAGTGGGGGAGGGGCAGAGAGAGAGGGAGACGCAGAATCCGAAGCAGGCTCCAGGCTCCGAGCGGTCAGCACAGAGCCCGACGCGGGGCTCGAACTCACGGACCGCGAGATCGTGACCTGAGCCTAAGTCAGATGCTCAACTGACTGAGCCACCCAGGTGCCCCACGCTGGGCTGGCTTCTTAATGGTGATCTCAGAGCAGCAGTCCCCCAAAACGAGAGGGGACCTTCTGGGCCTCAGAAGGCCCATGCTCCAGAAGTCACGCAGCCTGACGTCCCCATGTTTTATTAGAAAAAATGAGGGGCAAACCTGTCCTGATTCAAGGGATGGGGGGTGGAGGGGAATACGGTGGTGGTTTTCATTGGACACCACCAATGAAGGAGCTGGAGGACAGAGGAGGACCTCAGCTGGAGGACAGAGGCTGCCAACGTTCATGGATCTAGAGGTTAAACAATTCCACAGGCCCTCGCCACGAGCAACCCCACAGCCCAGGTTCGATCAACGCCTCCCCCATCTTGGATCCCAACCTGACTCTGCATGAACACTCCTCCTGTCCAGCTCTACACACAACTTCTGTCGTCTCTTCTCGTTCTTCTGCAAACACTCGCTCCAGGCTGGACTTTCCTGCCTGAGGGGAAGCCCTGGGAGGGCTGGCCCTCTGTGAGGAAAGGAGGTGAATGCTATTTCACTTCTTTTTTTTAACCTTTATTCATTCTTGAGGGACAGAGAAAGACAGAGTGTGAGCAGGGGAGGGGCAGAGAGAGAGGGAGACACAGAATCCAAAACAGGTTCCAGGCTCCGAGCTGTCAGCACAGAGCCCGACATGGGGCTTGAACTCACAAACCGTGAGATCATAACCTGAGCTGAAGTCGGGGTTTTTTTTAAGTTTACATATTTATTTGGAGGGAGCATGAGTGAGTGCGAGCAAGGTGAAGGGAGAGAGAGGGAGACAGAGAGCATCCCAAGCAGTATTCTCGCTGTCAGTGCACGGCCTGACTCAGGGCTCGATCCTGTGAACCGTGAGGTCATGATCTGAGTCCACATTAAGAGTTGGATGCTTAACTGACTGAGCCACACAGGAGCCCTGATGCTACTCCATTTCTTCTTTCTTTCTTTCTTTCTTTCTTTCTTTCTTTCTTTCTTTCTTTCTTTCTTTCTTTCTTTCTTTCTTTCTTTCTTTTCCTTCCTTCCTTCCTTCCTTCCTTCCTTCCTTCCTTCCTTCCTTCCTTCCTTCCTTCCTCCTTCCTTCTTTTCTTAAATTTTAGAGACAGAGTGTGAGCAGGGGAGGGGCAGAGAGAGAGAGGGAGAGACAGAACCCCAAGCCGGCCCCATGCTCAGCACAGAGCCTGACACGAGGCTCGGTCTCATGACCGTGAGATCACGATCTGAGCTGAAATCAAGAACAGGACGCTTACCCGACTGAAACCACCCAGGTGCGCAATGCCACTTCATTTCGATCGCTATGTTCCCATTTTGGTTTTGACCTCAAATCAACCCTCAGCAAGTAATTCTTAGAAATGCCTTGAAACAAATAAGACAGACAACAGAAATTAAGCAGCTGTCTACAAATGCAGTGAATCACCTTCAATTTATTTTAAGATTGTTTTAGACATCAATTTGTAGGATTTAGCTCAGAAAAAGTGGGGGTTTTAAAAATTAATGTTGACTTCTTGTCAAGAAAATAAAAATAAACAAAAATTGGATAGGATTGAGGAGATTTCTTTTAATCACCAATTCTGGAAGGGAGAAAAATCAGTGAAATGGTATTCAGATACATGTCCTGATTCGCTCTGAAGTGGTCCACTGAAGTGTCTGTGCATGTTCTGTTCTATGCTCAGTGATTTTACGAAAATGCTTTTCTGGTAGCTGATAAAAACACACACCACCACCCTACCCCAAACAAGATGTTCTTTGCATATAATATATGCAATTACGATTGGGCAGAATATCTGTAAAAGAAGCACCCAAACTTTCAATTCAGTTGACGGACTTTAAGCTTCTCACTCGATGTGGATTCACAATTGAGAAACTCCCATAAAATAAGATGTTGGATTCTCAGTCATGCTTTTTCTAATGTTGTAAAACTACGGGAAAAAACAACAACAACTGGGGTTTAAAGTCCCATGCATTTATGAGGCTCCTGGGTGGCCCAGTCCATTAAATGCCTGACTCTTGATTTCGGCTCAGGTCATGATCTCATGGTTCATGAGACTGAGCCCCGCTTCAGGCTCTGCCCTGAGCATCGTTCACGAGATCGAGCCCCGCTTCGGGCTCTGCCCTGAGCATCGTTCACGAGATCGAGCCCCGCTTCGGGCTCTGCCCTGAGCATCGTTCACGAGATCGAGCCCCGCTTCGGGCTCTGCCCTGAGCATGGAGCCTGCTTGGGATTCTCTTCCTCTCTCTAGCCACGGAGTGCAAATGAGTGCTCTCTCGCTCTCTCTCTCAAAAGTAAAAAATAAATTTAAAAAGTACCATACGTTTAAAAAGTGAAACAGAATTATCTATCAACTTTTAAAATAATGATTTCCACAAGCTCATAATAATAGATACGTGCACTTCCAAATATTCCGCTGCAGCTGAGTGGTTCATCCATAGGATTATGCACCTGCCGGCTGTAACTTGCTAATGGCACCCAGGCAACATCAAAAACAGTACTAACGATATGAAATTACCTAGTGAACTCACCTATCCCTCCTTCAAGTCTAAACTTGTCCAAAATATTCGTGATCCCATCCAGTCCCCCTACACGACTTGCTGCCATTTTATTCATAACGTTGCAGAGCGATGGGTATGCTGAGGGTCCCCTGCACACTCTCTCCTATTACACTCCGTGTTTTCTTTTGTCCCTACTTCTCCTTTAAGATCTGCCCTTGTTCCTCATCTTAAATGGGAAGAGAAAAGCCCCTCCCGAATGGGGCTGCTGTAGGATTAAAGGAACCAATGTTTATAAAGGGCTTAGAACAATGCCTGGCACTCAGAAAACCCGTATACATCAGCCTCAGTGATGGCAAAGTCTCCTTTGACTAGTACAAACCCACACGCACTGTTCTTTTGTCTGAATTAGGATTTCATAGTCAGATTACTGATTGTGCCCACTATCATTAATTAGTCCCTAGCTCTCTCACTTAACATTGTTGTCCCCGGTTATGGTCTAAATGACTTTGGCAGGGGCGGGGGAAGCGGAATGAGCACAGATGATGCATTTTATTTGCATATCCGTTGCAGTTCTAGATGTTTATTACAGTTATCAAATGATCAGTAATTAGGATTGCATTTGTTGATGCCTATGAGTAGATGAATAAGATAGGGGCCAAATTTAGGTGTCATATTAAAACTAGCATAGGGCAGAACTTCCCTCCCACATTACTGAATAAAATCAGCCACCATTTATAAAAAGTAACAAAGAAAATTCACCAACTGCAGCAATGACACACAAAAAAGGGCATGTTCCCATATCATGAACTCCAAAACCAACGGCCAAGAAGAGAAAGCAAAGATTCCAGAACTGAGCACGAGGTGGGGTAGGCTTGGATCTTAACCCTGCCCACCCTTCCAAGTAGTCTTATGGAGGAGACAAAGCCTAGCCAATTCCTACTAGTGTGCACAAAGCAGAAGAGGGGCAAACTAACAGTCACGGAGATCACGGCGTGGTGGGAACGGTGTGATGTACCATCTCCTTTAAAGGGTGCTCCTTCTAGATCCCAAATAACCTAGGAAAAATCCCCACCACCTCCATAACTGATACTAGCGGGAAGGAGGAGAGAACAGTGGGGCAATCCAATACCAAGTCAGGGGCAGTTGGAGACCAACGTATGGAGATGCGGATATAACCTTAGGGTCCCTGCAAGGGATGGAAAGAATCCAGGGAGCAGTCCTTCCTCCTAACTCGTCCTGCATGGGACGGATGAGGTGTGAAGAATCAAGGGTGCATGGGGCGCCTGGGTGGCTCACTCGGTTAAGGGCCCAGCTCTTGGTTCCGACTCAGGCCATGATCTCATGGTTCACGGGATCTACCCCACACTGGGCTCTGCGGCGACAGCATGGTGCCTACTTGGGACACTCGCTGTCTCTGTCTCTGTCTCTCTCTCTGTCCCTCCCCAGGAAGAGCCACTTTATGGCTTTTATTGTAAAGTCCAGCGTGTTGAGTAACATCTGAGACAGACCACAGAAGTAATAAAACAGTGCCCTTTGGTGGAAGGATATCCCTCTATTGTTCTCATTTCAGTCGTCAGCGACAGTTGTAGTGTGTCTGCTATGCCTCTAAGTATGATTTCCAAGAGAAGTTTCTCTACACCAGATGTCCTCAAACTGCAGCCTAAGGGCCAAGTCGCATCCACCCACCATCTGCCTCGGAAAGCCCTCTGAAGCTAAGAAGGTTTTCTACGTGGCTAAATGATTCTTTTCACCAAAAGGAAATACTTCCTGACACATGAAAACTATGTGAAGTTAAAGTTTCAGTTCCCGTTAGTAAAGTATTGGCACGGGGGTGCGCTCATCCGTGTGCGCGTTGTGGCTGCGTTCCCACCGCGATGGCAGTGTTGAGTGGTTTTGACAGAGAGACGGTGTGGAGCACAGCACCCGAGCTGTTGATTTCTTGGCCCTTCGTGGAAAGAGTCTGCCAGCCCCTGCTCCACGCTCTGGTGGAGGCTCGATGTCGTGTGCTGCTTCCGCCCCATGTTATAATCCCCCCTGCCTCCCCATGAGGCCGCGATGCTTGCATCCCACACCTCCACGGAGGGGATGGCTCCGTGCCAGGTGGCAAGCCTGGGAAGCTGCCCAGGAGTCATTCCTGCTGCATAGTTTAGGTGCACCTGGGCGACAGGGACGCAGAGAAGACGGCAACGTGGGGGACAGGATGGGGACAGAAGAGACAGGGAAGTATTTAAGGACGTGAGGAGACACTTAAACAAGCAGCAAGTGGGGCGTCTGGGGGGGCTCAGCCAGTCAAGCCTCAGACTCTTGATTTTGGCTCAGGTCATGATCTCGTGGTTTGTGGGTTCGAGCCTTGTGTTGGACTCTGTGCTGACAGTGCAGAGCCTGCTTGGGATGCTCACTCTCTCCCTCCTCTCTGCCTCTCCCGCACTCTATCTCTTTCTCTTTCTCTCTCAACATACATACGTTTTTTAAAAAAGCAGCAAGTGAAGCATCGGAGGTGAAGGGGCAGCACGGAGAAGCCTGAGAGAGAACGATCAGGGGGACGTCCGGCTGCTCTTGGATCCGTGGCAGACGCAGGGAAGCCTGTGCATCACCACCTCTTTTTTCTCTGTGCTGCTGACGAAGGACGCCTTCAGTTAGGGGCTGAACCGTGCCCCCCAAATTCATGTTGAAGCTACAGCCTCCAGTGCCCAGGACTTAGAGATGGGGTCTTTAAAGAAGGGGTTAAGTGAAATTGAGGTTAAGTGGCATTAATCTGGCGTGACTGGTATCTTTCTAAGAAGAGGAGGTTCTCTCTCTCACGCACAGTGAGGAAGCCACGGGAAAAGGCTCAGCATCGGCAAGCCAAGGAGAGAGGCCTCAGGAGAAACCGATGCTGGGCAACCTTGATCTTGGATTTCTAGCCTCTGGAAGTGGGGAAACGTGTTTGTGCCGGTTCAGCCGCCCAGGCCGCGGCGCTTTGTGACGGCAGCCCTAGCACGTGAAGACAGTGTCGTCTGGCCACGTGGGCTGGACCACCTCTGCAGCTGTGCTTCTCCAGCCTCGCCCCCAACCCCGAGGACCTGAGCAGACACACGCCACGCAGGCTGGCAAGTCTCTTCCTTCGCTCGGCACAAAAGAGCCTGCCTACGCTTCTGTCTATACCATAGGGTGATTCCCCAGGGCTTGTGAGATCCACTGCCCCCCAGAGAACCAGAAGTATATTGGGATTTTATCAGCCTACTTTCTCTATTCACGTTTTTAGGTGAAACAAAACATGAGGCGCATGCAACGCAACTGACAGGCAACAAAGTGGGATGCCCAAGGTGGGCGTTCTCCCCCCTCAGCACCGACACCTGCCGCTCGATCCTTTCGGTTGTGCGACTGCCCTGTGCACTGAAAGATGTTCAGCAGCGTCCCTGCCGTCTGTCCACCATGTGCTAATAGCATCCTCCGAGTGTGACAGCCGACGATGTCTCCAGGCACTGCCACGTACCCTTCGGAGGGAACAGAATTGTCCCCGGTTTCAACCACTGGTGTAGAGTGAGGCTGCCCAGCAGAGACAGTGAGCAGGAGGTGAACGATCAGAAAAAAGCTGTGGCCTGACGGTCCGTCGTAGCCAGAGAGGCTCACAGGTGAAGCCACAAAGAGAAGACACCAGGGAAGTGGCCACACCCTAAAGGATGCTCTGTTGTTCCCGAGACGTGTCCATGCGGCCACTGGGACTTGTTCTGGGCTTCGTACCCACCTTGGTAACCTACATTCTCTAGGTACTTAAGTATCCTTGATTCTTTTTTTTTTTTTAAGATTTTTTTAAAAATTTAGTTTGAGAGAGAGAGAGAATTTAGTTTGAGAGAGAGAGAGAGAGAGAGAGAGAGAGAGAGAGTGTGTGTGTGTGTATTTCCGAGTTATTAGCGGAAGGAGAACCTTCTCCTGAGAAGGAGAGTGCAGTGGCTCAGAGCACGGGCCGGGTGTCCAGAAGTCTGGAAGCAAATCCCAGCTCCCCTATTTGCTCGTGTCTTAATGGTATTGGCTTATGGGAGGATGTGGCCACATCCTGGATGTAAGGGGCTGGTTGCCATGCAGTGGCTGTCTCGTCGCATGATTCGAGACAATTCTGGGGCAGCAAGGTCACTGCCCACCAACCAGACAACTAAAATTCATGTCTGAGTCAGGGCCACTACTTTGAATGGGACTCCTGGTCACCTCCTAACCTCTCTGGGTCTCGCTTTCCTCACCCTAAAATGGAGGGGCCGGCCCAGTCCCAGCCTTCTTTTTGCTAGGGAAGCTGGGGAAGCAATCGTTCTATAACATTTATTTTTAGATAAAGAAAAAAAAAGTCAACTTGAGTTTAGCTGCAAACAAAAGTATCTCATTTCCCCACTCAATAGCTAATTCTCTAGGAGTCAGAATTCAGAACACATGTTGCTTGATTTACAGTGGCAACCAGCAATTTGTGTGAGAAAGACTTAATTTAGAAGAACGCACATGTCATTTTTTTTCATAACCAAGTAAGAGTTACAATTAGTTTGATTCATATGCTGTCACGATGTCTCCACCACACGCACTGTGAACAATACGAAGTTTTCAAGGCAGCACTTTGATAGAGAGGACTATTTCTCAGTTGTGTAATTTATATTAAACATAAACCCTCCTCCATTTTTCTCTTGAATGTCCCATGCCCACTCAAGCATCGTCTCCTATGAGTGGATCCTTAAGTAGGAAAACCACTGAATAGACTCACGTTGTAGAGTTTGTTCTGTAATGCTCTACCTTTAGAAAATTGCCAGAATAAGTAAAAGCGAAACGTCCAACATAACACCAACGTAAAAAACATGCATCAACTCTTTCTCCCCTTTTCACCTCCATCTTAACACGGAGCAAATTTTTAAATCATGTCATCACATCAAAGACCAAATGACTCAAAATGTTTTCCAATGCTTGATTTAGAAATTAAGGAGATACAGAATTGATTCAAAATGAGAATGGGAAAGCCGTTAAAGAATCAAAGTGTTCATGATTACTTAGGTTCTCCTTGGAAAGTTCCTCCCATGTTTATTGTCTTATCAGTCATACTTGAAAGTCAAGTTACGAAAATCACATAAGGACTGATCAGGAAGAAATTTTAAAAAAAGCAAAACACTAACTGCAGATCAAATGTTAAGAGAAGTTATTATCGAGAATATGGGATAGTGGATAAGGAGTAAGTGGAGTTTATTTTAGAGAGAGAGAGTGTATGTGTGTGTGTGTGTGTACATGTTTCATATACCATTGAGAAATACATTCTTTGTATGTAACGTAGGTCTTTGCTTTCTATTATAAATTTTTTTAAGTTTATTTTGAGACAGGCAGAGAGAGCAAGTGGGGGAGGGGCAGAGAGAGAGGAAGAGAGAGAGAATCTCAAGCAGGCTCTGTGCTGTCAGCCCACAGCCCGACATGGGGATCGAACTCATGCACCGTGAGATCATGACCTGAGCTGAAACCAAGGGTTGGACGCTTAACCGACTGAGCCACCCAGATGCTCTTTTGTTTTCTATATAAAGCTAAACAATAGTATAATAGTACAGGTGTTTAATAAAACCATTCAGTCCACGCATATTTTGTCACAAAAAAGAATTCATCATTCTCCTAAAAAAAACACGTCTTGTACATAAGAACATAATACGCACTCAATAAATCTTGAAAGGATGAATATTATTTTGAGAGGCCAGCTTAGTCTCACCTACTTGAGTTACAACAGCCTCTTACATTGGATACACATGGAGCAGTGAGTCAGAAAGAAGCAAGAGTGTGCTGGAAAGGGGAGGACGGGGGACGGCCATCTCTCACAAGTGACAGGCCTCCATCGTTCAGACGGCACAACACTGGATGGAAACCCGCAGGACCTCCGGTGCTAGCTGCTTCTTCCTCCCCGTCTACACGGCTACCTTTAGGTTAATTGTCCAGTGTTTTTCAAATTGTAGGCACTGAATTAAAATAAATACATTGGAAACCAGAACGTTCAGTAAATGAAAAAATGGTACTGGCGACAACAGGCCAGGCACTGTGTGTGAGCCACTTGTGCTCACTGGTGGCCAGACAGAGGGGATTGTAGTGGAAAATGACCCACGCTCGCATCGCCTGCAGGTGACAGTGCTTTTGTGCTACTGGGGTTTGACTCATCTACATCACCTATTCCTCTGGCTCTTCCTGTCTTTGTTCTTTCCAATTCTTTTTCATTGTCTCCTTTGAAGCATTACCACTAGTCCAGGTGACTCAAAAAACTATGAGACACACTGTTCCCTACTTAACCTGCCTCCTGGTCCTGAGTTAGGTTCAGATAGGTTTCAACAATGTATTCTAGGAAACCGGTGGAGCTGGAATGGATTCTCCTTCCAAAATCAGTGAAGACTGAACAGGCCACCGACAAACATCCAAACTCTTATCACTGTTGAGATCATCCCCCGCTTCAGAGCATCTGGCTTTTCTTCCACTGCCGCACAGGTCTCAGGTGACAGTGAAACGGAAGAAAGGCCCTGACTGATGGGATTCTCTGCTGCACTACAGTGTCGTATTTTCTGTCCCTCTGATTAGAAAACACCTTTGTTTGCTGGATCATTATTTCCAAATGTGTGCTTACTGTTCTTCACTTCTATGGTTTCCAGCGATTTCTCACACACTGCTGTGGATCAGTCAGGATCCCCCAGAGAAAACAGAATCAACAGCATGTGTATTATCTATGTATCTATCATAACTTTACAGACCTTTGTATCTGCCTCTATTTCTGTCTACCAATCGTCAAGCAATCAGTCCCTCATTGTCATCATCTATCTATCAGATTCACTTTAAGAAATTGGGTCACCCGATTGTGGGGGCTGGCAAGTTCAAATTCTGCAGGGCAGGCTGGAGACCCAGGGAAGAAATGATGTTGCAACTTGATTCCGAAAGCAATCTGTTGGCAGAATTTCCTCCTCCTCAGGAGACCTCACTTTTCTTCCTTCCTTCCTTCCTTCCTTCCTTCCTTCCTTCCTTCCTTCCTTCCTTCCTTCCTTCCTTCCTTTTTTTAAGAGAGAGACAGAGATTGAGAGAGTGGGAGAGAGGCAGAGGCAAAGGGAGAGAATCCCAAGCAGGCTCCGTGATCAGTGTGGATCCTGATGCAGGGCTTGATCCCATGACCCTGGGGTCATGACCTGAGCTGAAATCAAGAGTTGGCTGCTCAATCAACTAAGCTTCCCAGGTGCCTCCACACTCTTTTTTCTTAAGGCCTTCAACTGATTGCAAGAAGCCTACCCATGTTATGGAAGGTGACCTACTTTACTCCAAGTCTACTGATACAAATGTGAATATCTTAAAAATACTTACATGGCAAAGTCTAGACGGATGTTTGACCAAACAGCAAGGAATGATGGTCTGAGTAGACATATAAAACCAACCATTGCACCATGGTTTTTAGACAGCTTTAAGTAATGAAACAGGCATATGATGGGAAAAGTACTGAATCTCATCTTCATAAATTTTTCACTAGAGCTGCTGGTGGAGAAATCTAGGGCACTATATGTTTAATTTTACTTTCTTTTCCTCCAGGGAAGGAGCACGATCATTGAGAAGTGGCATCATCAGGCAGCCACAAGCAACGAGGGTGGCATCCATCTACAGAACTCAAACCAATCACAGGGCAGCATCCTGCATTTCTGGTATCATCTGTAGCTGGCCCTTCCCACATCTACCTGGTTAACACTCAGACATTTTACTTCCAATGGAGGAAGGGGGGGGGGGCGGTAAGTAAGCAATGGTTTCATTTTCAATCTCCCCTACACCTATGGAATACTTTGGTTTTAACTAGTTTGGTTAGTTAAAGGCAACAAACCTTTAGTTAACTCTAGTTCCCAGAAGGTAATCATACAAAATTACATCTAAGCCCGTTACTTTATTGCCCTTCCTGCATCAGTACAGTATGTATCCAGGCAGGTCAAGGAAGTGGCCTCTCTCCTCTTTTTTTTTTTTTTTTTTGACGTTTATTCATTTTTGAAATACAGAAAGACAGAGCACAAGTAGGGGTGGGGTGGAGAGAGAGGGAGACACAGAACCTGAAGCAGGCTCCAGGCTCTGAGCTGTCAGCACAGAGCCCGACGCGGGGCTCAAACTCACGAACCGGGAGATCATGACCTGAGCCGAAGTCGGACGCTCAATCAACTGAACCACCCTGGCGCCCCTGGCCTCTCTCCTCCTGGACAAGACTTTGGCGTGTGGTCTTATTATTTTAGAAGAGAGATATTATCATGTTTATAAGTCTTAAGAGAAGTTAATAAATCACATAGCAGATATTGAGAAATAGTTTCTCAAAAAAGAAGTGTCTTGTAGAGTTTGGGAACAGATGAATAGTCACCAAGAACACAGGTTCTTCTGTTCTGGGATTTCACTAAGACAAAGATTTCTGAATGGCCTGACAGTGGACCACGCGGCCCTTGCCAAAACATCTTGTACATATTGGAACCCGACGATGGAACATGGCATGACGAAGGCTGATGCTTCTCCTTTCCAGCTGTGTAAATCACTGTACCTGCCGTTCATTGTACCATACTTTATTTGCTGGAGTTCACACATTTCCTCATTAGGGAAATGCAAAAGCCTAGGAGTCAGAGAAGTGAACGCTTCTCCTTTGGACATCTTGCAAGACAGTTTCTTTGCCCATGTGCATCAAACATCTAGGCTGGCAGTAGCCTTTTCTTCCTCCCTCCACGCATGTCTTCATGGATATGTGATTATCCCAGCTGATGTCAGAACTGCCTCTACAAAACCAATCCTCCCAGAGAAGTTGTTGGTTTATGCAGAGGTGCTCATGCATGAACCAGATCCTAGCGATGGGCCTGAGTGTTTTATTAGAGCTATATTCCAAGGTACAAAGGAGACCCAGGAGGGGAGACCAGTCTGAGGAATGGAACCAGTGAACATGATCCCCAGTGGGACAGAACGGAGCAGGCAGCTAAAAGGCCAGGGGAGCCCCAGCACTCAGGCTCTGCAGGATGGGCGAAAGTGCGGGGCGTGTAGACCCAGGCGGCGAGGGCTACAATTCCCATCCCTGAACGCTGCCGTGCGATCTTGGACTTCACAGCCCAGGAGTCTCAGCTCTGTCCTCGACAACAGAAGTTCCACCTACTCTGCATGTTTCCACTGAAGTTACTAATAAAAACATGCAAAGTTTGGGCGCGATGTGGGCACTAAACAAAGGCAGTTGCCACCCTCCCGGCAGCCCTGGAGAATGGCAGCTTTGATGTGTAGGCAGCACGTGGGCACAAGGGGAGGTGGTTCCTCTCCCTCCTGGAACCTGGAAAAAAGGGCTAGAAGATTTTTCTCTAGGAATTCTACCAAGAAACCAACACAAATAGACCTAGAACAGACATCTTCGAGAGTAATATGCCGCAGAATGGCTTGTTAGAACCCAGTGGAGAGCAACAGAAACACGGCTGGGCAGCAATGAAAGTGCAAGGGAGAGGGCATGAGGACAGGCAGCTGGCGATGGTCTCTCTGGGCTGTCCAGGGAGAGGCCAGGCAGGCTCGGGACCACGGGTGTCCAGACTGTGGCTGTGTGGACCTCCACAAGGACATGAAGGGAGCACTGGAAATGTCCTCACAGCGATCCCTAGAGCTCATTCCGATTCCTGCTCCTGGGGAATGAATACACAATAGAACGGACCTCCGACACATGGAGCATGAACTGAGCCACAACAGTGGGACTTGTTGGCATAAATCCACAAACGACCTGCCTTTTGCTTTTGATGCTTGAGGCAAGCAAGTCAGCGCCCAGGAAGGGGGCTCACACGTGGAATGCTGACAAATCAGGTCGCTGAACATCCAAACTGGAGAGGCCAGCCCCAGCTGGGGATAAAAGCTCAGCCATCATCTGGGAAGCCAGCTTGGGGAGCCTCCAGATAGACACCCAGGACATCCAGGGGACACCTGTGATCACAAGTGCATTTCAATGCAGCAAAGGGAGGGGGGAAGGACAGATGGCAGGGCAGCACTCCCGAGCACAGTGTCTCATTTTGATCACTGAAAAAGAGTCTTTTCTCTTATCAGCCCTCTTTGAAAGAAAAAGTCTTATTGGAGAACAGAAATAGTTCTTTCCAATTGAAGTAGAATTTTTAAAAATGAGTTTTCAATTCAGCAGTGAGTAAAAAAAAAAAAATAACCAACTTGCCTGTTTTCAGACTGAACAATTTGTGGTATACCCCTTAGACTATCTTGGCCCATCTCCTGCCATTAAATGTTTTTATTAGAAGTTTTACGAAGAGATGCTTTTGAAATGTTCCTATAACCTCAATTTTGATGGTCTCCATAAACAGAAATTGCCAGTGTTATGTTGAGGAACATTTCTACTTTATAGGGCATTGGCACACTGAATCTGGAAGCTTCTAGCTAGCTTATGCTCAAAGAGATGGACAGGCTACTTTAGCCATTGGAGACTCACAAAGGGGCCTCTCCAAAGAGTCATCCTGTGGATGACCACCTTCCAGTCCAACTTGCTAAGCATCTTCAGATGCCTCTTGTAATTCCCAGATAGCACAGAGCAAAATCTCCTTCTAAGAGAGTTCTGGGATATGCAAAACTCCATGTAAGGTGTACCTGGCCTCAGGCCTTTGACCTCAGAGTCCCACTTGCCAGAATCTTGACCCAATGCATTTGGGTCTGCCCCCAAAAGTGTTCCTCCACCAGTCTCACATGTGTCTTACAGAGCACTCCCACTGGTCTTGCAGAAGAACCAATGTTCAACGTTCAAGACCATTAAACTGGCCACATAAAAATGAGCCCCTTTCTAAGGGCTCTGAAGGAATATCCTTTAATGTGTTCTTGCACATGGGATCCCATCAGCCTAGTAATGCAGCAGCCATGGGGTCCTCAGAGTCTCTCAGTCCTGAAGTCTCCTGGTGGGCACTGGTATCTTGAGAATGAGGCTAGAGACTCCAAAAGTGAGGTGCTGCACAGGGAAAGTACCCAAAGACATGAGCCAATTGTCACTTCGAAGTGAATGGTGACAGTGCCGGGGGTCTCTGGGAAATGTGCTTTTCACAGGCCCATCTATGCTTTGCCCCAGTGGAAGATACGGGCAATGGGTTAGTGTTGTTATATAGGATTTCCTTCTTATTCTTGTTTTTCCTTTTTTTGGTAACTAAATCTGTACCAATCTAGAAAGTATGTACATAATGCTATCTACTATAATCATTTAATAGATACTTATTAGTAGTAATTGTAGTCATTCTAGTGATACAAATACCAAGAGATTATCATATTGACATATCTGTAGACTCTAACTCTTCTGGATTATTTGATTAGGCTGCAAACATCTACTTAACTCAGTTCAATATATTAATATACTAAAGACTGGTTATCTTTTTTTTTAAGTTTATTTATTTATTTTGAGAGAGACAGAGGGAGTGAGAGCAAGAGAGGGGCAGAGAGAATCCTAGCAGGCTGTGTGCTTTCAGCGCAGAGCCCAACATGGGGCTTGAAGTCACCAACTGTGAGATCGTGGCCTGAGCTGAAATCAACCGAACAAGCCCCCCAGGCGCCCCCTGTTTGGTTATCTTCTGCTGATTCAAACTGACTATGTGAATTTGCTGAGTCATTGCCCTGAATTTCACAGCAGATGTCAAGAAGCATGGTCCACGTGGAGAGGGAGACAGCAGACTGCTCTTCAAATAGTTGAAGGCACTGTTTGCCCAAACCGGGCAAACTGTAACCGCTCTCCGGATTTTCCTTCTCTTCCTAAGTTCCTGACTATGTTTCTGAGTGTGGTAAGAGTACTGAGCATTTTGCTGTGTCCTTGTTGACATCTAAGATGCCCTTAAATAAAAATTATCTCCAAAGGCAAGGGAATTAAAAGCAAAAATGAACTATTGGGACCTCATGAAGATAAACAGCTTCTGCATTGCAAAGGAAACAATCAACAAAACTAAAAGGCAACCGATGGAATGGGAAAAGATATTTGCAAATGACATATTGGGTAAAGGGCTAGTATCCAAAACCTATAAAGTCCACACCCAAAAAACTCCACACCCAAAAAACACCCAAAACACAAACAATCCAGTGAAGAAGTAGGCAGAAGACATGAATAGACACTTTTCCAAAGAAGACATCTAGGTGGCCAACAGACATATGAAACAATGCTCAACATCTCTCCTCCTCAGGGAAATACAAATCAAAACCACACTGAGATACCACCTCACGCTGGTTTAGAGTGGCTAAAATGAACAAATCAGGAGGCTATAGATGCTGGCAAGGATGTGGAGAAACGGGAACCCTCTTGCACTCCTGGTGGGAATGCAAACTGGTACAGCCACTCTGGAAAACAGTGTGGAGGTTCCTCAAAAAATTAAAAATAGACCTACCCTATGACCCAGCAATAGCACTGCTAGGAATTTACTCAAGGGATCCAGGAGTGCTGATGCATAGGGGCACATGTACCCCAATGTTTACATCAGCGCTTTCAACAATAGCCAAATTATGGAAAAAGCCCAATGTCCATCAACTGATGAATGGATAAAGAAGATGTGGTTTATATATAACATGGAATACTACTTGGCAATGAGAAAGAATGAAATCGTGCCATTTGCAACAACACAGATGGAACTGGAAGGTATTATGCTAAGCGAAATAAGTCAGTCAGAGAAAGACAGATACCGTATGTTTTCACTCATAGGTGGATCTTGGGAAACTTAACAGAAGACCGTGGGGGAGGGGAGGGGAAAAAAGTTACAGAGAGGGAGGGAGGCAAACCATAAGAGGCTCTTGGATACTGAGAACAAATTGAGGGTTGATGGGGGTGGGGGAGAGGGTAAAGTGGGTGATGGACATTGAGGAGGGCACTTGTTGGGATGAGTACTGGGTGTGGTATGGAGATCCATTTGTCAATAAATTATATTTTAAAAAAATTATCTTCTGGGAGACTCTTCACTCAGACCTAACAACTGGGAAGCACCATCTGTCAGGGGGATCCATGAGGGACACCATCCAGTTAAGTGGGGCAGGCCATTCCTGGTCCGGAGGTTTGGAGAAGGAGGGAACAGCATTCTGGGTGAAGCTCTTCTAGACCTAACATAGGACGTGTTCCAAATCCTGGGAAACACCAGTGAAACAACCATGGCCCCAGCACATGAATTAAAAATACAACAGAAAGCGCTACAGCTGCAAACTGGAGGCATGAGGGCTTCCGTCTCCTGGCAGGGCTGGGGAGGGAGGGACCGGGCTTCTGCCTGGCTGGCGGCAGCTACGCCATGGGGAGGGGCGGCAGCTGTTGTGTGCACTTGCAACAGCTGGAGGCAGGAATCTCAGCTGCATTTCTGCCTGTGTCCTTGGAATGGGAGAGGCGTATCTGCCAGCAGCCTCTTGCTTCCAGAATACGGATCACTGTGAAGGTCTGAACATCTGCTTGGTTAGAAAATGATTATACCCTAACCTAAGGAGTTCTATGTTTCTTCTGACCCCATCACTGTTTCCCTAAAATCTACACTATTCTTCTGTTTTTGGCATATGAGGGTGCTGGACCAACATCTTTTACGTTACAAATTGACCCATGGTTGTTCACGGAGGCAATGAGGCTATGTGTGGTAGACTGAACGTGGCCGCCCGGCAACGTCCACATTCTAATCCCAGGACTGGGGAAGAGCAAAAGGGACTTTGCAGATACAATTACCTTTTTTTTTAAGTAATTGAGAGAGAGAGAGAGAGAGAGAGAGAGAAAGCATGAGCGGGGAGGGGCAGAGCAAGAGGGAGGGAGAGAGAGAATTCCAAGCAGGCTCCATGTTGTCAGTGCAGAGCCCCGCATGGGGCTCGATCCCATGAACCTGATCACGACCTGAACCGAAATCAAGGGTCAAACGCTCAACAGACTGAGCCACCCAGGTGCCCCTGCAGATATGGTTAAGGTAAGGCTTTGGGGATGAGAAGATTATCTTTATTATCACAAGGACTCTCATAAAAGGGAGAAAAGAAGGTCAAAGACAGAGAAAGGTGATGTGACTGTGGGTGCAGAGAGATGGGAGGGTAGTATACTGCTGGCTTTGAAGATGGAGGGGCCCTGTGCCAAGTTCTGTGGACAGCCTGCGGAAGCTAGTTTTGCAAACAGTTTCTGGGCCCCAGACGGAGCCACTCCTGCCCAGGGTGCCATGACAGCACACACAGATGTGGGCAACTTCTGTGTCCCTGCAACTGTTCTACTAGCCCAGAGACGCAGTATACATGCTCAGCCAGCCCCCAGATGCCAAGCCACTTCTGAGCTCTGTATGTCCTGCCTTGTTCTTTCTTACCCCAAACGAGTTGACTACTGTCCCCCCACCCATCAGATAGGGTCTGTTTTCTTCCTCTTTGTTCCTTATTCATTATCCCAGAAAAGCTGCCTGCCTTCTGCCCCATTTTGCAGTTCTCCAAATAGAGACCGTCTGTCTCATGAAGTGTTAAATAAAATGTGTTTGTATTACCTAAATTGTCTTCTTTCATCATTTTGTGAACACGAGAAAGGGCAAAAAAAAAAAAAAAAAAAGATACCCTGCCCCACCCAGAGCCTCCAGAAGGAATAACGTGTGCCAACCTATTTTTGACTTCTGAGCGTCAGGCCTGAGAGAGGACAAATTTGTGTTGTGTGAAGCCATGAAGTTTGCAGTGACTTGTTATAGCAGCAGCAGGAAACTCATACGTTATGTCAGAAATGTGGCTCCGGGACCAGAAGACCCGGGTGGTCTTGGGAAGGAAACCGATGGGTGTGGATATGAGCTTTGTACCCGTGGCGGTGTGTGGGCTGGGGGGCAGGGCCAGGGAACACAAGTGGGATGCAGCTTATGATGTGCCCGAGACACCTGACCAGGTTTTCTCATCCTCCGGTGCTGCACCCCAACTCCTATTCCAGAAGACAGATTTCAGGCCCAGGAGACGTCTTCCAGGGACACTCACAGCTGGACATCTTCTAGTCACGCTGCCTCTACTAACACTTACTTCAGATGACTAATTAATAACATTTGCCAAAACAGATAAAAAGAGAGACATACTATGCCCCCTATTATGAGGGTACCCTGGTGATTTCTGGGTTGGGGATACGGTTTGGGACTCATAGGGGGTGTGAAGAAAACCTGAAAGCTCTATTTACTTATCTTTGTAAATTAAAAGTAAGAACAGTTGCCAGCAACTGAATATCTTGACTGACAATGACACCCTCTGCAGGTGACTGCCAGACACAGGGCTATCACCCACAACAGAGGGTGCACCAGAGGAAGACAAGGCTTCCTGAGCAGAGTGTGGGAGCTGGTGCCCGCCCTGGTGGGTCAGCTCAGAGCACATCCTGGCTTGTGGCAATGCACCTGCTCTAGAATGTTTTCTGTGTGGTTAATCCTACAGAAAGTGAAATCTGAGGGCGCCTGGGTGGCTCTGTCGGTTAAGCGTTCGACTTCAGCTCAGGTCATAATCCTGCAGCTCGGGAGTTCGAGCCCTACTTCAGGCTCTGTGCTGGCAGCTCGGAGCCTGGAGCCTGCTTCGGACTCTGTGTCTCCCCCCCTCTCTCTCTGCCCTTTCCCCCACGTGCGTGCGCTCGCGCTCTCTCTCTCTCTCTCTCTCTCTCTCTCTCTCTCTCTCTCAAATGAGTAAACATGAACAAAAATTTAGAAAGTGAAATCTGCATAAAACTTCATAATAGGATGGACTTTCACCCCACACAGTAGTGTTCTGGTTAAAAGTCATTAAACTTAAAGAGGAGCTATTTACTTATTTATTTCTGGCTACGATTATAGGAGTGCAAATTTGTTGATCTTGCCCGTCACATCAAAAAACTTCCAATATTGTATTAGCTAAGGGATGTTTTTGTGAACACACACACAATTAATTTGTCCTTTAAAACTAAACCTTATTTTAACCATGAAGGAGAAATGATTTTTTATAAGCACACACGTGATGGGAGAAACACACATTTAAAAGCGCACATTTAAAACCTTCTTTTATGTAATCTTTTGTTGCGAAAATATACAAACGTTCATATTTGTACATTTGTACATTCCTTAGAAAGGAATTTTTAAATTCAGTTAAAATCTCCCAAATGAAGATTCAGTACATCTTGAACCCATTTGCTAAAAAATAAAAAATGCAATACCTTCTGGTTGATCTGCAAGGAGAACTGATTGACATCAGGAAAACATGGAGAGTTTACAGCTTACAGCTGAATTTCATCAAAAAGTCTCTGGGTAAGTGTGGACGAAATTGGAAAATGAGTGTAATGATTTCAAGACTTGGTCACGGATTCTTTCCTTTGAATCATTTGGCCATTACACTAAGCGTCAGAATATACTGAACTTCACTACAGTACCCAACAGTGTTCTACTGGAAAGTGTTAACCCAAAATTCCCTAAACAACAAAGCACATTCCATCACAATATTCTTATTAAATGTATTAAGAATCTAATGTATTTTTGGGGCGCCTGGGTGGCGCAGTCGGTTAAGCGTCCGACTTCAGCCAGGTCACGATCTCGCGGTCCGTGAGTCCGAGCCCCGCGTCGGGCTCTGGGCTGATGGCTCAGAGCCTGGAGCCTGCTTCCGATTCTGTGTCTCCCTCTCTCTCTGCCCCTCCCCCGTTCATGCTCTGTCTCTCTCTGTCCCAAAAATAAATAAAAAACGTTGAAAAAAAAATTAAAAAAAAAAAAAAAGAATCTAATGTATTTTTGAACTATTAAAAAGTAAGTAATTTAAAATATTATTTTCATTGTTTTCTCCTCCTTAGTTCTAACATGTGTTTATAAACTATATAAAACATGAACATATATATTTTATGAGTAAACACATACACATACCTAGGTGCATGGTTTTACCCTTAATTACACACAGTTAAAACCAGTTTGCTCCCAAGTAGCAGAAAGAAAGAAAGAAAGAAATCCAGTTCTTTAGGACTTGGGGAAAGTCACACATGCAGTGGATATTTATAGAGGATCTATGGTGCTTGGTGTTGGAGAGACTGAATTCTACCTCTAAGAGCATGTGGAAGGAAGTCCTTCCTCCCCCCCTCCCCACTGCCCCCTTCTCTTGCTTCTGTGCTATGATGGTTAATTCATATGTCAACTTGGCAAGATCAAGGTGGCCAGTTGTTTGGCCAAACACTATCCAGATGTTGTAATAAGGGTTTTGTTTTTTTTTTAAAAGATGTTATTAACATTCACAGTGTGTTGATTTTAAGTACAGCAAATTGCCCTCCATCATGTGGGTGGGCCTCATGCAATCAGTGCTAAGTCTTTAAGAACAAAGACTGAGGTTTCCCAAAGAAGAAGGAATTTTGCCTCTAAACCACCATGCAGAAGTTCTGCCTGAGCCTCCAGCCACTGGACTCAGGACTGAAACATCAACTCTGACCTGAACCTCCATCCTGCTGGCCTGTCCTCCAGACTTTGGACTTACGCATAGCCCCCACGACTGCACAAGAAAACTCCTTAAAATAAATTTCTCTCTCTCCACACACACACATCTCCCATCAGTTCTGTGTCTCTGGAGAACCGTGACTACCCCACCTGCCCAAGGAGCAAAGCTAGAGATCACGACCTTGTCCCGTCCATGCCTTTCTCACTCCCCTTTGGAGAAGGATCTGTGCATGCTCAGTACAGCACCCCCTTCCCATGTCCTTTCCAGCAGCTCGCCTGTTTTCTTATCTGTTCCTCAATGCCCTAAATCTTCCTGGGGAGCATCTTCAGCAGGGGGTTCAACAGCTCATTCATTTCCACCAGTGACCAGGGCTAACTGACCTAATGCCATTTGGGGCCAGACGCAAGCCACATTTTCCAAGAGAACTTCATCAACAATAGAAGTGGAATTCTGATCTCCATCTGTCTTGACTTGTTTCTATCTCAGTTCATTTGGATCTCAGGCAGAGCTGTTGAATGGGCCCTTCATATCCCACATGGGCCACTGGGCATGGCTGGCAAGCAGACGGTTGACCCAGAGAGTTCAATGTCAGCATAGGGTTTCACAGGTAGTGGTGTCAGCATTCAGTGCAGGCTGCTCGATGTTGTTCTTGGGGTGGCTTCCCTGGGGGGTGACACCCCAGTTAAGACTGAAAGTGTCAGCCAGCTTGGTGGGAAATAAGGGAAGGGGAGAGGGAAGGAGACAGAGGGCTGAAGGGCACAGAGGTAAGGGAGAGCTCTGTCTTGGGGGCTGCAGGTCAGTGGTGCCCTAATGGTTGAGGTTTACCTACCGCAGAGGGTCTTACCCCACCCCACTCTCCCTGTAACCCACTCCCGTGCCTCCACAGCTACATCACCCTCAGCCGAGAAGCCTAGATCTGGGAGCACAGAAGCAAAGAAGTATAGTGAAAACCAGTCATGGAAGTGAAGTGTTCACACGCACATACATCCTTCCATATCTGCTTACCTGTCTGGTCCTCACACCATAGCCTGTTAATTCACACACCAGCTGGGAAAGCTGGTCACAGGTGAATGAAGGTGCTCTATGAACACCTGGGCAGTTGTGTGTTGTAGGGCCATTTCCCCAAGTACCCACGGGAAAGTTCTGCTTTTGTGCCAATTGATTAAAGAAACCGTTTCCTACAAGTTCCATCACGCTGGTAGGGCTGGCTCGTAGCAGACGCGTTATTCGCCGTGAGCAACTCAACGTCCTGGTCCCACAAGTGTCCTGTTACAAGCCATGGCTATTTGAGGACCAATTGGCAAGTATCACCCTTAGAAACCACAGAGCATGGGTTTCAACACAAACCGCCAGACTTTTCTGCAAGTTGAAAGGGAAACAACAGTGATTTGGGGATCGGTTTACCAGACTGCTCCTCCTTCCATTCCAAAAGCTGTGGCAAGCGATCGGGTATCACAAAGCTCTCGAGCAGAACGTCCAGGCACACACACACTCTCGCACACACAAAGGAGACGCTGGGTGTGTGCCAAATCTCATCTTAAATTACGCTGCATTGGAGAGAGCTAAATAATTCTACATTATTTAACGGGAACTGAACTGAACGGAGGGAGCAGCTGAAGACTAAGGAAAGCGGCACCTGTACTGACCGTGAACCCTCGCAAAGTGCCTGCCCACGGCATTCCTTGTTTCTTTCATCTCGGAACCTTGAGTGATGCGCTAGTTTTCGAAGGATTCTTCACCTGAAATATATCTCAGCAGTTTAAAACCAAGGACCAAAGACACTCAGTCCAATGGTGTCAAGTTGGCTGGGCCCCGGGGCCCAGATATGTGGTCAAATGTTACTCTGGATGCTTCTGTGAAGGCGTGGTTTGGATGAGATTTACATTTATTTACTTAGTTAGTTAGTTAGTTTAGTTAGTTCAGAGAGAGGCAGAGAATGCAAGGGGAGGAGAGGGGCAGGAAGAGACAGAGAAAGAGAGGGAGTCCCAAGCAGGCTCAATGCACAGTGTGGAGCCCAACACAGGACTCCATCCCACGATCCTGACATCATGACCCGAGCCGAAATCAAGAGTCAGATGCTCAACGAACTGAGCCACCCAGGTGCCCCTAGATGAGATTTATGTTTAAAATCAGTGGACTTGGAGGAAAGCAGTTTACTTTCATAATGTGGGTGGGCCTCATCCGATCAGGTGAAAGCCATCGGATCTGAACTGCACTGGCTCTTCCATGGCCTCCAGCTTGCTGGCCCACGCTGCAGAGTTTGGACTTGCCGGGCTCCATAACTGTGTGAGCCAATTCCTTGAAACAAATCCCCTTCCATGCGTCCACATATACCCTGTCCGTTCTGTTTCTCTGGAGACCCCTAACAGACTCAGGATTAGTAACACCTCATGATTCCATGTGCCTGGCTTTGAGTTCTCATCACAAGTGCTGCAGGGAATACACCTTTGTTCACTGCAGAAAAGGGGAAACAAGCTTGTCAGAGAAAACTTTTAGTGACCATGCCAATGAACAGCATAGCCCAAGAGGCAAAAAATCTCAAGAAGACGGGGTTATAGGAAGCTGTGTGTTCACGAGAAGACTCCGGGGAAGCGAGAGGGCCAAGGCAGAAGCGCAGCCTGGGGTTCAGGAAAGGCAGTGATATTCGGTGCTTGGCTTCGAGGGAAGGTGCCAAGGAGTTTCCCGGCTCTGTGCATTTGCTGGCCAGGACCAGAAATCGCCATGCTGAGAAAACTCTGAGGAAGGCAGCATATCAAAGCACCTGGAGGTTGGGGCCCTGAACGCCATGGACACTTATTTCCAATGTGTGGTTTCTTCTATCAGCCTTGACGGCTGGCACGACGCCACAGTCACAACTGTCCCCTCTGCAGGATCTTATGACTTTGGCAGGACAATTATTTGCGAGGAGTTTTGGCATCCGATCCTCAACGGAGAGATGAAAGCAAAGATCTGGACTTTGCACCTCTGAAGGCGTACTGTGACCCTGGCCCAGATGTTTTCATCTGAGGGGTCATTTCAGAGGCACAAAGTGGGCATTTGTTTTGATCCTTGATTCAAGAACTGAGGTCATTAACCCTCCACGTGAGGTAAACCCTTAGGAGGAAAGAACAAAAGAGAACAGCTCTATTGAGCACTTGGCTTACGGGGTGGAAACCAAGAAGGCGCACCTGTGTGTGCACACATGGGTGTGCTGGGGGGGTGGGGCGAGGGCAGAGCACACACACAGGGAATCCACAGGAGGCATGGGCGGTGCCTTCTTGGGCCACTGTCAACCGTCCTGTGAGGCACCGAACCCTGCTCAAGCCTCCCTATTAGCATTCAAGACAGCTCATGAGCACACATCTCCTCCCATTCTTCCAGAAGACTTTGCCCTGGTCTGTGCATCTCTACCAAGTATCCCTGGTGAGGGAGAAAGACGCTCAATTAGCCTCATCGAATGGCAACTACCCACCACCCAGCCTATCCTCCCCCGGCGGGCATCTTGCTTTCGTCGTGAAGGGACCAAACGCTGCCACCTGGAGGTCAGCACACTGGTCCCCCAGGGGGCCGAGGTGGGAAAGGATGTTTGCCAGGCTACCCAGTGAGGACCCCAGGTTCACTTTTATGTGAAAGACTAAAAACACTGGTAACCATAGGTCCATCTATGGGCCTTTTGTCCGATCCTGGTATTTAGTGAAGGAACTTCTCTTCCGCAACCCATTCTCCCAGCATCTGTGACTGAATCAACTGATTATTCACGTTCCAAACATGCCTGAAAATTTGAAGAGCGCAGCACTGGTATGTCATCGTTGAGAAACATTTAAGGAAGTGTTTCACAAATAGTAGGTCAGTGTGCAGACAGCGTTTTTATGGGTCAGGTACCTCCCGTATTAACATCACAAATATCCTTCTTCCATGAGACACAGCTCACAGGCTGTGGGGGAAGCCTCTAGACCCTGACTGCCCAGCTCTGGAAGCTTTCTCCCAAATGGAGCCTGGACACAGGTGGTGGGGGCTTTGCTCTGTGTTTTCACAGTGGCTCATCCATGGCAAATACAGTCATAAAAAGTACGTAGTTACTTTTGAGAACAAAACTTGTGCTTTCTTGCAGTTCATATATTTGGCTCTAAAAACATTCAGAAATAGCAATAAAAGCGACAAAGGAACATAACCCGATCGTGTGCCACAAACGTAGGATCCCTCTGTGACACGGTCAATTTGCAGTTACTGATGAACCCCTTGGCTCCGGCCCTGAGGCATAAAGAACACGTATTTTAGGTTCCTGCTCTCACAACAGCCAAGGGACATTCTATGGGAGGTATCGATCCCCAAACCCAGAGGCGCGTCTCTAGATATCTGTGTCCAGAATCTAACAGGGATCTCGAAGTACGTACTTCCAAAGCTCGATGGAAACATCCACGTTTCCACCCTTCACAGCTCCCAAGCACGTGTTTCAGAAATGTACAAAAGCCAGTAAGCAGTACTCATCTGTACTTTTTTTCCTAACTGGAACACTCCCATGTCTCAAGGCCTGGCTTCACTTCTCAGTGTCTGAAGGCTTCATGGGTTCCTTATCCCCGCTGTTGATGTTAGAGTCTGGGCAAGGACATTTCTCTTGACCTTCCCATTTCCAGGGACGGCAGCGCTCCCCGACGACCCACATCTTGCAATCCCTCCGTGTGGGCGAGTGGCAAGTGGGCAAGGTGGGGCATTTAGAGACACAAAAGTGAGCAAATCAGAGAGAATGAGGAAATGATAAGCTCAGAAAATGAGAAGGCAGGAGCAGACCCAGCTCTGATAAAAGGTGGGAAGGAGAACCGCGTGTGAGCATCTCCATCCAGGCACTGCACCTGCCACCTGTAAGGGAGGAACGATGGGTCCTGCCCCCCGGGGAAGCTCCGCCCCTCCACGTGGGCACCACAGCCCACTGCTTCTCTCCAGCCAGCTGCCTGCCCCTCACAACACCCATTTCCTTCTCCGCCGGAACATTCAACGGTGCACACACCGGCTGCTCCTTCTCCCACGTGTAAGATAACTTCTCTCCATCCTGGCTCTCTAAGGCAGCAAACTCCCCCAAAGAACATGCAGCCTTCCCGCTGCCTTCCCTCCTGTCTCTGCTGAACCAGGAGCAAGGAGGCTCCCTCCCTCCCCGTCCTGTACGAAGAGCTCCTGTTCAGGACACTCCTTCCCCCCTCCTGACACTCTTTTACAGGCACACCTCACAGATGCCGTGGGTTCGGTTCCAGACCACGGCGATAAAGTGAGGAACACATTAAGGCGAGTCCTGTGAATTCTGTGGTCTCCCATTGCATACGAAAGTGATGCTTGCACTATACCCTAGTGTCTTGAGTGTGCAATAGCATTGTGTCTAAAAAAACAAGGTGTATACCTTGACGGAAAAATACTCTGTTGCTCAAAAACGCTAACCGTCGCCTGAGGTTTCAGCAAGTTGTAAGCGCCGATCACCGACAACACATGAAATAATGACAACGTTTGAAAAGTTTTGCAATGAGAGAATTACAAAAATGTGACACAGAGACCCGAAGTGAGGAAATACTGTTGGGAAAATGGCGCCGAGAGACTCTTGCTGGTCACAGGGAGGCCACCAACCTTCAATTTGTAAAAAAAAAAAAAAAAAAAAACGCAAGAAAGCACAGCACAATGACACGAGGCATGCCTGCATTTAGCTGGCTTTCTGAACCCATGCTCTCCTGGCTCCCCCCTGATACAGGGACCGTCCCTTCTCCAGGCCCTCTGCTGGCCTGTCATTTTCTCACGGCCTCTGAGTGCCGGGGCCCCTTGAAGTCTGGGTCCAATCTCAGAGCCTTAAATGCTCTCCATCTGCCGGCTACACTCAAATCAACCTCCAGCCCAGCCCACAGCCCCGGACTCCAGACTTACAGCCCCAACTGCCTTCTCAACAACTCTCCCCGGATTTCCAACCATCCTCTCACACTTAACTCCAACGCTGACCTCCCGCGCTGCCCCACAAGCTGGCTCCTCTCCCGGGAGTCAAGATTTATGCTTCCTGAGTGGTGGTAAGAATTTACAATGTTTGAGACCTCATATTTCTTGTGTTAGGGAAGAATCCTCACGGTGTTTTACACTTATTAAGCGAATGAAAATAATACACCTCCAGGGCGGGGGATTAAGGTCATTTTCGCTCGAATCAATCAGCAGCTGTTTCTGACGGCATTATCTCCAGTGTTCTAAATAATAAGGTACGTACAGAATATCCACAGAATACTAAACTACCCAGTAATTATTGAGCCATGTGTGCTAGGAAAAGAGTAACTCTTTATACCTCTTATTTAATCCTCACTAAATGCTGCAACATGGGATGGAGTGATTATCATCCCCATTTTTTTGTCTGTTGGAAGGTTGGCCAAAGAGAGTAACTTGCCTGACATCTCACAAGTGGGCCAAACCCAAACCCAGGCTGGCCGGTTCCTGAGTCACCACTTTCCAGCCCTGTGTTAGGGGAGTCATCAAGGGGTGGGGGGGAAACAACAGAGAGAGAGGGAAATATTTTGAGATTCAAATTTCTTAGTAATTATACTTAGTGTAAAAAAACAAACCCCATTAATGGACCTGCAAATACTTTGCACTTGAATGTGAACCCTCCCCCGTCTACACCCCACAGCACGCCTGGGCTCAAGGAAATTACAATGTCAGTTCCGACACATAGGAACATGGAGAAAACCTGGAATCATGGAAGTTATTACTCTCTTTGTCCATTCTAAAATCTCTTTTTCTCCTTTAGCTTGTTTTTTTTTTCTTTATTTTTGTTTTTGTTTCTGGTTTTTACATTTTTATTTCCCCTCTGGGTAACATTTAATTGCTTTTCCTACAAAGTTCCCTGCAAAACTTGTGTAATAGTGAAAGTCAGTGTTTCATGGTCTGGGCGAGTCTTGGAGGGAGAGAGGATCTTTTCCTAGAAATGAAAGGAAAGCAGTCATTCCAAGATACGTATAAAGAACGCTTTGCAAGCATCACCCTCTTGATTTAACATGTGCATGTTTAAAAAACATATGACCCACGTCAGAAGGTCACCTTCACACGTCACTGTCACCAAAACCCAGACACGCAACGTCTCTGAGTTCCTCCTGTGGACAACAGGGTCGATCTGATAAAAGGAATTACGAAGGACAGATGAACTTTGCACAGCATTATGCAAAGCCTCCCCTGCATCATTAACACGGATTATAATTACACAGAAAATGTCATGTCAAGTTTTGAGTAGCATATCTCAACGTTATCCTACCTTCGAGGATGGGGAAAGGAAATATTTTTCTGTGTGGTTGTTTACAGTGTTTATATGTCTGCACACCTTACAAAGATCAAGGGCAAAAAAAAAAAATTTATGGTTAATACTTGAAAGCTGGATTTTGATCCAGCAAAAGAAATGGCAATTTTAATGAGTCTTCTCATCCCGCCTGTCTCCTTCTGTTTTTCTCCCTCTCTCTCCCGTAACGTAAATGGCTCAATATTTTCATACGTGTCACTACTTAATAGAGAAGCTAATGGAAGTGCCCACAGCTATAATCAGAGAAGGATTTAAAACTTTTGCCTTTTATAGCTCCTATCGATCAGTTTTTACGTCTGTGACAAACGGTTGTGTGTCTTCTGCTCAGGGCTGGACACCTCAGTGAGTCGAACCGATTTTTAAGCAGTGGTGATGGCAGGATATTGTTATTAATAGACATGCAGTTTATTTACTAGAAGAGGAAGTCTCATGAAACGAACTGCATTTTTTTACATCCTTCCTTCTATATTCTCGCCCACCAAATGGCTCTAAAGAAGAACCCTCTGACGCTGGGTTTGCAATCATGACCCCCGGCCCCCGGACCCAGTACTTGTCACTGGTCACCCAGGCGGTTACATGACCCAGAATGAAAAGGAAGCTGCAAAACCACCGGACGATCTTAACACTCTGAGGCCTCCTCTTGGCTGAGTCGCTCACGACGGGTACCGTCATTAGTGGTTCATCCCATCAGTTTTCTTTTCCAAGTATATGTATTTATTTTTGAGAGAGAGACGGAGAGAGTGCATGCGAGCTGGGGAGGGGCAGAGAGAGAGAGAGAGAGGGAGGGAGAGAGCGAATCCCAAGCAGGTTCCACGCTGACAGCACAGAGCCCAACACGGGGCTCGAGCCCACGAACCGGGAGACCATGACCTGAGCTGAACAAGCGACGGAGCCACCCAGGCGCCCCGCCATCAGTTTCTTTTCATGCACACAACGGTCCCTGGGCGACCTTCCTGTGGACACAGAAAACTGATTTTGCTCCCAGGACGGGGCTCTGGACCTGTACCACCTCGTGCAATCCTGCTGTATTAGGGTGCAGGAAAACGGCTCATTTGACTGTTTTCTTTTTATACTGACCCCTATTCCAGGAGGCTCTAAAGAACTGAGTATCTTCAGAGAAAGAACTTTTTTCACACTCTCCAAACATCATTTCCTTTAGAACGAGAGCAGCAACACTGGGACGCAGGGGGTGCAGGAGGGGAAGGTCTGGAGACGCTCGGACTCAGTGCGCTCCCAACTGAGGCCGGTCTTTGGGTTTCATGTCTCCGGATGAGCACCTGTGCTACCCAAATCTATTTCCCACTACTACGTGGTTACCGCAAAACGTGTTTCCCAGCATCATTATCCTGATTCTGAAGTAATCAATCTGACTTCACCCTTTTTCAGTTGGTGCAAATGGCCAAAGATCAACCTTCAGACTCAGGGTGGCCACACCTGTCAGTTTATAGTGGGCTAGTTTTAAGATGTAAAATGAGGGCTTTTGAAAATCAGATGTGGTGAGAAACGGAGACACAGAGCGACTGTCATGAAGGCAGAAGTCTTCATCTTCCACCCAAGAAGTAAGAGCCATGGGATGCCTTGCAAGGCCATGTGGGAAGCACCGGGGTCAGTTAGAAGCAGAGGGAAAGAGAGACAAAACGTGGACAAGAGTCTTTCTTGTGGTTTCCGTGGCAAAGACAAGGCGAGGCAGGGCAGGCAGGCTCAGGACTGGCTAGTTTGAATAATGACAGAAAGCTCTGGGACTGTCCCCAGTTGTCTGGTACCCGGACCCAGAGTGATTAGGGCAGGTAGACAATGGCCTGGGGTATGACAGACCAGCAGGGGATATGGCCGGGTGTGGGCCTCGGACGGGCAGGTTTATATATGAAGGTAAACCAGCTAGAAAATGCTTTACTATCTCTATGAACCAACCGGCTGGCCTTGAGGGGACAGTCTGCCCAGGGACAGGCAAGGCCCCGGATGTCACAACATCAGAAAATACAGAAAATAAGAAGGAATGATTAATGCGTGCCTCTTCTGTGGTGGCCTTTATTCTGGAGACTGCAGACTTATTATCGCTGAGCCTGCACACTCAGGGACAGAAAAGCAAAGGGTGGGTGAGGAGGGACCATATGTACACATGGATGCACGTACACACATGCAGATGGGGGGAAGGTTACAGCTTATCCTGGAGGAAGTAAAAACACTGCTCGCAAACCACTCCGGTGGAAAGCAGAGACTCGACTACAGATACGCCACTCGCAAAGAGCGGAAGCTGCCTTTGTTTAAGTAGAGACAAAAGAAGGAAAAAGGCAACCGTGTGGCATCCAACGACCCCGGAGAGCCAGGCAACAGAAGAGTGGTTCCTGAGGGCAGTGTTTTGATGATGCCGATAATGATACATATTAATATTTATTGGGGTGCCTGGGTGGCTCAGTTGGTGGAGCGTCCGACTTCGGCTCAGGTCACGATCTCGCAGTTCATTGAGTCTGAGCCCCGCGACGGGCTCTGGAGCCTGGAGCCTGCTTCGGATCCTGTGTCTCCCTCTCTCTCTCTCTCTCTCTCTCTCTCTGCCCCTCCTCCTCTCTCTCTCTCTTGCACTCTCAAATATAAAGAAACATTAAAAGAATTTAAATATTTATTGACAGTTGTCAGTAAAGAACAAGGCATAAACATAGATTAAGAGTAGTTCCTACATGGGGTCGGGCAAGGTTTCACTTCTCCAACACCACACAGTGTGTCATCACCAATGAGATGAAATAAGCAGATAGCAGATTCCTGGGAGAATGAGTTTAGAAATTTGGGTGGTTACCACTTTTTAGCTATTATGAATAATGCATAGTGCTGCCACGGACATTTACGTGCAATTTTTGTGTGTGGACATATGTTTTCGTTTCTTTTGGGTAGCCACCTAAAAATAGAATTTCTGGTTCATATGGTAACTCTATGTTTAATCTTTTGAGGAATTGCCAGACTGTTTTCCAGAGCAGTGTCCTCATTTTACAATCCCGTCACCAGTGTCTGAGGAGTTCAGTTTATCCACGTTTTCAACATTTATATTCTGTCTTTATGATTATCGTCCTCCTAGCGACTGCGAAGTGCTTTCTCATTGTGGTTTTGATTTGCGTTTCCCAGACTGCTAATGACGAGCATCTTTTTTATGTGTATCTTGGCCATCTGTATATCTTGTCTGGGGAAACGTGTATTGAAATCCTTTGACGCGTTTTCTTGTTTATTACTGAGTTATAAGAATTCTTTATATATTCTCCATACCAGTCCTTTCTCAGATATAGGGTTTGAAAATATTTATATTTTCTCTCATTCTATGAGCCGTCGTTCCCACTTTCTTGATGCTGTCCTTTGAAGCACAAAAGATTTCAACTTCAGTGAAGTCCAAGTTATCTGTTTTTTCTGTTGTACTTCCTCCAATCATACCTAAGAAATCCAGCTTAATACCAAATCATGAGAATTTATGGCTACATTTTCTTATAAAACTCCTATAGTTTTAGCATTTACATTTAAATCACTGAACCGTTCTGAGTTAATATTTATATGGTGTGAGGCAGAGGTCCAGCTGTATTCGTTCGCACATGGATTTCCATCTGTCGCAGCACAACTTATTGAAGGCAGGATTATTCACTCATTGAATTATCTTGGCAAACCCACTTCAAACGTCAATTTGATCAACGTGATGGTTTATTTGTGGGCTTTCGATTTTATTAAACCGATGTATATTTCTATCCTTAG
This sequence comes from Puma concolor, assembly GCF_028749965.1. NCBI lineage: Eukaryota > Metazoa > Chordata > Mammalia > Carnivora > Felidae > Puma > Puma concolor. Next base: position 5,856,233 of record NC_141667.1, on the reverse strand, counting down.
ACCAGCAACACACTTTCTTGATGACTCTATTTTTTCAGGAAGTTTGGAAATCAGGAAAAATAGTCCTTGAATTTGTTTGTCTTTTTCAACACTTTTTTGGCTGCTCTGCATCACTTGGATTTCTATATGAAATTTAGGAAGGCATTCTTGATTTTTATTTATTCTTCCCCCTTTGTGTGCTATTATTGCACGCAATTAGTGCTATTACATTGTGCTGTACATATCCGATCTACATATGTCATACCCTCAATAATACCTTTGCATATTTATTAACGTATACAATTCTATGTCTTTTAAAGAAACTTAGAAAAGAACATGTATACATGTTCTCTATACACCTATAGAGCTTGTTCTGTTTATCTTAACATGAGTTTCTTAGTTGAAAGTATTTTTTTCTCTCAGGACGTCGACTATCCCATGCAACTACTTTCTGGCCTCCATTGTTTCATATGACAAGTCAGCTGTTAACCTCATTAGGATTCTCCTAGAAGTGAGGGGACATTTTTCTCTTTCTGCTTCTAAGATTTTCTCTTTGTGATTGGATTTCTACATTTTTACTGCAATGTGTCTAGGTGTGGATATTTTTGCACTCATCCTGCTTGGATTTTTCTATTCTTGAATTTGGGGAAATGATCTTCATTGTTTCTTTGAAGTTTTTCCTTCTCTCCCTCTCTGCCCTCTCCCCTGGACTCCCAATAGCCTGATGTTGGTGCACTTAACGGTACCCTACATTCCCCTGAAGCAGTGTTCATCTGTCTCCATTCCTGGTCTCTCTGTTGGTCAATTTGCCTGTTTATCCACTGGTATCTACGGTCGAGTTTACGGATTCTTTCTTCTAACAGCTCAAATCAACTGTTGATCCACTTTAGTGAATACTTCATTTCAGTTGCTGCATTTCTGATTTAGAATTTCCATGGGCTATTTTTGTAATTGTTATCACTGTAATATTATTCTCTCTTTGATGAGATATGGCCATCACATATTCTTTTCCTTGTTTTAGCATGGTTTCCTTTAACATTTTGAGCATTATTTGTTATCGCTGCTACAAATCTTTGTCTTCTAACTGCGAGGAACACAGTGATAAGCCAGATTTTCAAATTCCCTCCTATGCTGATACTTATTTTCTATCAAGTGGTAATAATCAGGGGTCAGCAATCTCTGGTCCTTGGGCTACATCTTATCTCCCACTCATCTGGGGATAACCCATAAGTTGGGAATGGTGTTTACATTTTTAAATGCAAAGTGTATGTGACAGCGTGTGTGTGTGTGTGTGTGTGTGTGTGTGTGTGTGTGTAAGTGTGTGTGTGTAACATATGCATTCTGATAGGAACACTGCCTTGATTTTGCCTCTTGGCCCACAAAGCCTAAAATATTTACTATTCAGTCCTTTACAGAAGAACTTTGCTTATTTCTGTAATGACAAAAAGCAAAAGAGAAAAAAAGAAAAAGAAAGGAGAAAAGGAGAAGTGATGTAGCACATTGGTAAGTAATTGGGAATAAACAACCATGGTTGTGCTGTATTATCAGATAGCACAGTCCCAGGGTTATCACCAGGGGCTGGCATTGCAGTATAGACTGAAGGGAAGGCAGGCCGGGAGCAAAGGAAACGGTGAATGTCAAGGCCATTTTGCAAAATGCACCCAAACTTTTTGAGAAGAAGTAGAAGGGCCCTATGTTCTTAATGTGAGGCGGGAAGGTGGGGGGAGTGTGGAAAAATTGGAGGCTCAGTCAGGCCAGATCATTTGGGGCCATGTAGATCAGGGTAAGGACTTTAGATTCTATTGCCTGGGGTTAAGATGAGGAGTAACACCAAATGATAAGACTTTTTTTAAGGCTTAATGTGGTTGCAGTGTGGTGAACAGACTGTGGGCGGATAGGGCATGAGCAAGGACAACGCAGGTAACGCTTCTGTCCAGGGAGAAGGGTGGTGGCGAGGGTGGTAAGGGCAGGTGGAGCGTCCTTAGGTTGGGGTGTACTTGAAGCCAGTACCATTTGTTGATGGTGCTAATGGATATGATGAGGCAGAGAAAAAGCAGAGTCCAGCTTGAGAAACTGGGTGAATGGCGTGTCATTCGCTGACAGCGAAACGGGAGAAAAGTAGGTTTGAGGAAAATCAGAGGTCCTGTTTGGGCCATGTTACGGTTGAGATGCTCTTCAAACATTCCAATGGAAACAAGGGTTTGGTAGTTGGACTTTGAGTCTGGATTTCAGGGGAGAGATCAGAGCTGTGGCCTCAGCGTACGGAGACTCTCAAAGCCCTGAGAAAGGGTGAGAATCCCAGGGAGTGAGTAATGGAGAACAGACTGGAGATGAAAGCCTGGGCACACACAAGTGTTTGGAGCTGTCACCAGGCAAGGCTTCCTGCACAGTCCTCACACCAAAGCAGCGCACATTATACTTCAGCACATGAACGTGTGTAACAGCATGTAGTTCAGTAAAGGCGACGCGTAGATCCCTCTGACTCTCAGGATGTGCTACGTCTGCCATGCTTGATGAAGCCCACGGAGACTACTGCTAAACTTCTCTTCACTGACCAGGTATCCAGAAAGAAACCCAAAACCCCGTGCTTCATCCTCTATGACATCAGAAGGCAAACAAAGGAAATCATTTTTGTATCGATGTTCCATTCCGCGTCAACACGATTATCTATAGCCAAAAACATTTTACTCAGTTGTTACCCAAAGGAGGCACAAAAGAGGAAAATGATGTCACTCCTGCTTGCTGTATTTCAAAGGTATCATCACGCCTGATAAGAGGCCAAATCAATTCCTTCAGTGAGAGGGTATCCCTAAATATTAAGATCCCACTTGCGTGACACTCAGGACATGAAGGCAAAAGCATTTTCTCAGCCAGAGAAGTGATTTACAACAGATCATTCAAATTTATTCGACTAGTTTTATGCCCAGTAAGTTCTAGTAGCGTATCTCTGGAGCCATCCTTTTTTGCGTTAGCCATAGCTATGAGTGAACGACTTTCATCCAATTCCACTAGTTTCCAGAACCTGACAGAAAATCGTTTTGCTTACAATGGCCGCAATGGCTCGCCTCACAAATTGAAAATAATACTTTCTTTGCACATCAAAGTTCTATCAAGTGACACAAATGGTTCCAATTCATTCATCTGTCACTAAATTTTCCCGAGTTTTATGACTGGATACTAGTTTATTTTATATATTGCTCTCTAGTTTCCATTCTCGCAGTAAGCCCATTCTTCTGTCCTTTGGCGTTTTACTCGACAAAGATTTTCTGTAATTATGAGGAGACACTGTTTTTTTTCCATCGCTAGGAAACATGCCTCCATGGGTGCCTGTTACCTGAAATCGCTAGAATGACTACTGATGCTCTTGGGCCACCAACCAATACTATTAGTGGTAGGATCTATTTCTAAGCTAAATGTCATCGTAGTACTTTTCCGCACTACTCACATCAGAAAGTGTTTTATCCTGATGCTTTGCTCTGAAGCAAATGAGTATATAATGAGTATGCATGAATATTTGCAATTCATGAAAATAATTAGGCAGAAGAGAAGTGATGTGCCAAGAGAAATGAACACCATGCTCGCAGGACAGAAACCAATGTCAACAGATAGGGATGAGTGAAAGCTTCTTGGAAACACCTCAGAATCACAGCCAGAATTGAAGGGGCAGTAAAAAGAAAAAAAAAAAAAAAAAAAAGGTCAGTCATGGAGTTTTTCTTTAAAGGTTTGGTGAGAGGTTGAAAATAACAATAGGAAAATGTGAAGTCACGGACCATGGGGCTGACAGGAAACCTACTGAGGACTAGAACTCTCCTTTTACTCGTGAGGAAACTGCAGCCCAGAGCCCTGAAATCACTCTCAGCATTGTGTCTTTCCCCTGGGCTCCTCAAGGGAAGGGGAAGGAAGGCAGAGGGTCTGATTATTTGTCCCTTGGCTTTGAATTTCAAGTCTGAAATATTTTGACGCAGAGGGAAAAAGAGAACATCAGGAAACATCAAAAGTCAAGGACAGTTTGATCTGCACTCACTAGGAGACATGATTCTTTGGGGGTCTTTACATATTTCCCAAATTTTTCCAGTGATGGGGGAGAGAGAAGAGAAGGGAAGGAGGCGGCCAGGTGCCCAGCAACACACCGGATGGTTTTAGTTTCCTGTGTCTGTTATTTCCTGAAACGTTAGGAAGTAGCTTTAAAAGCATCACCCATTTCCAGAAGTTTACATCGGGGCTATTTTTTATAACATCCAAGGCATTTCTGAGTATTCACACGATAGATGAATCTCTGTGCAAAACCACCAATTCACAACCGAGAAGACCAGGAGCTTGTGAAGTTCAGCGTCTACACAATTTCTCCGGCCCCAGAACAACCCTATGGGGCAGATGCCACCACTGTTCACATTTCACAGACCAGGAAACCAAGGAACTGCGAAGCTGGAAAATCAATCGGCCCTCCCACCAACCAATCAATTAAAACAAAAAGAAAACCTGTACAGGGTTGGACACATAATCGGGCAGAGCTCCATCATATCAGAAGTTGAAAGGCACATTCGTACGTTCCAAAGGACGGAACGGTCTGCCCAGGCAAGGAATTCTGGTTCGAATGAAGGTCCTGACCTGTCCTGAGTTTACCCAATGTTCCTCCGGCACCTTTTTACAGGGGCAAAGCTGCAGACAGAACGCATCAGGAGGAGGACTCTGGGACGCTGGAGGGAAGGCAAGTGCTCCCAAAACAAGTAATTCCCAAATAAAACCTCTTCTTGAGTCTTGCTTCTGGAAGCTGGATGACATGGCCCATCGGGATAAGCTTTTGCTGAGACTTCAGGAATTCCCTGCCCTCTGTATTTGTGACGAGACCACCACAGTATGAAATAATTCTATGGGATGTGATATTTATGACATTTACAAAGAACCCGGTTCCCTCCGATGAAAGATGTTGCGTGAGTGCAAACAGCAATGATGCTGAAATGTACACTGTGCTTCAGGGAGTTCTGACTTTCACAGCTTAAATGTAATATGCACTGTGTACCTGGTCCTTAAACAGATTTTATTGTATGTGGTTGGAAGGAAGACTTGAGGACTCAGGGTACTAAACCAGGGAATTAGGATGGCTGGTCCTTACACAAGTCGTGTCTTTTTCCCTTCATGCTGAATTTTGAATTGCCATTAAAAGAGAGTTTTGCAAACTTAACACATGATGCACTTTGATGAATAATCTAATTCTCTCCTTTAATGTCGTTTGAAATTAAAAAATATGCACCATGACTGAAAGCAATGGGATAAACCATTTCTTTCTGTTTAACGTTGATCTCTAGAAGTAATCCGTTCTAGACAATAAAGGATTCATCAACCAAAACACTCCCAAGCTGAAATCATCTGAGTTTTCAGATATTAGAGTTTTGTTCTTCTTGCTGGTCTGATTAATAATTCTATTTTTACATTTGGCAACTATAATTAGTCAGTCTTCTCTCTTAAGCTTTACCAGTTTCTCGGCTCACAAAGCTTCTGTTACTCCCCAACTTTTTCTCTCTTTTATTTGAATTCATTTTTGTATGTTTTACAGGAGGAAATCCTAAAATCGCCATATCACAGTGCAGGTGTGGGGTTGCATTTTCTGAGTGCGCACATGCCTGAAAGTCTTTACTTTAACCTCACTGATGAATGCTGATTTGACTCAGTATACACACTGAAGTGCAAAATACTTTTTAAAGTATTTTTAAGATTTTGCTCTACCGTTTTTTTTTAACTTCTGGTGTCACGCATGAGAAATAAAAATTCGACTCTTACCCCATCGCACTTAACCTAGGGTATTTATTTTTTTCCATTCTAGAGGCTTTCGGGGTTCCTCCCCTTATCCTTAGTACTAAACTGTCAGCAGCACAGAAAGGAGTCCATGTGGATATCTGGAGTGCCTGTTGAATAAACAAAGATTCGGCCTCAAAACTCGAGCATCTTATCAATTCCTCATAGAAAGAAGGGTCTCTAAATCATGACTTGAGAGCAGATGTGTATGGAGATGTTACTAGAGAGAAGGTAAGGGATGTGATCTGTTCACTGGTCACCAGGTAACCCAAGAGAACCATCTTTCTTCCCAAAGCTCTTACACAAACTTGACCCTCACTGGGGTGGCCTTTGATGCTTTCTGTTTTCGACATTTCCTTCATCGCTGTCTGTTGCCTGGAAAAATACCTCCTGGCCTTTTAGGGCTCCGAGGCTCTTTCTTTCCCAAGGACTCTGAAGATGCAGGTGCTGGCTGTGCCTCTATGATCACTCCTACAAGTTTCCCAGTGAAGCTCGTACACATCAAATGAGCCTCAGATGTACTTCTGCTCTGACAGAAGTGGCAGCCACTTTCTGGGCACTCTCTTTAGGCCACAGGGATTCAGGATATATGCACACACATGTACGTATATGTGTGTGTGTTCTAAGTATAAATATATATTAAATACAAATACATATTGTATATATAATTTATTGTTTTTAATTTTTTAATTGTTTATTTATTTTTGAAGGAGAGAGAGAGAGAGAGAGAGAGAGAGAGAGAGCCTGAATGAAGGAGGGGCAGAGAGCAAAGGAGACACAGAATCTGAAGCAATCTCCAGGCTCTGAGCTGCCAGCCAGAGCCCGACACTGGGCTCGAACCCACAAACTATGAGATCACGAGCTGAGCTGAAGTTGGACGCTTAACGGAGTGAGCCACCCAGGCGCCCCCATGTAAATTTTTATATATTAAACTAAATATAAATATGTCTTTATAAATGTTTTAGATTTAAATATATTTTATGTTTACATATACATACTGGGCGAGTGCACACACATGGACATATATTCATTTAGTGAGCACATGCCCCTTGAGTGATAATAAAAATGCATGACATCCCGACATCTCTACTGAGGTAAGTAATGTCATGACTGCATTGCTGTGGTCGTAATGTTGGTGTCCCCCACCAGTACTCGTGTATTGAAATCCCAACCGCAGTGCGATGGTATTAGGAGGTGAGGTCTTTGAGAGGTGACCTGACCATGCTGCACCCCGATCCTGAACTTCCAGCCTCCAGAACTGTGAGCAATGAATTTCTGTTGTTCACAAGCCCCTCGGGTCATGGTATTTTGTTTCAGCTACCTGAATGGACTAAGACAATCATTTTACAGATGAGGAAACAGAGCGCCAGAAAGGTTAACATAAGTTTTCCAAAACCACCCAAGTATCAAGGGGTGTCAAAGGATTCAGAGCCAAACGATGAAGAACCAAAGCCACGTATAACAAATACACAATACTACCTCTCAGCAAACAGTTCAGAGAACCCCTGTTAAAAGCACCCCACTATTAACCAGGCTCACCTCTGTCCCAGCTGTGCCTTGAGAGGATTAATAGAATACCGAGGCATGGCGTGAATCTGATGAGGGCACGACGCAGTGACAACATAAAGTAAGCAGGCGGCAGTGGAAATGCCAATGTAAACTATACAACAGAGCACCTGTTATGGGGGATACCGGGGAGAAAACAGAGAGAGAGAGAGATGTAGAGTTGGGTGAGGCGGGGCGGGGGGGTCACCAACAGAAGTAGGGAGGATGACAGAAGAGCGGTTTGGGAAAGGTGGGTTTAGACACGACATTTTTCATAGGTAATGAAAAATGAGTCTGGAACCCAAGGAAAGGTGGAGGGCAGAATTAGTGCACTGGGAGCCATCAGATGACTGAAAGTGTGTGATGAGCCGAACGCCGACCAACACAAATACAGCGCAGAGGAAAGGTGTCTCTGTGCAGAACCCAAAAGAACATGTGTGTGTTTGGTGGTAGGAAGAAAAAGAGTGTCCATCAAAGGACGCAGAGAGGAAAGAGCTGGAGAACCTGAATGGTACCAGATGAAGGGAACCAAGAGAAATGTTTATGTTTTTCCCTCCGAGAGTATTTTTCCGTAACGGACAAAAAGGTGAACAGCAAAAGGCAGCACCGCAGAAATCTAGGATGGAAAATGGCTTTACATTTAGCGAGTGTTTTGTGTTGAACAATGAATTTTGATGGCAGCTGAAGAGTCAATTTAGGAAGTGGGTAAGAAGGAAAGAGGAACGAGAGTAGTTGCTACTTTTTCAAGATCAGTGACGTGGAAGGAAGCAAGAATAAACACTCACTGTGAGAGATGCAAGAATCGGTAACGTGTTTCTTAGGTTATTTTTAACTTTTAAAATAAGAGAAACTGGAATATTTATTAACAAAGAAGAAACAGATATGCATTACTGGGACCATTTAGATAAGTAATAACTACAGTGCTAATATGTTGGTGGATATTCTAAAATGCTTACAAGATGTGTTAGAGATAGAATAAAAGAACAGAGAATAGAATGGTTCCTGATAAATCACATTCAAAAGGAAAAGGAATTCAAAACAGAATGATGCTATTATAAAAAAAACATTAGGAACAGACACTAAATGTCAAGAAGCAGAATGAGAGATACTAGGTATATGGTATCATGATATCACAACAAATGCAATTAGTCTCCAATTTCTCTCTCTAAAAACCAGTAAGTTTAGATTTAAAACCAAAATCACAATTACATGGCTTAAAAATGTTAAAGAAACCAGAGAAAGCTTTCTCCAATCAATTTTTTAAGTTTGTTTATTTAATTATAAAAAAAAAAAACAACCAATACAATGGGCATTTCCTATGAATACAGGCACCAAAAGGCTGCCCAACAGAATGATGTCATGCAGGGCTTTGAAAGCTCTTGACATCAGACTGTGTGAAAAATTAAAGGTAGAAAAACAAAAGAGTGTGGGGCCTGCAGGTGACTGCTGCATATGGGTTCAGGAAGAAGGCACTGTCATGGTGGATAGGAAATTTCCCGAGTGTCTGGATACAAGAAAAACATACATCTCAACAGTATCTCTGCATACTGTTTATAATCACATAAAATTCATGTGGACAGGAAGGTAACTTCTTTATAAGAGCACAAAACCTCTAAAAATTTCAAAATCGATTTATGAAAACCGTGTGGGAACTTTGCAGGGAAAACCCTAAAAGCTCTGCTGATTGATTCAATGGTATATTTTTGTAAATAGGGAAACTCAACATTTCTGAATGGGAAGGCTAAAGGAATATATTTAGGAACATGAAAACAATATTCGCACAGTCTATGTAGGAAAACAGGCAAAAATAAAAAAAACAATCTAATTTAAAAACATACAAAAAGGGAGGGTAGTGGTGATCCTGAAAGATAGAAAATGTAATGGCAAAATATATCAATTACAACCATGATGTCAGGGCGCAGAGACAAACTTCTCGAGAACATAGATTTGGCCTAAGAATTAGTATATGATAAAGGAAACATCGCAGTGTAATAGAACACAGAAACATAACTCAACACCCAGGAAAACCAGCACAATCACATCTCCCATTATCATCATCTACGCTGTTCTTGAAGTCTGAGGTGCCGGGTAATCTGTATTTTTATTTGCATTCTTTTCCAACTCCAATTTGAGTACAATCCATTAGGGGCAGAGTTCCACCGAACTGAAAGTCGTGGGGCAGAGATTAAGGGCAGTCTGCTTCCCCATGCCACATAATCCTTTAACCACACCCCTGACAGATGATGAACCCACACCTCTCCCCGCACCCAGCACCCGCCTCCCAGCAATTCCCTGGGATTGTGTGCAGGCAGGATCGGACCTAAGGTCCCGCTTTGCAGGACATATGTGACACTGGAAGCATGCATGGTGGCATTGATTTTCAAATCCTCATTCCTCTACTCAAGGGTGATCCTACGAGGAAAGGCTGGGCAGGCAGCAAGCATGGAACTTCCTCGGAAGCAACAGAAAAGCAAATTTTCCAAATCCATTGTCAGCTGGCCCACTCTATGAGCTATAGACTGAGAAACAACGCAGCCCGTCATTCTCTATCCCCCCAGCAAAGAAAAAGACAGTAAGAGATGAAACGATTGAGGTCATCATTCTCTAGAGAAAATACCCACAAAATGCCATCAAGTAGGTCTCTCTCTCTGTTTTTGCATAATCTGTTTGATTTTGTTTTTCTAGGCTTCATGCGTGTGTTGCCCAATTTCCCAGTGAAATAAAGCTGTGATGTCACTGAAAGCAGAAGACAGTAGCTATAAATGCTGATTTCCACGGAAAGGACAGGACCATTTTTCATGAAAGCGTATAAAAAGCAAACTTATTTAAAGGCACGTTTTAACTTTCTTTCCATTATTCATCAGCAACTTTGAGAGATCTGTCAATTCTCTCTCCTGTGGCATTTGTCACATTCACGTTCTTTTACATCAGCTGGTGAAGTTCTGCTCTTTAATGAAAGGATTCCCCTCCGTTTTTCAATAAGGCATTCAAAATCCCACTCATAACTTTTCAGAAAGCTCACTCATTTGGAAGCGTCACATCTTCACGGCCCGAGTTCTGAGTGCTCCTTCCTCTGCCTGCCCTTCTTAAAACATATCATCCGTGGTGGACGTGTCTCTGTGTACTGACCCACCCTGTGGAACACTCACTCCGAAATATTCCCCCGAGACAGTTTCCCCCCAACTTGTTAATAAAATTCACCAGCAAAGCTCTGAGATAGTAAGTATCTTAAGTGCTACACTCACTGATGTCAAAATCTAGCACTGTTCCAAAGATCCATTATCCTGCAAACTGTCACCAACATTGTATCCATGAGCAGAACTTTTCATTGAAGCTAGTTTAAATGCGTGTTCCTCAGCAGATCTGGGTCGAATTAATAGGCTAGGGTGATTTCAAGCTTGTATTTTGTCTTTGACATAAAAATTGCATTGTTTATGACACATGCAAAACTTCTGTCTGTAGACTCCTTCCCGGAAGGCTATATTGATCACCTCCATGACAATGAGGCTAATGGAACCCAAGTTCATAAAAATATTTCAGCCAAGACCACACCAGCGACTTTTGGGGAGAGGAATGTGGGCCCGGAGAACAGGAATAGCACATTTTTGCTGTCTGTCTTTGTTACTTTTTTGAAGATCTAATGTGAATGACAACATGACATAATTGAGCCTCATAATGGGACGACGCATCTGATAGTATCTGGGTTCATTCAAAGCAGTCATAGGACATGAAGTGCTCAGAGACCACCCTTAACGTGCAAGGAATCCAGAAGAGACAGAGGGAGAGAGTCAGGACACGTGAATCAAGAGGAGGTAAGAATACTCCGGAGTCCAGAGTTGCTATAAATCACAACGAGTCCAAAATGTAGGAGGACGTGGTTTTGGGACCACTGATAATAACACATTTAAACTAATTACCTCTGAGTACATATATAATTAATTATTGCATTATGAAAGCTGAACAGTGGGAGGGAGGGAGGGACAGAGAGAGAAAGAGAGAGAGAGAGAACACTATACTGGTGTTTTTATCAGCTGTGTTTAAGCGTGCATGTTCTTGCTTACTCCATGCAGGGAACTGTACTACGTTCTAAGACTATAAAGAAAAATAATAAAATAAGAGACAGCCCTTTCCACCAAAGAATTCACAGTCTAGTTTCAGGATGGCAGGAATGGGCCCCAAGTAGACCTCTCAGAGGGATAATGATGATGTCCCTGGGAAATGCACCCAAGTCACTTAGTCTGGCAGTAAGCTCTCAGGCAGCTGCCCAGACAGCTGCCACATGTTGACCCCCAGGGACTCATTTGTAGGCAAGAACACTGGGAGAGGGTCAGGTTAAGACACTCACGAGGCACATTCACGTGATGCACTGTTTCATGTGCGTGATTTGTGTTTGGTCTTCCAATCGGTGGAGCCCGTCTTGGAGTGCGAGGGTCCACATATGTAACTAAGCCTTGTCCAAGAGACGGTCATGTCCTTCAGGCTGAGATGCTGGGCGTGGCCTGCCAAGCCTCAGACTCCAGCAGGTTGGTCTGACCTTATTCCGCAGTCAATGGTTAAATACTCGTGTTTTGATTCTATACAGCTTGTTTAAAAGACCAAAGTCCTAACTTCTTAGAGAATCTGGCACACATGTAGCCAGAAAGGTGCCTAAAACAGGACTGGGGTGGGGATGGGGGGAAGAAAACAGCAAGAAAATTCCATTGAGGCCAAAGCGTTATTTGCTGGCTGATCGTCATGGGCAGGAGTCCGTGAACAGCAGGGAGAAAACAGTGTGTCTGCGGTGGCTTTCACAGTTTTGACAAAAGGAGGTGATCGGAGCTGCCTCTCACTGTTCCCTGTTTTTTGCTTTTCAATTCTTAACTATTCCACTGGTTGCTGATGATTTTTGTCTCCAGGTGGAATGCCTACCTTTGCTTTTTCCATTCTTATAAGGAAGATTACACTTTTAGGAAAACTATCCAACGTTGAAATGTTCAAGCCCTGGACAGTGATCCTCCCAGGAATATGGTGATAATGACACATTCATGGATATGCGATTTTCTTTCTCTCTCTCCTTCCTTCTTTCTTCCTTCCTTCCTTCCTTCCTTCCTTCCTTCCTTCCTTCCTTCCTTCCTTCCTTCCTTCCTTCCTTTCTTTCTTTCTTTAATTTATTGGCTAAGAGGAGGAACTCTTTTCCTTCTAATGTTTAATCTCACGGTTTCACTTTAATGTGTTTCTAAAAGGTAGTTAACCCAAGTTGAAGCCCGAGTTTTTGTCTTCATTGTCTTTATTCTACCTACAGTCTTCCCAGTCTTTTTGTTCCTTTTCATGGTTTCCATGTTGTCATTATTATTTGTCTACTAAGTAACTCTTTTTCATTGTTTCTATTGGAGTTAAAACCTTTCTAGTAGCTATTACCAGAACAGGAGTTCGTATACTCAATAGACTAGTACTGTGATTAGTTAGGAATTGTAATCTAGGAACACAGTTGCCTTTCTGGAAAAATCAATCAATCCTTCTTCCCCTCACTTCCTGGGAATCAATGATTCAGGATAAAAGAAAGACATTGAGAAAGCCATATAATGTAATACAGTAGGAATTATTAAAATGTTTTCGCAGAGATGCCATATAAGATACATAATACAACACTGGCCTCCATCTTGGGTAAAGAAAACCTTGCCTGAACAAACTGCTTGGCTCTTTCTGGCACCTCTTTACAGCTGCATGTGTCAAAAGACCTGTCCATGCTCAATGCATGCACTTCCTCACCTTCTATTTTCTCCCTACCTGAGCTCAGTCATTTCCATCCCTCTGCCCAGGCCACCCGTGAACATGTTGCCAAGGCTGGTGATCACTTCTTTGACACTCTCTTTCAGCACTTGGCTAAGTTGACCATGGTCCCCCCTAAACTTTCTCCCTTTACTTCTCTTGAACCACATTCTCTGGCTTCTCTCCTACAAGAGTGATCTTTTTCAGTGACTTTGGCTGAGTCCTCTCCTTCTATTCTTTCTCTAACATTGGTGTGTTTTGAGGGTTGGCCTTGGGTCATTTTAATATTTCCTGATCATGTACTCCCTAGAAAATCTCATTTAGTCTTTTAAAGACAAACATAGGGGCGCCTGGGTGGCTCAGTCGGTTAAGCGTCCGACTTCGGCTCAGGTCATGATCTCATGGTCCGTGAGTTCGAGCCCCGCGTCGGGCTCTGGGCTGACAGCTCAGAGCCTGGAGCCTGCTTCAGATTCTGTGTCTCCCTCTCTCTCTGACCGTCCCCCGTTCATGCTCTGTCTCTCTCGGTCTCAAAAAATAAGTAAACATTAAAAAAAATTAAAAAAAAAAGACCAATATATGTTGGGGTGCCTGCGTGGCTCAGTCAGTTAAGTGTCCAACTTTGGCTCAGGTCACGATCTTACAGTCTGTGGATTCGAGCCCCGCATCGGGCTCTGTGATGATAGCTGAGAGCCTGGAGTCTGCTTCAGATTCTGTGTCTCCCTCTCTCTTTGCCCCTCCCACACTCGCACTCTGTCTCTGTCTCTCAATAATAAATACACATTAAAATTAAAAAATATATAAAATAAAGACTAATGTATGTTGATGACTTCCAAATCTATATTTTCAGATCCAGACCTCATGTAAAAACTATAGCTTGGCATTGCCCCTTGGACATTATCATGGGTATCTCAAAATTACTCTCAAAAACTGAGAATAAACTGAGGGTTGATGGGGGGTGAGAGGGAGGGGAAAGTGGGTGAGGGGCATTGAGGAGGGCACCTGTTGGGATGAGCACTGGGTGTTGTATGGAAACCAATTTGACAATAAATTTCATATTAAAAAAATTAACTGTTCAAAACTCAACTCTTGATTTCAACTCTACCACTACCTGCAATAAATATTGTTCCCAAAGACTTTAACATCTTATAAGTGGCACACTAGCCATTACCCAGCTGCTCAAGTTCAAAGCTTATGAATCTTTCTTATTTTATCTTTCTCCCATCCAACACCTAACTCAACAGTAATTCCTACCAGTTTAGTTTCAAAATATACCCTGCATCTATCCACTGTGACCAAAGCTACTCTTACCTCTAGTCTGGACTACTCCCAAAACTTGTCCCTCTGCCAACGCTCCTTCCTCCTCTATTCTCCACCAGCAGTCAGAGAGATCCTTTTAAGAATGTTACCAGTTCATCTCACTATCTCACTTAAACTCCTCAGTGCCTTCCCATTCAGTGTATAATAAAATTCCAAGTCCTCAGCATACTTTACAAGGCCAAGTGTGTGGTCTGGCTCCCGTCTCTGTCTCCAACTCTCTTCTCTTACCCAACAGTCCCCTCGACCTTGATGTTCCTCAAACAGGACAATCTGGTTTCTAACTCAAGACCCTGCAGAGCTGCCCCCTCTGTTTAGAGCATTTTCATCAAAGTATCAGAGGGCTGCATCCCTCTGCAATACCATTTCAGTCCAAACGTCACCTCTCCAGAGAAGCCTCCCTGATGCCTGCTCCGATATGCCGCTCTGCCTTCTCCATTACACTTTGCCACAATAACTTGCACCTTCCAATCAAATTTATGCATTTAGTAAGTTATCATGTCTCCTTTCATTGGTGTTTAAGCCCAAAGACAAAAGGGACCGTAAATCTCAGGTATTACTCTATTCTCTGGGGTTAATCCCTTGGCACATAACATACAATCACAGATAAAATTGTGAAGTAGACGTTTCGATAGATAGGAGAGCTAGTGCCTTCCACAGTCTTCATGATCCTGTATTTAATGGGAGTATATACGTAAAAACTATTATTTTAACTTAATAGTTTATGCACGGCTTTATGTGCATATCATTACCCCAATGCTCCTCTGGTTTCATTCCTGAGCAAAGCATATAGTTGTACATGCTTTCACATATATGGAAAACACAGGTCTCTTGGAGGAATTTTCACATCTGGCAGCTTACATATATTAAATGGTTCCTAACATATAAGCAGATTAAAGGATTCTTCCAGAAAAGCCCTAGAACAAAATTTCCTAAAACTCTGAGAACACCCAGACAACCTAAAAAAAAAAATCCAAACAATAACACCTTTTGAAAACACAAATGCAATTAACAAAATTAAAAAACTCATAAGTCCTAAGTGTTAATTTGGTATGAACATCCATGGGTGCCTCAATACAATAAGCACATCACTAACGCCACATGACATGTTTTTTTATCTATGACTGGGCTCATGGTAACAAATTATTAAACACAGAGGTTCAATAACTTTAACATCTTAAATCAGCCCCATGCTGATGGACATAAAGTGCCTTTTCCCTCTATTAAGAGTTAAGTGGCCCATCTGTGGTTTCATCTGCAGGAAGAAAAATATCATAAAAGACTTGACACTTTGCCTTTGATTTTGGAATAAATGCACATCTTCTCCTGTATGTGACAAATACCAGAAGAATGGATAATGGAACCAGAAGGACTGATTTTGGAATTCCTTTCTATTGGGTTTATTTCACTCATATCAAGTGAGGTAGAACTTTCTTGAGTCTTTCCACTAGATTATTCTTTGCCTATTATACAATCTTGCCAGCATCAAAATATTTCATCACAGGGCATAAAAAGTAGGCGGTCTCCATGAAACACTAAAAATTCCCAGAGGCCCAAAATATCAAAACCAGATGCTCTCCTTAGGGTGCAACTTCTGTTTTCTGTGCTTCTTTTATATTATCAGCAGAGATTAGCTTGTGATAATCTGGAGCAACAGAACTCTTTCCCAGGTGTGTCCCCAACAAGACAGGTGAGATGCTTACTCTGCATAGATATTAGATGGGAGTTTGGCTCACGTTTCTTACATAGAGGAAACGTTTGGAGAGTTCTACTTTACCATGTAGCTTTTCTACTGTCATGATATAACTACACACTTGCATGTATTCAATTCATTAAAAGGATCTCTGCTTAATGAATTGCTGTAACTCTTAGTTTCTTTCCTTTAGAGCAGAACATCTGACTTGTTAAAGAGTGAACAAATAAAGAGTGCTATTTTTGTGAGCTACTATATACTAACCCCCTGCAGTGGTAGTCTTCATTACGCATGGACATTCGAAGGGATTCCTATGAATCCCTCCTCCTTCCCCTTAGTCTTGGATCTGTAATCATTGCTTTCTCCTTAAAGGAGCCAGAGTACACATTTACAACATGGCCTTCATTGTCATCTTAGAAAATATGTACTGATTTCAACCATTTGAACTAAAGGACTTATCAGAAATTATTTCAGGCTTAACGATTTGAGGGTCATTGATACATATTTTTTTTCTGGAATCGATTTCCATTTCTCATTTAAAGGAACTGGGTAAAAGGCTCATGGTGAAATGCAGCGTCCTGGAATACCTTGCCCCGGAATTTCTCAATAAGGCATAACATCTGAGCTTCAAGAGAATTTAAATCGTCAACATGATACAATATGGTGCAAACCATTAAACCAATTGTTGAACTTCAATCTGACGATTCAAACGGCAAACACGGTGAGGAGAGCCCTTTCATGAAACCATGACTCTTCCATTTTTTTCCAACTTTCACGTGACGAGGAAGTGTGGTCTTCTACGTGATTCCATCTTTCACTAATGAGTGATGAGAATAAGGCGGTGATAAGCATCTGTATGAGCTATGACCTCTCCCTTGAGCGAGAGATACCAAAGGGAAAGTTATGTAATCTATCACTTGATAGAATGGACGAAAGTGTTGACCAAGAACAATATAAGCTATGACTTCATCAAGGAAGGGACACCAAATAGAAACTCTACAGGGATTATTTAATAAAATAGAAAAAAAGTAGACACCCATCCCCCGGGTGGGAGGAAAGTGTAGTTAATAATCTTTGATGACGCAAAAGCCAGAGCAGGGTCTGCGTATCTGAACCAGACTGTACACAGGGTGTGATGTTGTGGGGTTCTCACATTCTGCTGTCGCTGCTGGATGCACCACCCTACCCAAAGGTCCTGGGTAACATTGACACTAAAATTTACTGCTTTAGTTCTTCAGGAATGGCAGTGACAATGTCTCACTGGCTGGAACTTCTGTTGGGCTCTTTCTGCCCAATTTGGTTTCCTCAAGAAGCATATGCGGTTGACATGCCTCAGCCTGGACTCTGCCTAAAAGCTCCTATTAGGATGAAGGAAATTGAGGGAAACAATAAGTCCTGTAATATGAGTTAGGATTGACTCACACCATCCATTCCCCGGGGTAAAAAGTAAACTTCTGAACTTGGTGAGAAGACACTGGTAGAAGAGTGTCCGGGGTAATTATCCACCAATTATCCAACATTTCTCTGCTCACTCTGTTTGCCTCAAGGAAGAATGGACGAGAAGGTAACTCTGGGGATGGCATGGCCACATCCATCCCACCCTCCTGCCAACCTCATGCTCAATGCCTCAGCCAGGGCGGCAGCTGATTTCTGCTGTTTAATATAAGTGCACCTGCATCATCAGGGTTCAATGGCAAGACCAGCTACTGACCACTTTCTTAACAGGACACCATTTTGGAGGCTGGGAAAACTGTTTGTTAAATTGGGCAAGGGATCACGTGAATCTCCGTGAGAGAATCTAAGAGAGCAGTTAAGAAATGCGACCAGCATCACACTAAGGTAACACAACCTTGGAGCGCCTGGGTGGCTTCGTTGGTAGAGCATCCGACTCTTGATCTCGGATCAGCTCATGATCTCACGGTTCGTGAGCCCTGCGTTGTGCCCTGCGCTGATGGTGCGGAGCCTGCTTGGGATTCTCTCTTCCTCTTTCTGCCACTCTGTCACTCATGCTCTCTGTCTCTCTCTCTCTCTCTCTTAAGGAAAAAAAAAAAAGCTCAATTCAGAAGCTCTGCCTCCAGAGTGCACCTTCTCTCTTCTCAGCCCTTCTGCCACAGTAGGGAAATAAAGCCATAGACAGATTTCACACGGTGGCTCCTTGCATGGTGTGAGTGACCTTCCATATAACTTCCTGACACCCGACACCCTCATGGATGACACTTCACTTAACCCGGCAACTCATTACCTAGTGACCACATCAGACACACATTTGGTATTATCTTAGCCTTTCTTATTTAACTAGTAATGATGAATGGCATACTTAATTTTAAAAAAAAAAGTATTTCATGCCTCAGAAAATCTCTAGCTAACCTATGTTCAGAGATCGCTGAAACGAACTTGCAAAGAACCAACATGAAAGGCAGAAAAGGCCACGCTGACTAGCCGAGTGAACTTGGATAAGTAATTTGGACAATTCCTTCACCTGGTTGAGATAGGAAAAAGGACTTAGGTCAGAGAGTTGATGCAGAAATAAAAAAGAGGATGGCAGGCTGGATGATGGCCCTGAAAAGAGGATGGTCCCCATCCTAGTCCTCAGAACCTAACTATGTCACCTTACATGGTAAACCAAGAGCTTTGCAGTGTGATTAAATTAAGGACCCCGAGGTGGATAGACTACCTTGGATTATCCTTATGAGAAGGAAGCAGTGGCTTTAGAGCAGATGGAGGGAAGAAAGCACATGGAGAATCAGAGGGCAGAGAGTTCGAGAGGAGAGGGGGAGAGGGAGAAGGAGGTGGAGACACTGGAAGGTTCTACGCTGCTGAGACTGAACATGGAGGGAGGGGCTAGGAGTCATGGCAATTCACTCAGGCTCTAGAAACTCAAAATCAAGGAAACAGACTCTCCCTTAAAGCCAGCCGTGACAATACTTTGACTTCAGCTCATGAGACTGATTTTGGACTTCTAACCTCCAGAACTGTGTGAGAATATATTTGTTCTATTTTAAGCCATTATGTTTATGGTAATTTGTTACAGCACAGCTAGGGAATGGATATGTCAAAGTACTAAACAGACTACCAGGCACATTATGAGGATGTAAAAAAAAAAAAAAAAAAAAAAAAAATAGTTACTTCTTGTCTCCTTTCCCTCATGAAAAAGGGCCAAATCTAGCAGCCCAAATCTAAAACATCTCCAACAACACTTTTTCCTGGCATCCTAAATGACTTACACAATACATTCAGCAATGCCCTAATAGGGCCTGCTATCGTATTAGGATAAAGATGGGCACGTTCATTATTCAACCATGAACACAAAAGGATCAGTTATTCATTTCACTGATGTCCACAGAGAAGAAAAACAATTTTGCCCCCAAGGAGAGCCAGAAAGCCTACTGGTTCACTAAACCCCCACCTGGGGTACAGATCTAGGTTCATCAGGGGTCCATACCTCGCTTGACTAGTATTTTCTACTAGAATGCGTAATTCTGTCATATTCAGTCTATAGCGTGGCTCCAGATGAAGGCAGACCATGTAAAAACGCTTTGAGTTACACCACTTTAAAACAAAGACAACATAGAAGTTGAAGAGGGTTTATTTTCTTTCTATAAAAAAAAAAGAAAATCCAGTTTTTACTACTTCAGAGGCAAAATTCATTTCTACTGCCCATGCGGTTAGGAGAGAAATTCTTGTTTTGTTCTGAATCCGGCTCCTATCAATTCCTGAGAGTCTATTACATACTCCAGGGAAAAACACCCGCTGTTTGCTCAGGTTTGATAAAGAACCTTCTATTGCACTGAAACTGTGCTCAAGACATGGCTGAGGCTTTTCCTGCACGATGTGAGTCTTGAGAAAAAAGTCGAAAGGCCTAAAGGTGGCCTCGGTGCTAATGCAACGCCTTACATTTCCCACCTAGTGAAAAAATCATAATTTTCAGTGTTTCTATATGAGAGCACTTTTAGGGCAAGAATATAACTCTGAGAAAAATCTCTGCTAACATTTTTCATTCTCTCCTCTCCCCCAATCTCATAGCACAAATAGTCACTTTATTCAAACATGGTTTTTAGTCTCTAAAAATTCATCTCATTTGCATCTAGGAAAAATATCACAACATTTGAAGGAAAGAAAGTAAAGAGCTGAGCAATGCTGAAAAGGTTTCAGAATTCCTAGACACCTCCCAACAGCATCAGCTATTACAGCCCCCAGCAGGTTGCATGAGGGGGGCTTGCTGGGCTCACCTGACACTGGCCTTCCTCTCCAAGGCCCGAGGTCAGCGTGGGTGAGCTGGGAAACAGGCCCAGTAACTATCCAAGATGGCGGCCACTCAGCCTCTGGAAGTGTCAACTCCCAATGAGGCAACTGCCAATATAGAATATTCGAATGGATGGCATTTATATTGTCCTAATAGATGCTGAAACAAATTCTTTTGCTCAGCATCCACCCCTATCATTGAATTAAGCACTTTGAAGAGTACTGCCGTTTGCCGTAGTGATGTGGATGAAGCAAAGGTGGTTTGTGGTAAAGGGTGGGCAGAAAGGGACACGTGGAGCCCTCGGACTGTCATTTGGTCTGTGGCCGTACCAGGACTCACGGTCTCCGGACTCACCCTCTATATGAAGGACATACAGGTTGCTGTTGGCTAATTTTTTTTTTTTTTTTTTTGTATTTCCTTATATCTGGCAGATCACATCTTACTGATTTTATTAACTAAAAGAAGATTCTGTTCCCACTTAATTGCATGCCAGTTTCAAAAAAGTCTAAGCATTCACTCTAATTCTAGAAACACATTTTCCAAAGCCCTAACAAGAAAAGTACTGCATTCTGGGCACCAGACCCTGGGAGCTGACTCCCAACATCAATAGCAAAACACATTTGTGGTGTCAAATTATATTTTATTAGACATCTTTAGTACAAGGTCTTACTCTTCTTTCAAAGTGTCCCTCTTCTCTAAAAGGTCCCTTTTTAAAAAACTAGTAAATGTCCTTATAATACTTTATGGTACCTCTCATGATTGTCCCATAAAGCCTCAACACACAAGATGTCATAGCTCTAATTCCTGAGCTACCTAAGGTCCAAGTGTGGCCACCAGACTACTCGGAGGCCACAGATCACCGTGACAAGAGTGACACCTGGTTCTGGGGGTTCAGGGACTCTTCAGAGAAGTATGCAGTGCAGATGAGGTCAGTAGCCTGACTTACTGCTTTTGCCAAAGCTGGTACTATAAATATTAGGTTACATAATCTGTCTACTTGGAATTTCAGTTCCCTCAGGCTCCATGCGATTTTGAAGTAGATTCTGGAGGTGATGGAAAAGAAAGTTAAATATGCCTGTCAGAACCAAACTGATAGAGTCGCTACTATTTGGGAAAGGAAACCATTTATCCTCAAATGTTTGAAATCTACAGAGAAAACAATCATGAACACTAAGTGCTGCCTGTTGAAACTGTGGAATCTTCTAGAACCCAGATTTAAAATGTTACTGGACACAAGTATATGAAAATATACTGGATAACAGCCCCAAATTAACAATGGTCTATAACTCTTAATGTTGAATCCGGAGTTTGATACACATAGATATCAAAGAATTAAACATTCATTACTGGAAACCTTTGCTATATGGGTTGTAACAAAATGCTTTTTAAAATTTAACTGTGAGATTTGCTAGTGATACCAGTGAGAATACAATGTTCATGGCCGTATCCTGGTGCCTAGAATCATGCCAGACACAAATTAGGTGCTCAGTCAATTTTTGTTGAGTGGATGAAGTGAAATCAACCCACTGTTTTCAAAGAGGAATTTGATCACTCTTCATCAGTCTATACACAAAAGTCTAGCATCAAAACCTAAAGGATGCTTTTTGGGGGGGTGGGGGGGAGCGGCAGAGGGGGAGAGAGAGAGAGAATCTTAAGCATGTTCTGTACTCAGCACGGAGCCCACCGTAGGGCTCGATCCCACGACCCTGGTCATGACCTAAGCTGAAATCAAGAGTCAGATGCTCAACTGACTGAGCCACCCAGGTGCCCCTAAAATACACATTTTTGTTGCTACCGTGATACATTTTGGTGTAATTTCATTGAATGGACTAACTCGGTACCACTTAACACATAATAGTGAAACATCTTCCATGTCCCAAATACTGACTGCTACCAGCACAGGCACGGTGATGAATGCTCTCCGACAGGTGGGGTGGGGTATTCACAGAGTCCTGCTAATCACCACCTTTAGACACGGGGACTGGGGTCCCTGGTGACAGATACATAAACCCAAGAAAAACAAAGCCAGTCACGTGATGCCCCGCCGCCACCTGAAGTTAAGCATATTAAATACAGGGCCCCTTGTGTATTTATGGTTTCCCCTCCAAAGCCTATCTGTTTCACCAGCTCTCCACCATCCCTGATGACACATGGCTTTGCTCGCCACACCTCCTACTCGTCTTCCTCTCTCATTCTTCCAATGCTTTGCCGTAACCTGTGTATTTTTCTGATGTGCGTTTCCACGCCTCCCCCACAACGGTCACCCCGGGACAGTCCCAGTCACGACAGCGAGCTCCCTGCTGCACCCTCCACCTCAACTCCCATGACCTCCCTCAGGAACGACTTTGATTATTTCCTCCCGCGGGGACTACACGGTAGGCACTGTAGGAAGCAGTGTGCCGGCGCAGAGGGAGGAGGCTCAGATTTCGGCTGGGGCAGACGCCATCAGAGCCCTGTGTTTTCGTTCAAGTGAGCGTCTCGACAAAGCGTCACTGATGATGATGATAATGACTACTGGAGTTTCCCCATCCGTGCGATGATGGCCACTGATGTGACACTCGCACGTGGGTGATCCTGAGGTCACTGGGGCTGGGTCTACAGATGCCATCCCTGCTCTTTGGTCTCTAACTCCGCCAGGCACCCGGCCCAAGGCTGGGCGCGGGCAGTCGACTGCTCCAGATTCTTTCTGATGCCCCACGATGAGTGAAGGGTATTAACAGCATCAGCCTAACAGCATCCTCCTAATCATGCCTCAAGTAATGGGGAAGCGAGACTGAAACACGCACGTTACCTGCTGACGCTTTTCAAATTCCAGCTTGATCCGGGACTTGATGCAATTGCACGTGTCCTGGTACGTCTGCTGCAGAGCAAGTTCCATGAGGTGCTTGTGATACGCTCCCGCCAGGTTCCCACAGATGAAAATGATCACGTTGGCCAGGATCTAAGAAGACAGAGAGAGCCTCTCAGTAGGGCGAGCGTTCCTACCTCTTGAACACAACAGTGGCAAAATGCACGTTAGCAACAGCAAGAGAGGGCTCGGCAGGGAGTCCATTTTATTTGTTTCCAAACTAACGTTTTTATCTGCTTAAAAGAAACAACCATCACCTTCAGGGATTCTAGCCCCTTCTTGGATCCATGCCCTTGGACGGATGACGCCGCAGTCGCTCCCTTGTCTTTAAGCTCAGCCATGTGATTTTAGTAGGAGTGACTGGGTGTCAGAGCCCAGACTCAGATGGCCCACAATGTTTTTTAAAAAAGAAATTTTTTTAAAATGTTTATTTATTTTTGAGAGAGAGACAGAGCATGAACAGGGGAGGGGAAGAGAGAGAGGGAGAGGCAGAATCCGAAGCAGCCTCCGGGCTCTGAGCTGCCAGCACAGAGCCCGATGCAGAGCTCGAACCCACGAACCGTGAGATCATGACTTGAGCCAAAGTCGGACGCTCAACCGACTGAGCCACCCAGGCGCCCCTGGCTTGCAATGTTTTGAGTGGTTCTCTTGTGCTTCATCAGAAAAAACATAACCTGGCTAACACACTGGTTCCAAAAAAGACTCATGGAGCAGAGACAACCAGAGAGCCGACAGTCTACTTTGTGTGCCGCTGAGATTTTGCGGTTGTTACACAGCATTATTTCAATTAATAGGTGACTGATCCAGGCTGCTGATCACCAACACTGTACTCCCTGAGCCTGGATAAGTGATATTCCCTATTATCCTCTGTTGAGGTAAGAATATGGCAGATTCTTAAACCATAGAACTCTTTAGTCTTTTGATGATAAAAATTCATGTCCACCAAAACTGGGGGGGGGGGAGGGAGGGACAGAAAAATATAAAGAAAAACTAAAAAGAACAGCATGATAGTTCTGCCCAGGGAGCACACCTCGCTGTCCGTTATGTCCCTGTCCCCGCCCCATGACCCTCTGCATTCTCAAACTGTGGCCAAACTTTGTTTTGCCAAGACCTCTATCTTGTTCCAAAAGGACCAAATTCACTCTGAAGGCAGTGTCTTACTTTTGCTTTTTTTCCTAATGCACATTCATCCTGTGGAAACAGGGTTTCGAATGCTTAACTACCATTCAGTTCTATGAGTACACAATACGTCAGTTATATCCATACTGTTCGACATCGACTTTAATATTCCTTGCATCTGCATAATTCTGTAGTGGTCACCCTCACGTATAACGTTTTGGCCTCATAGTTCTTTCATCTTTCCCTTAGGTCAATTCGTAAAACGCACGGAGTCAAAAGCCACGACTGTTTTTAAATTTTTAATACATGTTGTGAAGTTGCTCTGAGGGAACATTCCACTTATATTCTTTTTTTAAGTTTATTTATTCTGAGAGAGAGAGAGAGCATGGGAGGGGCAGAGAGAAAGAGAGAGAGAGACAGAGAGAGAGAGAGAGAGAGAGAGAGAATCCCAAGCAGGCTCTGCACTGTCAGCACAGAGCCGATTGCAGGGCTCAGACCTATCAACCGTTGAGGTCACGGCCTGAGCTGAAATCCAGAGTCGGCTGCCCAACAGGCTGAGCCACCCCACCAGTTATATTCTCACTTATATTCACTATATATTCACTTATATTCTCACCAAAGTGTGGGACACTGTCTTTCCAGTGTGTGCTCTTATCCAGCACACTACGGACGCAGGGCAGGCGGTAGTGATACACAAAACAGATTAGCACGGGTTTCGCTCTTACGTGTTTAGGGCAAGACCCGCAGGTCTGTCGGAGGATGGGCGGCCACAGCTGGATAAGGTGCCCAACCCCCCCCCCCCACACGGCCTCGTGGCTCCCCAAATAGGGTGCTAATGGCCCTACCAACAAAGGCAGGGTGCCGGCTTCCAAAAGCCCTGTTTTCTCCTCCAAGACCTTCTGGGTCCCACTGATCACGTGACTAGAGAGGCTGAGAGAAGGATCCAGGCCCCATGGGCTAAGTCTCCGCTCCCCCCAGGGGCCTTCTCTCACCCCCTCTCGTCTCAGCCCACGGAGCCGGTGGACCCACGAGTCCCCCTGCTGGGGCAACTCAGGGGAGCGGTGCCAGGACCGTGTGGCCCAGATCTGAGGCCGCACCTGCAAACAGTGGTAACGGCAGCCTTAAAGGGGACGTCCCGTTCTCTGTCCACCTGACGGCTTCCTCACTCTCCGCAGGTTCTGAACACGGGTGGGAGGCGGGACTCCGCAAGCCCTGGGGAAGCCGTTCTGGGGACAGAGGGGACAGCAGGACAGAACTAGAAATGGGAAGAACGATCTGATGAGCTTCTCCCTGCGAATAAACAGACGCCCTGCAGCAGGAGCAGGGGAAGGGTAGCTCAGACCAGAAGGGCCTTCCAGGAGTCCACCGCCCACGAGCCTCACAGTCCTGGAGGCGGGCAGCCCCTACAGCCACCCGCGCTCTCACCGTGGCCCCGGAAATGTGCCGTCACACAGCCGCACGTCTTCTTCCTCCAGCGGCGTGGGCGGGTGGAGTACTAACCTGCGTGTGCGTGCTACGTGCGCATGCGGTACACTTGTCATGCGTGTGCACGCAGTAGGGGCGTGCAACCTGCGTGTCATGCGCGCGGCGTGTGTGACCTGTACGCATGACGTATGTATGCGACACGTATGTGTCTCTGTCTCCATGTGACTTGGGTGACGTATCTGTGTGTGTGGTACAGGACCCAGGCGGCGCCTGAGACGCCCGTGTGCATGCCGCGCGCGACGTGTGGCTTTGCGTGACACGCGCGTGTGCGTCCCTGTGCAATACACCCCGTGAACGTAGGACAGGCATGTGATCTGAGCGAGAGGCACGTGTGCTGGTCACGTGTGTGTAAGGGTGAGCAGCGGCCCAGAGCGGGGCTGGGAGGGCGGGCGGCTGTCCTCGCGGGCATTCCCACGCCGGCCTGGCCGCACGGGGCTCTCCGCGCTTGCGCACGTCACCTCCGCCAGTGTCAATCCCGCGAGCACGGGGCGGAGCCGGCGGATGTCCTGGCGTGCCAGGAGAGAGGACGCGTCCCCCGGCGGGGTTAATTCCGGCGCCCTGCCCGGTGGCGCGCCCGTAATTCAGCCCCGCCGCGCCCTGCTCCTGCGCAACGACCGTCTACTTTGCTAAAGATTCTCCGAAGCTGGTCCCTGCTGGATTCGCTTTGAAGGACCAGGCACCGAAGAATGCAGACACGGAGGGGAGCCGACGCAAGCCAGGCAGCTCCGAATTCGAGACTGCGACCTCTTTTCCTTAAGAGGCGCAGCTGAAAAGTAACTTCGTGATTATCTAGGAGGGATTGGCCTCCTTCTCCTTAAGAAAATGCCTTGCAAGCAAAGTGTCAACATTTTAGGAAGTCCGTTCCTCCAAAATGAGTACCAAATGTGAGCAACGGAGCCGGATGATGCCATCACCTGTCCCCAGGAGCCCTGCCCTCAGCAGGATGCACGAATGGGACACTGCTCTAATGACACTGATGCCACCCACTGGGATGGCGAGCCCTGCCTTCTCCTGTATTCTTCTGAGGATCCAGTTTGTCCCTTCCGCATTCTCCTGGTCCCGGAGCAGGGCAGGGGGCGGGCTCTAGTCCAATGGCAAGGCTGCCCCACCCCGCGGCCCTGCGATGGGGGGGATCTCTGGTCCCTGCCACCACCCCCTCCCCATGGCTGAGGCTGTGCACCCCTCAGGAGGGACGTGGCCACCCTACTCAGGCCAGTCAACCCCAAACTCTCAGCTCCCACTTGAAGCAGCAGGACGACTGAACTTCCGTTTTGAACAGCCAGTTGCATGGAGGCCCTGGTCTCAGCGGAACCACTGGCCACAAAGGTCACAACTCTTTGATTACTGCTGTCTCTTCCTCCCACACACGAGGGCAACAGGCCACCTCCGCCCATCTGGGAACCGCTGTCTCCTCCCTGTGACACCCGGTGCAGGCCAGCACAGCCTCCCTGCGCGACTGTCACGGGGCCAGGTACCCGTCCCCCCAGCTCACTCCAGCATTTGAGTGATCCCGTCTAGACTGCATTTGTAGGCTGAAGCCTGGATTTCCTGCGGGCCTGCTGGGCCCCTGCCCATCGCCGGTGTGGCTCACCAGGCAGACGCTTCTTGCTGATTAGAAAGCCCTCCCAACATTCTACAAGGGGAGCCTGTCTGTCTGAGGAAGGAAGAGGCTCTCTAAAGACCGGTGTGGCTGCTCTCCCAGCACTGGTCTCTGCCTGACACAGTGTGTTGGCGAATCTGCATCGTCACGGAACCTAAGGAAAAGCCATGTGTTCTGGATGTCGCATCGCTTCAAATAACACAGAATTGGAACGCTTCCTGGGCTGTAGATCGTTGGAAAGAATGCATTCACCAACTTCTATTTGGCTATGCACAGGGAAATGCTTAAGAAATAAACAACTAAGGGTATTAATGCCAAGTAAAATACGATACTTTTCTGATGGAAAAATGAATTAAATTAAATTTTCTGATACATGGTTTCATCCTGAAATACTGAACCCTTCAGATTAATAGAACTGGCCCCGGCATTTTAATAACGACACAAATTTGCAAATGTGATCGATGTCCTAAAGCGTTTTTCGTTCCAAACGGTGCATTCATGTAATGACATCGTATGAAACCTGGAGCACCAAGGCAGTGCTGCAGTGAACATTTTCTTTTCAAAAATAATATCCCAGCATTTCATTTTCCAGAATCCTCTTAGGCAGAACACATGATAAAAAACCCTATTTTCACAATGTTGGATTTGTTTTATAACATCACACCGTCGTGATGCCTTCTTTTATCCTGTTCCTTCATTTAACTACTTTTACATCTGTCAGGAATCAGGAGAGAGAACTTGGCCTCCCACGAGCCGTCTTGGAAGAAAACAAATTGTTTAGGGTGAAAACAGCCGTCACAAGTTCACCCTGAAGAGTCAAAGCAGGCCTTGACATGGAGCATGGCCCCAGCACCAGAGTCTGCAGAAGCCTGGTTGCGTCACTCCCCACTCCCCACCTGCACGTTACATGAGGGGGGTCATCCTGCGACACTGCTCAGCGACCCTCAGAACCGATCAAGCCAAACACACCTTGCAACTTTTCATCCTCGCAAAAATCCAGAAAATAAAACAAGCAGGAGAATGGACATGTGTTGTTATTTCGTTTCATAGGCAAAGAGACGGTCTAAAACACTCGAACACTTGAGGGCAGGCCCCCAGGCCAGCCAAGGCTCTCCGGATGATCCCTGAGCAATGCCACACCGCCCCAATTCATAAGGGTCAAACAGCTTCATCCAGCACGATCCCACCCTCTACTAGGGTGTGGGGAAGGTATCTCTGAAGAGTTGTGTTACATTGTAAGAAGCGCCTAGTTTTTTCCTTTAGAAAGCATCTGTATCTTATGCTGTAAAGCACTTCCATCATCTAAGTTATTTTAAGCGGCTGTGTTTTGGAGGCCACCTGTCCGTGGAGCTTTTAGCTGGTGGGGCTGGCATGTCTGTGTATGTTCAAAGGAAAGTAACCTGGGGGTCAGGTTCCTCCTAATGGATCATGTGACCAAGAGCAAAGGATCTGAAGGGGTAGCTCACTCGGAAAGAGAACAGTTAAGTGTGTGGAGTTCGCTGCCTTTAAACATCTGAGAAATTACCACGTGGCTCAGATGACCACTCAGAAACTTGGTGACTCTGAGATATAATGCATTTTAAAGAGTTCGATATGCCCACTCTTAATCTTATGTTAGGGGATGCAATCTACAATGTCCACAGAGGACAGCAAGGCACACACACGAATGCTGAGGGTAGGCTCCTGGGAATGAGTGGGTGACCACCACTTAATGACATGACTTCTCCATGAATTAACAGCAAGGAGTCGAAGCAGAAAGGATATTATTGCATTTGAAACAGGTCATCAGCTTAAGGCAAAGCAGATCATAAATATGCAAAAACACCAATTATAAGTCAAAGGAAAATAAAAGGAATACAAGAACGTGATGAAAAGAGCTGCAAATGAATATTCAGCAAGCTCACTGCATCTCATAAGCATCAAATTTGGCTTAAATAAAACAATGCTCTCGCTTGAGGAAGAAAATGATGGGGTAGAATTTTCCTTAACGGAGCTCTCAAACATGGCTGCGGAGAATCCCAATGCCATCTCCTTAGCATTCCCTGTGACCCCCAAAGAATTAAATTTGCTATAGGCCCTGGTCTCAGGATTTCTGCTTGTTATCATTTAGTGCTGACCAGAAATACTGTGCTTTGGCTAATAACATCCAGTGATCCTGACGTCACGTGTTGGAAATCTAATTTAAAATCCTTCCAAATGAATAGGAGTACAGTCAGAAATGAAGTGTGGTGGACTGGATGCTTGTGTCCCCCCCCCCCCCCCAACTCATATGTTGAAACCCTAACCCCCAATGTGATGGTGTTTGGAGATGGGGCCCATGGGAGAAATTCGGGTTTAGGTGACGTCATGAAGTTGGAACTCCCCTGATGGGATTAGTATCTTTACAAAGACAGGAAGACCCCAGAGTCCCCTCTCTACCTCATAAGGACACAGGGAGAAGGTGCCATCCTGGTGACCATTCTCATCAGGCATCTTGATCTGGATGCCCCAGCCTCCAAAATGGAGAAATAAATATCTGTAGTTTGCACAAACCCATTGGTGGTGTTTTATCATGGCAGCCCCAGCAGACTGAGACAGAAAGGTGTAACAAAACTTGCGAGACCTACCACCTCAATGGTGGGCATTATAGGGCTCGGAGTTAAAGACTGGAGTTGAAAACTGGGGTGGGGGGGCAGATGCAATTTGATTTCCTGCGCAAATGACCCCTGGAAACAGACAGTGCTGCTGGTTGTGACTCTTAGCATCTATTCTCTTTCATGTTACATCGGTTATTATTAAATCTTTTTTAGCATACATTGTGTTATTTTTCCAGCCACATTTGGGCTGAAGGATAAAGAATCTCATATATAGATAGGGCTCAAGTCCAATAAAACTGGGGGGATGTTTGAGACCATTGCTTGCCTCAGAAGCACATGGGCCACCAGCTCATTACAAGCCAAAGAAAAGAGATAAGCCCAGAAGATACTCAAGACCTTCACAGAAAGTTCCTCCCATGAATGTAAGTCATCGAGAATGCAGCTTCCCAAGAAAGGAGTGCCGACTTAACTGCTCAGAAAGCCAAACTTGTACTTCTCAGCTCAGGGTCTACAAATGTGAAATCGATGGGCAGAGGGCTGGCTTGATTAAGAGTTTAGAAGAACAAACAAGAAACAAAACACAGTTTCCAATGTCCTGAACTCTGTAGGAAAAGACTACACTAGCCTCCCTCCATCAAGATTTACAGCTCACTCTGCTTTCCATAGAGGAGGATGCTTCTCTTGTCTATTCTATCATTGACTTCAAGAGCATGGAACAATATTAGCTTTCGCACTTAGCTCCTCTCCACTATGGCAAGAGAGAAGACCAAACAAATAAGTTGTATGAGAAGGAGGGAACCACCACTATTAGAACTCACATTGAACTTTCCTGGCATCCAAAGGGGGGCCCTCCCATTTCCTTTGTATTGTGACCTATTCTGCTGGCTGTTTCTCCAGAGCAATGCTACCAGACATTTCTCTCCCTGCTTCCTTCAGTGTCAACAGAGATCTGCCTCCAACTCTTGAGAGAACCTCATGACAAGGCTCATGTCTGTCTGGTCCTAAAACCACACAGGGACGTGTGGATGACTACACCTGATGTTTTGTTAATCAACGAATCAATGATAAACTGAAATTTATACCTCTGCTAATATCCAATAGAAATCATTATCATCTTGGTCTTTGGGAGTTCAAATGGTTGAAAGGTTAATTATCCCAATGAGGTTCTACTATGCTTATTTCAGAAACTCAGTGGACCAAATGGTCCTGGATCATCCAAGGGGCCATGAATTGCAGGTCTCTGAATGTTCCCAAACTCTCTCTCCCATATGTAAAGACACATGCACAACAGAACACATTTTAAGTGCTACATCCCAATGGTTTTCAAAAGTTTAGAAACATGTAATTGTGTACTAATTAAACCCCAATTTTACTAGCCTTAAGTCAGCTCTCCAAAGGATCTTTACCAGGTGATACAGCACAATCTGCCTAATTCAGGCGATTCCAGTGAACTTAAAAGTGAAAACAAAGAAGAAACCTTAACACACGTTAGTTTGGACTTTCATCAATTTAGATCATCTAATTAACCTGAACCCATGAAATCTGGCTTCATTTAAACACCATAAAAAATTCTCTTCATTCATCACGACTTTATAGGTGCTATATTTGATCTACATCCACTCGTTAGAAAATTTAAAAGCCAGCAGGTGTTTGGATTGGGCTAACGAATGTGACCAAGGCTATCAGGCATGTCAATCCATGCAGCTTAGTTCTAGATGAAATGATCATCCTACTTCATGGTGCATGTGTGAGATCAATATTTCCTTTCAAGTACCACAGCGTACCGGAAGGGAGGAATGCCTTCAGTGGATACGCGGGGTTATTTCTGCACTGATGGTCTATGTGCAGTTCGCACTGTGGCATGTTTAAATCCCGTTTATAACCTACACAATACTAGGTAAATTTAGAGTTAAACCAACCAAGCACAGTGTACCCTTCTGATTATGATTGGCCAAGAGGACATCTTATTAAGGTAAACAGACCAAAACGTAGGTATCAAATGTAATGTGACAACAGAGGGACAATGGTCCGGGGGTAGAGGCCCAGCACCACAGGGATGGCGTGGCCAATCTTGGGCATGAAATTAAACGTGATAACAGTAGGTGTGTTCACAACTAAGCAATGGGTTGCAAAATCCTGCAAAAACAAGACTCCAAATACAGGAGAAGCAAGGAGCACTGTGATTAACAAGGTCTACTTTGAAGGGGAATGGCCTTTTTAGTAAAGGCAAAAAATGTTCCACAAAGTCGCACTATAATTAAAAAAAAGATGTGGGTGCCTGGGTGGCTCAGTCAGTTAAGTGCCCAACTTCAGCTTGAGTCATGATCTCACGGTTGGTGGGTTCGAGCCCCGCGTCAGGCTCTGTGCTGACAGCTCGGAGCCTGGAGCCTGCTTCGGATTCTGTGTCTTCCTCTCTCTCTCTCTCTCTCTCTGCCCCTCCCCAACTCGTGTGCTCTCTCTCTCTCTCAAAAATAATCATTTAAAAAAGAGATAGCTTCCTGGATGCATACACTGAAGGCTTCTGTGACTAGGAAAAAAAAATTCCTACTACAAATTAAACTTCGGAGGTTTCATTAATGATACCAATAATAGGAGTTTTAAAGTTATATTATTTATAAATTACCAGAGAATCCACTCAAAAGTTAAAACGTGCATTCCTTAGAAATTTGGGGCTGATAGTTCTTTGGAGGAAATGCCACACAAAGCCAATGAGGGGTCAACAGGAACTGAGATGATGCATTCAGTAAACCACCTCATTCAAGGAGCCTTTACTGAGCATTCATTTACGATCAAGTAAATTTTACACCTTCTCCCCATGAAATCAACTTCATTGGAATAAATTCAGTAAAACAAACCAGCAAGAAAAGTCAACAGCGCAAACAAACAAACACAGGCGGTAAGAAGCAGGCTGGTCATGAGCTGGGCAATGAGATTCCAGCTGTAGCTGCCAGGCTCTGGGGGGGACCGCAGGCTCCGCCATCATGGGGGCTCACAGCTAGCTGTCTTTATGAGGAGAGTGCTGTGGCTGAAGGAAGACTTCTGATAAACCGAACACACTTCTTCCAACATGATTACAAAATTTTCCTTGCACACAAAATTTAACCACTGAAACCACTAATGCAGAGGCTCCCACATTTTCCTATTTCACAATGCTCTTTGTGGCTCATGAATCTTTCATAGCATTTCCTAGGCCAAAGGAAATATCCAAAAGTACTGTTTGTTAAGTAGTAAGGTCCACAAGAGTTGAGTATATGACCTCACAACCTCGTAGTTGTTGGGGAAAGAAACCCCAGGTAGATACTGAAATAAAATGTAATGTTTTTATTTCATTCTTAGAAGACCCAGGGACTTACTCTGGGCCCTCAGTAGCCACTGAGCTGGTTGAGCATCACGTAACTTCACAAGCCTTGGATTCCGATTCAGCACTGCCACTCGCAATCTCTGTTCTGCCTTGATTTCTTGAATTTTCGTCACAACGCTTGCCCAAATCCCAGCTTTAAAGTGAAAGGAATGTAGTGTCATCTAACGTTGAAACCACGAACTACCGTGAGTTCGTGGTTTGCATGGTGTCTGCCAGATACGGAGGGTTGCTATGTTTCCCTTGAAAATTTAAAATATTGGGAGGCACCCCAGCGGGTGCCTTGGCACACAGTTTGGGAAACCACATCACTGATGACCTACAGGCTCAACAAAATAAATAGATATTTCGTTAACTAGAACTGAAAGTGTTATTAAAATTACAATGCCTGTGCTGCTTATTTTCTCCTTCATAAACTCTGAAAAGGTATGCTTAGTTAGACCAAAAATATAGGAGATTTGTTGGGAGCTTACACAACAGTGTTAGCTTCTCCTAAAAAAACCCAATCTGAATGTATCATTGCGCAGATTTTTAGGAGATACAGCTCAAAGTAGGTAACTTTTATAGGTGTAAAGTCCTCTTTGTGTCAGTTTTGTGACTGATGTCTGGGCAGGGAGGAAGGAGAACGTTTCTGGCTTGGGTACCTAGCTCTCACGTTCACTGATGCAGGAACTACACGACAGGGAGATCGTTTGGGGTAAAAGCTGGAAACATGTCATGTCGTGATAGAAGGAGAAGAACAACGTCTTCATGTGTCACTGTCGATGGCAGGTCCCTCCTCCCCAAGCCTCCGTGACAAACAGCAGGGATCTGCTCTCTACCCCATGAGTCTGGTTTACAAAGGTTTCCAGACGGCAAGCTTCACACACACGTTTTCAGCTTACAAGAAGAATAAGAGAGAAAGCCCCGACCCTCTTCTGGGTCTGTCATGATCATATTTTGAAATGCTAGTGTTTCCAAGTCTAAATGCATTTCTGGGATGAATTAGCATGCTTCCTGAGGGTGTGAATAAGTCTTGTAAGCCAGGGAGGAAATAAACCCATCCAAGGCTACTAGAACTCCAAAGAACAAGTAGAAAAAGTTAAAAATCTTCACTTCCGTTTTCCAGCGGGCACATTACGTAAATAAACTTGCCCGCTAAAAAACCAAAATGACTTTTAACGATTATCATTTATCATTAATCATTTAATGGTTAATAAAATGATTTGATGAGTAGTGTCTGCAGTCACTAATTGTTTTGAAGTTCATTTATTTGAGAGAAAGAGAGAGAGAGAGCGTGCGCACACACAAGGAGGGAGACGGAGAGAGAGAGAGAATCCCAAGCAGGCTTCACATTGTCAGCACAGAGCCCGATGTGGGGCTCGAACTCACCAACTGAGAGATCATGACCTGAGCCAAAATCAAGAGTCAGACACTTACCCGACTGAGCCACCCAAGCGCCCCCACAGGTACTAATTTTTTAAGGACCAAAATAAAGAATGGAAATCCTAGTTGACAATTTATGATTCTCCCTTTGTTTTGTATCACGTATAATAAGCCAGGCCTTAATTGATTAGACCAAGATTCAGTATCTCACAATGTATTTTGACTATTCGAGAAACACCGCAATGCCTTTCTTTATGCTTGAACAAGACTATTTACAGCATGATATTAAATAGAAGCAGCAAAACAGTTTACCGAATGTTTGAGAAAGACAGAAGAGTCTGAGAATCGGCCTTCACACTAAAAGGAGAAGAGACAGGCAGCGTGGAGCTTCCCGTGGTCAGGTGGTCCTGTGTTGTTTTCCTATCAGGGAAATTAACATGCTGGGCTTGCTACAGGGCATACCTTTCACAGCTCGAGAATTTCTACAGCCAATCACTGCACTGAAAGACATCGAGGAGGAAAATTAAGTGCCAGGCATCAGGACCACATGGCAATAGAAATGGAACGGGTGAAAACAATTTGATTTTAAGAATACGCATTAAGAAATGGCTTTGTTTAGATGACAACCAAATTCCACAAAATGCAAGCAAAATCGTTTTTAGCCTCCGAGCTCAGGAAAACCACACAGACCTGGACCATCACCTGGGTTATCAATGGTCTCCAGGCAGCGGGGATTCCAGGCTCTAGCTCATTCCCGACTTCCTCCGTGTCATCAATCTCTCCCAACAGCAGGCAAGGGTGCTTCTGACTGCCCAGTCCCCTCTCTTACCTCACACAACCCGTCCTTCTTCTCCATTTCTCATTCTCCCTTTGTGGCCAACTCTTAAAGGCTTGTCTACTTGAGCTCTTTCTACTTCTTTGATTCCTGACTCTCCATAGTCCACTTCTAACTACGTAGCAACTCCAAGATGCCACTCTTGTCAAAGTCACTGGCCCCTTCCAGTCCCTCCCTCACCCCCATCACCGGCAGCTGGTCACTTTCTCCAGCCCAGAGTCCCCATCTCTCTGGGCTTCCTGAGCTCCACGCTCCCTGGTATCCGCCTGACCCACAGACTCCCCCACTCTGACTCAGATGTGACACTCTCCAGGGCTCCATCTGGGTCCCCAATTTCTCCCTCGCAGGGTCATCCATGCACCTGGCTTCTTCAACCCCACCTACATGGCACCAACCCCCAATGGCAGACCTCTAGCCCCGATCTCGCTCGTGAGGTCACAACTCAAAGCATCTCCACTTTAATGTCTGCCCAAAACTCCATCTACAACCTGCCCCAATGTATCTTCAACTTCTATTGATGTGTTACCCCCACTCCACTCCAGGTACCACACCCTCCTTTGGGGTCCTCCAACTTGTGTGTCTTGGCAGGCCCACGGCCTTTGCACACACAGCTTGCTTGGCCTGAGAAAGCCCCTTCTTGCCCCTCTTCCCATGTGGGACCATCCTTCTGACCTGTGGCTTCTATGTGAGCTCCTCTCTGGCATGTTCTCTGATTGTCTCCCTGTTACTCACCAGCGCTATGCCCAGCGATTTCCTCCAAGATTACTTCGCCCAAGAAAGGTAATCATTTGTATTTATCCATCTGCTTATTGCCCGTGTGTCCTACTCTTCTCTGCAGTCCATGAGGGCAGGGACACCATCTTTCTTTTTTCTTTTCTTTATTCTTTCCTTTTATTTTCCTTCCTTCCTCTCTCTCTCTCTCTCTCTCTCTTTCTTTCTTTCTTTCTTTCTTCCCTTACGTATATATTGGGTAATTCGTAAAGGGTCTATCATGATGTGTATTTGGTGAATATTCTTTGAATGAATGAATATAATCCCTTATATCCACATGCTTCACCACATCAGAATTGGAGAGATCATAATTCAAATACTGAATACAAATATATCCCTTCATTCAACAGATATTATTGAGGGACTACTAGTGTTCAAGGTGCAGGGGCTGTAATTTTGAGAAAAAGGACAAAAATCCTTCCCCTCATGGCGCTTACATTTAAATATGAATTTTGGCTTCAGATCAAACTTCTTTTTCTGCCTTTCATATTTGGAGATAAAACTTTGTCATCGCTTTGGAAGATGTTATCCCTAATACCAGGCTTCTGCCTCGACATATACCTAATGTTCAGCAAATCCATGCAAATGGTATCTGGACAGGCATGAAGAACTTGGACCCAGAATTGTCCTCTCAGAGCTAATCTGGAAAGAAAAAATGCAGTATGTGTGTTGTCACCTGAAAGAGAGTGAAACTCTCCTAGGGTGACCAGATTTGCCTCTGATCTGTTGGGTAAACGAAAACATCTAAAGAAAAGATATGTGTTAAAAAGAGGGGGTTGAGTGGGTGGCGAAGATTTTAATTCTGGAAGCACAGAAAAAGGCCAGTCTCTGGTGAAAACAGTGCCGTCCAGAACAGATGGCCTCTTGTCAGCCGATTCTAGTACCTGGCCCACCTCGCTGGTGCATCTTCCCAATGGAGTGCATACTTAAGGATTGCAGAAACTGATGCATTCTCACCGGGGGCCATATCACCCTCAAGGAGAACACTGCTTCATGGGGAAAGGCAAGAAAATTACTTTTTTAAATGCATAATAGACGGACATGCACGTGTCACTTAAACAGATATGCAGTATTCCTGTGGTAGTAAGTTTTCCGTTAGTTGGGAAAAAATATCTAAAATGGCTCTTCGGGAGAGTTACAATGGAGAAGAGTCAAGCAACATTGCCTTAAATGTCACCTGTGCTATCTCCATGCTCACGGGTGACCTCTGGATAAGGCAGTTTCTTGCTACAGAGGCAGAAGGTGGGAGGTAGTTTGAAACAACTATCTGGTCTACCCAACAGTCGTCCGCTAATGACAAATTAGGAAATGAACTCTCTGGGTTTAAACATCATCCATTTTCACTTTTGTTAGAGCAAGTCTGCCTCCTAAGTTTGGCAAAGTTTGATTTACTAACAAGAGTGCACTTCGGAGCTCTCCAGACGGAGGGCTACTCCCCGGAGGGGCGCATGCTCCCAGGTGGACATACTGTACCTTTGTAGGCGGGCCTCCCCAGGAGACACATCTTCTGACTGATAACATCATTCTTCAAATTAAGATCAGCTTATCCCTGACTCCATCAGCCACAGATTTAAATACATTCTTAACCAACTATTTCCCATCTGGTAATGCCTATAAATCACACCCGATTCTGTAAGTGACCTTTGCCATCTTTTAGAACTATGGTGAATCTAATGAAAACATCATGATCACATACAAATGCAAATTTCAGGCACAAACTATGCTCCATTTAGGGAACTGAAGACTTCCATTTGAAAGCACACTGCAATTGTAACTGCCATACAAATACCTCTTCTGGTTTGTCTTTAGGAATGGAAAAGGCTTCACCAAAGTGCTTTCCAAACAAGAGCTCACTGAAGAAGGTTCTGATACTGGCTGTGCATTAGAGTCACCTGGCATTTTAAAAAGATATGTACATGCCTGGGACCCATGCCTGAAGAGTCTGTAAGTTATTATTGTTTTACAATAATTTTCCCAGAGGAATACGTTGTGCATCACGAAAGGAGAAACTAAGGATAGATAGAAGTAGATGACTAACCTCGAATACTGCCAGAACAAAGAAACAATTCACATGGAGAGAAGAGCTGAGAACATAATAATGGATGGAATAATGGATCATGTTAATGAGGATGTGCTTCCTCCCTCCCAGGAGGTGGGCTTCGCTATTCAAACTAAAAATGTGAGGTGTAGTGTAATTGTTTAAACCAAAGGAAAGACACCCTTCCCCTCATTTAGGGGGGCCTGGCGCCGACCTGGAGAGAGATAACCCTGTCTTTGGAGGGTAAGAACACGAGCCTGGATACAGCTGAGGCTGAGCGCTGGGGTTCGGTCAGGGGAGAGAGATGGAAGGAGGTTCATGAGCTGAGCAAAGACCAACCTCAGATACTCACGTCGGACGGACCAATGGGATTTCAGGAGACCCACAGGAACAGCTGAACTAAGGCCAGGGGAAGGGATGGAAAACACTATGTGCATAGTGTGACGTCAGGGAAATATTCTCGGGAGGACGGGCTTCCCTGTAACTTCCAAAGGAATATTTTGAATGCACTCGTCCAGGACTACAGAGCCCCTACCCACACTGCACCTGTAAGTTCCATTTTGAAAGCTAGCAAACATTCAGTAGTTTCTAAGACAAGCGGAAAACCAGTTAAAGTTAAAACCAGTTACTAAACCAGCCTTCTGAACTTAGATGTCGTTCTCTTGTTCTTTTGTTAGCGCGTGTCGGCATCCCAGGTCTGATGGTGTTTGGAGAGCAAACCCGATAGTTTGGATGGATAAGGGGATTATACTTCAGAGCCTGCAAACATGCAATCTTGCCATTTGCAACCACGTGGATGGACCACGAGGGCATTATGCTAAATTATTAAGACAGAGGAAGACAAATATATGATTTCACTTCTATGTAGAAACTAAAGATCAAAATAAACAAAACAAAGGTCAAACCAGACACTTTAACACAGAGAACAAACTGGGGCGCCTGGGTGGCGCAGTCGGTTAAGCATCCAACTTCAGCCAGGTCACGATCTTGCGGTCCGTGAGTTCGAGCCCCTCGTCAGGCTCTGGGCTGATGGCTCAGAGCCTGGAGCCTGTTTCCGATTCTCTGTCTCCCTCTCTCTCTGACCCTCCCCCGTTCATGCTCTGTCTCTCCCTGTCCCAAAAATAAATAAACGTTGAAAAAAAAATTAAAAAAAAATAAAAATAAAACAGAGAACAAACTGATGGGTCACAGATAGGAGGCGGGGGGCGGGGGGATGGGTAATGCATAGAATATACGAGTGAGGTATAGAATTGTGGAATCGGCATGTTGTACACTTGAAATGGATATGACATAGTATGTCAACTATACTTCAATAACAATGAGAAAAGAATGCTTCCAGGTGGAGCCTTCACTAATAAAAAAATGCTGCATTTCAATGGTCCCTGACTGGCGTGGGGCAGGGGGGGCACCTGGGTGGCTCAGTGGGTTAAGCATCCAATTCTTGATTTCAGCTCAAGTCATGATCTCACAGTTCGTGAGTTCAAGCCCCGCATCGGGCTCCCCGTGGACGGTGCAGAGCCTGCCTGGGATTCTCTCTCTCTCCCTCTCTGCCCTTCCCCTGCTCGTGCTGTCTCTCTCAAAATCAATAAAATAAGATAAACTTTAAAAAAAAAGTAAATGGTCATTGGCCAAATTTGGATTTTAATGTGAAACTATCTACAAATGATACCTTAAATTGAATCAAATTATATAAATATTAAAATGATATATCTTATAAATGATATCTTAAATGGAATCAAATTATATAAATATTAAATTGCTTTAAATACTGCGTTGGGGCGCCTGGGTGGCGCAGTCGGTTAAGCGTCCGACTTCAGCCAGGTCACGATCTCGCGGTCCGTGAGTTCGAGCCCCGCGTCAGGCTCTGGGCTGATGGCTCGGAGCCTGGAGCCTGTTTCTGATTCTGTGTTTCCCTCTCTCTCTGACCCTCCCCCGTTCATGCTCTGTCTCTCTCTGTCCCAAAAATAAATAAAAACGTTGAAAAAAAAAATTAAAAAAAATAAATAAATAAATACTGCGTTGATGATTGATGAATTAACCAAGGAACACAAATCATTCTCTGCAGAAGCCATTACGTTTTCAGGTTTCTCCTTCATTTTCCCCCCACGTCACCATTTGGTTCTGGCCCACGGGGCAACAGCCCAAGAGAAGAGAATTCTGGGTGATGCAATGACAGCACGGGCCATCCCACAACCTGTGATGTTCTTCACACGCTCTATTAACACCTGTACTAAAACATCTGTGGGCACGCCCATAAACACGGCGCATTCTCTGCCTGAATGACAGTCTTCTTCAGGCTTAACAGTAGCTTCAACACAACCGCACCGGAGCTTTCTGTCAGTGGCGGTGGCCGCAACGGCACATTCTAAACAGGGAAAAGTCCTACAGTCTGGTAATTATGTACTTTGGAGTTAATTACTGCCTACTAAGTTAATAGCTATTCCTATCAATCATCAGGCAAGATGACAACATCATGTGGTGTGGTGGGGACCTGTAAGAACCAGGACAGGTGGGGTGACATAAGCTCTTGGAGGAGTAGCAAACACTGGTGATTAGCTAGTCAAGGCCTTTCCCACCCCTTTCCCTAGGTACCCACAAAGGCTGGAAACCCACACACTTGCTTCGCCAGGTTCCTATGTAGCTGGGAGGAGAACCAGATGTGAGTCAAATCAGCTTCAGAAGAGGAAGAGTCTCTGTGTCAGCTTTTAACTTCTTACTAAAAAGGAGCAGACACAATTCATGGGAAACATTCGCTTTCCTACTCCTACTTGCTTTGAATGTAGATGAAATGGCTGGATCTGCAGCAGCCTCCATATGATGGCGACAGAAAAGCCAGGGGACTCTGGAAACAGCAGCCCCGATTTCACGGATCTGCTGCACCAAGGTCAGTGGCCCTCCACCTTTGGATTTCTTTTTATTTCGGGCAAATAAATTTCCGTTTGTTTCAGCCTCCGTAGTTTGATTTTCCGTTTCATGCAGCCAAATGTGAGGCTGACTCATATGGTTGGGACAGCCCGATTGAGTTAGCAAACACAGCTTTCCCTGTGTTGTAGCATAAGCTTCTGTTACGTGTAGTTTTCTGAGAGTGTTTGCTGTAAAGTAAATGCATGAGTTGAGACCACACACGAAAGCTATGTATGGAATGTACCCTAAATAGGCTGGCAAACCAATAAGAGAAGGAATTCAGACCAGTCTGAGAAAAATTAACCTCTTTATGGAGACCATGATGTCAAGAAAGATTTGAGTCGGAGAGGCGGACCAGATGATGTACAGAAGCGAGAAAAGGAGAATTCTGGAAGGGGAGCCTTGAGCTAAGTATTACAGGGTCGGAGGGAGGCTGCTCCAAGCATGGAGTCCGCACATTGAGAGGAGCCAATCGGGCCAAAGAGGAAGTAATCCCGAGTATATACCAGCTGGAGGGACTAAGGGAAAGTAGCAGGAGCAGAAGACACATTCTTTCCCTCCTGGAGCGGACGCCATGGTTAGGAGGGTAGAATGAACGCACAACGGGAAAACATGCAAACAGATTTTGCTCAGGTACCATTTTTTGGTTGTAGTGCGTTGAATGTTACGTCCCTCCGAAATTACATCTTTGCAGTGTAATTAGGTTGCCCAACAGAGATGAGATCATCCGGGATTGGGGTGAGTCCCAAATCAGTGACAAAGGACCTTGCAAAAAAGAGAAGACGTAGGGGAAGCCAAGTAAAGATGAGGCAGAGATCGGAGTGATACCACCACAGCCAAGAAACACCTGGGGCCGCCAGAAGCTGGGGAGAGAAGAGAAGGAGGTTCTCCCGAGAGCTTTTGGA
Source organism: Puma concolor (assembly GCF_028749965.1). Classification (NCBI taxonomy): domain Eukaryota; kingdom Metazoa; phylum Chordata; class Mammalia; order Carnivora; family Felidae; genus Puma; species Puma concolor. The sequence continues at coordinate 5,814,114 of NC_141667.1, read as the reverse complement.
GGGAATTTGGCTCTGCTGACACCTTGATTTTGGACTATGCTAGCTTCCTGATCTGTGAGAGAATCAATCAAGTTTAAGTCTTAGCCACCTTAGGTAGCTCATACGGTGATGCACACTCCATACGTCCTGCTGAGGACATAGAGGGGACAGAAGTGAGGAAGAGACCCATGGAAGGAAGGGAGCGGGGAGGGGAGCCTTGGAGCCGATACAGAGAGTGCAAAGCACATGCCTGGAAGAATCAAAGACAAGGGATGTGAGGTTTCTCTCTTGGGGAATCTCGCGGACGGTCTCCCTTGTTGAATGAATGCTTGTCCCTGGGAGGAAGGCTGTGTTGGTGAGAATATCAAGCTCAAAGCTGAGCCTGTCTTAGGGGGCTTTATTTTAGCCATAAGCGTGACTGAAGATGAGAGTCTGGGACAGAGTCCGTGCAAAAGCGCCCTTCCTATGTGAAGTTTAGAGCCTACACACTCTGACTACGCCTCTGACTTGAGTTTTCTCAGCACCGGGGCCTGGAGCGCAGGCAGGGGTGATGCAGAAGGCCTGTTAGGAATCTCCTCCACAGCTATTTTTCCATTTCTTCCTTCCTTCCTTCCTTTTCTTCCTTCCTTCCTTTTTTTTTTTTTTTTTCTGAGATAAAGACAGAGTGTGCGCACAAGTAGGGAAGAAGGGCAGAGAGAGAGAGAGAAAGAGAGAATCTTAAGCAGGCTACACACTCAGCACAGAGCCCGACTTGGGGCTCCATCCCATGACCCCCCCCCCCAGGATCATGATTTCAGCTGAAATCAAGAGTTGGCTGATTACCTGACTGAGCCACCCAGACGCCCCTCCAATTTCTTAATTCGTTGTGGTATTAGTTTAAAATTGAACTATTAATGACTTACTGTTACAGTGGCCTAAAAGGAAACACTGTAAGAAGGAAAATGAACTGGATTAAGGAGCTGGTAGGACTGTGAAGGGGTTCTGGTCTTGGATTCTGTGCAAAGACTGACCATGTGGCTCCATCCTTCAGCTTGGGAAAGGCGGGACGGCCAGCTGTCTGGATTTCAATTCCTTCATCATTCACTGAAGCCATCGGTGCCTGGCTTGGAGACTTTCACAGTATCAACTTTATTCGTGACTCCAAGATATTTCAATAGTCATAGACATGACCTATCACCAATTCTTAGACACATGAACTTAGACCAGTGACCTTCACCCCCATCACTGTGGCCATCACCTTGAACTTTCTGATCATGTGAACCAATCCATCTCAAACACCTCAAACTCGCTGCCTGTCCCTCCTTGCCCTCAACTTCCTACAGCCTCACCTTGACACATCACAGGTGCCTCACTCCTGGCACTAACCTATCAGCCTGGCTGGCGGCATGGCTTCCTTCTCTAGACAGCCAGAACTCACCTCACGTGATCTGAAGTTCCTCCTCACCAGTCCCCTGGTACCACATGGGCTGTGCCCTGCAGTAATGAGGTTGACGTCCTCTATCACATCCATCCTATGCCAGGCACACAATTCAAGAGGATTCCACACGGGCTGGAGTCTGAACCACTACAAACTCATGGTCTCCAATCTTGGCACCAATAGAAAGTAGTCTAAATACAGCTTAACTCCCACTTCTGTCCCCGCAAGACCACCTCAAACCTCTGCCATTCTCTTGGTCTCCTTCCCACTAAGCCCTTGCTTTCAAGGCAGTCCTGTTTTTCTACTTCGAGAAAACCTCTGAGCTCTACACCTACACCATGTCTACAAGGCTTTTCTTTTTTTTTTAAATTTTTTTTTAATGTTTTTATTTATTTTTGAGACAGAGAGAGACAGAGCATGAGCAGTGGAGAGGCAAAAAGAGAGGGAGACACAGACTCCGAAGCAGGCCCCGGGCTCTGAGCTGTCAGCACAGAGCCCGACGCGGGGCTCGAACTCACAGACCGTGAAATCATGACCTGAGCCGAAGTCGATCGTTCAACCGACTGAGCCACCCAGGCGCCCCTCTACAAGGCTTTTCTAGTGGGAGCCATCCCTCAGGTTCAAGGACAACCTCTCTGCCTTGACCCAAAACCCTCCTCCAGGCGTCCTGCTGGGGCCTCACTGCAGCCACCGCCCTTGGGTGTCATCCCGTTGACTCTGTCACTAACGGGATGCCTGCACGTCTCTAGCTCTGACCCACCACTTTCCTCTTTATCTCCAGCAAGTTTCTTGAAAGATAAGTGAGTCTCAAACTTGTATGCACCTTCGGGACCTTGGCACAGCAACCACTTTTTAACCGACTAGCCCAGCGCTCCTTGTGATGCTCGTTTGCTCGCTGACGATATGCTCCTCATTCATACGCCTCCCGCAAACTAAGTTCCTTTATAAAGTCGGTGATGAGGGGCGCCTGGGTGGCGCAGTCGGTTAAGCGTCCGACTTCAACCAGGTCACGATCTCGCGGTCCGTGAGTTCGAGCCCCGTGTCGGGCTCTGGGCGGATGGCTCAGAGCCCGGAGCCTGTTTCCGATTCTGTGTCTCCCTCTCTCTCTGCCCCTCCCCCGTTCATGCTCTGTCTCTCTCTGTCCCAAAAATAAATAAACGTTGAAAAAAAAAATTAAAAAAAAAAAAAAAAGTCGGTGATGATTCCCCAACTGCCAAATCCCAGGAGCATTCTTCAATTTTACAGCGCACGATTTTTTCTGAGGCTTTCGGTACTTTTAACTACTCCCTCCTATCTGCAAATATCTTTCCGTGTTGTCCTCTTATGCTTATCATCTCTAGCCCCAACCTTTCCTCAAGAGCCCTTGGCTCCCCTGAGCTCCTTATGTCTCGGTGCTCCCCAGGGTCTTGTGTTCATGCTCACAAGATTCAAACTAAGTGACCGCATCGGCTCTCAGGGTGGGCACAATCCCCTAAGGGCAACATCTCCCAGATGAATCTGTTTCCAGCCCAGAACCACCTTCCAGAGTTCAGACGATTACAGCCAGCTTCCTGGCACACGTCTCCACCTGGGGGACCCTCAGGCACCTTCTAGGATATGGTGAAAAGAAACTGCCTGTCTCCCTTCCCTCATTATCCTGCCCCCATCTCTCTAAGAATTTGGTGGCAATTTGGTGTCGCCTCCCACTACCTGACCACCCAAAAGGAGCAAGAGGACACTCTTTCTCAATGCGTACTTTGCCCCTCACATCTGATATTCACTATATTCTGACAGTTTTACTCCTTTAATGTCTTTTGCATCTCTGCTCTTCCCCACCCCCCCTCCACGCCTGCTTCTTCTGCTCTGTTTCTCAATCAACTCTGGACCCTTCCACAAACTCCAACTCCCCCCGCCCCAGTAGGGCAGTCCCCATTCTTTTTTTTTTAATTTTTTTAATGTTTATTTATTCTTGAGAGAGAGAGAGAGAGAGAGAGAGTGCACGCACAAGTACGGGAGGGGCAGAGAGAGAGGGAGACCCAGAATTCGAAGCAGGCTCCAGGCTCTGAGCTGTCAGCACAGAGCCCGACGCGGGGCCCAAACTCACAAACTGCAAGATCATGACCTGAGCTGAAGTGAGGCGCTCAACCCACTGAGCCACCCAGGCGCCCCAGGGCAGTCCCCATTCTTTTGCATCTGGAAGATCCCAGGACAGAGTCGCAGGTGGGCAATGCTACGGGGCAGCAGGCACTCCCAGATCACAGTGGCTCACACATCAACCGCCTGTTTTTCCCCGCAAGCTCTGGGTCCCCCGTGGATCAGCAGAGTGGTGGGGACCTGGGCAGACGTGGGCGTCATCCTAATGCGGGCGTCCATGATCACTGGAACAGAAAGAGGACGATGGAACAGAGGCTCCTCAGGAAACGGCTCGCAGCTCTGCTGTTTGCTCGACAAGTCCCTTGAGCTCTGGGGCGAGGGAAGTGCCAGCCTATGGAGTGCCAATTACCACACAACTCAAATCTCTCGCACCTGCATCAGGCAGCCCGCTGCTTAAACCCTCTGGAGCCAGCCTGCCTCACCTACAGCTCTGTCTGCAAACCTCACATGAGGATGCATGAGGAACACCAAAGATGCATATCTGAAATACAAAACTGTAGGACTTGCTTTCAGAAAACGCTGATCAGCTTGAGACATATCCCCGGAATGTGCCTGGGTGACTACATCACGGCAGTCCGAGCGCCATACTTCAGGGAACACTGGCTTACCAGATCAAGTACGTGTTTCCTAAAATAGCACAGGATGTCCTTGACGCTAGTCCTCTAGGGTCCCATTTACACTCATGGCCCACACCGGAGCCACCCTGCTTCCCGAAGTGAGGGCACCCTGGTTCCAGCCACTAGCCTCAGTGCCCTGTCCCTGCACCACACTCTTTTCTCTCCCTCTTCTCAGCCACTTCTCCTTTCTAGAGTTCGGCCTGGTCAGGGCCTAAGTGTCCCCGTGACTCTGCCCGGGCAGCAGGAAGGCTCCCAGCTCCCAGACCAGCCCCAGATGTAGGTGGCCTCTTTGCCACTCTGTACTACGAGCATACCTTGTGCTGAATCTGTCCCGGGACTCGTCCTGGGGCGTGACTGCCTACTTCCAAGGATCTCCCCTTAGTCAGACTTCACGGTTTAGAGCAGGGAATCTTTCTACCACCAAGCACAAGAGGTATTTCACAAATGATCACTGAGTAAGTCACTGAGAGCGAATGAATGAATGAATGAATGAATGAATGAATGGTCTATTCCGGCTCCACGCTTTTACTGCATATTTCATTGCTGCTTCACTGCTCCCGAAGGAAAACAAATCAGGGCCCCAAAGAGTTGAAGGCAGGAGGCCTCGGGGACAAGGATTCAGGCTGCTGATGGCCTGTGAGCTCCTCACCTCAGCTCTGAAACCTCCTGATGGCAAAGGGGCTCCAGGACTGCGGATGGAGGGCACCGGCTTCTCAAAGAGGGCTCTGTGCACCTTCCCCAGAAGCTGCCTCAACATTGGCTTTGAATCCAGCCCAAACCTCAGCCCAGCCTTACCGTGGCCCCGCCTCTTTCTCCCTTGCCTTCAGGCACACAGCAAAAATAGCAGTTGATCAAGGAAAGAAAGAAACAGCAAAAGCCTCATACTGTCTCCCTACCCTTTAGACAGTTAAAAAGAATCAAGATCTGTAGAGATCTCTGGATTCACTTCTGCGTAGCTCCCACCTAAGAAAACATCTGCTGGGCTCGCTCTTCCAGGAGGAGCTCAGAAACACACTCGAGCGGCTTTCACTTGCTTCGCCTTTACCTCGCTTTCCTCGCTTAGGTGAACCTTGTCTACTGTGTGTATGTAGCCCAGCTTAACCCCCCAGTTTGGAGCAAAAGTGAGACTCCTTTTAGAAAAATAATAAGGACTCCAGTTGGCGGACTGAGTAGAGGCATAACCTCAGGAATACATCGTCTGGGACACTTAATTCTGTGAGTACCAGTTAAGAACAACCACCACAACCATAATAGTAACAGGGGCTGCGATACTCACTGGGGGGTATGCAACTCTTCCCCTGGGCCCGGTCCTGTTTCAAGTACAACCTGGTTTCTACAGCTCCCCATTTTATTTGATCATTATTTTCACTTGAGACAGGGGCGGGAGAGGCAGAGGGAGAGAGAGAATCCTAAGCAGGCTCCACCTTGGGCTTGATCCTATGACCATGAGATCAAGACCTGAGCTGAAATCAAGAGTTGGATGCTCAACTGACTGAGCCCCACAGGCGCCTGTAGAGTTCCCCATTTTTTAAAAAATAGAATTTATTGTCAAGTGAGTTAACATAGAGTGTATACGGTGTGCTCTTGGTTGGGGGTGGGGGTAGAGTCCCGTGATTCATCGCTCACATACAACACCCAGTGCTTACCCCAACCAGTGCCCCCCTCAATGCCCATCACCCATTTAGCCCTTTCCCCCATCAATCTTCAGTTTGTTCTCTGTACTGAAGGGTCTCTTATGGTTTGCCTCCCTCTCTGTTTGAAACTATTTTTTCTCCTTCCCTGCCCCCGTGGTCTTTTGTTAAGTTTCTCAAGTTCCACATACGGGTGAAAACGTATGACACCTGTCTTTCTCTGCCTGACTTATTTCACTCAGCATAATACCCTCCAGTTCCATCCACGTTATTGCAGATGGCAGGATTTCATTCTTTCTCATTGCCAAGTAATATTCCGTTGTATGTATAAACCACTTCTTCATCCATTCGTCAGTTGGTGGACACTTGGGCCCTTTCAGGAGTGCCGATTCATGGGGGCACAGGTACCCCAATGTTTATCACGGTGCTTTCGACAACAGAGCTCCCTATTCTATAGTCGAGAGTGTGGGGAGGAGGGGGTCACTTACCCCAGTCCCCTGGGAGCCCAGGAGGCCGGGCTGCAGGCTGGACAGCCCAGCCACTGCAGATGCAGAAAGCACACAATGACATCTTAGGAAAATGTTTTTGATTTTTTGTGGTTCACACGTTATCAAGTAACAAAAACCTAGCTCTTTTGGTGAGGTTCAGTAAGCTACCCACTCAGGTAAATGGGTCAGTATTACAAGCACCCACCACGTGATCAGCGAGGAAGAAGGAAGCTGTTTACCGGAATGAGCTTCTGTGCTGACTTGGGTAACAGTGCCCCCACACAGGGCCTAAATCAAATGACAGAACATTTGATTATCATGGAAAGGGATCCCATGCAAGGCTGTTATTCTGTGCCTCTGGTTACCCATCTGAGAAATGGACACGGAAAGAATTACTTTCTATTTCTGGCCAAAGACACTATGAGATCTACCTTCCCAACCATGAAGGGATGACAAGGAGAGAAAACAGAAATGCCTCAATAATAAGTAAAGGAACACATGACTGAAGAATAACAACTATCGAGAATTTTCTGGTGACTACACTCACACACACACACACACACACACACACACACACACACACACACACGCTCCCCTATGAGGAAGATACATGGATGCCAAAGGGGGTTCTCGGGTCAGCCAGTGCTGGTAGACGTAGGGTTCGCTCTGACCCCCACTCACAGGAGAGGCTGGGCCCTTGCAGAGAAGGCCCCTGGAGAGAGTATGGTCAGCAGGCCCTGAAAACACTGAAAAACGATGATTTCCAAAACATCACTACATGGGGCGCCTGGGTGGCTCAGTCGTTTCAGCATCATGACTCAGGTCACGATCTCACGGCTCATGGGTTCGAGCCCCGTGTCGGGCTCTGTGCTGACAACTCAGAGCCTGGAACAGCCTGCTTCGGATTCTGTGTCTCCCTCTCTCTCTGCCCCTCCCCCGCTCACACTCTCTCAAAAATAAACGTTAAAAAAAAATTAAAAAAAAAAAACAAACAAACATCATCACATAAAATTCTGGTATGCCGACATCATTTGCTAGTATTTAAAATTCTGTTGTTTGTCACTTAGAGACATCCAGAGCTCAGGAGATGTCAAACACTGCTACTTTTGTTTCTGAACAGTAGAGAGGAATTTTTATCTCCAACAAGAAGATCCGTGGGAGAAAAGAGAATAACAGATTGCTCTTTCCTTGAGGGTTCACACCATTTCTCACAAAGCCAGGGACTGAAAACACTTTGTGTATGTTTGGAAAAAGCTGACTTACATGCTCCCAAATATTTCTGGGGCTTAGGGAATCACCATAAATAATGTGAATACAAACCTATGGGGAGACGGCTCCTTAAAATATTAGTATGTAAATTCTTAATAAATGCTTGAGGGGCGCCTGGGTGGCGCAGTCGGTTAAGCGTCCGACTTCAGCCAGGTCACGATCTCGCGGTCCGTGAGTTCGAGCCCCGCGTCGGGCTCTGGGCTGATGGCTTGGAGCCTGGAGCCTGTTTCCGATTCTGTGTCTCCCTCTCTCTCTGCCCCTCCCCCGTTCATGCTCTGTCTCTCTCTGTCCCAAAAATAAATAAACCTTGAAAAAAAAAAATTTAAAAAAAATAAAATAAAAAAAAATAAATGCTTGAAAATTCGCAGTGCAAACGGTCTATAAGGAATGTGCTGTTTAATAATAATAACAAAAAAGCGAAGCCAGCACTGACCAGGCTTTAATAACAACACTGTTGTTTTCTCGGTCACGCCTACTTCCTTTCGGAGAGCTGGCACTGGGTGTGAGCGGCTGTTTGGGCGCCTGCCGCAACGTGCTCATTATAAAGGGCCAATTATAATTAGATAATGAACAAAACCACTATCCCTTGCAAAGCACTTTGCCTTGAAGGACAAAGAGAACACATTAAAAGGGAGAGGGGAAAAAGGCAAACCAATTTAGAATTTTATACCAATGTCTCAAATAATTGGCTTAGAGAAGCAGGCTCTGGCTTCAGTCCATAGAGCCAGGCCTTGGGGCTCCATTCTCCCTTCCACCTCGTCTTTCCTCCTGCTATTACAAAGCGTTCATGACCTTGATGGCAGAGGGTAAAGGGACCAGCTCTTCTTATAAAAGCTTTGGATTGTTTTTTAAAATAATCTTAAACAGATTCTCTGGGGTGAATGCTTCCCAAATACAGAAAATTCCATCCTCCTGGTGAAGTTCTGTTCATTGGGTCATTTATTCAGCCGACATTTTGAGGACAAGACAGACAAAATGTCCCCGTGGAGATTTACATTCTGGCTGGGGACAAGGGCAGCAGATTCATAAACTTAGTAATTAAGTCAAAAATTAATTATAGACTGCAGAGTACAAAGAAGGGAAGTGCCCTGACAGAGGGATGCACACAAGGGCTCCTGGCTCCTCACAGAGAAAGGCCCGGGCATTGAAGCAAAATATTGATTATCATTATAAAAACTAGAAAGGCTCCAGGACTCCTCCTCCATTATGCTCCTTCCCCAGGAGGCCTCTCCCTTGTGAGGCTCCTCCCCCAGGAGGCTGCTCCCTCATGAGGCTCCACCCCCACAAAGCTCCTCCCCCAGGAGGCTGCTCCCTCATGAGGCTCCACCCCCACAAAGCTCCTCCCCCAGGAGGCTGCTCCCTCATGAGGCTCCACCCCCACAAAGCTCCTCCCCCAGGAGGCTGCTCCCTCATGAGGCTCCACCCCCACAAAGCTCCTCCCCCAGGAGGCTGCTCCCTCATGAGGCTCCACTCCCACAAAGCTCCTCCCCCGGGAGGCTGCTTCCTCATGGCACTCATCCCCCACAAAGCTCCTCCCCCAGGAGGCTGCTCCCTCATGAGGCTCCTCCCCCAGGAGATTCCTCCCCCAGGAAGTTTCTCCTTCATGCCATTTGAGTTTCTCCTCTTGCTTTACTTCCAAAGGTTGGCGAGGCATCTGTCTGCCCAACGTCCCCAAACACTGGAGTCCTACGTTCTGCCTCCTCTTTGCTGCTCCATCCACGTCTGATGATGGAATATCTAGACTGGTCAGCCTGCAGCACACATCCCACATCACTGCCTCTATCACTTCCACCGCTGGTGCCCAGACTAAGCCAGCACCCCTCTTGCCGCAGCGGTGGCGTCTAAACTAACCTCACAGCTCCGCTCCCCGTCTGCCCATCTCCTCTCAGCATAGCAGCCACCCACCCCAAATAAGTGAAAGTCGGGCTATGTCTGTCATTTCCTCATGAAGCTCTGCTGGCTTCTCAAATCAATCTGGCCAAAGTCAATGCCGTTATCATCGCTGCCCTAGCCACGCGTGGCCAACCTCCACCTCTTCAGTGCCATGGCTTGTGTGCTCTGCTCCTGCACACTGGCTTCCTTGCACCTAGACCTTTCTTGCACCAGATGTCCACATACTTAGATCTCACTCACATGACTTTATCAATGATAAATGAGCAACATATTCCAGTTTTTTCCAACATATTCCCATATATGTGTGCATGTGTGTGTGTGTGTGTATAATGTTTACTTCTATCTCATCTTCCCCATTAGGATGCTAATGTCATAAAGGTAGGGGTTTTATCCTTTGTGTTCCCTGCTTTCCCCAGTTTCTAGAAGAAATGCCTGAGAGTAATGAATCAACCCATGTTGCATGGGTATCTTGAACAGATGATGTCTGTTTCAGTATTCCATAAGACTCACAATGCTACGCTCTTCTTTTTGAGTCCGTTTTAACAGCTTTCCTTTTCTTTACTCACCCCATCCTCTGCCTCTGCTCCACTCCATCCTCACTGGTGACCCACAGCCCCAGGGAGGAAGAGAAGAGCAAACACACTCCCTGGGGTGAGCACAGGAAGATGCAACCCATACTCCCTCACTCAGGCCTTCCCTGTGCAGATGAGGGGAATCCTGGCCAAGGTCAGGCCGACAACTGATTCTATCAAAACCCCTGGCAAGCCACCCTCCCTTTCTTGAGTTGCAGTCCCCGCTCATGGGCTACTTTAAATTGAAGTAACACTCACTGAGCTCACGAGATAAGAAATGTCTTTGGTCTGGATACTCAAGCGCTCAATGTTGGAAACTTCTACATATAAAAGCAGCTTCTGAGGATATTCCAAAACTTCTTGGCAGAAACTGCTGACAGAAAGAGCATTGTCTGTGCAATATCTGTCACAGTATTTTATTGCTAACACCAAATCTTAGAGTGGCACTTTTATATCAAAAGACATCAATCTAATACCTCTCAGTGAGTGTTCTGGACACTCAAGCACATATTTCACTGATGTACCTCATAGGTTTTTTCTTTCTTTTTTTCAACTTTTTTAATGTTTATTTACTTTTCAGAGGGACACAGAGAGAGAGACAGAGCGCGAGTGGGGGAGGGGCAGAGGGAGAGGGAGCCACAGAATCCGAAGCAGGCTCCAGGCTCTGAGCTGTCAGCACAGAGCCCGACACGGGGCTCGAACCCACGAACCATGAGATCATGACCTGAGCCAAAGTAGGATGCTCAACCGACTGAGCCACCCAGGTGCCCCACCTCATCATGGTTTTTAATGCAACTTTGCATCTTCCCCAGAGTAATACAACTCAGGAATTTCCCCACTGGCAGCAGGCAGCTCAGGTTTCTGGAATCCAGGATGCTTTGTGCCTTCCTGTCCCAGAGCATCTCTCTGCCTTGAGGTTCCCAGGCCATTACTGCCTCTTGGACTTGGTTTCCCTCCTGTATATTCAGGTCCATGGTCCAGGCAACTCAATTCCAACCCTCCCCCGCCCCACAGAACCTCGTCAGATCTGGACTTGGTTAACAGGGCTGCACACGTTAAGAAAAGGACAGTAGATATATTGCTGATAAAATCGACTCTCTCGTGTATGAGTTACAAGCCTTTGGTTTTATGAGTAACAGGCAGGTTCAAAATGAATGCTGCCCCAGGATGTAATAAGTGAATGCACAGACTCATCCCAGCAGGACAGGGCCAGCTGCTCCCCAGCTCTCCCTGACGCTCTGGGCGCTGCTCCTGGTCCCCAAACTTCCCCCCGAATGAGTCGCAATCCACCTATTCATCATCTCCCAGATAGAAAAGGCTTGGGGCCAAAAATATCGAACCAGGAAATCTGCGTAAATAAACCCTCAAGCTATGCATTCTTTCTTACGTAACATGGTAAATCATAAAGTACCAGGAGGAGCTCTCTTTTTCATTAAGTTCAACTTTCTAAAGAAAATAAGCTATATTTTTGCTACTATTTTATAGAGGAGCCTTTGTGTGGTGGTGAGTTCAGCGTCGTACGTAATTAAGGTAGGATTTTCTTGAAGTTGCCGGATTCCTGATGAAGCCCAGGATTTCTGTTCAAATTTACTTCATTCCAGGGTTCCTTGCTTCATGATGTTCCTCTATTTTGCATTTACCATGGGAATCTCTATTCAGCTTACTGATCCGCTGGTCTCCGTGTAATCCCAACGCAGACTTCACAGATGTTACAAAAACAAGTTGGGGCGCCTGGGTGGCGCAGTCGGTTAAGCGTCCGACTTCAACCAGGTCACGATCTCGCGGTCCGTGAGTTCGAGCCCCGCGTCAGGCTCTGGGCTGATGGCTCAGAGCCTGGAGCCTGTTTCCGATTCTGTGTCTCCCTCTCTCTCTCTGCCCCTCCCCCGTTCATGCTCTGTCTCTCTCTATCCCAAAAATAAATAAACTTTGAAAAAAAAAAATTAAAAAAAAAAACAAGTAAGCGGGTTCTTCCTGAAAATTTTACTTATTTTATAGGGTTTTTTTTTTTTTTTTGGAAGCTCTCCAGATTTAAATTTTTTTTTTTTAATTTTTTGCATTATATTTTTTTCTGGTTCCAGGAAGAGACAGACCCTGCATAGGAAAAGTACACCATCTGCATGGTAAGTGGAGGGACAGCAGCCACTGCAGGAAACCCAAGCCTGTCTACTCAGAGTCCTGCCTCCCTTCCCTTTCCTCTGATTTTGTTTTCTGTCTTTCAGTAAAATTATGCCTTATTTTCACATAGTTTGTGAGACATCTGTGTGACCCTATTCTTCCATTAGTTTACCAATTACTAATGACAAATCTTTTTTTTTTTTTACTACAGGATCTTATTTTTAATCTTTTTTTTTAACTATAGGATCTTATTTTTAATTTACCCAAAAGACATCAACTTCCAGTTGGCAGACTTTTCTAGAGTCTTTTCTCATAATCTTTTAAAACGATTTCCAGATGAATTGTATCTGAATTAAAAACAAAATCATATTAATAAACATTTGTGAAAACTTTTATAAAATACTGGGAACAGAGAAAGCCTTTTAAACAAGACTCAGCCCTGGAGGCAACAATGGAAAAGCGTCATGTTTAAAAACCCACAATTTTAAATGGATAGTCAAAGCCACTATAAACAAAGACAAAGGATAGGCTTGGGTAAATGTACCTGCAGCTCATCTAAAAAAATAAAAGCTTAATCTCCCTGCTATAGATACGACTTTTGCAAATTGAAAAGAAAGAGGACAAATAACCCTGTAGGGAAAAGAAGATTTAAAAAGCTACTTCGAAGATGAGGAAATCCAAATGGCCAATAACCATGAATATCTTCAAAAGCTAAAAAGATTTACCTCCTTCTGTAATTTTTGAAGATGGCAATGAAACCACAACAAAACCAAATTCCCTTTAAAATTAAAAAGGGACCACAGATTTAAACAGCAACCATTTGTTTTCAGTGTGAATGCTTGTTGTATTACCAGTGTAAAAATATGAAAAAAATCAATATTGAAATTATAGAAATAAACCTAATAAGAGTACTGAACATAAAAATAATTGAGACGAATTAACAAAAAAAATTAATTAAAACTGTTTAAGTGCCTAGAAGTGAAAACACCCCGAAGTTTTTTCCATATATAGTAACATCACCACGTCTATCCTGCAAGTTCCTCTGGGCTTCTGTCCACACTGTAACATATATTACTTTCGGTAGTAATATTGAACTATATTATGGCCCTGTCAAATAACTTTACGTATTATTTCACCTTTTATTTTTAATTTTTTTATGTTTATTTATTTTTGCGTGAGAGACAGACAGAGTGCAAGCAGGGGAGGGGCAAAGAGAGGGAGACACAGAATCCGAAGCAGGCTCCAGGCTCCGAGCTGTCAGCACAGAGCCCGACGCGGGGCTCGAGCCCACGAACTGTGTGATCATGACCTGAGCCAAAGTCAGGTGCTCAACTGACTGAGCCACCCAGGTGCCCGTATTTCACCTTTTCTGATGATGGAAGGCAGGCAACACTTTCTTGAACCAGTAAACTATCTTCAGAGAGGAAAATCTTGCTTCCTATACTCTCGAGTGAACTTGCTGTTTTCCCAAATCCAACCCAACACCAAATTCCCAATCTTTCAGTATGCCTTTGAATGAAGAGAACATAAAGATTCTAGAATGGTTTACAGAACTATACGACTATTTTTAAATCCAAAAGTTTTTAAAAAGATGGCCACGGATTAAATGCAACCTGATTTTGCAACGGTATGTCCCGAATTGATACTATTCTCTGGTGCATCTGGCAAGAATCACTACCATCGTTTTCTGAGAAAAGGAAATTAAATGGCAGAACTCAAAGACTTCCGGTATCAATTAATGATCTCTACTCTTCTATCATTTTTTGCAAGTGTCCCAAATTTATCTTTCTCAGGCCTCTCTTTTACATCATTACCCTTTTGTCCTTCACACTTAGCTGAAGTACAGTGACCCTCCCCCACCCAAAATGCCTCATTCCCTTTTCGTCTCATTTCCAACAGTTCCGGTCAGCTTTGATTTTGATTTTCATCGATGGAGTCTAAATATTCCGGCCAGGCTTATCCGTGCCGGCCACAAAGTCTGCGAGCCAACTGTGTCTGAGCACCACAGGTGTAGGGAAGGAAGGAACAGTTACATGACCAAGGAAACTTCTGGAATCAGTTGTGAAAGAACCCATTTAACCCTGCTGGGCCAGTGCAAACTTCCTTTGATGGTTTTAACGTATTTGTGACATGTATGTGTATGTGACATCATGTATGTGTATGTGACATCATGGCAGCTTCCGGAGGTCCCCGGGAGGGGCAAGATGAAAACCTTTCTCAGGTGCTCGAGCTTCGGGAACACAACTGATAGGGAACAGCAAGGAAGGCAGGACAGACTCCCAGGAGGAGCCTCTTTGAGGCTTAGAAAGGATTCCTCACTAGAAAATTACTCACTTAAAACTACCCACTTAAAATTTTCCTTAATGTTAATGACTTTTTTTTTTACACTTAATTCTTCATTTGTAATTCATTTGGTTGTTGTTGGATGAAGGTCAACCATGGGTTTTTTTCCCTCTGCTGTGTAGCCAATTTCTCACACTATTTACTGAATAGCGTTTATCTCATTCACTGGTTGGTGATGCCGCTTTTGTAACATCTTAATTCTTTATGTGTGTTAGAATCTGTTACAGGGCTCCCTTTTTCTCTTCCAGGGCATTAGCAAATTTATGGGCCACAGGCCAAATCAGGTCTACAGTTTGTTTTTGCATAGCTCTGGAGCTATGAAGGATTTTTTACATCTTTAAATGATTGGAAAAAATGAACACAAGATCAAGCAGTTAAGATACCTGGTGATACATAAAATTATATGAATTTTAATTTTCCGTGTCCATAAAGTTTTACTGAAGCAAAGCATGTTCATTTGTTTATATGTAATCTATGGCCACTTTCGCCCACAGAGCCAAAAATAAGTATGGTCTGGCCTGTGATCTGCCAATAAGGGTAATATTCCATTGATCTGTCTACTGATTCTAAACCCATAACTGACGAAGCAAATTTTATTAGGTATTATTTCTTGTTTCTTTTTCCACATAAAATACAAATTCCTGTTATGGACTGAATGCTTGTAGCCCCTCCCCTTAATTCCTATGGTGATGCCCTAACCTCCAGAGTGATGATGGTATTTCAAGACAGAGCCTTTGGGGGTAATGAAAATTTTAACTGACATCAAGAAGGCTGAGTCCCGGTCTGATGCGACCGGTGCCCCTATAACAAGAGATGCCAGGAAGTTGGTCTTCTCTCCCAATGTGCAAGGAAAGGCCATAAGGTAGCCTGGAGACAAGTTCCAGGGCTCAACCAGACTGCAATCCTGATCGCTGACTTGTAGTCTCCAGGACTCCGAGAAGTTAAACTGTGGTCATTCAAGCCACCCAGGTTGAGGTACTGTGGTAGCCTCACACACTATACAATTACCAAAAAGGGTCCGTTGGGATGTCAATTGTTGTGTTAACAGCATAAATGAATTTGGTAGGGATTGGCATTGTCCTAATATTCACTGTTGCCACCCAAATATGCCCCCACGCCCTATTTATTTGGACTTTTTATGTCTCTCAGGAATGAATTTTAATTTTTCCAAATGTCTCCTATTTTTCTTATTACTTTATTTGGAGAAATTGTACATTTTTAAACCTTTCCAATAGAATCACTTCTAATACGTTTTTCAGACTGAAATAAGTAAAGTCTTATTAGCTTTTGCATTGATTTTAGCCACTCTTCCTGATTCTCTTGGGTTTTTCTGGTAACAATGCATTATTTGTAATAAATAATAGATACAGAAGAATAATTTTAAAATTCCACTTTTTCTCTAAATTTCTCTAAATTTATAGGCTACTTTCATCACTGTGACTAATTGCACTGGCCAGTATCATCGGAACAATTTAATAAGACTGCTGTATGTCAAGGCCATTGCAGAGGGGGGCACAGGCGGGGGGAGCGATTCAACGGACACTTGGATGTTCAATTCCTAACCCATCCTTCCTCTGGGTCCCCACGCTTATATTCCCTTTTGTGTGCTCTTCTCCTTTCTCTCCCCTACTTGTCCAGAACATATAATGGAATCATATTTTTCGGTTGGTTGTCGTCATTCTGAATACTGACTCTATTTCTGTTCTTAATTCAAGAGGACAGGCCACGTCCATGCAGTCATGCAGGCAGGCTTTTGACAGCTGGGCACCTGGCCCAAAGTGAGACTTGAGGGATGCTCAGATGACCTCCACCCCTTTCCTGGCAGGTGCAGGGAACCTGTTAACAGTGGACACTGGACGAGAAGATGAGGTGGGGGTGGGAAAGACTCCTCATTTTCTTTGCTTCAGCTTTTATTTTTATTTGTTTGTTACTATGAATGTTTATCACATTTCTAAGAAATGACATAAATGAAAGTACATTCGACATAAATGAAAATACAAAATAAAATCGAGACTAAAATGATTAAGTTAAAAAGAAACCAGTACGTGCCATTTCAGGACCACACGACACAGCAGGGAAGAAACCACAGGAAGACATCAAATTCGAGATACTGCCCAGGGTTGCCGAAGTTGAGTTCCAGGCAATTTATGGGGCCATCGCTGGGAGCAGGGACACCCACCTGGGCAGGAGGCAGCGCGACTTCCCGCAGCAGGTGAGTTGTCCCAGGGGATGAAATAAAGTTAGTCATGTGAATAATGTCATGTCGAAGCTGAAAGAGAGGGCTCTGTGCCTCTGCAGGCAAGGGCCTGGATCCTAACTCCACCTGCCATGGATTATATAATCCTGGGTAGCTCCTTCACTTCGGAGCCTCCAACTTTTCACCTAGAAGCCCAGGGGTGAAGTGGCCTGTATCTGTACCTCTCTCTGTCTGTGTATGTATGCCTGGCGCTATCCATCCATCCCCTCCCTCCCTGTCACCCTCCCTCCTTCCTCCCTTCCTATCTGACCAAGCTATTCATCCATCTATCACTTCTCTCCCTGCAGAGAGCCAGATGGATGTAGATATGGATGTGGCTCTGGACGCACACAGAGCCTCTGTACGCATCCGGGGACAAGCTCAGATCACATTTCCTTTCATGTGCCCACCATCTCATTTCAACGGGACTCTTCATTCACATGAACAGATCACCTGCTGCAGCCTGCAGACCCGCGAGGCTACCTGGCTGCAGGCCTTTCTCTGACGGTCTTACATACAGATTATCTCGAACATGTCTGGGCAAATTAAAGACAGCCAGTTAGCCACCTTAACATACCCCCGGGGAAGCACAGCCTCCAAGGCTCGGGTCGCCTGCTCATTTGATTCGCTGCATTCTATGCCGAAAGGAAGCCCTATAGCCAACGTGATGAAATTTAATTAACTGTACATTTTCTTTCTGTCACATTGGTCAGAATTCATGAAAACACTTAGAACCGCCTGGCACAGATGTGTGCCTGTGCTGAGGAGACCCTGGGCAGGAAGACAGGGTGGGGAAGCGCTGTGAGTGGGAAAGAAGGTGGCACCGGGGCAGGTCTGCACGTGCATCGAACACTTTGACACGGCCTGCTTTTTAAAATTCCAATTCGGGTTCGCATTTCCACATCACTAACTTGGTGGCACTTTTTTCCTTGACCCCTGAACTGCCTCTATCACCTTGTCACGGATTAGTCCAAATCTATGATGCTGTTTCGCCACTAAAATAAAATAAAACAAAACAAAATAAAATAAAGTAAAATAAAATAAAATAAAATAAAATAAAATAAAATAAAATAAAATAATAAAACCAATGCATTGTTTTCCTTCCAAATATAATCATAATCATATCTATTGGTCTTGAAACAGAAAACATATAAACTGAGGTGTCTGAATCTGGGGACAAGCTTATTCTCGTCTAGCACAGCATCAATATAGTATTTTTCTCTCAAAACGAGGTCCACATTTCCTCACTTACTATAGAAAGCCTGTCTTTACGTATATTGCGCTATGCGACAGCTACTAGACTGAAAGGTGTTTAGGAAACAATGCAATGGATAATGTGTGTGCACTCCACTTAAAAGAGGAAAAAGACACAGTGATAGCAGAGAGTACATGTTGGGCGCCTAGGACAATCCTGCCAATAAATGCTGGTGTCATTCTTTTAAATTAAGCGATTTTGGTTTGTGGGTAGGCTCTCGTTACGGTTTTTCATCATCTCATTGTGGTTTTAATTCATTAATTGATTAATTGAACTGGAGACCCTTTTTAAGTGCTTACGGGGCATTTATATGTCAACCTTTGTGAAACATCTGTTCAGATCTTGTCTCATTTTTGACAGGGTTGTTTTTCTTCATATTGTTGAACTGTAGGAGTTCCTTCGTATATTCTGGATAAAAGGTTTTTGTCAGACTTGTGTCTGGCAAATAGGTTTCCCTATCTGTGGCTTACCTTATTCATGTTCTACCCGATGTTTCTGATGAGCAAAATTTGCTCTCTTAAGATTCTTCTCTTCCGTGTCCTGCATGAGAAACCCACTGTCTGCGTTAGCCCCAACAAAGATGCTCTTCCGTGTTTTCACCTAGGAGTTTTATAGTTTGGTTTTTACATTTAGCTACGAATAGATGATCCATTTGGATTTAACTTCTTTACGATAAGAGGCAGAGATAGAGGACTTTTGCTTTTACTTTTGGGTTTCTCATGTATATTCGATTATTTCAATATCATTTTGAAGATTTTCGTCTACGAATGAGATTACTTTCGCATCTCTGCCCCCAAATCCGATGAGCACATTAGCTGGGTCTGTTATGAACTCTGGGCTGCTGTCCCACTGACCCACTGTTTGATCCTTAGGCCAGCAACACCCATCCTGATGACTGAAGCCAATCAAACTGAGTAGCTTAACTTTGTTCTACTTTTACACGATCATTTTCCAGAGGACTGAGGAATATCCTAAGTCTTTCGCATTTCAGTATAAATTTTATAGTAAGTTTACAAATTTCTACGGAAAGCCAATTGGGTTGGTCATCGGGACTGACTGTATACAGACGGCAATCTTGAGAAAATTTCCATCTTAATAATTTTGAGGCTTCCGACGCATGAACACAATACACTGCTCCACTTACTCTGGTCTCTTTGAAACGTCTTCTGGCAACGGTGTAATTTTAAATGTAGAGATCTCACCGGTCTTTCTTAAATGTAGGATTAAACATTTTGTTTGCATATGTAGCTGTGAAGGGAATTCTATTTTTACTTTGTTTTTCCTTTACTTTTATTTTTCATTTTTTCTCCTGCCAGTATAGAAAACTAGCACCAATTTTTGTTGAGTGGCTCCGCACCCCTCAAACTTGCTATGTTTGCCTGTTAGTTCTGGTGGGTGTTTACGGGATTCCTGAGGGTTTTCTGGGTAAATAATTGGTCCTCTGTGGAAGGAGACAGTTTTACTTGCTACTTTCTATGTTTTACGCCTTGTATTTCTTTTTCTTGCCTCGTCTCACTTGCATGACCCGCAGTAAAATACTGAATAGAAGGGGGCACCTGGGGGGCTCGGTCGGTGGGGCATCTGACTTTGGCTCATGTCATGATCTCGTGTTTCGTGGGTTCGAACCCTGCGTCGGGCACGGTGCTTACAGCTCAGAGCCTGGACCTGTTTCGGATTCTGTGTCTCCCTCTCTCTCTGCTTCTCCCCTATTCATGCTCTGTCTCTGTCTCAAAAATAAATAAACATTAAAAAAATCAAAACAAAAAATTGAATAGAGGTGCCTTGTTCCAGATCTTAGAGGAAAAGTGCTTAACGTGTGGCCACTGAATAAGGTGTTAGCTGAGTGTTTTTCATATACAGCCTTTTATTGGTCTGAAAGTGCTTCCTTCTTTTCTAAATTGTTGAGAGTCTTTATCATAGAAGGTGTTGCAATTTAACTGAATGCTTTTCCATTCGTTGCCATATTCATATAGTTGTTCTCCTTTATTCTCTAAGTGTTGGGGAATAAATTGGTTAATTTACACATGTGAAACTGACCCTACATTCTTGGGAAAACACAATATAGTCAAGATAGACTGTCCTCTGTATATATTGGTGGATTTGATTTGCTAAGATTTTAGTAAGGATTTTGCATATAAATTAGTTAGGCATAGGGGTCAGTCACTTTCCTTCTTTTGAATATCTTTGTTAAATTTTGGTATCCGGAATTATACTGGCCTCATAGGATGGGTTGAGAGGTGTTCTTTCCATTTCTATTTTTTTAAATGGTTTGTGTAAGATTGGTGTCATTTTCCCCCTAATTACCACCAATTCGTTCAAAGAGGATTTGTCTCTCTTTTTCATTCTTCTTTTTTATTATTTTTTTAATGTTTAGTTTTGAGAGAGAGACAGAGGGAGCATGAGCAGGGGAAGGGCAGAGAGAGAGGAAGACACAGTATCCAAAGCTGGCTCCAGGCTCCGAGCTGTCAGCACAGAGCCCGACGCAGGGCTTGAACCCACAAACTACGAGATCCAGAGACCTGAGTCGAAGTTGGACCCTTAACCGGCAGAGCCACCCGGGCGCCCCTCTTGTTCTTTTTCATTCTATCAGTTCCATTTTCAGTTATTTGTAGCACATATATATCCACAACAGTTCTGTCCTAACGAAGGCACCATCAGATCGTGACAAGTCTAGTAACTCTCTGGGTCCTGAATGGGATCTTGGGGCGGCCACTGCAACTTTAGGGTGTTTGTGTAGCATAT
Organism: Puma concolor; assembly: GCF_028749965.1. Taxonomy (NCBI): domain Eukaryota; kingdom Metazoa; phylum Chordata; class Mammalia; order Carnivora; family Felidae; genus Puma; species Puma concolor. The sequence continues at coordinate 5,793,424 of NC_141667.1, read as the reverse complement.
CCCTCACATCCTTTTATCTTCAGCCCAGCTGTCTCTCTCTATAAAGTGCATCTCCTGCAAACAGCATATTCCTGGGTCTTGGTTTTTATCAATTCCAATAATAACATCCTCTTAGTATATATTTAGTCCATATAGTTTTGTTTTCATGTACCTGAGGAGGCCACCAATTCTACTCTGAGTCACCCTTATTAGAAAGGTTTTTCCCGTCCTCTATTTTTGTTTATTATTATCATTGTTTCTAATTTAAGGTTCCTTCACGTCTTTCCATGACTCGATAGCCCATCTTTTGTATCACCGAATAGTATTCCCTCGTGTGGATGTACCACAGCTCCGTTTTCCATTCAGTTGCTGATATCTTGCTTCCTTCCAACTTCTGTTAATTATGGACAAAGCTGCTATAAGCATGCATGTACAGGTTTTCATGTAGATATGTTTTTAAATTCATTGGATAAATGCCCAGGAGCACAGTTACTGGATTATGCAGTGAGATTACAGTTGCTTTGCAACACACTGCCCCCTGTCTTCCAAAGTGGCTACAGCATCGCAAATCATTTCCACATTGTTTTTAATGTTTATTATTTTATCATTATTTTTTTTTTTTTTTTTTGAGAGAGAGAGAAACAGAGCCTGAGCGAGGAGGGACAGAGAACGAGGGAGACACAGAACCCAAAGCAGGCTCCAAGCCCCGAGCCGTCAGCACAAAAGAGCCCGCCACGGGGCTTGAACCCACGGACCGCGAGATCATGACCTGTGCTGGAACCGGACGCTTAACCCACTGAGTCGCCCAGGCGCCCCTCAAATCACTTCTATTAATAATGAACGATCCCTTTAGTAATCTTTTCTGCCAGTGACAAAGCCCTTCTGCAAGCTTTCCTCAGGTTCTAGGGTTGGGTCCTGTGCGCATTCCCAGACCAGTCCCCCAGAAAGGAAAACAGACCACGGCGGCTGTCTGGAACCGGTCAGAGTTCACCTGGAGCTGGAGAGGGAGCCACAGCTCCCGAGCACACTGCTGAGTGAAGACGGCCCAGGGAGCCAGAGGCGGCTGACGGAGACACTGAGACGGCCCCCACCGCTGCCTGACCATTACGCCTAGCCTTGCCTCTTCTTTTCCCTTTTTCTTTTCTTTCAATTGAGGTGTGATTGACATACAGCCCTGTATTGGTCTTAAGTGTACAACATAATGACTTGATATTTGTGTACTGCAAAAGGATTACCACAGTAAGCGGTTACCATCCCTCACCTCACGCAGTTGCCAAAAAACTCTCCTTGTGATGGTTAACTTTTAAGATCCACTCTCTCAGCAACGTTCAAATGTATAATACATTTCGTATTATGTATCGTACCGCCCATTCATGTTAACATAGTTATTGACGTGGCTGGATTAGATCTGCTACTTCACTAGATGTTTTACGTCCGTCTCATCTGTTCTTATGTTCCTCCTGGCCTCCTTTCCATTTTGCTCTGGGTCAACTGTTTTTGGTCTTTTGTTCTTTTGATTCTGTTTAGACGCATCCATTGGCTTCTCAGCTCTGTCCGTGTGCATCACCACTTGAGTGACTGCTAGAGATTACAAGACGCGTCCCTACCTTTTCCACCTGATGGCCCCTAAGAACCAAATGCCCCACAGGGAACAGCAGGGCCACCTCTGCTTCGTCCCTTGTCCTCCGCTGTGTCCTAGGATTCTGTCCTGTCGTTGTATTGTTCGGGGGTCTGCCTGAGGTCTGTGGGGTTCACATCCAGTACTGGGGCTCCCCCCCTGTGGCCTGTCTCCTCCTGTTCCAGCAGCTGTACTGTGGCCACACTGTAGAGTGGCTGAAGTCTCTTACTGGTGGCCCAGTCCAGGAAGACTGCAGACTTCTTTCTGGATTCATCTCTCCCTCCTGGGGCTGACTGAGGCTTTCCCCCAGGGCCCCAAATCCAGAAGAGCAGAAAATTCCTCCAGGAGCTGTTCTTTTCATCCAAGTGCTGACTCCTATCTGGTTCTGCTTCTTTTCAGCCTTTCTCCAATGCTTTCGGGTAGTTTTGATTTATATTTTATCCAGATTTTGTAGTGTTATCTCGGGGGTGATTCGCCTGAGAGGAGCTGCTGTGCCATAAACGAACGTAAAACTCCACAGCCCATTGTAAAGATGAGGAAAACTGAGGCACAGAGGTTAACTAACTCTCCTAAGGTTTGCCATTCCAAGGGCGTATCCTTAGAGCCAAAGTCAATGACTTTCCCAACTCGAGAGGAAATGTGTCTGTATCAGCTATGAGGGGTCCTGACTTGCCCGTGTCTCTGTGTCCCCGCACCCCTGCTGGCCCACCAGGGAAGAGCACATGGGGACCCAGACTGGCTGGGTGTGAACTGTCTTCCGCTGGACACTTCCAGGGAGCTCGGCCCTGCAGGAGCACGGACGAGGCAAGGAAATGGGAGGCTGGGAGGGCAGGCCCCGGGGTGGCTCCCTGTTCCAACACAAACCCAGACAGGAAGGAGAGTCCCGCACCATGAAGACCAATTATGCCACAGACTCAGGTAAAAGAAACTCTGAACATAACATACCTGCCCACGGTCCCCAAATACTTCATTACTTTAGAGAAATCACATAAACAAACAATACGTTCATTGCAAAAGCACCAAACAAGAAAGCAAAAAGAAAAAAAAAAATCGTGCCGAAGAGAAGAATTTCTCTTTTAAAAAATACCCAGGCAGCAGGTCGGAGCAGGTGAAAGATGTTTCGGCGCATGGGAAGGGGGAGGATAAAGAACCAAGTGTTTATGCTGGGGAGACCTCAATGCTGTATTTATGTAACTTTCTAAATAGCGCCCGGCTCATCCCAGAATTCTGCTGCACGGTGGCCACTGGCCCTCCATCAGCACACAAGCGAACACTTCAGAGGCTTCACGCCACAGAAACTTCTCCGGGTGCTCTCAGATAGGTCCAGGGCCAAGAAACAAAATGCCAACTGGTCCACACCACAGGCATTCTCACTGCCACCATCTCTGATCGCTGCATACTATGTTGGTATAAACAGTCCAGGGTCGCAGGACGCACAGAGCAAGGTTTTGCAGATAGCTGGAGGGAACACACGGAGTACAACGGCTTTTCGAGAACACGGAAGGTTCCGCCAAGAGACACACACCTGTGCTGTGCTCCCGCCCACCCCCTGCCCAGCGGTAACAGCTACTTCTCTCTGGCCCCCTCCCTCTCCAGATCAGCCGGGACTTGAATTCTCTGTTACTCCTGTTACAATAGTCAAAATGTAAATTTCTTTACAAAGCTAGAGAAATACAGGCAGAGCAGAACGGAGGAGTTTTTAAAAGACACTCGTGTCCTTCTCGTGTGCCGAAATAGCTACAGAGCCTAGGGCTCTCTGGTAGGATCAATAAACAAACAAATAAATTGATTAATTAATGGCAGTGATTTGCTTTCTTAGCCCGGAGTTCAGGGGGCACCTGGACACACACACACACACACACACACACACACACACACACACACACACCAGCATTTCCCAAATGTCTTTACACACTTTCGTTTTCTCTGGTCCACTGAAGTCAGCTAAAAGATTCTCAAAGCTTCCCTGTTCCTTCTGTTCTAGGAGCAAATTTTGTCCCTTAAATTTTCCGGATTTTGTTTCAATTAGTTTACTAGTACTAGTTGAAGATCTTAATGCTGCAGTTATAAGAAAGTAGTCCAGGGGAAAACAGCACTCCCCAAGGGTATTTATAACACCCAGGATGACTTCTCAGAACTTTCTCCGGGTGTCCTTTGAGACTGGAGCAGGGCTCGACACTTCCCAGCTGGCTGCTGGCTCCACCCCACAGAGGCACATTCATCACCACCTTGTTCTGTTCCTTGAGTTGCAAATCACAAATCTCCCTTCCTTTTAAATTTTTTTTTTCAACGTTTATTTATTTTTGGGACAGAGAGAGACAGAGCATGAACGGGGGAGGGGCAGAGAGAGAGGGAGACACAGAATCGGAAACAGGCTCCAGGCTCTGAGCCATCAGCCCAGAGCCCGACGCGGGGCTCGAACTCCCGGACCGCGAGATCGTGACCTGGCTGAAGTCGGACGCTTAACCGACTGCGCCACCCAGGCGCCCCTCTCCCTTCCTTTTAGAAAACGCCTGTGTGCCAGGCACATGCACATCAAGACCACACAGATGCATGTTACTTGCAAGTCCGATGGAAGGTGAAACTGTGTTGAAATACTCCAAATACAGGATCAATCCACTTTAACGTCTTCTACAGAATGCAGTAGCTTCCTACATGCTTTAAAGACTATCTTGCATTCTTTGGGCTTCTGCCTGATACTAAATTATAACTAAAATGCTCTGTTTGCTTTAATGTAATGCAATCACTCTCACCCAAAGGTGGGCTCTAAGATGTGACCTCTTCACAGGTCGCCTGGGTGGCTCAGTGGGCTAAGTGTCTGACTTCAGCTCAGGTCATGATCTTGTGGTTTGTGAGTTCGAGCCCTACATCTGGCTCTGTGCTGAAAGCTCAGAGCCTAGAGCCTGCTTGGGAATTTGTGTCTCCCTCTGTCTCTGACCCTCCCCCACTCACGCGCTGTCTCTGTCTCTCTCAAAAACATAGAAAATAAAAATAATAATAAAAAAAAGATTTAAGATGTGACCTGCTTGGACTGGATTTCCCTGGCCACCCTGGAACACGTCAACAGTCCCATTTCGGTGGCTGGCAGAGACTGAGTATGTCGGGAATATCAGACAGTCTGTGAAAAACAGAGTAACAGCACCCCATCACGAACTCAGGAGAAAAGAGAATAACTTTCAGCACAAATTCATGAGAAAGAAATGAGGTCTCCAGAAATGTGGGGACCTCTTAATTAAGACACACACAGGGATGCCGGGATACTAAAAGTTTACATTTCCTTTTTAATTTTTTTTAACGTTTATTTATTTCTGAGACAGAGAGAGATAGAGCATGAGCTGGGGGAGGGGCGGAGAGAGAGGGAGACACAGAACCCGAAGCAGGCTCCAGGCTCCGAGCCGTCAGCACAGAGCCCAACGTGGGGCTCGAACTCACAGACCAGGAGATCGTGACCTGAGCCAAAGTCAGAGGCTTAACTGACTGAGCCACCCAGGCACCCCATAATGTTTATTTATTTTTGAGAGACAGAGAGAGAGACAGACAGACAGACAGAGCACGAGTGGGGGAGGGGCAGAGAGAGAGGGAGACACAGAATCTGAAACAGGCTCCAGGCTCCTAGCTGTCAGCACAGAGCCCGACTCAGGGCTCGAACTCACGGATCGCGAGATCATGACCTGAGCTAAAGTCGGTCGCTCAACTGACTGAGCCACCCAGGCGCCCCTAAAAGTTTACATTTTCAGTAAAGATAAATCTATTCAGGTAAACCACGCCTGCGACACAGACGTTCCTGAAAATCGCCTGCCAACTTCAGAGGGGTTTGCAGTCTACTTGTTAAGCAAAATTTGTTTAATATTTGGGGATGTACTTAGAATGAAGCCCCTGGTTGAGACACCTTTTAACAATGAGGTCGATGGGCGTGCATGGGGATAAAATGGTGCCATCTGTTGTCTACAAACTGTGCGACCTTTAGCAAGTCACTTAAACTATGCGACCTTTAGCAGGTTGCTTTAACTATCGGATTCTGCGCTTCATAGTCTGTAAAACAGGAACACGGCCGTTCGTGCATTTAAAGTAAAGTAATAAGTTCGATAATATTGCTTTCTGTGGCGTCTGGCAGGTAGCGGGAGCTCAGCGCTGGGAGGTGTTGTTTTTATTTATCCAAGAACCTCCAAAGTTCGTGGCCTGTCTTACAAGAATCACGCAAGGTATCCTGAGCGGATTCCTTCCTTTCTGTGAGCCTGTGTCACCTACACCAGCCGGCACGTCACTGTCTTGATGCCAAAGGCAAAGCTGGAAAGGCAGTGCAAGAGGGAGAACAGCAGGCCTCTGCCCTGGGTAACTGATGGGCCTGTCTCTGCGCTTTAACCCGCGGGAGAGCCTCTGGGGTGACGTGGGCATGGTCCCCAGCCACCACCCCTCCCCCAAGAGGCATCCACTGGGGCTGCAGGCTTGCCCAGTGCCGTCCGTGGCGGCCCCGTGACAGGTCTGTTACCGCCCCCCGCCCCCTGGGAGGACCTTGTACAGCACAGGGAGCCAGAAAGAAAAGATGTTCGGTCCCCTCCACTGGGGTCTGAGAAGGGAAGTTTGAGTCTGTGAGTCTGTGCTCAGACCCGCAGATTGCTGGAGAAAGAAGTCTAAGCCCAGAATGCTGTACCCGGAGGATCAATTTCAACAGATTTCAGTCTAAACAATACTTCCTTGTTGCTTTAGTAAGTAGAAAAGAATAATTCCACTTGGCAGAAATAGACACACACACACACTCTCTCTCATAAACAGGTTCACTATTTCTTAATTCTTGATAAACAACAATGCTGTTTTAAGGATAATTCATTTTAAAAATATCAATTTTCTTTTCCAATAAACTTGATTATTTGTGATATAATAGATTTTTTTTTTGCATTCGTTTTAAAACAGAATTATTTTGGTAAAAGTGGCCCATGGACATATTTGATTGCAAAAGTACAGCTGAAATTTAACTTTCTTGACTGATCCATAACTGGATAGAAGTTAGTCCCACTCCAAAAGAGTAAATACAAAACGAATGGCTTTATCAAGGGTATGCATAGCAACAGAGTATGTATTAGTCTAACTCTGGGAAGACCTAAATTTTAGGAATATTTGAAAAAAAAGATAATCTTCGGTGAAATCAACAAAGTAAAAGCAAGACATTACTAAAAACTGGCTGCAAAAGCACTTCATGTTTTAAAAATGCTGCAGCTTTGGAAAATCAAAGCAATCCTATCACTACTGTTTCTGGAACATATTTCTTGTGTTTAAATAAATTATACTGAGTTTTTAAAAACATTATAGGTTTATTTTAGAATGTGGGAAAGACAATACAGAAAAAAAAACATTGAAAATCACCTATAATCCAAATACTGATAATCCAAAATAATCCATTTCAGTATGTGGATACGTATCCCTCCAACGGTTTGTGTTCATGCGTTAACATTTTTTTTTTACAAAAATAGAATTGTATTATTCTTACAATTCTGACACTTTTTTAATGTTTACTTATTTTTGAGAGACAGAGAGGGGCAAAGCATGAGCAGGGGAGGGGCAGAGAGAGGGAGACACAGAACAAGAAGCAGGCTCCAGGCCCCGAGCTGTCAGCACAGAGCCCAACACGGGGCTCGATCCCATGACCCCGGGAACATGACCTGAGCCGAAATCAAGAGTCAGGTGCTTAACCAACAGAGCCATCCAGGCACGACTTCATTGGGATTTCCTTGGAATACATGAGGACAAGCGTCACCGAGAGGTCAAAGGGCATTGTTGCTATATTGGAACAGATTGCCCTCTAGATACAACACCTACTGAAACGTCACAAGCAGTGGAGGCTTTGAGAAGGTTCTATCAACCTAAGTTTTACATGTATTTGAAAGCTTTGCCCTATTGCTCGAGGATGCTTTAACTTAACATTGTGAATGATAGTCATGTCTGGGGTGTGTGTGTGTGTGTGTGTGTGTGTGTGTGTGTGTGTGTGTGTACTGCTCTGCATCCATAGCCTATGGTCCACCCCCACCGCTGGCCTATTACTATTTTTTGAATTCCTTTAAAAACATTCCTTTATCCATTAAAAAAAAAAATCAACTCTGAACCACAGATGCTGCAAATGTTTTCCCAGTTTTTCTACACGATTTACATTATTGCTTAGGATAACTTTTATGGAAAGAAATGAAAAAGTCATGCAGTGAAATATTCACGTCTTTTCCTTTGCAGGTCTCTTTTTAGAGCCCTGTATCCATTTCCCCAACAATATGGGAAAGAGGGGATTATTTGTCGCTCCCATGAGTGCAAACCTCCTGACACCCTCCTCAGAAGACGCACTACACATTTTCTCGTACCTTATGTGAACATGAGTTTGCATGTTAATTATATCCCTTTCTTTAATGTCATGTTACTAATTTCATAAGGTGGATTTTCAAAAAAAAAAAAGTTTCACTCTTCAAATAATGACCAAAAAGATAAAATCCAATCCGAATGTATCAGTCTGCTTGGGCTGTCGTAATAACTACCACGGATGGTGGCTTACGTAACAAATTGAGTTCCTCTCAGTTCTTGAGGATGGAAGTCTGAGATCAAAGTGTTGGTGGAGACGGTTCCTTCTCAACTCTTCCTCCTTAGGCTTGTACATGCCCTCCTTCTTCTGGTGCCTTCACGTGGTCTTTCCTGCATGTGTCTGTATCCTAATGTCTTTTTCTAGTATACAGGCACCCATCGTGCCAGTCATATTGGATTAAGCCTCACACATATGGCCTCATTTAATTATCCCTTTAAAGACCTGACCTCCGAATACAGTCACATACTGAGGCACTGGGGGTCAGGACTTAACCATATGAATCTGGGGGTGGGAAGGCATAATTCGGCCCACAACACGGATCAATACAATCCTTAATCCAGGAGAACAAGCTACATAAAAACTTAAAAACCTACAGCTTGTAACTACCTGGGTCAGTTGTTTGTTAAAACAAGCAATCAATATTTCCCCTAGGATTTAAACAAGACCCAGAATCCCACGATGTAACACTCTAAATGTCTAGGAATCAATCTAAAATTTCTCAGTCTATTAAGGTTCAGGAAAATCTTGGGGTGCCTGGGTGGTTCAGTCGGTTAAGCATCCGACTTTGGCTCAGGTCACGATCCTGCAGTTCGTGGGTTCAGTCCCGCATGGGGCTCTGTGCTGACAGCTCGGAGCCTGGAGCCTGCTTCAGATGCTGTGTCTCCCTCTCTCTCTGCCCCTCCCCCACTCAGGTGCGCATGCACAGGCTCTCTCTCAAAAAATGAACGATCATTAAAAACAATTTTAAATAAAAATAAAACGTTCAGGGAAATCTCAACTCACAAGTAAAAGTAAAACCGACAGATACTAATCATGATTATGTCACAGATGTGAGAATGATCAAAGGCTTTAAAAACAGCCCTTAAAACCACCCTCGAAGAAGTAATAGTAAACACTTCTGAAATAAATGTAATGATAGGAAGTCGTGGGAAATAAATAGAGAATATAAGGCAGACTGAAAGGGAGGTTTTATAATTAAGAAAGACTCAACTTTTTTTTTTTTTTTAAATACACCCTACACCCAGTGTGGGGCTCGAACTCAGAATCTCAAGGTCAAGAGTCACATGCTCTACCGACTGAGCCAGCCGAGTCAGTTTTTAATTTGAAGTTAAACTTTTTAATTTGAAGTTTAAGCTAATAATTAATATGTTTTACTTCAGAATGGCATTTATGATTTCAGGTTAATTTTATTTTTCTAATTGCTAGTCTAGTTGTACTTTTAAAAAACGTTTTGTCAAAAATACTCCAAGTCCCGCTTTCTTTTTCACTGAAATCACCTCAACTTGCTGGTTTTCTTGTCTAAAAGAGAGCCATTTAAAATTCTTCCTCTCAAAGGAGTACCACCTCTGGAACTTCTCCCAGGGCTCAGCTCGCCTCTGCCGTTTTCTGTTCCTGACACGGTGTCATGAGACTGGCACGGGGCCTCCTTTTCCAGGAGAAGTTCCAGGACATCCTTTGTGGAGAGACTTTTCGAGTGAAAGGCTGGCAGTGATGCGGACCTAAAAAGGTTTTTTATAATGCCCACCTTTACTAATTGCAAGAAATAGATTTTCTTCACATCATGGGCTCCTGAGTGAGCTGAAACCAATTTGGCCATAAGTCAAATGGCCACTTCATGCAGCTCCCACAGCACACGTGTTTCCCGGAAAATTTAGAGATCAATTAAAAAAGGAAGGGGGTGGAATCTGTTCTCATTTGGTTAAAAAAACCAGGGAGAAGAAAAAAAAAGAGTCATTAGTTTTAATTATAGTGAAGAAAATGCTGAGCAAAATTACTTTCCAAAACAATTACTAAACCTAAGCTTTAGATTCCATAAAAGAAAATGATTCATACAGTATAGTAGATCTTCCAAATTCCAAGTTACTGCTTCTCAGTTTTACAGTAAATCCCCAGTGACATATCAGCTAAGAATATTTCTGGTAGAATCAACAATCATTGCATGGACAAGGCAAGTGTTTCTGGGGCCTGTGAGACGAGGACTAAGGGCTGAATAATGAAAGAACACTCACAACAGTCCAGGACAGATGTCTACTGTCCTCTTATGTCACAATTTTTAGATATAAAATAAATAACATTAACTGCAGTATTCCCCTGAAACTAAGCTGAAACAATACAATATTTGAATTATGACCAATATATTGAAATTTAAAAGGAAGTTTCCAGAAAGCTACATGCTAGAAGAGACGGTAAAATGCTATAGCATGGGACTAAAAATATTTACATATCCCTTTGTGACTTGATTTTCTACTCCCAGTCACAAGATTTCTTTCTCTAATGCCTCGGTTTCTCCTTAACTTGCAAAGAAAGCTATTTGCTGGTTCTCTATTTTCTCTTGCTTCGGCATTTCTTGTTTATCTCACCCTCATTTTTGGCTCACCTTCAACTGTTGCTACTCATGTATGAAACCTAACAAAGCACTGATTCACCTGCTCCTGACATACCGAATTAGGAGGGAGCCTCCACTCCGTCTCGCCTTACAGAAGTCTAAACTGCCGTGGTTACGTCAAATGTTATCCACAAAGAAATGTTGATGTTAAAGTGTATTCGTTACAACAAAATTACAGAACGTGAAGATATTTTAGCTGGTCTATTTGAGGTTCTTACAATGATATGTAAACGACAGTTCAGTCGTTCCGGTCAAAGAGTCAAGGAACGAGCCGGTTTTGATCCCTGTTTCTCTGTGTTTTCATTTGGTTCCTGAAAAATGTATGGCCGCCAGACATCCTGGTCACAGCCTCTCACTTGAATCACAAATTCGATCCGGTTTGGAAAGTGACCTTTAGGGAAAAGCTTATATGAATTGCTCAAGCAGAAAGCAGATGGTTTGTAGCTCCAAGGGATAAAAAGGTGGGATGACCTTAAGCGAATCACTTAATTCATCTCTTTTATAAAATCAATAAGACGGTTTTGAACACATCCATGGCTCCTTACACTTGTGAGATTATTAGTGGGTCTACTGATCTTTGCCTATTGAAAATTCTTCATCTTCCAATGAGCCCTTCTACACTTCCACGAACAGAGGACTAAAACCGCTAAATTAAAAGGAGATTTCATTCTCAGTAACTTCGCTTGGGCCTTTATAAGTGTCAGTCTGCTTCTGAGCCCATCTTTCTTTTCTTCCCAAATCTGAGCAGGTTACCATTCCCACTATGGACTCCCCCTCTGGGAAAGCAAAGCCACCTTAGAGCCAGTAGTTCGGTGGAGCAATTAGGCAGGATGTTAGATAAACAGGATAGAAAAAGCCAAGCTTCCAAAACCATCTATTCCAAGCAGCTTAGTGACCGAAGAAAGGAAGAGTATTTGTGAATCAGCTGAGCGGAAGCTGTGGACTGTCTGCGTGACAGACGCTTAGGTATGTCTTCCAGGAATCTTGGGTCGCGTCCTTCCATTGTTTAAAATTAATCAACTTTGTAGTGCCTGTCTGGTGAAGGCCAAGCAGTTTGTCATAGACGATACGTGTTTTTAATGCCATGGCCCAGGCCCGTTACAAGTATCCTCTGTAAGATCTCCCCAAACCCCCAAGCCAGGTCATGCCACTGCTAGGGGTGTAGACTCCCCAAATGTATCTGCACTCTAAGATCTCTGGGCTGATGTCTGGAGTCGCCTCGGCCACTCCGTTCTGTGACGCCCTCTTCCCTGGGGCCTTCCCCACCCACCCTAAGCATTAAGGAGCTCTCTCTCCGGGGCTACCTGGCCTCATCACATCCAACAGGGGTCTTTTGTTCCCATGCCTGCCCCCCCCCCACCATGTGGCCCCTGAGCAATGCACTTTTCTCTGCGGCTACTAAGTAGACCCAGCCTCTTCATGCAAAATAGCTTCTATTTCAGTAGCGCACTACAGACAAAGCTCTATCACAATCACTAGCCTAGCTGACAAACAGCCCGTGAATACACACTGCACGTTTTATTACCCCAATTTCACTGGAAAGGATGGGAAATCTACAGATGTGAAGTGAGTCTCATCCTGGTCCATTACATCATGGCTGACAAACTAAAGAAAAATATATTCTCTACACACACACACACACACACACACACACACACACACACACAGAGAAGTCACGCAGCAGGAAAAAACCATTTTCTAGAACAGTTGTAAGTTGAACAGAATTAAGTAAAAGTTCACCTACGTCATGAATTTTTCTGGGAAGAGAGTTGGTGAGTGTGCTCTGACATAACTGGAAAACCCGAAAGTCCCCTCTTTCATTTCCAAGAAGGGGAAAATGTCAGCTTTGGCAATAGCATTAAACACAGGTGGTTCTGGTGAGGAATTCTCCCCCCTTACTAGCTACAACCATGGTCATGAATCAAGACCACCCATCTTAGACCCTGTCTCCATTCCCAAAGGGAAATCCCCCCTAAAACCTACAGAACCCTCTGGAAGTGAGGCCAGGTAGTCAGATGACATCCTTTCCATAACCTCAAAGAAAAAAGGAAGCCCGCTCAACAACTCTGCCCCAGCCCTAAGGATAATGGCCCTTTCACTGCTTTAAAAATTACTCTGTAGAGTTAAAGGGCTCCGTTGTGATGAAACCACATCAAGGCTGAGAGACTGGTGGGTCACAGGTCAGAGCCGGGTTACAAGGGGACACTGCCAGGATGGTCTGGGGACAAATCACTGATGGAAGGACAACACCGCAGGAACACACACTGAAACAGGAAAACATCACCAGGACCCGAGCTCCCATCACAAGCCGCAGTAAGTGCCACATGTACGAGAAGTGAAATCGTTTCGGGGTGCCTGGGTGGCTCAGTCAATTAAGCATCCGACTCTTGATTTTGGCTCAGGTCCTAACCTCACGGTTCACGAGATCAAGTCCCTTGTCAGGCTCTGCACTGACAGCACAGAGTCTGCTTATGATTCTCTGTCTCCCTCTCTCTCTCTGCCCCCAAAATAAATAAATAATTTTTTTTAAAAAAAGAAATGAAACAGTTTAAAAAACTAGATCACAAAATCTTAAAAACAATATCCAGAATATTGTTCTCTCTTAAATCAATAGAATCAATTATGATGGGTAAGGTGGATAAAAGAAAGAAGACAGGTCCTCCTTTATTAAAAACTTACACAACCAGGGTTTCTGAGTCGGGTCCAGATCAGATTTTTCTTTGTGTCTCTGCCGTCTGATAGACTGAATTATATTTGATAGGTTCTCGCCAAAGTAGAAACTGGGTACTGGCTAATATAGAAATGAAGCAATTGCATAAACATTAAATACTTCTTTCTGTACAAAGAAGAGTTAATAAGGAATTAGGATGCACCAGAGAAGATTATGACCAGTGGAGTTTGAATATCCAAATGGCATGAAGAACTAAGCTCATTAACAAAACCACACCTTTAAAAGGCATGAAGTTCCAAATTTACACAATACAGAGTATAAAGAAGTAGGCAATCCTTGAAGACAGCATCTTTTTCTTTGGCAATTAAGGGAGCAAAGACACTTTCCCTATCACTTTAGGAAAAAAATGTAAGGAAATGCCAAAATCCACTGCAGACAAACTTGTCATGCTTGAAGCAACAGAACCCAGGGAAGAGTTTTGTGAGACAATCCTATTGGTTTTAAGGGAACAATTCAGAGGAACATAAAAGCAACCACTAACTACCGAGAAGTCAACACACTAGCAAAACTTTTAAGAATCAAAGGCTGCAGCAATAAAAAACACAACTGTAAACCCTTATCTGCACACCACGGGGATGCCCAGGACAGCACTGTGGCAACAGATGAATGGATACCCGATGGAAAAAACCCTCACAAACATAAATGGTAAGTCACAGTATTGTTAGTGAGTCTGAAATTATTTTTTTTAATGTTTATTTTTGAGACAAAGAGAGACAGAGCATGAAAGGGGGAGGGGCAGAGAGAGAGGGAGACCCAGAATCCGAAGCAGGCTCCAAGCTCCGAGCTGTTGGCACAGAGCCTGACGCGGGGCTCGAACCCATGAACCGTGAGATCATGACCTGAGCCGAAGTCGGACACTTAACCGACTGAGCCACCCAGGCGCCCCAAGTTTATTTATTTTTGAGACAGCGTGTGAGCAGGGGAGGGGCAGAGAGAGGGGGGGAGACATGGAATCGGAAGCAGACTCCAGGCTCTGAGCTGTCAGCACAGAGCCCGACGTGGGGCTCGAACTCACGGAGTGTGAGATCATGACCTGAGCCGAAGTCGGACGCTCAACCGACTGAGCCCCCCAGGCGCCCCAACGAGTCTGACATTATTTAAAGACAAATCATATCAAAAAAGTAACAGGAGTCTGATCAACATCTTCTTGACACACTAAACGTAATTAAAAGTTATTGCAGACTTCGCCATCTTAGTATTTTTTCTGAGACCAAAAATACTGTTATACTTGGAAACGTCTAAATGTTGATACTTTGCAACTTCACTGGCAAAATTTTAGAACATTAGATGAGGTCATGCAGTGACAATTCTCGCAATTCACCATCAAGGGGTCTGAGGTCCCACGATGCGGGATTCATTTAGCCCCTGATTAGGGAGACCGGTCCCTCCAGCTGTAGGCTTCCCATGCCACACTGAGGCTCTGGGACACTGCAGATGTCATGTCTGCAACGTGGACTTCATTTCTGCAAAGTCACTTAGTAATAAGAAAATGGAGGTTGGGGTGTTCAGTGGCTCATTGGGCAGCGTCCTCTCCTCGTACTGCTGGTTTCCAGCTGCTTGCCGAATGTGCTGACCCACCTGGGCTGACTTCCTTGCTGACCCCAAATTCTCCTTCACGCTTGGGCACGTGCTTCCCTTACTCCAGGAGAAAAAGCCTCCTTGCAGGATGCTTTCTACTCATTCTTGGAGACTTAAGAACTTTCTAGATGTATCTAGATGTATTTTTTTCTCTTATTTGGAGAAAGCTGGGTTAGGTTCCTCAGAGCATGTCTCTGAGAACTAGGGCGTTAGCATTTGTTATGTGGAAAAAGTTTCTTTGGTTAAGTGCATTTGGGAAAAAAATCTGGGCTGCTCCAGACTCAGTGCTGTAGACCCATTAATGGTCGATGGGTGATGAGGTTTCACAGGTGAATAGACACTATGTATTCATCCCCCAGAAGCATATGGACACAAGACCATTCTTCTGTGGGAAACATCCTGGAAGACTCAGGTTTGTAGAGACATTTGGGAAACGCTGGTCTGTGTTGTTTTAAATATATGGATATAAATATAGATATAGATATAGATATAGATATAGATATAGATACAGATATAGATATAGATAGATACACATATACATATACATACAGATATAGATATACATATATAGATATACATATATATAGATAAATCTATATCTATAAATCTATATCTATGTATATATCTATATCTATCTATCTATCTATCTATCTATCTATCTATCTATCTATCTCCAGGCATATATATGTCTATGTATGTGTGTGTGTGTGTGTGTATACACATATATCCAGGTGCCCCCTGAACTCTGTGCTAAGAAGGCAGATCACTGTCCTGATTTATTTTATTTATTTATTTTTTTTGGTAGCTCAAACAACTGTGTGAGCATACACTTTTATTTTTTGGAAGTGAAGTTTCTCTCTTCAAAACTTGAGAAGCAAACTTACGCTGGAGAAAATAAGCAGCTCAGAATAGATTTTACCCAGGCATTCTGCATTTCCCTGTTGATATTAAATAAAGTGGGTGTCACACGGAATTGATCCTACCAGAGGGCCCTAGGCTCTGTAGCTATTTCAGCACACGAGAAAGACACGTCTTTTGAAAACTCCTCCATTCTGCGTGTATTTCTCTAGCTTTGTAAAGAAACTGAAAGCACTTTTGATAAACGTTTTAATGAGTCACGCGGAGTGTCATTTCTGTGTGCTTTGAAAGTCTCCTGAGTGATACCGAGCGAATTCACAGTTAACTTCCCAATGCCACAGACCAGCCACAGAGGAACCAGGCAGGAGGCAAGGGGATGCTTTTCTTTTGGTCCACGAGTGAGCCACGCAGGTGAACACAACATGCACACGCATGTGTATTCTCCGTGCGCTGTGTCACAAGCCGGTTCACATGCACCTGCTTCTGTGTTTATCTTCATCACCCGGGAGGGGTGAATAAAGTGGTGGTTTGCATATAGGAATGGCCGCTAGGAAATTCACCCTAAAATTCAGAGACGACTTTATTCAGTACTGCGCCATCCTGAATTCACCATCATTTGTGATAGCAGTTAAATATCTCTTCGAAATGGTCCTGCATACCATTAGGCTTTGTTTCTGTAGGTCTTCACTAACAGAATGAAACTTTCCATTTCCTTTGGGATGCTCTCCACTCTGAATTATCTGAGCTGTGCTGGGTGGCAGCGATGTGTAGAAGTCCAACCTGCGTGACTTAGAATGTATCTTCCCAAGGCCCTGGGCAGGCATCGTGGCTCAGTGAACATGTCAGGTGCAGGAAAGCCATCCATCACTGCACAGAAATAATGTCCCACGTCAGAGGGTGACTCACAGCTGCAGAGGAAGCACGGTGCCACCATGAAGACCACGGACTCAGAACACACTGCACAGGCTGGACTCCCAACTCCATCCACCACCCGCCAGCCGCGTGGCCTTGGGCAAATCGGTCACCCCCTGTGTGCCTCCCAGGCCTGCCATGCAGAGTACACAAGCCAATATCAAGAGGACTTCAACCGTGCCAGGCAAGCCGGAAACCCGGTGGGTGTGCTATCAGTGTTGTTTCCACTTAAATTACAGTGAATATTCCTGGAAGTTCTCTATAGGCATATTCCTCCTATTATAATACCTTCTCATGACAATAAGGGACTCTTCAGTCCATTATCTCCTTTACCTCATCTGTAAATGCGTATTTACGCTGCATTGCTAGCATGGCTCTTGACTCAGGAAGAAATGGCACAAGGCATAACCCTATTAAGCCGTTTTTGGAAAAAAAAGTGGTAAGTAACTAAAGCTACTATTTTCAGGCAATAAAGAACATCTTAAACATGCTCACAAAGAAAGACTATCTTCTACAGAATTAATCTTTTAAAAATTAATCTAATTCATCCTCAAATCAAATAGGAATATGGCCATACACAGCACATGGGATCAGTTCATCTGAATGTGCAATTTCAAAACAAACAAACCCTATTTCTCTATGGCTGGTGCTTGTGATAGAAGCAAGAGGAGCCTTTGCCCAAATCCATTCTAACACCCTGCCTCTCTGATTATTCACTCAGCCCATCAACACTTACTGTCATAACGGGTAAGGCACTGTGGAGATTCAAAGTTGAATAAACTAGGGTCCTCAGTCCCCCAAACCTTAGAACATGGGGAGAGTAATGTGCGATATGTTTTAAGATAAAATATGGAAATGAGGGCCAGGCACTCCCAAAGGCAGCACTGAATTCTTCAAGAAGCTGTAAAGTTCCCCATGTCATCTCTACAGCCCCTGCATTGTGCTTTCCAGCGGACCCAAGGCGCACCCTCACAAGGGACATGTTGCCTTTTGTCTGGATTAGATAAAGTTATACAGGAGCCATTCTATATCATATCTATGGATTTAAAAAAGCCTCCATATATTAAGACAGCTATGAATATTCCATCAAGAGGATTGCAACATGGGCAGTTTCCACGTTTTGATTTTAAGAATCAAACAGGAGATTTCAAAAATATGTGTGACTCTGGAACTGATCCACATGGGAAAGTGTCCTGAATCTAAAGGCTTTGAAGGCAGCCTCCCCTCTGACTCAGGGATGCTCTGGGGTAAAAGTGGACACCCTCTTTTATGGGGCATGGTCATCGCTAGGTCTCACCTGCATGTTTTAATTTGTGTTTATGGTCTATGAAGTTCTATGTCCCTGCGCCCTGGAGAACTGTGGAGAACAGCTGATTTCTGTCAGTCATAAAGGCCGAGGACGTTTACGGAACGGCATTCATCAATATTTATCTAGTTCATACTGGTTCTCATTTAAGTGGTACGATTTGCTAATTCCACTTAACCTTTGCTGTTTGAAAATAAATATCACAGATCACATCTTTTATGAATAAATTTCAAATGTGGCAAGATCAAAGGTTAAATTTCTCCCTAAAAATGTCAGGAAAGAGAGTAAGACCGATACGGCCCATTGAAAACAATCTGCAGGACAGCAAAATAAGCCGCTTAAATCTGAGAGCTGGAATTGAAGCAGGTAAGATCAAAGCAGAAGGCAATATACTGAATGAGAACGGCTCAGCCTTCTTCTTAGCTGGATAGAGAATCTGATGTTGCCCCATAAGGGCGGTTCTGGAAAATACAAACAGGAAGTCCAAGGGCTTATCGACGGATTCCAGGACAAGGGGAGAAGACAGTTCGTAAACACCCATAGAAGGTAAGGGAAGGGACGTTTTTATAAAAATTTAAAGCTTGAGATTTTTAGGTTTTAAGTGAACAAGCTGCTATTTTGAAACACGTTTTCATCAGTGTAATCAGTTTGTTGATCTGTGATTTAAAGCCGTGTAAGTGTTTGTGTGTGTGTGTGTGTGTGTGTGTGTGTGCATGTGTGTGTGTTCGTTCTGCATAGGATTGAGCCAAAGGAATTACTTATCTAAACTCATTAAGTGAAACAGAAAAGACTAACAAATTTTCTGTTCGTCATCGAGCACAACAGCAGCCTTAAACAATGAATTATCGCAGTAAATAAAATACCACAAGGATCGTGCTGAAGGTAAGCAGGATAGGCCTGGCCAATAAAATAAGAAGACACAAAGAATGTCCACCCTCCCCATTAGTTAATGCCTTCCCAGGAGTTTAACATCATTGAATAAAATAATAATAATAATAATAATAATAATAATAATAATAATAAGATGAGAGATAAATATTGAAATTACTAAAAATTATAATTACAAGTTATCATTCATCACAGACATGATCATCCATATGGAAAAAAAAACAAAAAAAATAGAGTTAGTAAGACTGTTCAGTTATAGTTGGCCTGTTAGAAGCTACAAATACCCAAACTGAGAGTTTTCCCTCTATACCAGGAATAGTTAGTTGGAAAGTATAATTTTTTAAAAAATCAAAAAATCACTCGTAGAATTTAAAACTATACAAAATAGCCAGAAATTAACAAGACAGGTACAAGGTCTATGTAATGAAAACAACATGATCTTACGTACAGGGAAAACATCACACAAATATTTTGGTAAATGTGCAATATAATATTCTTGGGTGCCAGGCTTGGTGTTGCAGAGAATCGAAATCAGCACGGACCTAATCAAAGCTGGTATTTTGGGGAAACTGCGTCACCAGTGGGGATGGAGGGGAGAGAGCAAAGGCGGCTGTGATGGGGTCACAGCGACAGCATGTCAGGTTTCTTCCAACAGGGCAAGGGGAGCCCAGCGCAGCACCCTGTGTTTTGCTGGCTCCCACACGTACAGCATGTGTCCTGTCTGAACCTGCCACATCCCCATTATGTTACAATAACCATGTGGAAAGATTAAGCAAGTCAGGGTATTCTATTCTTTATACATTCCAACAGTTCTGAAAGAGATACTTATTATTTGCCTTTACACCTCACACATTCATATTGTAACTTCAAATACGTCTGTTACAGCTCGTTGGGAAAGGTAAGGAGAATTACTACACAGTATCTAACTTCAGAAGGAGGCCAAGTATGTGTTTTCAGGTCAAGTTTAGTCTCGATCTCGACTGTTCTTTATGCACTGTTAGAAATCAACGGGGGCAAAAAACGATAATAGAAACAAAATGCTCATATATTTTTAAAAACAGAATAAATAAAGGATGAAGTTAAATATTAGGAAAAACATCAGTGAATTCGGGCAAACTTTTTCCCACCATTGTTCTGCAGGAGAAGCGTATTTGAATAACTTTCATTCAAGTGCTTTCAGAAGGCTCAAGGCCGTATGTTTCGAACGGTAACGTTGAAACTTACATCTGAATGGCACACTTGTGTCTAAAGGCTTGACACCATGAAAAGAAACCCAGTTAGGTCGGGATGGATAAGAGAGAAAGACTTTTTAAAACCGCCTTTTCCCCCTGCACTAGAAATTGTTTGTTCGCCATGTGTAATTGCTTTTGAAAAACGGAAACATTTCAAAGGCAGAAAAGTACGGAAAAAAATAACATAGCAAATACCTGCGAGCTGCCATCCACAGCTGTAGGAAAGACCCTCCCTCTCTTCACAGAAGCAACTGGCTTCTAGTCCTTTTCTGCACTTTTACCATATCTAATACCCTAAACAACATGCAGTATTGTTCCATATGTTTTAACCCTACAAAACTGCATCTTACCACATACCCAGGATTCATCGGTGTGCTATTTCTCACTTGGTTTGATGTTTTAGACGTCTACCTCTGCTAGGACATCTACGTCCAATTCATTTCATTAATTTCTGATTAATATTCTCTCTGGGGGCGCCTGGGTGGCTCAGTCGGTTGAGCATCCAACTCTTGATTTCGACTTAGGTCATGATCCCTGGGTTGTGGGATCGAGCCCCACGTCAGGTTCCATGCTCAGCATGGAGCCTGCTTAAGATTCTCCCTCTCCCTCTGTCTCTCTTCCCTGCTCATTCTGTCTCCCTCTCTCTCAAAAAAAAAAAAAAATATTCTTCTGTCTGAATACACTATAAGCTAAATATTCATTTTTCTAATTTGGTCACTTATTAGTTGCTTTCAATTGTTAACCACTACAAAGGATGCTGAAATGAATATTCTGGAAACTGTCTCCTTGGGAACACTCACTGAAATCTCTCCAGGTAGATCAAGAAAGTGGCATTTCTGCTTCAAAGGTTTGCATGATTATAACTTCCTAAAGTAATTATTCTATTTTTTTCTCCCAACAGCAGAGTGCCAGCCTCCTTCCTTCTACAATTCCGATTCAGGTATGCCCACCTTATAGTTGCCAGTCCCATGGCTGTAAAATTGAAACCCCTCGAAATAATCTACAGTCTTCTAATGACTAGGGAGCCGGAGTATCATATATCTTCGTTTCTGTATGGGGTATGTATACTTCATGCTTTATAGAAGACCGAATTTCTTTTTTTCTTTAAATTCATTTTGAGAGAGAGAGAGAGAGAGAGAGAGAGAGAGAGCACTGCACATGAGCAGTGGAGGGGCAGACAGAGAAGAAGGGAGAAAATCCCAAGCAGACTCCATGCTGTTAGTGCTTAGCCTGACACAGGGCTCGAACTCATGAACCGTGAGTTCATGACCCGAACTGAAATCAAGAGTTGGATGCTTAACTGACTGAGCCACCCGGGGGCCCCACAGGAGACAGAATTTCTATTAGCTCTATTCATTGCAAACATCTTCTCCTGGTCCTGTGTCTTCATCTTTTAAAGTTGTCTTTGCATCACTGAAATTATAAATTTTAATGTTCTAAAATTGTCAAACTTCCTTTTTTAGTTAGCGCTTTTTGGGTCTAAAGTTCTCACAAAAAAAAAACATGAGCCACAAAGGAAAAGATTTAAAATTGTAGTGTAACTGCTGGTGGGAATGTAAGTTGGTTGAGCCACTATGGAAAACAGAGGTTCCTCAAAAAATTAAAAATAGAACTACCACATGATCCAGCGATCCCACTTCTGGGAATATATCCGAAGGAAATGAAAACACTATGTCGAAGAGATATCAGCACCCCCGTTATCACTATGGCATTATTTACAACTGGAATCAACCCAAGTGCCTGTCAATGGATGATAAGTAGATTAAAAAAATATTATAGGGGTGCTTG
This sequence comes from Puma concolor, assembly GCF_028749965.1. Taxonomy (NCBI): domain Eukaryota; kingdom Metazoa; phylum Chordata; class Mammalia; order Carnivora; family Felidae; genus Puma; species Puma concolor. Next base: position 5,771,589 of record NC_141667.1, on the reverse strand, counting down.
GGTGGCTCAGTCGGTTAAGCATCCAACTTCAGCTCAGGTCATGACCTCGCGGTCCATGAGTTCGAGCCCCGCGTCGGGCCCTGTGCTGACAGCTCGGAGCCTGGAGCCTGCTTCGGATTCTGTGTCTCCCTCTCTCTCTGCCCCTCCCCCGTTCGTGCTCTGTCTCTCCCTGTCTCAAAAATAAATAAATGTTAAAAAAAAATTACTTTAAAAAAAGAAAAAAAGATTCGATTTGTAGTCAGAAGACACAGGAAGTGGGGGCAGGGGAAACTGGAGGAAGGTGGTCACAAGGTACAAGCTTCCGGCCATGAGACCAAGTAGGTGCTAGGAGTTCCCATCACAAGGGAAAAATACTCCTTTCCTTTTTCTCTGATCTATGTGAGATGATGGAGATAAACTAAAGTTACCATGGTCATCATTTCACGATATTTGCAAACCAAACCCTTATGCCGCACAACTTAAGATCACAAGGATGCCGTACGTCAACTACATCTCAATAAAGCTGGAGAAAACACTGAAGCACGGAATGTGAAAGCCTGTATGACAGAAGTCCTCGCAAGCTACAATTCAGGCTTGACACACAGTAGCACATCTTTATAACCATAATAAGAGCTCAAATAATACGTGTCTATTAAAAAAAAAGATTTCAATGCAAAGGGATTCATGTATGTATTATTTATTCATCCAACCATTCGTTCATTTTTTATTTTGTTCATTGTTGATTTTCTAGAATATAGGTCCCGTGATGCTGGGGATCTCTAACTATTTTATTTATTTCTGCTGGAAGACTTCCAGACACATTGCTTGTCTCTAATCGCTCACCTACTGATGAGCAAATTATTGCACCCGAAAGAGACAGGATACCTATGTGTAACACTGTATGTATGGAGTTGTTCACTGTAGCGTTATGTATAATACCGAAATATTGCAAATTATCGCAACAGCTTTAGGAAGCTGGTTAAATAAATTGTGTTCTTTTTCTGAGCTGTCCAGGATGGGAACCACCCGCTACAAATGCTTCTTAAACACATGAAATGTGGCACATGCAGCTGGGGAACTGGATTTTTGTATTTAACTTACATGTAACTGTGAATAGCCACACATGGTCTGTGGCTACCGTGTTAGTGTAGCTCTGAATCATGACACTGACACAATCCAAAGAATTGGTTCCATTACTTTGAACTTTGTTGCCAAATAATTTGGTCAAAGAACTGTGTGTTTGTGCGTGTGTGTGTGTGTGCGCGCGCGCACGTGCAGAAGTAGGGGATTAGGATTCTCCTGAATTAAATTAAAATTTAAAACTAAGTCTCATATGAAAATTGTACATACTTTTTATAAGATACAAATGCCAGCTACAGTGCTAGAAATAGTGTTACTGAAATAAATTACGCACACTTGGAAAGTATCTAACCCTCCTATTTTAAGAACATCTTTTAAATTAACTTCCTATATATTTAAATTTAAAATGCTTGTTTGTACATATATAAAATTGTGTTTAAATGAATATCCATAATATACGACAGGTACCAAATACTGTATATTTTCTATCTGAATATATGGAAATGAAATGACATAATAAACCGACTTTTATCAACTCAAAAGTGAAAGGTCTGAACCATCTGCCAAGAAGGCACGCCGACCCTCAAACACAAACAAGCTGAATATCAAGTGCTACTTAAATTTTCATAACTTTTAATAGAATAGGCACCCGAGGCCATCATTGGAATATGTAGTAGGCATTCAACAAATATTTCTTAACTGAAAGGCTCAGACTCCAAGGCGCATAGCCCTCCGCCATATGACAAACTTTCAAGAGACCACAGGAGGATTCGACGGGGCCATCACACAGCCATGAGTTGGACACGAGCTTGGAAGACGTATTTTTTCAAACAGCACAAGTGCAGAAAGGTGAAAGGCAGATACAGTGGACACCCATGTCCCTTCAGAGGGACGTGGTTTTCCATCCACGTACTGGGGACACGTGTCTCCTGTCTTCCCTGTTTTGTGGTGTCCATCTGAGGCTGAATGGATTACAAAAGGCCACCGCCTTCTGTCGCAGTGGCATGGGGGACACAGAACTAGGACCACACCCGGGAAGCAGAGAGGACCAGGTTGGGAAGCAGCAGGAAATAGTCCTGGGCTCTTTGCATTTTGGGAACCCTTTGCCTCTCTGGTAGGAACTGCTGAAACACCTGAATATAAACTGAAATTCTTCACAGAACTTGAGAAGATTCCTTAGACCCCAGGAAATCGATCACGAACCCACATTAGGCGTGACTGTCCAGCCAGAGTCCGATACGTGAGGAAGCCCTGAGTGGCAAAATGAAGGTGGGTTTGACCCAACACCCTCTTTTCTGGGACTCTCAAAAACTCAGTGATCAGAGAAGTTGGTCTGGCTATCCAGCTGACACATCTGAAGGATCAAATGTGAAGGTTCTTTGAGCTCACGAAGAGCTTCGTACATAGATTTGTTCAAAAGAACCACAATATGGAAATGCACATGTGTAAATGCAAACCCCACCCAGATCCTTATTTACAGAAAGTAAACATTTGGTGATTATAATTATAATCAAATCTGTATTTCCGATCCCCAAATAACCATGACTTTATTAAGAATAGCATATTGCCTTCATTAGAGTTAAAATGCAAAAATATGTTCACTCTTCAGAATGCCATTGGAACTCATGTTCTCTCAGGCAGAACAAACGTGCTCAGATGAATTAACGCTTTTGCTAAAAAAAAATGGCAAATCCCTTTATTTCTTTATTTTTAATTCGAAAGAGAAAAATGTAAATTTAAGCATATTTGAAATTTGACTAATCATTTTCTTTTTTATAGATACCCTTGGCATAATTAGTTCTAGCACTGAAATAATAAGCAAGTTCATATTTGTCCCTTCATTTCTGTAAGTCTAACTATTAAATCTGATCCTTTTTGTTTCCCAATACACGTGACTTGTTTTTGCTTGCTGACTTCCAAGGCCTCCATGTTTCTTTTTTTAACTTTTTAAAAATATTTTGTTTTTAAAAACTCTTTAATGTTTATTTATTTTTGAGAGAGAGAGAGAGAGAGAAACAGAGCACAAGCCGGCGAGGGGCAGAGAGAGAGAGGGAGACACAGAATCCGAAGCAGGCTCCGGGCTCTGAGCTGTCAGCACGGAGCCCGACGCGGGGCTCAAACCCACGAACTGGCCCAGGTGCCCCAGGCCTCCGTGTTTCTTATGGTTTATGCCCTGGAGGCATGTTTATGGGAACACCAGCAAGAAGTCAACATTTGTCACATCTTACCATTTTTACTATTTCCCCACATTTTCTTTCCCCACCTTTTGAGAAAGAAATGGAGGGTCACACTGCTGTCCCCATGCCTGTTCTCTGCAAGTTAACACTGTCAGTGACAGCGCTCTGAAACACTAAGGCGAGTCCGGGGGGCGAGCCATGTGCTGGCCGGGAAAAGCGCATCCAGTGGTCATTGTCAACACAGGTGCCCATGCGACACGGAGCCGGCCCCACCACGTGCCGGTCTACGGCACAGCTCACGACCGCTCTGTGCTCCCTGGCTCTGTGTTCATGCTCACCAAGCTGCCCTCGGCTATCTGGAGGCACGTGCTGCGTGTCTTTAATGCCTCCTGAAATGTGTCCAGGCTCAACTGAGTTAAGTTTTATTTTTAGACCAGAGAGAGGCAAGAAGTCAGATGAGCTACTGTTTTGTAGTCTGGCCACTTTTTCCTTCCTTTTCTTCCTTTCTCCTTTCTGGAAAGCCTGACGGTAAGACCTCGAGCTTTCCTAACGCAAGCTGAGCCTTCACAACAGATGCTCAAACCCAAAGAACAGTCCATCAGAAGGCAAGGAGAGAGCCCGACTGCATTTCAGGGGTCATCCACCATCTTTGAAACTCACTGGGGGCACGTGTTCACTCTGTACGATCAGAGGCTTGTCAAAACTCATCAAAATATATACATTTGAAATGGTGCCTCTTATTGTGTGTGAGCTTTACCTCAATAAAGCTCATCTGAAGTCTTAGAGCACAGGTTACAGGGGCTGCTCACCTTGTGACAGGGACCCTTTGGGGCACGCTGGCCTTCTAACTAGATCCTGAGAAAGTGGAGGCATCGAGTGGCCAAAGGCCAGGGCTTGACCAGCGCCATATTGGCCCTTTTCTTCAGGGATAGGGTTAAGCTGGACTACAGTGTCTCCTCCCATTAAAAAACAAGGAGAAATAACCGATTTTAATAAAAGTATTTAAAAATACTACACACTGGTTAAAAATGTTCAGTGTAAGTGAGCTACTGCAGGGAAAAATCGGTAACTTCTCTTTTAAGTGTCTCAATTTCTGAGATCTCCTAAAAGTTCATCAGAAGGCCAATCTCTTCCGGTACGTTTACAGTTCAAGACGGTAAGCGAGAAAATATCATAAAAGAGAACCCATGCAGGGATGCGCCTTTCCACCGTCTAATTTGAATGACCAGATCCAAAAGGCATTTCTGGGGACTGGAAGGAGGTATGAGGTAAGTTCAAGATATACTTCTCAGGGGACTGAACTGTATTATGTTCCAAGAATTCCAAGCAGGGGAGACAGAACAGATCCACCTGTGGCTAACATTCTTAAAGGTTGTTATTTGGGTGATTTTATTACCTTCAAAGGAAAAAAGCAAAGGTTTACGACGAATACAGATGCATGCTTGTTAGTCCTGGCACGTGCAAGGATGTAGAAGGGTGTCTGTCACCATCAAAATACTGCTTTTCACTGATGAAAGACTCGGAGTCCAGACTCTTCTTTCCAGAAGGATTTTTTAAAACAATGTAATTAAAATGTGGATTGGGGGGAAAAGTTTGTTTTTCTCTGCCTGAACAAGTCAGTTTATTTGAAGAGGTTTAGAGCAGTGTTTCAGCTGGCTTCATGAACAACAGCCCCTCTCAGCCTTACAGGATGCTCTCCTTATGGAAGCAATTACCACAAATGTATTGCTTCTTCTAACCAATAGCTCTATTAAATCTACCTCCACGAATTACAGGATTCTCACTAAGCCATTGATAGTAACACTTTAATTAAATGGTCCAGCTCCATACGGATTTCATTATTTCGGCCAACATATTGCTCAGGTGATACAATTAAGTACAGAGATGGGGTGCCAGGGTGACTCAGTCGGCTGAGCGTCCGACTTTGGCTCGGGTCACGATCTCACGGTTCTTGAGCTCAAGTCCCACATCGGGCTTGCTGCTGTCGGCACAGAGCCCACTTGGATCCTCTGTCTCCCTCTCTCTCTCTCTGCCCTTCCCCTGCTCATATACAGTCTCTCTCTCTCTCTCTCTCTCAAAAATAAATTTAAAAAAATTAAGTTAAAAAAAAAACACAACAAAACATCAATAAAGCATCTCTCACAGACCTAATCCAGAAAAGTAAAAAAAAGATAACAGGCATAATTTTAGACAAAGCACCCTCAGGGAATGGCTTTCCAGGGGACCTGGGATGCCTTGATCCCAGGGGGGCTCCCCAACTCTTTTTAAGTAGTTACATAATAATTACATCCCGAACCCTCAGAGGTACATATGTACTGGTATGCAACGGAACATTCTACAGTTTCCAACATCTGTTGCAATAAGTTTCCTCCCAAACTATGATGTTCCAGAGCTGATAAGAAGACCTACCGCACCTATGTTCAAACACCAGTGCTGGTGACTCTCGGGGATCACAGAACCTCTGGGAGTTTAGTCACACCTGGCACCCTGCGGGCTTTCTGAAACGCTTTGAGTGGTAGAACACATGAAAAAGCCTTGTTATTCCTGTCTTCTTAGAGGGAAACCAGAAATTATTACCTCCAAACACTTGCTTTCTGCATCTTTATTTTTGTTATTTTTAATTTTTTAGTATTTTATTTTATATTTTATTTTACTTTATTTTACTATTTTATTTTACTTTACTTTACTTTACTTTACTTTATTTTAATTTTCCTTTGTGCATCTTTATGTGGAAGCCTGGACCTATCAAGAGACAGAATGACGCAAGTGGAGAACACGGACTCCGACACTTCCTGTTCGTGAAGTTCAGTCATTGCAACTCTCCGCATCTGTTTGCCAATGCTTAAAAGGGCAGTGATACTGATTTTGCAAGAAGGATCGTGTGAGTGCAGGGAGCATGGAGAAGAACCGTGAGTGTCTGTTACAGGGTCCTGCATCGTAACTGCCATGAACGCAGAGCAGTTTTCCTTCCTCTGCTTCCCCAGTCCCAAAGAAGATGTTTAGAGCCCCTGACAGAGCGAAACGTGCTACAGTGAAGACTGACCCTTGAAGAAGAACTCTGCAGAAGGTTCTGGCATTGAGGGTGTCTGCAGGTTCAGAAAAAAATAAACACACAACTAATTCTACCTGTGGGGAGTCCAGAACTATATCTCAAAGTAGGTGACTCTAGAGCTGAATTTTCAAAGACAAACAGGAATTCTGTGGGCACAGGGGACAGTGGGAGCGAGAAAAGAGAATACTGTCGAGAATCAACCATAGCGTTCCACGGACTGAGTGGCAAGGAAGCTGGGGAAATTTGGGGCACGTCATGGTGGCAGAGGGGTGTCATGTGAGTGCTAGTGCAGGTGGCAGTCATGGGTCTGGGAAGGCTGCAGCATGTGCTGTCTCAGGAAAGTGACACAGGGACACAAGGCGTGGGACAGGGGATGTATGGAGCCTGGGTGCAGAAGACCAGATGCGAGGGTGCCAGGCACGGGGCAACAGCACTCCAGGACGGCCGACAGTCAAGGGAATCAAGTTCACGGCAAAGACTGATGCAGACACATCCTGCGGTCGTACCAAGGGACTTAGTCATCAACGAGCTGACAGATGTCCAAAGAAGAAAGGTTTATTCCAAGTAGTTGATCATTTAATGCAATTCTCTCTCCAATGTCACAAATGTGGACGGAAATCACTGCCAATGAGACCTTCTGTAGAACAAGGGTCACATCTAACGTTTCCCAGCCACACTCACACCAGTGTCATGTTTGTTAGTGAGTGACGCAACTGGGGACAGGGAGTTTGAGATTCAGCAGACTGTTAGCGGTTCGTTTTCTCAACAATAAGGGCATTTCGTAAGAAAATTGAGATATGTTGTTTCCCAACTTAAAAAGCAATCAACCCTTGGTTAATTTCAGAAACAAAGAAGGTTTGGTTATAGTTTTAATGGTCAGATAGTGCTTAGTTGCCATTTAAGGGAAAGATAACCACTCAATCTGTTACAATTTCAGAGAGCACCACTGTGGGTAGGGATTAATCTGCATTCTCGCTTTGGGAACTCAGGAATGTCAAGGCAGGACCTCTAGGGTTGTACCTGCAGAAAGTTTCTAGAGTCCCAGGAAAACGAAATAGTAGCCAATGGTCTGCCACTGGATGAGGGCATTTCAAAGTCCCAAAGGGGAAATCCATGAAGGAAAGAGAGCTGGAGGGGCTCCAAGTGGATGTACGAGAAGCAGGAGCTCACTGGAAGTTCAGGTCTGTTCAGGACCCTGCAGATGTTAGCTGGAGAGACACGGGTCTCTGCATGTCACGGGGCTACACGGCCCTAGCCTCCTGCCAGCCACTCTACCAAACACTCCTGCACAGTGAAAACTGTGAAGCCAAAACAGCCAGGCAGCTCTGAGGGCCCTTGGAGGGGCAGCGAGTGCTTGTCACTTAAACATCAGGCTACTCCAAATGTGGTCAAGAGTCATAACCACAAGGACAGAGCTCAGATTTCAGATTCCAGAGGTGATGGAGCAAAGATCCACAAACGAATGTGTGCTTAAAAATGGAATCGTCTTTGGAAAGCAGACACCGCTGGGTATGAGACCCAAGTGTGGGAGAACGTACAGTTGTTTCTAGATATTCACTGCACCATCTGGTGAGAAAACTGCTTTCCATTTTGTTTCACTGTCTTCAAACTTGGTCTTGTGATCTGCGATGCCCCTCCTGTCATGGCGGTTCCATTTCTCCTCTCAACTAACGTAAAATTTGGCCCAACGCTTCGCAGGGAAAGTGACATGAGCCACTTCCGAACAGAAGCTCGGAGGGCCAATACAGGACTCTGCCCTCTTCGCCGCCATTTGCTGCGGGCCCGGCAACGTTCCGCGTGGGAATGCTCCCTCAGCCTGCGATCCGGAGGAAGAGGAAGCTCAGCGAAGTGCAACCAGTCATCCAGGACCGAAACGCAACGTGAGCAAAGAAGCCCGACTCTGCCGGATGTTGTCGGGATTTCAGGATCGTTTGTTACGACAGCATAACCTCACCTAGCCTGACTAACACACCGGGTCGTAACATTTGTGATCCTTTGTAGGAATTACAAAATAATCCCCAGAGAGCAGAGCCCATCGCTGTTATGTAACACCACTGGCTTTATGAATTCCTTTCGAAATTTTCTTTTTTTTTTTTTTTCCCAGTATTATCATCCTCGCCTACAAAGCCACCACCTGTAATTATGGGCTGCTGCCTGCAGATGTAGAGTGAGCTGCGCCAGCCTGGGCCCCCAGCACACATGCATGCAATCAGCCCTGCTCCCTCTCCTCCCAGGGCAGGCAACAAAGGCGGACAAGTAAATATTATGGTCCCATGTTTATTTTTCATTTCACAAAAGCTCATTTAAATGCAAATCACAGATGGCTCTGGGATTCTAGGCGAGTTGCCAGGAAGTTTCTTTAGGGCCTGAAGTCTGGGCACAGTCTTGACTTGACTGCGCTTTCAACATATTTCAATGATTAAAGTGCCTGAGCCTGAAGAAATATTTCAGAGCTGCTGCTATTAAGAAGTATTAAAGCTAACTGGAAAAAACTACCACTCTAATAACGTGCTCTTAAAGGGACAGGATAGGGGCGCCTGGGTGGCGCAGTCGGTTAAGCGTCCGACTTCAGCCAGGTCACGATCTCGCGGTCCGTGAGTTCGAGCCCCGCGTCGGGCTCTGGGCTGATGGCTCAGAGCCTGGAGCCTGTTTCCGATTCTGTGTCTCCCTCTCTCTCTGCCCCTCCCCCATTCATGCTCTGTCTCTCTCTGTCCCAAAAATAAATAAACGTTGAAAAAAAAAATTAAAAAAAAAAAAAAAAAGGGACAGGATAATCAGGGGCCACTGGTGCAAGACCAGAGCTAAAGCGGTCTATGCGGACGGACACTCAGCTCAAGCGGCATAGGGGTCCGGGTACAGATGCTCCGCCAGCTTCCTAAACCAAGTCCACGGCCGCCACGCCTCGTGCTGGCCATAACTATTTCCACATGGGATTGTATTCTCCCACCCAAGCTTTAACTACTGGCCTTTATATATATATATACACACACACACACACACACACACACACATATATATACACACACATATATATGTGTACACGTACATATATACGTATATATAATTTAAAATATATTATATATAATATAAACATATTTTACAAAGCAGATTCATTATGAGTAGATAACACTGGTTTTTTTCCTCTCTGTATACTGACGCAAAAATTAATATATGAAGAAATCATTCTTCTAGAAAACCTGAGTAGCTAATACTTGAACTTTCCTGGCAAAACTGTCTTCCTAATTTAGAAATACTACCTTGCTGCACACTAAAGGTGGTATGGTATGTGTTTGAACCTGGCGCCCGACGAGACCATGAAAACAGTCCCGCAAGTGCTGTTCCTTGCTGTCCCTCTCAGCCAGGAGACAGGCGGGCGTCGGTCAAACCAATGCCAGTTTCATTTCAGCCGCACGCGGCTCCCACAGGGAGGGGCCTGGACTTCATGAAACCTCCCTCCGTGGAAGTTAGGAAGATGGAGAAGCTCGCTCGTGCCGTCCCCGCCACAAAGGTCACGAGGTCACCACTTCCAGGCGCTTCATCAGTGACTTCGGTGAGAGTCCGAAAGGCCCTTCAATAAGAAATGCCACCTGCAGTCCTCCAGCAGGGGGAGTCTGTTGGGGGAGGGCGAGGACAGGAGCCAGTGAATTTTCAAAAGCAAGGGCAACTGAAGGCAGAAGGCAGGTCAGCACCAGCTGACACACCTGCTCAGTACAAAATGCTAGGTGGCATCTATGAGGGAGACGGCTGAAGAGCCACCTGACCAGGGTGGAGGAAGCCAGGGGTCCCATTGACCACGAGGGAACCGCGGGCAAGCTGAGATGCTGTCGGGTTCTGGAGGCTTGTCAGAGCATCCTAGAGAACAGCTTCCTGATGAAGCTGTAGAACCGGGGTCACCCTGCAGGCTCTGGCTCTCCCTGGGCACACGCACCTGCCGGCACGTGCCCTCCCGCGGGGGAGACGCCGATACAGGACCCGAACCGGAGTCTGCCCCGGTTAACCTTCACGGCCTCCCTCTGCACTGAGTTAGGGCGCCCCCACTCCCACCACCCAGCACCACACTCAGCCCAAACAGCCCAGAAGTCACTGGACCTCCATCATCCCAGTGTCTGTCTTCTCCACTAGAATATGAACTCATGGAGGACACAGCAGAGTTCCTAACCTAAGTCTCTATGGAAGACACACTTGATGAGAAAACGGAAGCCGGGGGGCCTCAGCTCTGGGTCCTGTTTTTACCCCCCTCCAGGCATGCCACCCTCAGCCCCTCCCATGGGAGCGCCTCCCACTGACAGGCAGCTTCTCCACAGCAGAGCCCGAAGTTTGCTACTGCTTGGGAGGGCGCGGAAGTTGCACGGTGCAAAAGCAAATCCCAACCTCGTGACCCCATGGAGCTCAAGGCTGAGCAGGTAGTAGACAATGAACAAGTGAAAAAGGAAACGTGCATAGAAATTGTGGCAACCGCGTCAGGGGGTTAGGACACGGAATCACTGACTATTTGGCTTGCGGAGTCGGGTTTCTCCAGGAGTGACAACTGAAACCAAGACCGAGGACCCAGAAGGAATTGAGGGAGGGGTAGGTCCAGCCAAGGTGTTTCTAAAAAACTTCAGTGGACCCTGAACTCAGTGGCTAAATGAGTATGGTTCAGAAAAACACGCGGCAGTACACCTAGAGGCGGGGCATGTGTCTGCGGCAACCAGCTGCATGGGTGGCCCCCAATGTTCCCCTCCTGCTGGTGCTCACGCCCCTGTGGTACCTCCTCCCCCTTGGGCGTGAGCTGGACCCAACGGGCAAAAGCGATGGGTCAGATGGCACTTCCAAGATGAGGTTACAATGACTATGGCTTTGTCTTGCTCTCAGTTTCTCTGTTGCTGGTACTTTGTTGCCCTATCCCTCACTTGCTCTGAAGAAGCTAGTAGCCATATCCTAGCTGCCTATGGAAAGAGCCAAGTAGCAAGGAACGGAGTGAGGCCACCTGCCAATAGCTCATGAGAAACTGAGGCTGTCAGACCGACAGTCAACAAGGGATTAAACAGTGCCAATGACCACTGAGTGAGCTTGGGTCCATTGCCAGGAAAGCCTTAAGATACAATGTCCCAGCCAACACCTCAACCACAGCCTAGAAGAGTCAGAGAGTCCAGCTAAGCTGTGCCCAGATCCCTGGCCCACATAAACTGTGAGACAGATGATAAATGTTGTTCTGAGTCACTAAGTTTTGGGGAAATTTGTTATGCAGCTATAGCTAACTACTACACACACCGAGCTGGAAAACTGAGAGGCAAAGTTGGACAAGCAGAGGTGACCCACACATTAGAGGGAAGAAGCACACCATCCCTAACCTTTGACCCCAGGCTGGAGAAAAAGGGGTGGAGGTCATGTTAGCAGAGTCTAGAGGTTACTATGCAGAACCAAACTGGGCCTGTCCATCAGGAGCTGGCACCACAGAAGAGAAGCAACTATGAGGTTACAAAGAAGGGAAAACGTATTACTGGTTCTCTCTTCCTATGTCACCCAAACTTCTGCCAGTGCCAGGGTCGCCTGCACCCGGCTGGAGCCAGCCAGACTCTAAAGCCTGGGACACCTCTTGCTGGGGCAGTCCCTGTGATATAGAGCATCAAACAGTCAGGGATCACCTGTGTTCATCAAACAGTCAGGGATCACCTGTGTTCTCTCTATGGGAATCTGTCTCAGGTCACGACACCTGGGTTTCCCCTGGTTGTCATTTGTTCTTCATTTCTGCATGATGACCCCTTCTCCTGTCTCCATGCAGAGGGGCTTCCCTGGATGCTCCCTGCCTCTCTCCCCTTACTTTACTCACTCCTTCTTGTAGAGCGGAGCAGTGTGGCCAGTGGGACTGGAGAAGGTAAGGCCTCTGTGGTGGGCTGGACAATGCCCCACCCAAGACATCTGAACCTGCAAATGCATGGTAAAAGGGGCTTTGCAGATTGATTCAGTTGAGGACCTGGGGGTGGGAGGCTACTCTGGATGGACCCCGTGAGGTAGACTCACCAAACAGGGCTTTTTATAAGGTGAAGGAAGACGGATCAGAGAAGTGATAGGAGATGTGCCTTTGGAAGGAAGGGGCTGCAATGATGAGGAACAAGGAAGGCAGGAAATGGATTCACCTACAGACCCTTCCACAGGAATCACCCTGCCCATTCCTTGATTTAACCCCCAAGGAAACCAATTTCATACTTTGGGCCTCAGGCCCCATAAGAACAAATCTGTGTTATTCTAAGCCACAAAAGTTGCGGTAACTTGTACAGCAGCCATAGGAAACCAATGCTGCCTGCTCACCTTGGCTAGTCCTCGCTGGCCCTGTAGTATCTTCCTGCCACAGGGAATGTGAGTGTTGATGGTGGCTCCTGGTCCTAGACAAGGGTCCACACCGGCGAGGCATATGGAAAAGGGTCAGCAAAGCGCTAGCAAACTCCTTTGCTCTCAGGTCTAATGGAGATACTTTTGTCTCTGGTTCAGAGTCACGAGTGTATCTCTCGGTTGGTTTTGAGAGAACAGAGAGCTGATATGAGAAGTGCTCCTAAAACCTAGTAGGTCTCACGTGTGTGAGAGCATTCAGTAACTGTTGGTATGAACACAATGTATATAAATACATATACTGCCAGTTCTGTTTTCGTGGAAGGTGCTGACTGAAACACCTCTTAACACCAAAAAAAAAAAAAAAAAAAAAAAATGCCATCACAGCCATATTAATTTTGATAAAGCAGACTGCAGAACAGCGGCCATGATCAAAGATAAACAGTGACATTACATAATGGAAAAAGGTCAATTCTCTAAGAACTCATAATAATCCTAAATGTGTAAAAAAAATTTTTAAAAAAAAGAAGAAAGGGGCGCCTGGGTGGCTCAGTCGGTTAAGCCTCCGACTTCGGCTCAGGTCATGATCTCATGGTCCGTGGGTTTGAGCCCCGCGTCGGGCTCTGTGCTGACAGCTCAGAGCCTGGAGCCGGCTTCAGATTCTGTGTCTCCCTCTGTCTCTGCCCCTCCCCCGTTCATGCTCTGTCTCTCTCTGTCTAAAAAATAAATAAACATTAAAAACAAATTGAAAATAATCCTAAATGTGTACACACCTAACAACAGAGGGCAAAATACGTGAGGCAAAAATTGACAGAACTGATAAAATACGCAAATCCATGATTGTAGTTGGTGACTTCATATTCCTCTCTCAGGAACTGATAGATTAAGCAGGTAGGAAATCAGTAAGGGTATAAAGGACCTGAACAGCATGATCCATCAACTTGACCTAGCTGACATTTATACAACACTCCATCTCACAAGATCAGAATACACTCTTCTCAAAAATTCATGGAAAATTCGCCATGATAGACCACATTCTGGACCTAAAACCAACCTGGACAAATTTGGAAGAACAGAAATTATACAAAGTGTGTTCTCAGGCCATGAAAGAAAGAAACTAGAAATCAGTAGCAGGAAAATGGCTGGAAGAGCCCCCAAATATTTGGAAATTAAACAGTATACTTAGAGATAATCTTTCAGCCAAATTAGAAATCTCAAGGGAAATTGCAAAATATCCTGAACAAAGTGAAAATAAAAAATCCACCTATCAGAATTTGTGAGATGCAGCCAAAGCAGTGCTTAGAGGCAAATTGGTTGCATCAAATGTGCCTGTTTTAGAAAAGAAGTAGATCTAATATCAGTAACAAGCTTTCATCTAGGGAAAGGAGAGGAAAAAAAGAGCAAATTCAACATAAAGCAAGCAGAAGGAAGGAGATAAAATTAAAACAGAAATTAATGAGATTAAAATGAGGAAAATAATAGGGGCACCTGCATGGCTCTGTCAGTTAAGCGTCTGACTCTTGGTTTCAGCTCAGGTCACGATCTCACGGCTTTGTGGGTCTGAGCCCCACACTGGGCTCTGCTCTGGGAGCACGGGGCCCGCTTGGGATTCTCAGTCTCCCTCTCTCTCTGCCCCTCCCCGACTTGTGCTGTCTCTGTCTCTCTCAAAATAAATAAATACATTTCCCTCTTTAAAAAAATGAGGAAAATGATAGAGAAAATCAAGACACAGTAGATCTGGTTCTCTGCAAAGATGAATCGATTTGAGACACTTCTAACCGAGCTTAAAGTAACAATCTTAGGATAAGGGAGGGATTTATACCATATTTGTTTTGTGCAGTACCTGCCTGTAAAGGAATTATGCCATTTCTGCTTCCCAGTTCCATAAGAGAATCAGTTAGGGTCTAAAGCCAGAAGCTGTCAGTGGAATGTGGTCACGAAGCCTACAGTTCTGGCAACCGTCAGTGGGCGCAAAGCTCAGGACAGCTTCGTGGAGAGATCCGGGCGGTGGTCCTGAGGAAGGGGCCTGTGTGGCATTGGCTTCCTTCTTGCCACTCAGTGCTTTGCTTTATCTAACACAGTGAGCGTCCATGTCCTTCCAGTCGGGGCCCCACAGTCAATGCTGGTGGCTGAATTTGCTCAGCGCTGCTCCATAACGAACACCCTCACCCCGCCATCCATAACCACACCACCGCTGGAAACCTTCACTTCTCCGTGGACCACGATCCCTTTCCCTTCCGATATTTTCCAGAAGAGCTTTTACATCGGCGCTCTGCACTCTGAACACACAGTCATAAAAGTCATAAAAGGAGAGAAGAGGGAAGACCTTGGGATCATTTCCTCCAAACCCTTCATTTTACAGATCAGGGCATTTGCACGGGGAGGGCACAGAAGGGCCTGGAGTCACAGGGCTCCTGACTCCTGCTGGAGCTAGACTCAGCTCCCATCCCCAGCTTCCCAGGTCATGTCCCCTCTTTGTTCCTGTTGGCGTTTTCTCACCGCCCCCTCGGGACAGGTGCCTGTTGTACATATTCCTGCCTTACACATATAATTGATCACCAGAAGCGGGAATGGTTCCACCTTAGGCTTCAAAAAGCCCTATGCTTTCCGTAACACTAGCCCTGGCTTTACTTTAAATTATAATCCAGCACATGTGGCTGCAGACTCTGTGTCAAAAATGTAGTTCCTTCTTGGTCTGCCATTAAAGTCCAGAAAATCACCTAAGATTTTACTTTATGCAGCTCCGGGAGAGCTCAGTCTTCCATTTGACGGATCACTGCAGTGAGAAGGGAGGGAGTGCCCAAAGACTTCCACAGCGGTTAGGAGTGTGGGATCTGCCATCAGGCTCCCTGGGTCTGAACCTATGCCCGACACCCAAAGGTGGGTAACTCGGGAGCCACCTGCTGCCTCTCCCGGCCTCAGGTTCCTCTCCCCAGTAGAGACAACGGTGGATGTTTCCCTGAGTTGAGGTGTGTAACGTGCCTGGGAAAGCAGATGTTAGTTACCTCAATGCCAATGAATTAGTAAATGTGCATCCGTTGGTTATCATCAACCTGTTTTCTGGAAATGCATTTCTTAACAAAAGACATAAATGTGAGGGCGGTTCTGTTGATTTCCTGATCTCCTTTTGCTTCTGTGGATCTGCATCACATGGTCTTGCCTGGGAGAGCAGATAATTCCCCTTTAGTCACACAGCCTCCATGCAACCTGCAGCCAACTAGACTCCTTAGAAGTCTTCGAGGAACTCTGTTACGTCCTGCTGCTTCCGTCGGGGTTTACGTGGCTCACCTCTTGCCTTTCATCCATTCAAAGTAAATCTAATCCCAATGTTCTAACTGGACAAGATGGCGCTGGGCTTTTATTCTACTTGCATCACATTCAGTGTCTCCTGTAGACTCCCATCATCGACACTGCGTGGGGACGCCCTCAGCACCACCTCTGCACCACGCAAGACTTTGATTTAAAATGCGGGACACGGAGAGCCGGTGCCCTCGACGAGGTGCATCCGAAGACTTCCTCTCACACGGACCCAGGATCCTGTGTGCAGCGGATCTGCCCGCTCCGTCGGGGACGACCCCTCCAGCTGGCACTGCCTTCCCCGCCACATTTCTCTCTCTTGCCTTGAAGACAGCAGGCAGGACCTCAAGAGCCCTGCTGACACAGACAACTCTGCCTCCAGCGTCCCCCAGCCAAACAGCCCATCGCGAAAGAGCATGTGTTCCCACCAGACCTTTGGTAAATGGGAAGGTCTTGTATTTTCCTGAATATATTTTCATTTGACGACTCTTGCATTTCACACCATCTGCTGATCTGGGCACTTCTCATGCTGCCAGTCAGCTAAAATTTTATTTTTAGATGCCAGCTTTGGGCAGACCATGAAAACCCTGTAAGGCTACATTTTCAGAGGTTCTAAACAAAGTATCTCAAAGGCATTCCAAGACCCCGAGCGGTGGACCAGATCGGAAGCGGAAATTGCGGAGAATCGCTCAGTAGATAGTCCACGAAAAGAGAAACGAAAAGATCTGCAAATGAACAGGATCACACCACTGACGCTTATGTAACTGTATCACGCACACTGGTTGGGAGAGCTGACTACAAACAGGAAACCGTACGCAAAATGCAGCGTTAGGGGGAATTCTCGAAAAAGAGAGTGAACCCTGACAGCTGAGTAAGCAGAGTGCCCGGAGGACCGCAACGGACAGGATGAACATCCTTAAGTGCCTTTTCTCCTAAGAAGGTTCTGATCTTCCCTTAATCCCTCCCTCAATTGGGACTACAGAAGACAGAGAACTCGAGTTAGGAGCGCAAGCAGGGGGGTTAGGAATCAATGACCCTTCAGTAAAATGTTCAGGCTTCTTTCACCAACAGCTCCGTGTCTTTGTAAAACCGTCCCAGCCAGGGCAAGAAGTGCTGACTGGCACGTCCTGGAGTATTTTCCTTGTCCTCTTTGGGACGCTCTTTGGGACGCGGCAGTCCCCCACGAGCTGAAGAATGTAATGGCACGTGTGCCTCAATTTCCCAGCCGGTTACACAGTGTGGGAAAATGAGACGGCGTTACAGGAAATCTGAAGCATCCGCTTAAAATCCAGCCATGCTGAGGCATACCCAGGGCACCGCGGAAATCAGACATGGGAAAAGGATGAAAATCCTGGGTCTTGCCACTAGAGTAGAGACAGGGAGATCAATTAAATGCAAATTAACCTCACATTCACCAAGGACTCTCCGTGGGGTGTCTTCTGAGGCTCACGGAACAAGAAGGGAGCTGTATTTCTAAGAGAAAGGGCTGCTCTGGAAGTTGCATAAATTTCTGAGAAATAACAAGTTGCATTTGGTTAAAAGAATTTTAACAGAGGACATTAAAGGGTTTTGTGGGGGGATACATTATTAGAGGGAAAACTAGATTTCTAGTTATTATTCTAGGACAAGTCTGGCCCAGTGCCTGGTGCTGTAAATAAAGTTTTATTGGAACATAGCCACATCCATTTGCTTGTGTTGTTCGCAGGAGTTCGTGCACTGTGGCAAACAGAGTTGAGCCGTTGCCACTGACACCAGATGGCCCGAAAATCTGAAAATATTTACTCTGTGGTTCTTCCCAGAAGAAGACTGTGAACCCCTGTTCTGGATTAACCCAAGCCCTTCTTCAGGGCTCACGGTCTCACCCGTAAGCCCCACTGACAATCTCACAGTTGAATGACTGACGAGATGTGGCATCATGTCAAAGCACCCTCTACATTCTCGATGCGCAGCCTGGCACTGTGGATGTCCGCACTGTGGTGGACTATTTAGTGGAGAAACAGCGGAAGCAATCGTCTCCCTTTGTAAATGATTATGAGTCCACGCTTCTGGATGTCAGTGTTACTTACAAGTCTCCGAATAGATGCTAAGGTGCCTGAAGCTTTTTCTATTGTTACTGTGTTAAATCGAGTCCTTTCGGTAGCGCTTAGAAAGTCCTGGAACGTGGCACTTGTTCAAAATATGTCTCTAGATAGAGCAATGAACCTGCAATTGACGTGAATTGAGTAAGTTATCTAAATTGACAAGAACAGATTAAAATTATAACCTGATGGATGAGAACGATACCATTTAATTAAAGCTATTATTATTGTTAAAGAAATTAGTTTTGGAAACTACTTTTTATATGCACCTCCCATACCACATCATAATTCTCTACAGTTTGGGACATGTAACTGTTGAAGTAACTGATGTAGTGTTTCCCTGCATCCCCTTAAGGTTTACATGATTCGTCCATTAGCTGTTTTAGAAAATCACCATGGCATATTTTGCTGGATGTAAAGTGTTTTCACAATTTTACACCTTGGGAAATTCTCTCCTAACTTTAAAAGTTGATTATGCAGGGGCGCCTGGGTGGCTCAGTCGGTTGAGCGTCCGACTTCAGCTCAGGTCATGATCTCAAAGCTCGTGAGTTTGAGCCCCGCGTCGGGCTCTGTGCCGACAGCTCAGAGCCTGGAGCCTGCTTTGGATTCTGTGTCTCCCTCTCTCTCTGCCCCTAACCCACTCACATTCTGTCTCTGTGTCTCTCAAAAATAAATAATCATTAAAAAAAATAAAATAAATAAAAGTTGATTATGTGTGCGTTACTGAAAACTAACAAAAAATAAGCAACAGAAAGCAAAGACCCAGAAAGCCACCAGCTAATGAATGGCTGCATTTATTGGACACCTGATGTGGGCCAGGCACTCAGGAATTACGTACACCCGACCCCTAATCCTCAGTCCACTGTGTCACTGGCCCTCTTTTACAGATAAGTAAACAGATGGTCAGAGGAGCTAAATCACTTGCTAAAATTCCTACAACCAATTCATGCACAACTGGGATTTGAGCTCAAGTCCTTCTGACTCCAAAATTAAAGCTCTTTCCATTACGCATCATGTGCTGTCTTTGAAAAGGCAAAACGCATTTTTTTGTTGTTGTTCTTCTGGGGGATTCAGCAAAAAATATTTTACAAAAGAATTTAACTTCATTTAACTTCTATTTGTCTCCTGGAGCACACAAGGAGGCTTTCCTGGATCTCTCTCTCCCTCTCTCCCCCCGCTTTCTCTCCTTCCCTCTCTCATTCCCACTCCCTCCCCCTCTCTCTCCCTCCCTCTGTCTTCCTCAGTCTCTCTCCCTTCCTCTCTTTCTTCCTCTCTTTGTCTATCTCTCTCTTCCCCCCCTCATTCTCTCTCACTCTCTCCCTCTCTCTCCCTCTCCTTCCCATGTGAGAACACAGCAAAAAGGTAGCTATACACAAGCCAGGAACAGAGTTCTTCCCAGAATCCAAACATACTGGCCCCCTGACCTCAGACTTCCAGCATCCAGAACTGTGAGAAAATAAGTATGTGTTGCTGAAACCACACTGTCTTTGGCATTTTGTTAGAGCAGCCTGAGCTGACTAATACAACTCATGGCCAGGAATCTTAGAAAAACATTCTATGTGATAATAAAACTCTGACTAGTCTCTTTATCTTTCCTTTGCTTCTTCTCCTTCCTATCTTTGGTTACCACCTTGATCTAGAGTCGGAGGCTCAGACGTGGCATAGAAGGTGAAATTTTAAGAAACCAAAGAAAAGGTGGAACACTAAATAGTTCCACTTTGACCCACAAAGGTAACGTTTCTTCCTTTCCTAGAAATTATCCAGGACACCAAAAATCAAGGAAAATGCATGTACAGTTTATATTTTCAACAAAATTAGAAGATCAACGGAACCCCCAGACTCCATGTGGGCGTGAGCGCGACCACAGGCAAGTGGGGCTCAGTGGCAGGAGGCCGAGGAAAGATGCCATGATGGGACCCTCACAGAGGAGGCTGCTGGTGCCAGACTGCTGGAGGCTGCTGGGCCCGCCCAGACGTGGAAAGGCCAAGTCCTTGGTTTGCAACTGTAGGAATGTTGGCAGGAGCCTACTGCATGCAGTGTGTTCAGGAGGCCAGCCTCCAGAAGGAAGGCCCCACTGGGCACATTATGGGAGGCACCCCAGCTTCGAGGTGTGGGGGTTCTATCAGTTGGCATCTCCCTCCACAGGCTCCGTGCGGTGATCCACCTCTACACGTGCTCAGTGCGTTCTAGTGTTGGCCATGAGAACGATCAGCATTCTTTTTTTGTTTTTTTTTAAGATTTTATTTTTAAGTAATCTCTGCACCCAACGTGGGGCTCGAACTGACAACCCTGAGGTGGGAGAGTAACATGCTCTACTGACTGAGCCCACCACGTGCCCCCAAGAATGATCAGCATTCATAATAACAGTGTTCACATTAAAAGAATTCTGGGGGCACCTGGGTGTCTCAGTCGGTTGAGAATCCGACTTTGGCTCAGGTCATGATCTCATGATTTGTGGGTTTGAGTCCTGCTTCGGGCTCTGTGCTGACAGCTTGGAGCCTGGAGCCTGCTTCAGATTCTCTGTCTCCCTCTCTCTCTGCCCCTCCCCTGCTTTCTCTCTCTCACTCTCTCTCTCTCTCAAAAATAAATAAACATTAAAATTTTTTTTCAAAAAAAAAAGAAATCTGGAAAATGGAAAACTAAGTCGAAAGTATCAATAAAACTTCAAATTACAGTGGAGTCACTAGACTTCAAAAATAAGGGAGTCCAGTGGGCATCTAGGAAGAAAGATTATTTCTGCTATAAAGGAAAAGAAAAGAAGCCTTCAGAGTATCATTAGATTACCAAGCAGTACTTCAATACATTTCAAAAAGCAGAAATAACCTGAACAATTCTCTAATCTCAATGCAAAAACAAACAAAACCCAAGAAACCAAAACCAAAACAGAAACAAACAAACAAACAACAAAATAAAACCCCAAAACTGGAATTACTACTAGAAACAGAAAGGAAAAACCCTCTATCCCCCGGTGTGGGGGGACACTGAAGTTTCTCTCTGTCAAAAAATAAAGTCAATCAGCAAGATTATCTAGAAAATAACGATGATGAGCACACAGAAGGCATGGAGCTAAAGCAGGTTCTAGAGGGACATTTATAGCAGGTGAGCACTTCCATAAAGAAACAAGAGGGCAACACAAGAAGTTAGGACTAGAAAAGAAAAAGAAAAGCAAAAACAAAACAAAGCCAATAAAAACTACTGAAAGAAATGAATAAAGAAAAAAAAAACGAACTAAAAAACACCCCCAAATTAATCAAATAAATTTATCCACAACTCATTCTTTGGAGAAATGAAAATAAACAAAACATTAGCTAGATGAATCAGGAATTAACAGAGAAAGGACAAGTCCCAAGAATAAGAAAGTAACCGGGGAGGAGTAGAAACAAACACAATTACAGAGGTAATTGAAACCATGAAAAGAGATTATCCAACACGGAAAATCGCTGAAACCTTGGATGGAAGAGACTGCGTTTATGAGAAAATATCTCTGACAGAAACCAATCCCACAAGAGAAAGCAAATCAAACAGAAGAATGTGCATAGCAAAGTAAGGGCATGGTATCTGGCCTAATGTGGTCTAATCTATAGGAACATTTGAGATGGAAGGGTGCTCACAGTGGAGGGGAGCCCTCAGAACCGTCTGTGGCCCGAGGCTAGGGCTGCCTGTTTGCTCTTAATTATGGTCAAAACAGATGCAAAATCTTTCATAAGTTATTGGCCAAAGGAATAAAGCATCAAATTAGATTTAAAAAAAAAAGACAATATGACCTACTGAGTTAATTCCAAAAATTCAAGAATGTCCAATATTACACAAGGGAAGAAATCATAATATCCTGCCCACGGGTGACAGAAACCGTCTCTTAATACATTCAAGATACATTCTTTAAAGAAAAACAAAGAATAAAAAGAGAAAATAAAACTTCTCTAAATAGGAACAAACAGTCACCTCCCTCAAGTTATAAAACCTACTTAACCCGAAAGCCAACATATTGCTTAAAGGAAAAACACCAATCCTACTAAATAAAAACAAAACAAAACAAAATGCAACAGGTAACCATGTCTACTACCACCACCTTAATGTGAATTTTTTATGGAAGTACAATTAGGCAAAACAATTGGAAAGAAAATTAAAACTCAGAAAATGGAAATTCACTTGAAAATGATGTGATTATACGTCTGAAAAACCTCAGATCAAGTGAAAAGTGACTATAAACAATGAAAGAATTCACAAGTCATCAGAAGAAGCGTACTTACTGAAAACCTTTTGAAACCCTTCTGTCAACCTTTTAAAAAAATGTGACCACAGCACCTATTTCTAAAAATGGGCCATTGAGCCAATGGCAGATGTTCACTTGTCCACCTGTAACCATTCCTCAGGAATCCTTGGTGATTGCCCTCTGTTTTGTTTAAACAAGGGTGGAATTCTCTGATGTTTCCTCACTTTAAATTCTCCTAGTCCTGCTTTATTTCCCTATGTGTTACCATAAATATCTTTTTTGAAAAAATTTTAATATTTATTTCTTTGAGAGTGAGAGAGACAGAACGCAAGCAGGGGAGGGGCAGAGGGACAGGGAGACATAGAATGCAAAGCAGGCTCCAGGCTCTGAGCCGTCGACAAATAGCCCAACGTGGGGCTCTAACTCACAAACCATGAGATCATGACCTGAGTCAGATGCTTAACTGACTGAGCCACCCAGGTTCCTCACCATAAAAATCTTTTAATGAGGTATCTTCCTATATTGTGCACCACAGAGCTTACTTGGACCTGAGCAGACAAGAGAGAGGGAGCCCCACAGACACCGGCTCAGAGACTACTTGGAGGGTCTGCAGAAATCCATGATGGAAGAGGAGACCACAGTCCAACTGTTGGAGCTGGTATCTCTAGTGAGTTCGAGAGAAGCCCCAAAAGCTCCCCCACTGTTGGGAACCACAGAATATGACCCTGTTTGAAATAAGGGTCTTTGCAGATGCAATCAAGTTAAGGATGCTGCATGATCATCATCCTGAATTCACAGTAGGGCTCTAAAGACAATGACCAGTGTCCCTGTCTGTAAGGGACAGAAGGGGAGGAGGTGCAAAGACACAAAGAGAAGGAGGCCACGTAAAGACAGACACGTAGAGTTTTGAAGCCCCACCCACACCAAAGAATGCCAAGGAGTGCCAGCAACAAGCGGAAGCTGGAGCAAGGCACGAACGCGCTCTCCCTCAGAGCCTCCAGAGGGATCCAGCTCTGCCAACACCTTGGTTTTGATTTCTGTGAGAGAATAAATTTCACAGTTTAGAAAGTGCTGTTGTTTTCAGCACCCACGTTGGTGGTAATTTGTTACAGCAGCCCTGGGGAACCAATACAGTATCTCAGCGGGGAGTGGGAGGAGTGATACAT
The DNA here is from genome assembly GCF_028749965.1 of Puma concolor. Lineage (NCBI taxonomy): Eukaryota > Metazoa > Chordata > Mammalia > Carnivora > Felidae > Puma > Puma concolor. Next base: position 5,748,238 of record NC_141667.1, on the reverse strand, counting down.
AGCGACAGCCCTGTACAGGTGTGTGTGTCTATGACCACAAAACTGATACACGGGATGGCCAGATCCACCTTGTACCATGTAGCTGCTACTGAGTGGGGCAAACTGTAGCCCCCGAGGTTGGTTAGAGAATAAGAGTGGGCTCCTCCAGGGAACAAGACATTACAGAGAAGGATGGCACAGAAGCTCAAGATGTCCTGCTATAAGTTAATACTATAAATGACTCCTTTTGCACTTCTCCCTCTCATTGTTGACAAGGGATGAGCTATATCTCAGGGGGTTCCAAAACCAGGCATTCCATTAACCTACAGGGGCTCAGATCCTCGGGTATTAACAAACCTTCTAAACTCCAGTTACTAGTGCAGTGTGGGCTTCTAGGACCTCGTGAGGATGAAGCTCACTGCCTTAAGTCTGGGTGGGCACACTGCAGGATGGTCAAGCAGACCAGACCTGTGCCCTGAGGATGTGCAACCCAACCCCTGTCCTACTCAAAACTCCATAGGTCATTTGGGACTGTGATTATTGCCATACTCCCCCAAATATTTTTATTTCCCCTTTCTTTTAGCTTCTGTAAAAGTCATTTAAACTCAGCAAAATGAATAAATGCTGCTGTCGTTTTCCTTGAAAGGAGGAAGGTTTCATTGAAGGTTAGGGACCAGCCCTAACAGATAACTGGTTTTTCATATATGCTAGTTCATTGAATCAGCACCAAGGCCAGCAACCGTCTAGGGAAGTAGGTGTTCCTGCTGCCATTTTACAGTTGAGAAAACTGAGTAAACTAAAGAATTAGTCCAAGCTCATGTAGCGTTGCAGTCTGGTTCTCCAGGAAGCACATTCTGAGACACAGTTCAGTGGGTACTAGGGAGTTCCCTTTGGATCAATGCCCGCGGGGAAGAAAGGAAGCCAAATGAAGCACAGGGAGAAGCTGAGCTGTGATGAAGGTCTGAGAACTTTAGACAAACCTACAGAAACTCCAGAGCTGCAATGGCCCACCGGAATTGCCCTGAATCAGACCAGGCTAGATAGACTCTATAGGCCCACCTCAATCAGCCATGGATGTGGGCCATCCTTGAAGAGACAGAACCTTGAGCTGGCAGCCCTGTGAAGCTGAGGCAGCCTTAAAGAATCTAAGGGCCAACAACTCCCCAAGAGCTGGGCAGCAAATCTTTCTCTGAGGGGTGGTCCACCTCCATGTCTACCACATACAGCTAGAAAGTGGGAGAAACGGAATCCAAACCCAGAGCCCATCTGAGGCCAAAGTCCTTTTCTGTCCACCATCTGCCATGTCAAAACACTCATGAGCTGCTTGAGAAGGATATCAAAAACGATTAACCCAGCGTCTGGCCAGCAGGATCTCACATCTCCTAGGAAAGGCAAAAACTGATGCACATCATTCTCACAAAAGGCATGCTGGGATTATCGTTGTAAAGACAGAAAGTACATCCCCTCCCTCTGTTCGGGGCCTGCCCAGTCCCCAACGCACTCCACAAACAAAACGAAGTGTTTTAAGTATATTACCAAGCAGCCATTATTATTATTACCTGATGTTTCTTGGCGCTAACCATGCACCTGGCCCAGGTAAGTCATTTTCATTTATCATCGCATTTAACCATGTCCGTGGCTAGGAAGAAACTATTATTACCATTCCCACACCACTGGTAAGTAGCCACATTTCCAGGTCCATCTTTCCTTGCAGTGTCTCCCAGTAATTACGCACACATCCTCTCTCCACTGCACCAAATCACTGAGTTTCTGTCTACTCTTCAAAGAGGTCACTTAGAACCAGAGCAAAATTCTTGCTCAAGTTAAGCTGTAGATACATTTTTCTCTCAAGTTCATACAATTCAGCAAATTCATTATTCATCCTGCAAGTACAAGTTAGAAGTCCTGTGTCCCCATCAGGGGGCTGATTTTCTCATTGTCTTCTAGGAATGTTAAGGAGCAATTACAGGGGGCTCTGGGTGGCTCCGTCAATTGGGTGTCCGACTTCCGCTCAGGTCATGATCTCACGGTTCATGGGTTTGGGCCCCAGGTTGGGCTCTGTGCTGACAGCTCAGGGCCTGGAGCCTGCTTTGGATTCTGTGTCTCCCTCTCTCTCTTCCCCTCCCCCTCTCACACTCTGTGTCTCTCTCACTCAAACATTAAAACAAAAAAATTTAGGGGCGCCTGGGTGGCTCAGTCAGTTAAGTGTCCAACTTCAGCTCAGGTCATGATCTCACAGTCCGTGAGTTCGAGCCCCGCGTCGGGCTCTGTGCTGATGGCTCGGAGCCTGGAGCCTGCTTCCGATTCTGTGTCTCCCTCTCTCTCTGGCCCTCTCTCACTCATGTTCTATGTCTCTCTCTCTCTCTCAAAAATAAATATAAAAGAATAAAGAGCAATTACGGATGGATTAATATATGATTAGAATCAATATCTTTCACAAACTATCCTCAAAAATAAACACTTGGAAAGGACAGAGCCTCAGATCCCGGTGTACTGTGGAACGTGGCTGTGTGGGTAGGTGACCACGTGAGGACAATCACGTGTCCAGATGTCCACCAGTGAGTGTGCCACTCAGCCAACCTGTAATCGATCTATAATGTATCGTATTTGATATGAATCTGGTGGTTTGAATGAACAGAGGGCACACAGTTTTGATGACAGAATCCAGAAGAGGACATAGAGACTGATGAAGGGTGACGGATCAGCATTGTTCATTTCTCAGGAAACCCTCTTTGTTTCATGCGCCTTTGATCAAATCTCCAAGACAAAAACTCATGGTCTAACAGGGCTTCCTTTTACCTCTGTCCCTTCTGTCCCCTCTTCTTTTTTTTTAAACATTTTTTTTTCAACGTTTATTCATTTTTGGGACAGAGAGAGACAGAGCATGAATGGGGGAGGGGCAGAGAGAGAGGGAGACACAGAATCGGAAACAGGCTCCAGGCTCCGAGCCATCAGCCCAGAGCCTGACGCGGGGCTCGAACCCACGGACCGCGAGATCGTGACCTGGCTGAAGTCGGACGCTTAACCGACTGCGCCACCCAGGCGCCCCTCTGTCCCCTCTTCTAAACAGCCTCACAAATGCTGAAAAATAAACCGAGGTCTCATTCCACCATGACAGTAAAATGATTAACTACCAACAGGAAAGTTCTGTGTCGAGCATTCTTGCCGTTTCACTGCAGGAAAGTGCCAGAACATTCTCCAAGCGGTAGATAGGATGCCCTGCAGCAAAGCGTTAATAGTGTTGCTGTTGGTCACTTGCTCCACCAAAGTCTCCCCCGTGGGTGATGGTGTTGAGCTCCGCCATTTAAAGGTGGGGTGGGGATTCCTGCCGGGCTGGGGGGACAAGGAAGGAACAGGAACGAGGAGAGCAGACATGTGCAGTGCCTTAGATCTGCCTTAGGATTCAGTCACATCAGACACTTTCCTATTTTTACCTCTTTTCCAGGCTTACCCCCATTCCTTCCAAATTATAATGTCGTTAGACCCCATAACTGATAGTTTGCTAAAACAGGATACAGATCCCCCTCCATCGATAGCTAGATGCTACACAAAAGGAACAGTGGTTCAGTGTCCTTTCTTCCCTCTTGTGGAAAGTACTAACATCCTGCGCTTCTCCGAAGACAAGACAGTAGGAAGAGACGTCCAAATTCCCAACAATTAGTCTCCTCCAGAGCCAGAGTCCCGGCAGCTGGTAACCTGCTGTTTTCCTTTTGAGCTTCTCAGATTAGATCCTAAATGCAATTTAATTCCAGACTCCAATATACAGTTCCTGAATTATACTGCAGAAGAATCAGTTATGTAACAAATCTTCATGACTACCGATTATGTTCTTGCCATACGTGACAGACTGTATCTTCTACTTAAGGTCCAAACTAAAATTTTTCAAAGTGTATCTTAAATACGGCAAAGTATCCACCGCATACAGGAACCCTCTACCATTTATCAGAAACAGGAGTAATCCTGTTAGAATAGAAAACCAATAACCACTCCTTCGCTTATCTTCTCTAATAAATATGGGCTCCCAAATAACTGGCCTGTGTAAGTAAATCTGTATCCTGGGAAAATAAATGATACACAAAATGAAAATCCAGAATGTGGTGTGAATACCAAGGAAAGGAACATTTAAGAAAAGTAAGTAAGTTTCAAATATAAAATGTAATCGTGGCATAGAAACAGGACTATTTGGCAATCCCTGGGGGGGGGGGGGGGGGGGAGCTCGGCAGACTGCCGGCAGTGATGTTGACCTACAGAAGTGTGGCCAACAGAGAAGAGAACACAAGTATATCTAATCAGATACACAGGCTGTAGCAGCCTACACCAACGCTTGAGTGACAGACTCCCTGCCCCTGTCAGGGAGGCAAGCTTCCTGCCCTGCTGCCCAATCTTGTCTCCAGGCCGGCCACCCTCACCCATGAGCGGAAGCAGGATGCAGCACCTCAGTCTCCCTTTGCTGGATACAGCCATAAGCAAAGAAGACACCTACCTTCCTGCTCTCAGAGAATTTTTACTCAAATGTGTGCTACCTTACTGATACAAGGAACCTTCTTGTTTTCTAGTTAACCGTGCAATGCTAAGGACTTTTGGGGCTCACACTAAATTTCTGATAGATAAATAAAATAATTCATTCTTGGGGCACCTGAGTAGTTCAGTAGGTTAAGCATCTGACTTTGGCACAGGTCATGATCTCACGGTTCGTAGTTTGAGCCCTGCGTCGGGCTCTGTGCTGATGGCTCAGAGCCTGGAGCCTGCTTCGGATTCTGTGTCTCCCTCTCTCTCTGCCCCTCACCTGCTCTCTCTCTCTTTCAAATAAATAAACATTAAAAGAAAAAAAATTAATGCATTCTTCTTACATCAACAATGTAAAACTGCTTTTTAAGTTTCCTGATATTTCAGGGTCATATCAGAAAAACTGCTCTTTGACACCCAGTTAGGAAAACAAAGACGAAGTAATTACAGGAAAAGCTGGGAGACTAGTACAGTACAAAATGGATCAGAGAGCAGCTGGAAAAAAACTTCTTCCTCTTCCACAAATAAACTCTGTTCAAATAGTGTTCTTTTTCTTCCATTCCCTTGCCCCATCCTCTCTCCTCCTGCCCTTCTTGTCCGTTTCCTTCTCACCTGAATAACTCAGTCCCCAGCCATCAGGCAGAGCAAGGAACATCTGCATCTAGAGGGGACCAGGGAAGCTGAATTCGCCCAAGGTGATAAAGCTGGGGTGGGTTCCAGCAGCCTCTACAATGGGGAAGACACAGAGGACACAGCCCCGGTTGGGGGAGGGGGCACCCTCAGATGGACGTGGTGTCATAGCCTGAGCCAGGGGAGGGGGACAGGTGTTAGGGGAGGGGAATGTGGGCCAAGTGAGAAGACACCTGTGTGGGGGTAGGAGTGGCGACTGAGATAGGAGACTGGTTACACACCGGCATTGATCCAGTAAGTAAATACGTTAAGAATCATTGCAACTGAACTTTTTTCACTATTGGCCATGGAATCACAAGAGAAAGGGAGAACACTGGCATGAAACTCGTGGCAGGCTGGAAAGACCGGTGTGAAGTCATGGTGTCTAATATGTAGGTATAGATAAAAGTTGATGTAGATGTAAATGCGTGTGCCCCTTGTCTTGGAGTAGTGACAACCCAGTGGGAATGAGAAGACCTACAAGCCTAGAGCTTGCTAAGTGCCACTCTTCACCAAGAAGAACAGGGCTCCTCGGAGGGATGGCAGATTTTAGGGCCAGGGCAGGGAAAGCATGAGATGAGCCTGAAACGTCTTATTGTGTCAGAAAGCAACAAAGTGCTCAAAGAGTGATGGGGACCATCACCAAAGGTGCAGAAGCCAGCCTGAAGGGGCGCCCACTGGACAAGTCTGAGCCCAGACTTGTGGGCTCATATAAGTGGGCTTATAACCCTCTGTATAGAACAGGGAAACACAAGACGGTCTAGACATCAATAAGTGAATAAAACAGGATATTTGCCTGGTTTCAAAGTACCTCCCCACAAAATATGCCTTAATTACAAAGAAGAGAAGAGTAATGCCAAAGCGGTAAAGCCTGGCAGACGGCCATCAGACGAAAGTCCAACATAAACGATGAGACCCTGAGAGACCGTGATGAGAATGCACCATCACCTCTGTGTTTCCTGCCAAAGATGCATCAACCGAATCCATTCATGATGAAACATCAGACAAAGTCAACCTGAAGACCATTTGATAAAGTACCTGGCATGCCATCCTCAAAAGTGTCAACATCACGAAAGCCATGGGAGGACTAAGGGGTTGCTGCAGATTGAAAGACACCAAAGAGGGGCGCCTGGGTGGCGCAGTCGGTTAAGCGTCCGACTTCAGCCAGGTCACGATCTCGCGGTCCGTGAGTTCGAGCCCCGCGTCAGGCTCTGGGCTGATGGCTCAGAGCCTGGAGCCTGTTTCCGATTCTGTGTCTCCCTCTCTCTCTGCCCCTCCCCCGTTCATGCTCTGTCTCTCTCTGTCCCAAAAATAAATAAACGTTGAAAAAAAAATTAAAAAAAAAAAAAAAAGAAAGACACCAAAGAGATTAGAGAACACACCGGCAACGCTGCAGAATTCTGGTCTGGGCCCTTTTCTGTAAAGGACGTTGTTGGGAAAGCTGGATGAATCTGAATCACAACAGCAGAGCCATGTGAATTTCCCAATTTTCATAGTTGCATTATGGTTAAGTGCAATGGCATCGTACGAGATACTGTCTAAAGCATTTAGCGGCTCCGACTTGAGCTCAGGCCCTGATCTTACGGTTCGTGAGTTCGAGCCCCGTGTCGGGCTCTGTGTTGACAGCTCAGAGCCTGGAAGCTGCTTCGGATTCTGTGTCTCCCTGTCCCTCTGCCCCCAGCTCATTCTCTCTCTCTCTCAAAATAAATAAACATTAAAAATAATAGTAATAAATAAAGGATTTAGGAGCAATGAGGCATCAGACTGGTAACTTATCTTTTGGTGGATTAGGAAAAAAAATTCTCTGTATTAGATTTGGAACTTATTGGTAGGTCTGTGATTGTTTCAAAATAAAAGTAAAAAAAAAAAGTCAGGGATTATACTTTATATTTAAATGTACTAGAAATGCTCATTCATCACTTTCAGTGATTAAGTAAATTCCCTCAGTTGGGTAATATATTGTAGCCTGAGACTGAATTCTACTTCAAGATGAATGCTGGGAAAATAAATGTGCCGAGAACAATGAACTCTGTTAATCAACGTGGAAGGGAATAGGGTTTTCTATGAAGTCGACATTTTGGTTAACACAGAAGCATTACATGCTATCAGTGGATTGGCAATGTTCCAAAAATAAAGTGAAACATTCTTTTCTTTTCTTTATTTTTTTGAGAGAGAAAGAAAGCATGAGTGGGGGAGAGGGGCAGAGGAAGGGTGGGGTGGGGACAGGGAGAATCTCAAGCAGGCTCCATGCGGAGCACCAAGCCCAACACAGGGCTCATTCCCATGAACCATGACATCATGACCTGGGCCAAAATCAAGAGCTGGATGCTCAACCAACTGAGCCACCCAGGTATCCCCAAACAAACATTAATATGGGTCCACGCTAAACAAAATGCACTCTGTCTTCAGCGGTTTATAATGTAGGGGGACACTGATCACCACTCATCAGCAAACCTCTTTCTTCATATGAAACTGACAGCCTTTCAGTAATTTTGCGTTAAACAATTACACCATGGCAGTATAACCACCTAATGTGTATCATCCTAATTTATGTACACTTTTCATCAACAGTTATCAATGAAGTGTTTTTCTCCCATCACAAAGCAGTGCTATTTGTAGGTTACATGTCCAGCAGTGGCCAAAGGTGCTTAAATCTCTTTTCCTCATGACTTTGACATTTACCAACGGACCTTCCATTTTCAATCTGTCAGTGTATCCTGCCTTTCCCTGCCCTCGGAATCATTGTGAAATTACTTCTGAAGAAAAGGAAAACTGACGTTCTGTTCTTCTGCTTCCTTTCAATGTTTTTCTTACATGGAATCATTTGGAATGAAAAACTTTTATTCTTTTTTGCTCTTCCAGAATTATCCTATCTCTGGCTGTCCACTGATAAAAATTGTTTTTCTTTGTGTGTTTGGAAAATTGAGTAACTGAATGTTTAAGATTACATTCTTTCCCAATTTTTTGAACTTGCAGAAGAAAATAAAAATGCTCTGAAAGAAAAGCAAACGCACTACAGTACGTAGTGACCTAGAATACATCAGATTCTTGACAAACCATTTATTCCCCCCCCTCCGCTTTTTTTTTTAAACCCATTTGATCCTTACAGGCATGTATCTTAATCCTCCTTTCCAAGATATTTTTTCTATTACATCTGCCCCAGCAGACACTGTATTTATTCATGAAGGGGCCAAAGAGATAGGTACGAAATGTTCAGCGGATGTGTTCTAGGGTAACCTAAAACCAGGAAAGTGTTGTAAGCCCTGAAAACAGGCTTGAGAGCCCCCGTGTCTGTGTGATGAGGGCTTTCCCGCAGTGACTGTCATAATGTCAGCTGGCTCAGCTGATCACATACCCGTTCCTACTGCAGAAACAGACCCACCCCCCCCCCAAGCCCCACTCCAGGGAGACTGGAAAAATGGAATTTATGGGAGAGAGGAGACACATCCCATAAATACCTTCAAGGGAGGCTCTGACATGCGGCGCAAGGAAGTAAAAGCTGGGGCAGAGCCCGTACAAAAAGGAACATTTCCCCCGCCTCTTCCCAGGCGCAGCTGCATTGTTTCTTCTTTTCATAAAACACCACCTTCGTTCCTTCCTTTGATCCGTTACTGACGGGTCGCCATCTGGGCCTCGGGTGGTGCCGGCTACTCGGGCCAGTGGCAGGGAATGCGTGCGGGCACGTGGCTTTGCTCCACGTCTGAACCAGTCAGCGGGAACCTGGAGCCCACCGTGCAGAATCAGGGCCAGGGTTCTGACGCTCACCCCGTGCCAGTGAAGGCTGTCTTTCAGACCGCTCCGACTGAACGCCGGGCTTCACAGGAGCTCTAGGAGAGGAATGTTGAGAAAAGGGATCCCCAGAAGGCTTTCCAGCTAAGCGGGATTTCCAGACACCCAAGGATAAGCCTCCAGCTCTATGTCAAGTTTCCAAATGAAACATTCCACCGAGTGAACGACAAACGGGTTTCTCAGACCCCACAGGGCTCGTGTGATCCGTGTCTAAACCCCCACTTTCAATGGCAGTGCTGTTCCTAACCAGTCCTCTCACCCTCGGCGTTTTTACACCATGGCTGCATTTCTTAAATTTGATTCTAACAGAGCGTAATTGAACATACCTGTTTCAAGTAAAAAAAAAAGATACTTAGGGACAACTCCAAACCACTGACCCTCATGTTTATGGATGTGCATAGCAGGAAATCAAGTCACTTTTCAAATGCTTTTAACTAATTAAACACAACGGCTTCTTCGAAACCCCACTTACTAGCAAAGCTAAATTTGCTGTCGTAGCATTTGAAAGATTTATTTTTTTTTTTTTAATGCCCACGGACCTGTCAGAAGATCAGGAAATGGAGATCTTTCCCCCTCTGTAAAGAGAGGGCTTTATCGGATATGAAGGTGGGGGAGAATTATGAATTTAACTGTGTAAGTTATTTTCACTCTAAAAACAGGGTGCTGAATTCCAACGCATAGTAAGAACAGCTTTGAAGCATCCACAGTCATACGACCATCCAGCAACCAGCAAAGTGGAGCGGCCGTCCGCAACGTTCCCTGTTGCTGACTGCTACGTGCTGATGCCGCTGCTGGAGGTGGGGTGTGGCTGGCTCCCCACTAGCCACACACAGCCACCTCGGGCACCTGCCGGGTACCCCAGTCGCACCCCGAACAGGTGCACAGCACCCCTGGCACCCAGAGGTGGGGGTGGGGGGCACTGGTCACCCACCTGCCAGACCAGGTGCTCCTTGGCCCCGGGCGTTGCGGACAGGCAGATGCTCAGCACGACGGTGTGGGAGGAGGCCGTGAGCACGCTGGCGATGATGGCGTCTCGCATGTTGAAGGGGAGCATGGTGTATACCACGAAGATAATGAAGAGGAAGAAGGACACCTACGGGAGAAGAACAGGGAGAGTCAGCAAGAGCGCCCGTCCCCAGTGCTTCTCTCCCTTGCCCACGAAAGGCTGCACAAGACGCCGCGAACTGCACCCGTGTAGTTTTGTGTTTTTCTTCTTTAATATTTACTTATTTTAGGGGCGCCTGGGTGGCGCAGTCGGTTAAGCGTCCGACTTCAGCCAGGTCACGATCTCGCGGTCCGTGAGTTCGAGCCCCGCGTCGGGCTCTGGGCTGATGGCTCGGAGCCTGGAGCCTGTTTCCGTTTCTGTGTCTCCCTCTCTCTCTGCCCCTCCCCCGTTCATGCTCTGTCTCTCTCTGTCCCAAAAATAAAAAACGTTGAAAAAAAAAATTTAATATTTACTTATTTTTGAAAGAGACAGAGAGAGACTAAGCACAAACTGGGGAGGGGCACAGAGAGAGGGAGACACAGACTCCAAAGCAGCTTCCAGGCTCTGAGCTGTCAGCACAGAGCCCGACGCGGGGCTCGGACCCACGGACCGCGAGATCGGGACCTGAGCCGAAGTCAGACGCCTAACCGACTGAGCCACCCAGGCGCCCCGAACCGCACCCATTTAGAGAGTAGTATTATGAGAAAATAAGACGGCACATTCAAACAAACCCAATGGATTACAATAAAGGACTAACTCTTGTGAGGGGGAAGAAAAAAATCATTCTTTTTCAATATTTGAAGATTTCCAACTTTCATCCCCAAACTACTGCAGACATTAGGTAACTCTGAGCACTCTCTGGATCTGGATGCAAGCTGGTCCCTAACTCCTCGGGTTTAGTATCTGTGCTTCCAAACACACATCTGGATTCCTGAGCTATGTCTCCAACTGTGTCGGGAGATCCCTGGAGGGTGGTCGGGTTTCATCTGGGGGAGCTGACGCCAGAGGATCGAGTGGTGTGGACGTGTAACAAATTGAAACAGCTCAGAGGTGGTTCAGCTGTTATCAAAACCACTTGGCAGGTTCTCCAAAAGTTAAGCCCAGAACCACCTTAGGACCCAGTGATCCCGTTCTTAAGTACGTATCTTAAAGAACTGAAAACAGGCATTCAAACAGATACATGCACACACGTGTTTGCAATAGCACGATTCACAACAGGCAAAAGGTGGAAACCACACAAATGTCCACCAGCGGATGAACGGATACACGGCCTGTGGCACATCCATGCAATGGAATACGAGTCGGCCAGAAAAAAGCAACGACGTACTGAGATAACATGTTTTAACACAGATGAACCCCAAGAGCATTATGCTAAGAGAACGCAGCTAAGGCAAAAGCCCACAGGTTCCATTTGTACGGACTATCTAGAATAGATAAATGAACAGAGACGGGCAGCAAACTGGTGGCTACCAGGGGCTGGAAAAGGGGGTAGGGGAAGTCACCACCTGGTAGGCGCAGAGGTCCCTTTTGGGGTGATGACAGACTTCCTGGGACGGGATGGAGGCGATGGTCGCAGAACACCGTGAATGTACTAAATGCCACCATATTCTTCCTTTTAAAATGGCTAATTGATGTTATGTGAACGTCACCTCAGTGAGAAAGAAAAGCCACAGGAGAGCTTACAGAAAGATTCGGAATGGAAAAGGGAATGGCTTAGTAGGTAACCGAACAGGCTGTTTTCGTCAAAAAAGCAGCAGAGACAGAAGAACACTGAGGGGGGTGGAAAGGTGATAAATCAAGTGGGGAAAGAGCCAAGGTCAGGGAAGCAGAAGAGCGGCATCAGGAGAGCTCCGCCCCACAGCTCTTCACTCAAGAACAAAAGGGAAGCTAAGCAAGGAAAGAGCTCCTCCCGCGTGCAGAGTGACCCGTGTTGCATAAGGAACCCCAAACCCCAGCACAGCTGGAAAGACAGGGAGACACCATGCCAGCTCTTCCACGGGGAGTCCGGATGTGTGTTCGCGAGAAGAACCTGGGCACCAGGCGCTGCTCACGGTGGGTCTGAAGACAGCAAGGGCTGCAAGGACACTGGGCCCCCTTCCTGAATGAAGAAGGGGAGCCGCACCACAGGTCATGATCAAACAGTAATGGTCACCATTTCACTGTCCAGGGGTCTGCGGTATAAGCTCCATGGGTACAAGCATCACAGACAAAAGGGCATATGGAAGATCAGGGGCGCAACCTAAAAAGAAATTTGGACCTCTCAAACACGCCCCTTCCTTTTCTCCCAAACACCTGCTCATTGGACAAGCACGTATGAAGCTTCTCTGAGGTTCTGGAGGTGGAGGACAGATGCAGAATCCTGGCTCTCAGGCACGTGAAAGTCACGTGTATCAGCCGTCACTTCACAGCTGATGTATCCGGAGAGAAGGGGTACCCAGCCCCACTCCAGTGAGACACTGGGGTGAAGTCCCTGGGTCATCGTCTCTAAGGTCCTGCGAGTTCAAGCGTCTCAGAATAACAGCCAAGAAGAATCCTACCAGGAGTGTGAAAACGAATCCAGGAATCCCCCTTAGGGAGCTTTGGTTGGGCATGGCCCATCTGTTCTATGCCCACTCCTAATTCAGTCTAGTCATAATGGACTTCAGGCCAAAACATATGGGCAAAAGGATCACCATGGCCATACTATTTTGCTGGTAAATGCTTTTTTATTTTACCTCCTTAAAAAGGCTGTGAAGATGCTTTTCATTCATGTATTATTATACAGCATTCTACACTTTCTATTCCATATATGGAATGGTAAAAAAATATGTTAGACAGTTTATGTACCAAAACACCTAGTATTGATGGAAAGAAACCAGGCGTTTCTTCGGAGGGACCTTTCTGAGCTAGGTGCCAATCGACCCAAGCAGACTGGGGCAGTCCCCTGCCTCCACTTCCCAAGAAGAGAATATACAGAGTGATTTCTTAGAGCCCCAAATCAGATTTCAAAACTGCCAAGAACCAGCACATGCATTTAAGGAGCACTCAGTGTACAAGTGCCTTCTCCACTCTTCAATAGTTGCATCCTGCTTTCTAAAAGGGGTATCACTGACCCAGAGAAATGGGAAACTTGGCCAATATCTCCCAACCAGTCAGTGTCAAAGCCCAAATAGCAATCCACGGGTTTAATTCTTCTATGTGTTCTTGGTAAAGAGTTTGACCAAGACAAACTTTCCCCTGATAGGAATCCCATGAAGCTGGGATTCATGGGATTTTTCTCCTGATAGAAATCTTTCCCCTGATAGAAATCTTTCCCCTGATAAAAATCCCATGAAGCTGAAGGTCTAACAGAAGACACACGTGCACACAAGACATTCTTGCAAGTCTGACGTGGAAAGACAGCAGCTCTTTCCCCTCCTGCTAAGACAATCACAGGAAGTGCCCGACATCTTGGCTCAGATGCTGAACTCTTTCAGTAAGTAGGACCGATTTTTAATGATCATTACGAAATTGCTAATGTTTCAAGATTTGTTCATATTTCCTTCATTTCTATACGCTTAACTTTCAGTTTGTGTTTACAGACTGGTGGTTTATGATAAATGGTAACACACAACAATGAACATTTAACAAAATTGTCAGTTAGAGGGGAGCCTGGGTGACTCAGTCGGTTAAGCATGTAACTCTTGACTTTGGCTCAGGTCATGATCTCACAGTTCAGGAGTTTGAGCCCCATGTCAGGCTCTGTACTGACACGCAGAGCCTGCTTGAGATTCTCTCTCTCTCTCTCTCTCTCTCTCTCTCTCTCTGTGTGTGTGTGTGTGTGTGTGTGTGTGTGTGTGTGTGTGTGTCCCTCCCCCGTGCTCACTCTCTCTCTCTCAAAAGTAAATAGATAGATAATTGTGCATGGTCATGGCTTATTGAGAAAATTAAATTTACTTTGGAATCTCTACTACAAATTTACAGGAAATATTTTTAATCCAGACACTGTTATTTCTACACACGGCATTAATGAAAAATCCTATTTCCTACAAGAGGTATTAAATGATTATTTTCAGGGGCACCTGGGTGGCTCAGTCAGTTGAGTGCTGGACTTTAGCTCAAGTCATGATCTCACAGTTCTTGGGTTTGAGCCCCTGCATCGGGCTCTGTGCTGCAGTGCAGAACCTGCTTGGGCTTCTCTCTCTCCCTCTCTCTGCCCCCTCCCCTGCTCACACTTGCCCTCTCTCTCTCTCTCTCTCTCTCTCTCTCTCTCAAAAATAAACATTAAAAAATGGTTATTTCAAGTATTAGAATTGACAATTACAAAAAAGAGCCTCTCTTAAACAACTACAGTTTTCCTCTAATGCAAAAACCTGCAGTTCTTTGAAATTACCGTAACTTTTGAACAGCTTAATTTTGGACAGCTTTAAAACTCTAACATTATTTCAATTATTTTACAGTTCAGCAGACATTTTGAGCTTTGAAAAGGAAGCACATGGAAAGCTTATCTGCATTAACCAAATGGAGAATAGACATTCTGTTTTCCAAATACAATTACTCCTGTTAAGTGTTCATTTTTAGATGACAAAATGAATTTTTTTAAAGGTCAATTAAGCAAGCTGTATTAAATCAAGTTTTGAATTTTAGTGGCAGCATTTCAGGAACAGCACGAGGTGCCCAGAGAGCCTTCCACAGGCTGGACGAGGAAGAAGACAGTCAAGTGTGGCTGCAAGCCCCACATAGGGAACAGTCTTCGCTTCTTATTGCTTCCAGAGGGCTCTATTTTTCCTTTTAGCCTTCTTTCCAAAGCAACTTCAACTAGGGCCATATGTAAGACCAAAATGGATTTGGCACATCTAAAGAACGTGTGGGTTAAAAGCTCCAAAAAGGCGAATGCAAGCACTTGGGTTTCCATGTTCCCATGGGGACATTTCCATGACTGACAGCCTCCCTGACTGTATCTCTGTCCGGAGGCTGAAGAATGGGGAGCCACCGGTGTGATTACTGAGACCCTGCACAGACCCCTGGATCAGCGTGACATTGGAAGAGGTAGAACTCCTCCCCAGAACACCCAACTGAAGTGTTTCCCTTAACTGAGGCCGCCATTTGCCTTTTGTGAGACATCCACATCTTTCTCTCTGGGCTACTTGAACCTCAAGCGCTGTAAGTTTCAAACCAAGTTAAGAGCTTCTTTGTTATGTTCTTAAACCTATTCCTCTTGCAGGGTAACGCAATCCTGCCCACGATGTCTTTGTCCCCAACAACCCAGGTGCAAACTTTTAAGCCTCGCCGTTGACAATTCTTCACGTCCACACTCGAAAACAATGTCTTCTTACTTTAGGACCCCAGAGTCTCGCATCTGTTTGTCTGCGCTTCTCCACCCTTACTTCCACGAGGCTCATGACCTTCCCATCTGTTAAATACGCTTCCATACTTTTCTCTTCCTCCTCCCCATCCCCCGACAAGGGAGCCAGAGTGCATATCCTTCCTCGTTTTTGCCTGTCCCACCCCATTCTCCATGCTTCTGGTAATCGTTAGGACTCATCACCAAATATTTCTAACTCCCTTCCTTCTGGGAACATAGTACCAATGCAGTGAGCATTTTCTTTTAAGTCAGAGGAAGCCATATGACTTGCTTTGACAAATAAAGTGTGGGAAGAAGACATATGTTATCTTTTGGGTAGAAATTACTGCACAACTTACCAAGCCCCCTCCCCTCCCTGGCAATCATGGAAACATGATGTTGGACCTCCTCCCAAGCTTCGTGTCAAGTGAGGGGCAGATTCCCTCAGCTGACCCACACGGACCTGTGTTCATTTGAACCTGCCATAATCCTTTGTGGCAGTAAGCCCCTGGGACCCCAAGCACAGCTTGGGTGGTCCTGACTGACACCAAGCTCATACAACACACACACACACACACACACACACACACACACACACACACACACACGAGTTTTACTGATGGAGAGATTAGATTCCTTTATATGCATTACTCTGCAATTTGCTTTTAGCACTGAATTATACATCATGGGCATCTTTCCAAGTCTGGAGATGTGAATATATGATTTACTTTTTACCAATTACAAAATATTCCACAGTAACGGATGCACCAGATTTTCCTTGCACTAGCATTTCCTTACTGCTGATCATTCATGGCAAGTTAGGCGCCCCTTATCCAACTGCTGTGGTAATATTCTCATGGATCTCCCTTTCTCCAACATTCTCCTTTCCCTAATCCAGCCAACATGCAGCTGCTAGATTCGTGATGCTGAAGACACAGGTCCAGTTGGTTCCTTCCTTGGATGAACCTTTCCTCTGGCTAACCCCTGTGCTCAGAACTCTTCTCTTCAAGGGCCCTCACGGTCACAGAAGAAAGTGGAAACTACATGGGCTGGAGGTCAAGACTCCCCAGACTGGCTTTTCACCTCTTCCTAGAGCCACTTCAAGGACAAACTTTTATCATCTCTCCACCCACACTCTCCAGCTGCCCCCATCTCATTCAGAGTCCAGGTCCTGCCAGTGGCCACCAGTCCCCAGATGTGGCCTCCTGGGGCCACCTCCCCTTTACTCCACCCACTCACTCCTTCCCTCCATCTGGCCTCCAGGGCTGTTTCTGGGGTCTGCCCAGAATGCTCATTCCTGGGTGCTCTGCCCATGCCTCCCCTGCCTGGCTTCCTCTCTGCACTCGGGTCTCTGCTCACTGTTACACTTTTAAGCATCTCTGCTCTTTTGGGGGACACAGTTCAAACCATAGTATCAAGATCATGCCGTAGATCAGACCAGACTTTCGATTCCAACTCCTTTCCCTCCATTTTACATCTCATACGCCATTTCCACGTGGAGGATAAAGAATAAACTTCACAGTTATTTACAGTTTATGAATGAATCACAAATCATTTCATACAAATGATTTTTTTTTTTACTTTTTTAAACGGAAAAATTGTTGCAAACATGGAGAAGAGCTGAGGTACCACTTAAGCAACAGTTAGAAAGACACAGAAATGGTCCTAACCTGACTCTACATAGATCTGGTCTTTGACTACCCAGGTCCCTGGTGCAAAGTCCGTGGATTTTCAGAGCGTGGTTCACGTTTGTTTCAGAGTTCAATGGCAAGCAGAACGTTCCCAGACGTGTCAACAGTAGCTTCAAAGATGGAGCTTCCAGTTTTTCCATCCAAATGGTACCCCAGCGTTACTGTCCTCACGCAGCTCTGCTGTCTAACCCCACTTCCCCGAGCACACACAAGCAAGCACGATCAGGAAGATAATCAGGATTACTTATGTAAATCGCCATGGTTCTGTTGAGGATACACCATCTGAGAAACATTTTCTACTCTTTTATGCTAATAGTGCTAAGAGAAATAACATCCCAGTGAACATACGTATTTTATAATCAGAAGACGAGCTCCTCGAATTGTTCTCTCCCACAAATCTCGGAGAAATCAAAAATAGCACAGTGTTGAAAGTACTAGCTTAATTTTCAAAGACAGAGATTTCACTAAAAGCCATAGGAATTATACCTGCTTGACTGGAGCATGAATTGTAGTTCTTTTAACGCGATCGCTTGTTGTTTTAGAATACGACTACAAATGCCAAAGTTTCGCAAAATTTCCCAAGGGAAAGAGGGAATTCTTGACTGTATCGATCTATCTAACTGAGCATTCTGGAAGTAAATTCTAAATATGAACAAAACTTTTCTTTCTGAATGGTACCCTTCCACCTCAAAGGATTGCTGGCTTTGAGAATATCTATGCCACTATCTAGGAGAATTTACATTTTTGTCTGGAAACAACTAGCAAGATATTTAGCCAGAAGTGTGCTTTAACTTTCCTCTTAAGTTTTTGTTTCAATTCCAGTAGAGTTAACATAGTCTACTATCAGTCTTAGGTGTAGAATTTAGTGATTCGACATTCCATACAACACCCGGTGCTCGTCACGACGAGTGCGCTCCTTAATTCCCCCCACCTGTCTCACCCACCTCCCCCCACCCCTGCCGCCCACCTCCCCTCTGGTAACCATGGGTTTGTTCTCGGCAGTTAAGAGTCTGTTTCTTGGTCTGCCTCTCTCTCCCTTTGCTCTTTTGTTGAGATGCAAAATGATACTTACCTTTTCATCTAGATTAGTATTTTCTTTTCTGTTATCGATCATACTTTCTATAAGGACTGGAGTCACTGTTCCATTTCTTAGTACAAATATCACAACTGTGCAAACAGCCTTTTCTTTAATTGGGGGCCCTCAGTCATACCAATGTTTAATGCTAAGACATCAGTGTATGTCAGGCTTCTGTGAGTGTCTCTTTATGATTACTCTTTTTAGGTTTATCTTCTTCCCCCTTCCCCTTTTTCTTTCCCAGGTCCTCCCACTGGGGAGGGTATGCACTTGCACATCTGTATCTATATCTCTATATGTGTGTGCATATACACATACAGAGAAACACATGTATATTATATACATATACACATACACACACATATACATATACATACATATATGTAATCCCTGTGTGTGTGCGTGTGTATGCATATACAGACTTTGGGGAATCCACATATGCCACCCCACTAAAATCCCATCAAACCTCAGCTCTGGTATCAGTTAAAAAGCCACCTCTCCTCCGCTTAGAGACATAGGCTTTCCCACAAGCACGAGTCAAGGGAAGGACGGTCTGCTCCACAGAGGAAGTCTAGATCTCTGACTGAGGTTGAATTCAACACAATTAATGTCATGGATGCTTCCAGATGCTTCTGGAACTTTCTCAAGTTCCATTCTCTTTTCAACCACTCTGGCTTCCCAGGGCCTCGCACGACTTTACACGGGTCTATAGGCTGAGCACACTGTCTCAGTCCTAAGATCTAATTCTGAATTTCATGCTTATGCACCACAGTAGATTACACAATCACAACAGCCAAATCGTCATTAATACTATTTACAGGAAAGTATTACAGAGACTCTAGATCATCAGAAGAGGCTCAAGTACGGGGGAGCAATTCTCATTACACAGATTTGATCTCTCCAACCTCCAACCTTTGTCCTCACATTCTCTCCCATCTCACTTAATGAAACTTCTAGTCCCCATCCTAGGAACTATTGTTAATAATTTTCTCTTCCTCGTTCTCTTGATCCTTAGAAGACATCCTGAATCCGCCTACCCCTTTCCACCTGGGGCTACACCTCTAGTCCAACTCATACGATCACCTCTGGATTCTTGCAAAAGCATCCGCCTACACTTAGTGCCCTCTAGAATGAATTTCCCACACAGAAGTTCAGGGTTTCTTTTAAAATTGAGATACAATTTACATATGATGTGTGCACTTAAGGTGTACAACACGATACTTTTACACACTGCAATACAGTTACCACTTCTAGGTACATATCCAAATGAAATGAAAACAGGATGTTGAAAACTCCCGAGTTCGCTGCAGCGTTATTCACGACACCAAGAGATGGAACAATCTGAGCGTCCATCAGTAGATACATGCATGAAGATAAGAGATACATACACACAGTGGAGTATTTTTCAGTCATGAGAAGGAAAGAAACCCCGCCCTTTGCAACAACACGGATGGACCCTGAAGGCATCATGCTAAGTGAGATAAGTCCGAAAGAGAAGGGCACTGATGATTTACTGATACGTAGGGCACCACATAGATGGAGAATCTAAAATTTGAAAAAAGCCACCCTCGTAGGAAGAGTAGAACAGTGGTTAGGATGGCAGGTCCGTGGGGAAATCTTCAAAGGGTACGAACTTGCAGTTAGAAGTTCGGGGATTGAAAGCACAGTATGGTGATTAAGCAGCAACTCAGCATCACATGCGTCCAAGTTGCTACGAAATCAGACCTTAAGCGTCTTCCCCACAAAACAGGAATGATACTCCTGGGCTATGATGGAGCCATCAGGTAACATGTCACGGTAATCAAAGTGACCTTTTAACACGTTAAGACCGGCCATGCCACTCCCTCTTGGTGTATATCCCGCCACTGGCTTTCTGTAACACCGAGGATATGAAACACGCAAAGTCCTCATCCATGCCAGCGACGGTTCCTCATGTTCTGGCCTGACTGACACCTCCAATCTCCTCTCTCACCAACTCCCATCACCCACATCCACAGTCCCTCCATACTGGCCTTCTCGCTGGTCCCTGAACCTCAAGGCCTTTGCACGTTCTGTTCTTCTGCCCCTAGTGTTCTTCCTCCACCCTCCCTTGGCTGGCTTCTTCCTGTCATTCACAGCTCCCCAACTCAAACACCACCTCCCCAGAGAGAATCCACTGATCCCCCTACTGACAATACCTCCCCATTCATGCCCTAGCGAATCACCTTGCTTTCGGTTCTTCATATCATTATTGGAATCGGAGCGTTTACTTTGATAGTTTTCTAATCCTTCTTTTCCGTCTCCCCCATGTAAATGCAGGCTCACAGGGACAAGGGCTGCGTATGGGTGCTTCCCTGCACCTGAGCACAAGACCCGTCACATAAAAGACCTCCGCAGATACTTGCAGAAGGAAGGGATGCAACACGGCGGGTGCAGTGACACACGAAAGCTGTGAGCAGGGAAGCCCGAGGCGGCTGACCGACGACGAGAGGCGTGTGCTCGGGGAGGTGTTAACCCAAGGGCACTCCCCGGACGTGCATCAATCCCACCGCCACCTGGCGGGTCACTGGACACCTCTGGTTTTTGGCCCAGCTCACCTCAAGCCCTGACGGGTGACAAAGATACAGGAGACTAGCAGACATCACGGGCACATACTCTTCATTCAAAGACCCACACAAGCTGTAAATAATTGAAACCACTTCGGAGCAAGTAACGAAAATGAAACCCACTTCCCACTGTCAATCCTGTAAGTGTCTGATGACCTCTGGCTGGGTGGATATGTGGGCTCACGGTCCATGTGGCACAGGGGACCCAGGCTTCCTCGGCACTTCCCGGTGCTCCCTGGACCAACAATGACCTGGAACTGTCCTTTCCGTTGTGGAGCTCATATGCCTGGTACACCACGGGTACGCCTCGCACCTGGGCCCCAGCTCACCCAGGAGCTTGTCAGAAATACATGCTCTTGGGCCCCGCCCTGTGTGGATGGATTTGACTTTCTACTGGAATCCTGTTCCGGGGTGATGTGCGTGGGACCCACGCTGATCCCTGAAAGGCTGTCATTGGGTTCAATGGTCAGTCACTCGTCCTCTGGTGGCCATCACTGCAGGGAATTAGCAATATTCGAACCAGAAAGACCCACGGGACAAGGGAAATGTATGATCAAAGTCTGGTGCTAAACACCTACTGAGTTAATCAACAAATCAGTGAATTGCGATGAATAATTTCTTGTCTTTGACCTGGTTACCAGATTTTATTTCTTGAGTCCTCCATGCCAATTTTATTTTTTTTAATAGAATTAATTGTCAAATTGGTTTCCATAACACCCAGTGCTCATCCCAAGTGCCCTCCTCAGTGCCCATCCCCCAGTTTCCCCTCCCCCAGCCCCCCATCCACCCTCAGTTTGTACTCCGTACTTAAGAGTCTCTTATGGTTTGCCTCCCTCCCTCTCTGTTTGTAACTTCCCCCCCCTTCCCCTCCCCCATGGTCTTCTGTTAAGTTTCTCAAGATCCACATATGAGTGAAAACACAGTGTGGAGGTTCCTCAAAAAATTAAAAATAGAACTACCCTATGACCCAGCAATAGCACTGCCAGGAATTTACCCAAGGATACAGGAGTGCTGATGCAGAGGGGCACTTGTACCCCAACGTCTATAGCAGCACTTTCAACAATAGCCAAATTATGGAAAGATCCTAAATGTGCATCGACTGACGAATGGATAAAGAATATGTGGTTTATATACACAATGGGATACTACTTGGCAATGAGAAAGAATGAAATCTGGCCATTTGCAGCAATGTGGATGGAACTGGAGGGTATTATGCTGAGTGAAGTAAATCAGAGAAAGACAGATACCAATTTGATTTTAAAACGAAGACCAGGATTTAAAAAATACATATATTTATTTCCAGTGTCATTTCCACTAAACAAGCAAAAAGGCCCAGATCCACATCACACACCTTCCTCTGTGTGGTCCCTACTCCACTCTGCTGACAGGAAGCCCTCGTGTCACAGGAGAAAACGGAGTTGTCCCAGAGTCATCGGAGAGTATCTCTCAGTCAACCCTTAAAAAGTTCAAGTAGAACCCCATCTTTCTTACCATGAAAAACATACTTAGAAATCCTTGGAAATGAACTTCATACTATTCCCAAACCTCCTTTATGGCCATAATTCAGAATAAAACTTGGGGACACCTTGATGACTTAATAATAGAAAAGCGTTTCTACCTCCTCCACAGTTAGCTTCAGCCAAGATTTCCCAAGCATCAACCCCATCAGGATAAAATACGAAAACAGGGGCGCCTGGGTGGCGCAGTCGGTTAAGCGTCCGACTTCAGCCAGGTCACGATCTCGCGGTCCGTGAGTTCGAGCCCCGCGTCGGGCTCTGGGCTGATGGCTCAGAGCCTGGAGCCTGTTTCCGATTCTGTGTCTCCCTCTCTCTCTGCCCCTCCCCCGTTCATGCTCTGTCTCTCTCTGTCCCAAAAATAAACGTTGAAAAAAAAAATTAAAAAAAAAATACAAAAACATTTCTTCAAATGCCTATGTTATTGGGCAAAAGACTATGTTCTTTGACAGAGCTGGGGCTGCAGAGAGTAATGATGAAATCATGAATCACCGCGTACCTCTCATATTCCTCTGAAATGTTATTCAGAGTCAGGGAGACCGATGGAACCAGAGGAGAAACAGTAGCTCCCACTGTGCCTCTTTTCATTTAAAGGAAGTAGGAGGGAGATCATAAATTTTAAAAAGCTTGAGAAAAAGAACAGTAGGATGTAAAAACCCCTACCTCCTCAGGGAACAAAGGCAGCTGACTGTCCGCCCAGCCCTCCGTCCGTTGGGAACCCTGACGTGGTTTCCTTTCCTCGGTCCTTCTCTTCCTCCTGACTCCTGGTCTGGTTCTGGGTATCCGCCTATCTCTGTGTGCCATTTTCACCTCTTCACTCATCATTCGTATTCATGTATCCCCTAGCATTTTTTTGAACTGTACACTATATAAGGCATTTTATTAGCTATGACAGAGAAGACACTCGAAATGGCTTGGAATGAAGGCCAATTTCCAAATGTATCCATTTACTTCCCTTATCTCCTTCCCCACCTCATAGTCACATAGTGACGGCAGAGTCCGTCTGTAACTCTGGTGAGTTTAGAGTGAAAAATCGGTAAACTTCCCACCAGCAATTAGCAAACCACCACGTATGAATGTGGGCTACCGTCTTCATTGTGAAAGCATCTAAGTTGTGCTCCTTGGGCCTAAAAAAATAGTGTACTGTTTCCCCTTACATTCCTCTTTCCCAGAGCATCTATTCACATTTTTTAAAGATTTGTTTTGGATAATGATTACTTGGCCAAGACAAAAATGAGAACACAAAGCATTCCTGAATGCTCCTCAGTTAGACAGGGTTTCCTAACATACCAGAGGTGGCAGAATACAGTATCTGTCCACAATTCTTCCTCTCTCCTTGACCTGGCCATGGAAATCAGCGGCAGTATACATCCTCATCTGATTGACTTTGGACTTGGCCATGTGACTTCCTTCAAGCAACAGAATAGGGGCCGACAGCCTGCCACTTTCTAGGAAGCCTCAATTTACGTTTATGCCAGCCCCCTTGGTATTTTGGTCTTCCACAATGAGGAGGCCATGGTCCAGAAGGACACGTCTCTCAAATGGGTCTGGACTGAAGACATACGGAGCAGGATCTGGACCCAACTCAAAGTCTAGAATCTATCCTATCTGTTTGGCCCGGTAGGGTCCAGACAAAGTCAGCCAACCCACAGACTGGTTAGGACGAAATAGGAAATATGCCATTATGCTATAAGCCACTTAGATTTAGAGGTTGCTTGCTATTCAGCATTCAGAGCAGAAACCTAACATAGCCATCTGCCATCAGAAGTGATTTGCTACGGTAATGAAAACCTAACATAAAGGTCATTTCCTTTGGGACTCCCAGGAGTTGTGGCCGTTTCAGCAAAATGGTTACTCGTTGGCAGAATAATTGGTAAGTATGGCTTCTAAGAGAGCCATTCACCAAAATGCCCAGGTTCCACAAGGTTTTCAAACTGTGTGATAAAGTCTTTAGAAAGAGCAGAAGAAATGAGAAAAAGTGGGGATGTTTGCCAGAAACATCTCTGAGTAGACAGAAAGATCATCATCCAACCTGAAATGGATATGTTGCCTAGCTCAATACACATGACGAGATTTATTCACAAGTATTTTCTTATTTTACAACTAGGAAAATCAAGGTGCTGAAGGGTTAAGTATTTTGCCCAAAGTCCTAAAGCAGCATAAAAACAAGCCATAATCTTCTGCTAAAGCTAAAAACAAAAAACATTATTCCGCCATAATCCCTGAAGGTTAATGGAGCACGTGTTATTCAAAATAAAAAGAACCTTCAGAATCCATCTGCCCCACTCAAAACAGCTTGTTCCAACACCGGAGTCCCTTTTTGTAAAAATTATTTCTCTCATCAAATGCAAAGAAAAAAACCAGCAAGTTCATTTGGAAGCAATCAGGCAAAATGTTTGTTAGAATACATCCACTGATTTTTTTCTACTTACATGATTAGGAGAAAATAATATGTTCTTTGGTGGGTTTTTTTTTTAATTATTACTTTTTTTTTCCGAATGTGATAAACAGCTTTCTCCTTTCTGACCTTAGATTTTCACAAGTGACTCCAAGGACATGGTCGTCTCTCAGCGGCCCCTTCTTTGAGCGAACCTGAATGCTATAACCCCACCCTCCGTGTGAAGAACTTCCCATCCCGCATTACCGTTCAGATAATACTAACTTCACTCTCATTACTGTTCACATTTAGATTATACAGTACGCTGCCATTAACTCAGCATTTATTCCGCGGTCAAGTTCAAAGACAGTCACAGGCCGAGGTAGCCAGTGCTGTAAAACAGACTTCTGTGCCTTCTGCCTTCTGTCAGTAATCCCAGGGATCACTTAAAATAAGATACCCTGACAACCCCGAAACTGAGTTAATCAATCAAATACGACGGCACGCCGGTTCCTTTCAAACGAGCTGTTCGGGCAAAAGTAACCGCAGCCTTAATTTGTGTTTATCTTTTTCTTTCAGTTCTTCCACTCTTACCTCCATCCCTGAAGGAAGTGGGATGAGGAGATCTTCACTGCTTGGGTTCCCAGCATATAATCACACAAGTTTTCCATGTGTTTTTTCTTTTAACTTTATTTATTTAGAGAGAGAGAAGGGGGGGGATGGAGGAGGAAGAACAGAGAGAGAGAGAGAGAGAGAGAGAGAAAATCCCAAGCAGGCTCTGCGCTGTCAGCACAAAGCCCAAAGCGGGGCTCGAACCCAAGAAAGGTGAGAACGTGACCTGAGATGAAATCAAGAGTTAAATGCTTAACCAACTGAGCCACCCAGGCGCCTCATGTGTTCTTAACCTTTAAATCACAGGCACATCTATAGAAACACCTAAGAATATTCGGCCCTACTCTGCGTATGAACAAGCCATGTTTTCCCGGGTACTTACTCTGATTTTATTTTGCTTTATTTTTTGACATTCCTCTAGTTGTTTGGATATTTTACTGAAGGCTCAACACCATACGAGGCTGAATCTATGGTGAATGGATTGTGCCGTAAGCCAGAGCCACCTGATTTCTATGTATGTAAAGGGAAATACGTACGAAACTATGTGAAAACAGGTAGACCATATAGAAGAAACAGTGTCCTGGAAAATCACTTCGAATATCCTCTTAGAAGTGCAAAAAAAATTTTCCACAAAGTAAGGTCCTCATAAAAAAAAATTTAGATGTTATATAAAAGTGCTTTTATTTATGTTCACTGTTTTGGTCTTTATGAATATTCATGCCTACATCCTTTTGAAACATTATATTTATTTAATTTGAAAGGCCAGTGCTTCAGAGGAGAAAAACTCATGCAGAGAAAATAAGTGAACTATTCATCTAAAAACAAATACTGTTTGGGGACTCTGGTTTAAACTTGTGAGTCAACATCTACATAAATCAACATTCAGTGGAGGAGTGTGTGTATACAATGGGCTCTTAATACAAAAAGACCCACCAAATTCGAAATGCCTTTGTCTGCCTTTTTTTTTCTTTTTCTCATTCTCAAAGAGGAAAATCTCAAAAGGAAGAATGCATCTCCTTGAGCTGTAAAAATGAATTATTTTCGTGTTTGCGTTGGCTCCGCGGGGCTTTCAGTTCTTGGATTACACAACTTCCTGCCACAGTACCCAATTCCAGCTCACCAGCAAGACCGTCACCCGGGTCCCTCGTGTTCTCCTGTTCTACTGTACCAACAGTCCTGTCCCATTTATCTGGGGCCCTAAGGCTTGCGCAGGATGTGGTCTTCCTCAGTATCACTTTAAAACCTCAGGGTTATTACGTTTTGAGCCTATGGCACTCACACTTTCACGGTAGGTACCAGGCTATTGAAAGACACATGATCCCACCCCCGCTGTCATGCAAACCGGGAGCACACCAGACATCTTCACAGGCTCCGTGTCGCTCTAACGTCACTGCAAGGGCAAGAAAGTGCCGTACGTATGATATTTATTTCTAAAGTGCTAATCCCACTATCAGTACCTAAATATTAATGGGTACACGTAAATTCCCAACCACAGAGGCAGCACGGTCTCGAGAGCGGTGCTCGGTAAATAAAAACGGGGACGTGCACACTCCGCCATGTGTTCACGGTTCTATCCCTTCGAACATGCCTATGTTAAGACAGACGCAACGGGTTCTAATTAAAAGAGATACATGATTCTAGATTCTGCGCGATTTCCTATTTGAGCTTCGTGTCCGGGCCCATTTTAGTTGCATTTTTCTGTTGCTGGTTCGTAACTGACTTCAGCGCTGTCACCTAATGGCGGGGTCCCTCCGTCTAACAGGTGCCCCTAGACACACAGCACACCTGGAACACATGAAGACGCACGGCGAGGTGAAGGGCATGAAGTCAGAATGCTGAGGCCGGAACTGCCTCCAGAAACCCACCGGATGGTGCTCGCCAGCCCAGGAGCCAAGGGAACTGAGCCAGACCATCACATGACAGCACATCTACAGCAAGGGCACAGCCCCAACTTTGGCTCAGCTTGCCTTCCAGGGACTCTCTCATGGTTTACAAACGCCCTTGAAGGGCACACACGGGCCAAGTCAATGCGTGTCCACGCTGCTCTTCTAAAATGTCTGTAGTTTCCCTCGTGCTGTTCTCGCTCCTTTTTTTTTTTTCAATTTTTTTTTCAACGTTTTTTTATTTATTTTTGGGACAGAGAGAGACAGAGCATGAACGGGGGAGGGGCAGAGAGAGAGGGAGACACAGAATCGGAAACAGGCTCCAGGCTCCGAGCCGTCAGCCCAGAGCCTGACGCGGGGCTCGAACTCACGGACCGCGAGATCGTGACCTGGCTGAAGTCGGACGCTTAACCGACTGCGCCACCCAGGCGCCCCAGTTCTTGCTCCTTGAGACACCATCGCTGCCTTTGTCTAAACGGGTTCAATTTACTACTGACCTTCAAGGTTTGTCTTTCTTCCACTGCTTGGCTGGGCTTCTTGGGGCTGGAACCATGCTCCCCCTTGGTCTGCATGTTGATAATCATCAAAGAGCCCACATAACTCGTGAGAGCCCTATGACGCAGCGCTGTTTAGGGGAGAAGGAAACAGAGGCCACGGAGACAGGCGGCCCCTTTCCCAGGTCCACCCTGTCATGTGGGGTGAAACCCTGGAGGGCTGGCACCACAGCCCACACTGCCACACTCCCCCCGCTGGCCTCTGAGCTCAGCCTTCAACTTCCGCATGGTCACTAAATTGATAGGACTTGAGCAGCAGTAAGGCCGTCTAGCTTCGAAGTTCATGTGAACTGGGGCGCGTGGCTGGCTCAGTCAGTAGAGCATGTGACTCTTGATCTCGGGGTTGTGAGACTTAAAAGTATCTCTTTTAATTTCTTAAGGTAGGGGCGCCTGGGTGGCGCAGTCGGTTAAGCGTCCGACTTCAGCCAGGTCACGATCTCGCGGTCCCTGAGTTCGAGCCCCGCGTCAGGCTCGCGTCAGGCTCTGGGCTGATGGCTCAGAGCCTGGAGCCTGTTTCTGATTCTGTGTCTCCCTCTCTCTCTGCCCCTCCCCCGTTCATGCTCTGTCTCTCTCTGTCCCAAAAATAAATAAACGTTGAAAAAAAAAATTAATTAATTTCTTAAGGTAGAGATTACTTAAAATCTTTAAAGTTCACATGTATTAGCAACCACCAGGAAGATTAAAAGAGGTTTATGTATGTAAACGACTGGTTTCTCGTTGTCTACTGTTCGCTTGTTGGCTTATGTGTGCGTCTTTTGCGATGCATTTTAATTATTATTTTGCACGCAATTTTTAAATTGGTAATATCTAAGTATAACTGACATACAATGGCTTTTTTGTTTTAAATTTATTTATTTTGAGACAGAGAGAGAGCAAGGGAGGGGCAGAGAGGGAGAGAGAGAGGGGATCCCAAGCAGGCTCCGCACTGTCAATGCAGAGCCCGACCGACGCAGGGCTCGAACTCAAGAACAGTGCGATCATGACCTGAGCTGAGACCAAGGGTCAGATGCTCAACTGACTGAGCCACCCAGATGCCCCTTGACAAACAATGTTGTATCAGGTGTACGACGTGTTGATTCAACAATTCCATACATCACTCAGGTAAGTGTGGCTACCTACCATCTGTCACCAACGTTATTACAATATTACCCACTATATTCCTGATGTTGTACTTTGCATCTCTGTGACGTATTTATTTTATAACTGGATGTCTGTCCCTCTCGATCTCCCTCCCCTACTTCACGCCAGCTCCCCATCCCATCCACCGCCTCTCTGGCAACCACCGGCTGTCCTCTGTGCTTCAGAGTTTGTTTTGTTTAGATTTCACATCTGAGTGAAATCATACAGTCTTTGCCTTCCTCCGTCAGACCTACTGCACTTAGCATACCGCCCGCAAGAGCCATCCATGTTGTCGTAACTAAGTTCTGTATTCCACAACTAACTGCACACTTCTCAGATGCTTTTAAAATCTCAGGAGGAGAATTTTAAGAACAAGGAAAAGCACTTATGACTATGTCACGAACCCAGGGGAAACCAAAACACAAATACTCTGGGTACAGAAGGGAACCAACGGGATCAGGTGTCATGGTATTTATTCGCTCATTAAGCAATGCTGACCAAGCACCTACTGTGCATCCGGCTTTGTCCTCCGCACGGGATACGGCGGAGAGCAAAGAGAGTGGAGTCTGGCTCCACAGACCCCAGATAAACTGGCTTCCCTGACCAGCGGGGACAGGTGCTTATAGATGATACTCAGGGAGTGCCAGGAAGCCCAGAAAAAGGACGGCTTTATCCTGGAGAAGAATCCTCCAGGGAGAAGGGCCATGAGAGCAAAGCCTGGACATGACACAGATTATTCATATAAAATGATTCCGGCTTACTGACCTCCAAATACGCTGCATCATTTCCATGGTGCCAAGCACGAAATATATTACCACGTGTTGGTAAAAGCCCATTGAAAACCAGGGTCATTGACTCTTTTACTGCAAAGCTTCTAAGAAGCTGCTAGAGAAATGAATGGGTGAATCACAGCGGAAGAGGAGCTGTAAAACTATGAATCCATAAGACACGAGCACTCCCTTGAACGGTCTCTAACGAGAGTATACGTGCATGGCCTCCAAACTCAGTTTCCTGTATCTTTAGCCTCTCCAGTTGATTTCTGAGAACCGCATCAGCCCTGGAGGGCAAAGAATGAGACTGGAGTCAGAAGAGACAGTGATGCAGGGGAGGCTGCCCGAAGCCCGTGTCCTGGCCAGGCAGCTGTGGGAACTCTAGGTCATCGAGGTGCGAGAGGCAGCATGAGACGATAGGTCCGTTCTTCCCTCTCTGTCCCGAGGGAGGGTTGACAAGAATGCCCTGGGCAGGGGCTTCTGCCTGGCCTCACCCCTGGAGCTCTGGTGGGATGGCCTCAAAGTAAACTGCGTAGTGTGATCAGGAAGAAGGAGGGCAGTTCAACTCCAATGAGCTGTGTGTGGTCCTGAGCATGAATGACTGTTTGGGGATTTCTTCTAATTATTATCGCTGGCCATCAAGAAATGTAGATTTAGCCTCTGTTCTGTGATCACATGTACATCAGGAACCAGAGAGGGGCTTTTCGTTCCTCCAGCAGCCTGGTCCTGTCTCCAGGGAACAGTTACAAGTGTGGCTATGCCTAGCTTCTTCTCCTGGGTGCACCCACCATGTTGAAGCTGTGTCCCACCCAGTGAAGGGTGCCCCCCAATGTAGGAAGGGACTCTCTGTGCCTGGCTCAGGCTATCAGTAAGCATGAGACCAAAATGTTACAACACTATGACTGATGTCCCATGCCTCTCCCCTGCTCTGGGCATCTCCAAGACAGAGGACCAATCCTGAGAGCTAGGGGTGCAATCCAAGACTATTGTTGAGATTGGACCCATTCTGTTTTGAGCCCACTTTCAACCTTGCCTGGCCTAGAAATCTGCAGCCTGCCTGCGAGGCCCACAGTCTTTTGGATGGTACCATTTTGTTTTCCTTTTGGAGGAGAATATCAAGTTGTTTTGTCCCTGGATGAAAGGGAAACAGACCTCATCATCTCTGGATGAGGGGGCGTAAACATCTGCTCAGATATCACCATCATCCCTCAAAGTCTCTCACCAGCCACTTTGTTTCCTAAGAATTTTCTTGCATTTTTGTTCTACCTCAACACTACTCAATTTCTTCTCAAACCCAGATTATTGAAAAACACAGCATTTTAGCTTACATTCAAAAAGATCCATGATTCTGACCAAAAAGCATTGATACCTCAATGAGTGAATTTCTTCTGTTGGATAACAGCGTCATTTGATAGCTCAGAATTGCTGATTGTTTGAGATTGTTCTACATGCTTAAGTGTTTCCACTGAGTTTCCACTCTGCATGTACGGATGCTCAGGACCTCCAAGGAACCAGCCAACTGTGACATTAGCTCGTACATGCCTTTCCTCACATGGAAGCCGATACAAGCACTGAACAGAACATCACACCAAGATCCTCAGCAGGAAGTCCCATAAGGCAAGAAAATGGGGACGCTCACTTTAAAAAAAAAAAAATTGATTTCAAATGGGCTATTACGTGTGAATCAAAAATTTATAAAAAGATGCTGCAAGTTTTCTAAAAGAACAACATAAAAGTAAAATTCCTTAAAAGTAAATTTCTTAAATGTTACCATTCCAACTACTCAGCTCTCTCAACTTAGACTGCTTACTTCAGAAAAATGTATTTACTTATTAATTAAGCACGTGTTGATAATTTTCAAATATCCTTCCACCTCAGACCTAGGATCTAGAATTTCTCCAAGGATCCTGGA
Source organism: Puma concolor (assembly GCF_028749965.1). Lineage (NCBI taxonomy): Eukaryota > Metazoa > Chordata > Mammalia > Carnivora > Felidae > Puma > Puma concolor. The sequence goes on along the minus strand of NC_141667.1, from coordinate 5,716,916 downwards.
CTCCTGAAGGGAAACGGTACTTAGGAATGAGGGACTGGGTACCAGCTATGACTATTAATCCATTTTTTTTCTGGTCACTCTCTGTAAGCACAGCTAGGAAATACACATGTAAATATATATTATAAGTCACACCTTCATGGGGATTCCTCCAATTTGAACCCACGACCACATCATCCTTCCTCACTGCTCAATTCATATGTGTGTCTTCCTTCTCCAGCAGTAACCCTGGTCACTAACATATCAATATGTTTTTTCCCTCCCTCAATACATACTCTTAACGTGATCTTTAGAATCATTGTATCTGTACAATTGCCAAAAACAAGCCAAGTATGGTCCAGGATGTATTTCTGGTCTTTCTGTTCTTAGAAATTTTCTGTAAAGATTATACTGCCGTAGAACTGTTTTAGAAGCTACTTGTATTGGGGCACCTGGGAGGCTCAGTCGGTTAAGCGTCCGGCCTCACCTCAGGTCATGATCTCCTGGTTCGTGAGCTCGAGCCCTGTGTCAGCTCTCCTCCATCAGTGCGGAGCCCGCTTTGGATCCTCTGTCCTTCTCTCTCTGTGCCCCTCCCCTGCTCACGCCCTCTCTCTCACAAAAATAAACATTAAAAAAAAAAAAATAGAGGGGCGCCTGGGTGGCGCAGTTGGTTAAGCATCCGACTTCAGCCAGGTCACGATCTCGCGGTCCGTGAGTTCGAGCCCCGCGTCGGGCTCTGGGCTGATGGCTCAGAGCCTGGAGCCTGTTTCCGATTCTGTGTCTCCCTCTCTCTCTGCCCCTTCCCCGTTCATGCTCTGTCTCTCTCTGTCCCAAAAATAAATAAACGTTGAAAAAAAAAATTAAAAAAAAAAATAGGTGCTTGTATTAATTTGCCTTTCTGTGTAGCTATCAATATGGTATGTCCTGAGGTTAATTTCAGAGTTTGATTTTTTTCTGCCTTTCCAACTTAAGTTAACTTTTGAATACATATTTTTAGGAACAATATTCAAAACAATAGATAAAGGAACACCCAGAGAATTTTCATGGATGAACCCACTTCAGACGAAGATAAATCTCTATTATAGGGGGTCGCATTTAATTTAGAACTCTAAGGATCTACTTCACCGATTATTTGGTTTGGATATTGTTTTATTTTTTTAATGTTTGTTCATGTTTTGATTGAGAGACGTGGGGGCAGAAAGAGAGGCGGACAATACGAAGCAGACTGCAGGCTGTCAGCACAGAGCCCAACACTGGGCTGGATCTCACCAACCATGAGATCATGACCTGAACCAAAGTCGGACGCTCAACTGACTGAGCCACCCGGGTGGCCCCTGGTTTGATCTTATTTTAAGTCTGTTTGTCTATGTCTCCTTGCATGTCCTTTGCCTGAATGACAAGCTTTTGCTTCATGCAGATGGTTCTTTTCTTATCCAATCTGGTCTCTTATAATAACATCCCCTCCCTCTTTCACTCTTTGCCATTAATTAGTGTTACCTTTGCCTCTTCCCCTTTGTAAAATTTTTAATCATCTATTTTTTTTAGGACAGTTTTATATTTACAGAAAACATAGTACAGAGTTCCCATACAGCTCACACCCAGTTTCTCCTAATTAGCATCTTATAATAGATTGGTAAGCATCTGTTCCACTTAATAGACCAATATTCTTATAACACTGCCAACTAAAACTCAGAGTTCACTCAGACTGTCTCAGTTTTCACCTAGTGTCTGTCCCCCTTCTGTTCCAGGATCCCATATTACATTCCTATGTCCCTTTTCGGGAGCAGTTACTGAGACTTTTTCTGGTTTCTGATGAGCTTGACGGTTTTGACGACTACTAATAAGGCATTTTACAGACTGTCCCTTGGCTGAAACTTGTCTGGTGTCTTCTCATGATTTTGCTGGGGTTATGTGTGTTGGGAAGGAGACCACAGAGGTGGACTGTCATTCCCATCACATCATATCACAGGCAGGTGCCATCCACATGGCTTATTGGTTGATGTTGACCTTGATCACGTGGTCAAGGTCATGTCTCTCAGGCTTCTCCACCAAAAACCACTCTCCTCCCCAACCTCCCCACACTGCCCTCTGGCAAGAAACTACTCTGGGCCGCTAACACCTGAAGGGTGAGGAGTAGGCTCTTCTTCCTTGAAAGCAGAATATTTACATAAATGGTGTGAAATTCACCTGCACAGAAGAGGTGACTACCCTTCCCCATTTCTTTATGCATTAAATCACTTATTTAAAGGAGTGTGGATTTATGAATGTTTACTTTATGTTGCAAATTGTAATCCAATACTACTTTTATATATTTAGGTGTTCAAACTGTTGCCGTTTGGAGAAATGGCCGATTCTAGCACTGGGGCAGGAAATATAAGGATAAGCTTTGAACCTCTTCATGGAGCAAGTAAGTGCATAACAAGGACAATACCCCCACAGTGACAGGCACATCACAGGGACACAGCGGGAGAGAGCAACAGAGCTCTCAGCCTTCAGCCTTCTGAACTGTTGGAAGTGTGTCTCTTGTAAAAAGCACGGAGTTGTGTTTTATTCTGTGAGCCAATGTTTTTCAAAAATGTAAGTGGGTTAAGCCCATTTGTATTCAATGACATGACTGCTAGGTTACAATGTGGTCAAACAGTTTATGTTAATCTTACTGTGTATATTACATTTACTGGAGTTCTCTATTTATATGGACATTTTTCTTTGCTTTTTCATTATATTTCTTTGTGCTTACAAAGGTTTGTATTTTTGTTTAAGTGCTAGCTTCTACACACACACACACACACACACACACACACACACACACACACACACAGCCCTAGTCCTTCTTTTCATTACTGGGTTAGGTGTTATTTGCTTTGTCACCTTTAAATTATGTCCCTTGACTCTCTTTTATTAACCTAAGGAACAATCAAGGATTATTTTATTTTCCCTTTTTTCTCTTTCTTCCCAATTGGTGAACCTTTCATTAAAGAGTGACATCCACACAGGAGTGCAAAATTCCTAATTGCACAGCATAATGGATTTCACAAAGCAGACAATGTTATATAATCAGAACCCAGAACAAGAAACCGAATCACAGGCATCCAAGAAACCTGTGTTTGTGTCTCCCCTCCCCCGCCCAGCAACTGCATCCACAAAACTAACCATGACCTTGACTCCAAATGCCATAGTTTAATTCACGCTCTTTTTAATCTGTATATGAATGGACTCCTACTGCATATATCCTTTTATATTTGGCTCTTCCTGACCAACACCACATTGGTAGGATTCATCCATACTGTCGAGTGTAATCACTGTGGTTCCCGAATTCTCCTTGTTGTCTAGCAGATAGATCACTGTGTAAATATACCGTAATTGGCTAATCCTCTTCCTCCTAGTGGACATGAGAGTTGTTTCCTTCCAGTTTTAGGCTATTACCACCAAGGGCTGTTAAAATCATTCTTCTGCATATCTCCTGATGAATACGTTTATATATTTTCTAAAATAAACTGAGTGGAACTAACTGCTGAGTAGTGAGTTATGCATGTGTGTTGAACTGTACGAGACCCTCACTTGCTGTTTCCCAAGCGGTAGAAACAAGTTACACCACCGAAAGGAGTGTGTGAGAGTTTCATCGGCTCAATATCCAACCCACTTTTAAGATGTATTGTATCTATCTGTTCAGAAAAGACAACATTTATGTAGACTGCTGTTCCCTATTTGTCTTCCCTTTCAGGTTACTCTTAGTTCTACAGACTATCCATAAAGTTTGGAAACAGATGAAGTTGTCTTATTATTGTTGTTTTACAGAATGCAGATGTCCTAGCAAACACTGTGTGTGTTCACCTGTGCTTCCAGAGGTCATGGCTACTATGCAAAATTCAACATCCTCAGTACATATCATCAGTCCTGTTGCCTATGTGCCCCAGTCACCTTCTCCTAAATAAATCTTGTCCTTTAACAGAGTGCCATGAAAATTATAGTCTAGGAAGTGGCAACTAGTGCAATATAAAATAAGAAAGTGTGCCAGACTTAAGTTATTTCACTAAGGACCTTGTTTAGCTCAGCCAAACTTTTTCTGTTGTTTTGTAAATATGATTTCTTCACACAAGCAAGTGGTGCGTTGATCTGCTTTCTGGAATGGCTCCTTACCTCGCCATGAAACAACACACAGAGGGGTACTGCTCTAGACGGTTCCTCAGGAAGGATTCATCAGTACAGGATTATTTAGGTTTTTGGTTCTTGAATGACAATTTGGCTGGGTATAAAACTACAAGCTCATATAAAAATATATCCTTGTATTTCATAAATTACTGCTCCATTGCAGTCTTGCTTGGTATGTCAACATAGTGAATTCTGGTGTCAATCCAATTTTCTTTTTTATAAGTGATGGATATGTTTGTACAGAAACCCTGAGGGTGTGTTTTGATCTTTAAAATCTAGGAGACGTCTCAGAAACATAGTGGCATTGACCAATTTAGGTCAATTTTCTCAGGCACATGGTGGGCCCTCTGATGTCTTCATTAATTTCCCCCAGATTCTTTAGTTTTTAAATATCAGGTCTATGTCATCACATTGCTTATGTCTTCAGGGATTGCAGTTATACACATGTTAAAACTTCTCTGCCTGTATTTTATGTCTGGCCTCTCTAATCCTTTTTACTTCTTCATTTCATCTTGGTTCTCTTGGAGAGTGACCATTCTCAATTCCTTTATATTTGCATTAAATCTATTATGCCCTCTAAACCTTTGTCCTTTTCTTCAAATTCTTTTTTTCTGGGATAAGCCAATTCTCGTTTTGTATCTCTCTGCTGTTATTATCCATTTTTGTTCTGAGTTTCTGAATTTCTAATTTGAAATTTTTTTAATTATCTGTGTTTTAAGAATATGAATTAGCTTGAAGTGATGAGTTACATTTTTCCTTTTTTGGTTTTATGGTTTGTTTTGGGGAGGGGGGGGTTCTCCATTCTCATTTTCTGACTTCTTTGAGAAGCTTTGTATAGATGTTGCTCATTAGAAGTGTTTTTTAAATCCCTGGGCAAACAATACTCCACACGTATGTAGGCAGGAGTGAAGGGTACCTTTTTCTTTTGATATAATACACTTTCTTTGATCAATGGCTCCTTGGGAGGGAAACGAGTGGGTTCTTATTTTTTTTAACTCATAAAGTATTTTATTTTTTATAGCTCTATGGAGATACAATTGCCATATAACACTGTGTAAGTTTACGGTGTACAGTATGGTAATTTGATATACTTCTATATTACAAAATGGTTACCACCATACCATCAGCTAATACTTCCAGCTCTTGTGTACTGTTGGTGGGAATGTTAATTGGTGCAGCCACTATGGAAAACAGAATGAAGATTCATCAAAAAAACTAAAAATAGAAGTACTATATGATATAGCAAGCCCCCTTCTGGGTACATATCCAAAAGAAATGAAAAAAGGATTTTGAAGCGATATCTGCACTCCCATGTTCATTGTAACATTATTCACAATAGCCAAGATATGGAAACAACCTCAGTGTTTATCAACAGTGTGTGTGTGTGTGTGCGTGCGTGCGTGTGTGTGTGTGTGCATAATGGAGTATTATTCGGCCATGAGAAACAAGTAAATCCTGCCATTTGCAACAACATGAGGGCAATATGCTAAAGAAATAAGTCCTAACATAAGACATACATGACATATAAGACAGATACAGTATGATCTCACTTTTCCAGAGAAGCTAAAAAAAGCCAAACCCATCGAAACAGAGACTGGAATGGCGGCTACCAGAGGCAGGGGATTGGTGGGGAGGATAGGGAAATGGTGGTCAAAGGGTAGAGACTTTTAAGATGACTAAGATCTGGGGATCTCCTGTACAGCATGGTGACTACAGTCAATACTACATCATATTATATACATGGAAGTTGCTGAGTGAATAGATCTTAAGTGTTCTCACTACCAGAGTAAAAGGGTTCTGATTTCTCATTCCCTGGTTTCTGTAGGACTTTAATTTCTACTTTCATTTTTTCACCTCCATCACTTTGCATCCAAGGAATACCCCATCCTTCTCTCCATAAATGCTACCCCTGCTCCTATGAACTTTCAAATTGTCTCTTTAAATTCTCCGCAAGTCAGTGTTTTGATCCCTCAAGGTTCAAACCAGGCACGAGAGAGTGTTCCTCTCTCTGAGGATGATTGTATGTATTTCCCCCACCTCCATCTCTGGGCTGCCACCAACCTCTCCTGCTTTCCTCCTGGCTCCCATACCTGTCTCTGCTGGTAGTTGATATATGAAATTCCCACCGAACAAATTACATAGGCAGTTGTGAATTTCTGTTTGTAGGAGAAATTTACACTTTTGGGATACGTTATGAATGGTTTCATTTGCTCTCTTATTGATGAGAATATTATGGGAGGGACATGTGGAGAAATTTAGATCATGTGGCCAGTGTTCTAAATGAGAACACTGACACCAGAAATTGTAATTTCCTGTTTTCATCCCCAAATGATTAGCTAACACTTTTTCTGAAGGCTCAATTCATTTCCCGCTGATGTGAAATGACACATATATACTTGTGACTATTTCTGTTATATCCATCTGTCTATTTTTATTCCAGAGGCCTAATCTTTTAATTATTATTATAACTTTCACATATTCCACCTCACAAAAATTCAAGTAACCATCTCCAGGTCCTTTTTATATAACTTCTCTGGTTATTCCTGTTTGTATATGGAAGACCATATTAATTATTTGTTAAGTTTATTTACCTATTTTGAGAGAGAGAGAGAGAGAGCGAGCATAAGCAGGGGAGGGGCAGAGAGAGAGAATCCCAAGCAGGCTCCCCACTGTCAGCCCAGAGCCCAAAACAGGGCTTAAACTCACAAACCGCAAGATCATGACCTGAGTCGAAATCAAGAGCTGGCCGCTTAACCAGCTGAGCCACCCAGGTGCCCCAAAGGCCCTATTAAAATCAGTGACACACCATTAATTTCTACACACTTATTTGCGCATTTGGGGTGAGAGTAAGGATTAGGGATACTTGACATTTTTTTTTCTTTTAGAACACTGAATCTTCATATTTGAGAATATGCTACCTCTTGATGAATTAATATCTTCTCTTATGATACTCCTTAAAGTTTTATAGTCTTCTTCCAAGAGATTTCTCCTTATGTTTGTCCCTAGGCATATTATTGCTAATGTGTTAATATAATATATTCCTAGATATACTAGTGTTAATGTAAATAGTGTTGTCTCATTATATTTGGTAACTTTTTTGCTTGCATATTGGAAAGCACTCAAGCTTTACACATGAACTTGTACCTCTAATGGAGTCTCTCCATTAATGCTAATGGGTTTCAACTGTGTCTCTTTGGTTTCTCAGGAAGTAATAATAAAACTGAGTAACACGTACTGAGTGCTTACTCTTTGCCAGTCACTGTAAAAGAGGCACCTTCCATGCACTATCCAATTTGCTTTAACAACACATTTGTGAAATATGTGCTACTAACAGTCTTAACTGAGAGATTAAATGTTAAAGCACAGAGAATTTGAGTAACCTGTCCTCAGTCACTCACCTATTATATATCGAGGTCAATGTATAAAAACCACAAATAGGGGCGCCTGGGCGGCTCCGTTGGTTAAGATCTGACTTCGGCTCAGGTCATGATTTCACGGTTCGTGGGCTCAAGCCCCGTGTCGGGCTCTGTGCTGACAGCTCAGAGCCTGGAGCCTGCTTCACGTTCTGTGTCTCCCTCTCTCTCTGCCCCTCCCCCACTCATGCTCTGTCTCTGTCTCTGTCTCTCTCTCTCAAAAATAAATAAACATGAAAAAAAGTTAAAAAAAACACAAATAACGATCACTTTTCTTTATCCTTTCCTATATGTATACTTGAATTTTTTCCCGTATTCAGTGAAAGCTTGGTTAAGTACAATGTTTTCCCACACAACTGACAACATAAATCCTTCTTTGTTGTTCATCTTAATGGGAATTCCTGAATGTTATACCCATAAGAATCTGGAGGCAGAGCTTCAGTTATTTTTATAAAATATTAAGGAAATTTCCTTTTGATTTTCATTTTACTTAGAGTTCCTCCCCCTAAGAATTGGAATTGAATTGTTTTTAAACAAATATCAAAACTTTTGTTGATGGGTTAAAATATTAAACAATATTATTAGATTTTCTAATGTCAAACCTTCCTTAGATTCAAAGAAAAGAAAAGACAAGACAAGACAAAAGAAAAGAAAAGAAAAGAAAAGAAAAGAAAAGAAAAGAAAAGAAAAGAGAAAAGAGAAAAGAAAAGAAAAGAAAAGAAAAGAAAAGAAAAGAAAAGAAAAGAAAAGAAAAGAAAACAACTAACTAGTTGTGCATGGAATGTGTGACCTTGGCAAATTCCTTCATCTCTATGGGCCCCTTATACCCTTGTATATAAAAAGGGACTATTGATAGTATCAACTGCATATTGTCGTTGTGAAAATTATTAATTCATTTACTCAACAAATTTAATGGGTTCCTGTTTTATGCCAGGCACGGTTCTAGGTTCTGTGATTACGCCAATTAGCAAAATAGAAAAAGACATTATCAGCTTAGATTCTAGTTAATAAGATAACACAAGAACTTAAAATAGTACCTGGCACACAGTACCATCTAGGTAATGGTGTTAGCCACTATTATTATGATAATTTTAACATACTATTGGACGCAATTTGCCAGTATTTTCCCTAAGATTTTGTATCTACAGCCGTGAGATTTGTCGGTAGTACTATTTTTGTGTGATCTTTAAGGTTAGGATGCGAGGACGGTGCCAAAATCATAAAAATGAATCGGAAAGCTCTTCTTTTCCTAGTTTGCAATATGTTAAACATTACAGAAACCATCCAATCCTAGACACTACAGCCTTGACATTAGCACCTTCTTAAAAATATGTTCTGTTTTTCCAGATTTCTCGAACGATGATCTGACGATTCCTTAATTCCATTGAGGAAATAGATGTTTTATTAAAACTCCATCGATTTCACTTAGATTTTAAGATTTTTCAGTATAGATGGGCACAGACTACTGCTTTGAATTTCCTAATATTTGCATATTGCTAAGCAGTGAAAGGCGGTATTAAAGGGGCTACAAAGAGGACAAGTAGTGAAAATAGTTTTTCTATCTCCTCCCTCATCACCTCTGACGGGAGTTTTGAAACCGAGGAAATTAAATGAATCATCAGCAGGAGTAATCATACAGTACTCACCATTTTAAACAGGCTATCTCATCAGTTCAAGTCAAACTATACTGCTGAAATACAAATACGGAAAGAAAACCAATTGGGCAAAAAGGGTGTGATTATATGGTGTCCAGGACCACTCCTCAATCCTGTATGTGTCTTGATGATTTGGGGTGGGGATTATAGTTGTGTGCTGCCTTCAGGGTTATAAGAGCAACCCACTAAACCAGCCATCATCTATCACCTATCATCAATGTGCCTGCATATCCATCATCTCTCTACTTACCCACCTACCTCATCCGCCTACCCCATTGATCAATTGACCAATCAATTTTTCAGTGCATCAGTGTATGAATGCACTGAAAAAGTAACTTTATTTAATGTTTATTATTTTTGAGAGAGAGCGAGCGAGGGAGGGGCAGAGAGAGAGAGGGGGAACAGATGATCCGAAGTGGGCTGTAGGCAGGGCTTGAACTCATGAACCATGAGATCATGACCTGAGCCAAAATCTGAAGCTTAACTGATTGAGCCACCCAGGTGCCCCTGAAAAAGTTATTTTTAAGTTAAATCATCATCTATAGTTTAGTGATTTAATTTTTTAAATTTATTTTTATTTTTTATTTACTTGAGAGAGAGAGAGAGAGCAGGGGAGAGGGACAGAGGGAGAAAGAGACAGAGAGAGAGAAAGAAAAAGAGAGAGAGAGAGAGAGAGAGAGAGAGAGAATATTAAGCGGACTCCACTCAGTGTGGACTCTGACGTGGGACTCAATCCCATGACCCTGACATCATGACCTGAGTTGAAATTAATAGTCCAACACTTACAACCAACTGACCTGCCCAGGTGCCCCTATTTCTTCTTTTTTAAAGCATGTTCCTTTGCATTTTGTTTGCACTCAAAATCATACATTTAATGAAAAGTCATAAAAGTCTAGTGAGACAGGGGCCCCTTCCTTGCCTGCACACTCTCAAAAATAAATAAATAAATAAATAATTAAAAAAAAAAAGTCTAGTGAGACAGACTGGATAGTTCTATCATTTTAGGATTTCAAACATCCCATCTGTGCTTTAACCTTGGATTCTGTCTTTGAGCGACAAGCATCCTTCACGGTCTTGGCAGTACCCCCAGCATTTCCCACGGGTTACCCCAACAGAGAGTGAACGCACCTTTTGGGAGTTGGAGAGAAAACTGTTCTGATAAGCTCAGTCATCTCTTATGCAATTTTGCTTTTTTTTTTTTCTGAGGTGAATGAAAACTCTCTAGTGACTGGTTAAAATAATTCACTGAAACAGCCTCTGAGTGTATCCCTAAGATGAAGAAGTAATAACTATTTCGTGAGCTATTTTTAAATAAGAATGTCAAAATCTTCAGATTCCAGAAATATTGAAAAGGTACAGTAGGACTTTTCTGGGTTTACTTAAAATGGGACTAATTGTACTCAAAACAAACTACTACATAAGAACCTTTTTATTACCCACAGACATTACCCTTCTTAGGAGTTTTCTGTTGTTTTTTTTTTAATCATAAATATATCCAGTTTAAGCTCTTTCACTTAAAAGTAACCATCCTCCTTTGTCAATGTATTTAGCTAAATTCCTAGGGACAAAACAGAATTTCAGGTACTAAGGGCTGTGATAGTATTAATTTCCAAAAATACTTAACTTATCCTACCTTAAGAGTTCATGGAAATACACTAGTTTTTTCCAAATAAGAGAATGTGAGCTTCCTAGCACATGATGAACAAGAGGCAGACGTTCCCACAAAGTCAACGTAACTCCTTTTAATCAGAGCACATTTGTTTAACATTATACAGGTGTAATGCCAGGGCAACTGGGACCCACACATATGTGTATGCGCCTAAATACAGCTCACAGATGAGACCAGACTAAAAATGTCTACCCAAAAAATAAAACACAGGTTTGCCTGAGTTCTGTTTGGGGGTAGGAAGGTTTATGTATTTGAGGGGTAGGAAGGTTTGAGTGACAAACAGTAAAAAGAGGAAAAAAAAAAAGAAACAGTAAAAAGTGACAGTAGAGAAACAGCTAGACATTTCCCCGAACGGCGTGCACGTGAGCCTCAGGCAGCGCAGGAGTGATTAATGGCACCGTAGGTTTGGAGGAACGCTCGGCTCATGCACATCAACAGTATGGCCCTGGGCCCAGCGTTCTCCCTGAAAAGCATGGTTTGGAAGGACGGAGTCAACACATCCATCCGTTATCTTCTCTCACTGCCTAAAATGTAGTCAAAGCTACCAATACAACTAATCAAAATGAAGTCTGTTTCTTTCTTCGTGTTGTTTGTAACACTGTGTCGAGTTCTGCTCCTTAACGCCTCAGTAGCTTTCCAGGTAATTCAGACTTCGCTGGAAACATATAAAAGTGCTTCCCACGTGCTTATTGTGACTTTACAACGGAGCCTCATAGCATCTCTGCGCTCAGGTAATTCCTAAAATGAAATCGAGATTGTCCGCCGCACCTTTCTTTGCCTTCTGAGCCCACACCATCGGCCAGGCCTGGAGGAGTCCTTGGACACGGGATCCAGGACTTGCTCACCAGGATGGGTTAGCGACGGTGACATCCAAGCCTGTGTGAGAGGCACCTGTCTCAGTCTTGAACAGCAGGAAAAACATTACGAGAAGAGCCCCAACACAGAGGGGTGGCCAGAGGGGTGGAAAGCGTGAGGTTGGGACAGAGAGCACCTGTGGATTCATACGCTTAGGCCAGAAGTCTAGACTGCATCAGGGGCTCCCAGTAGGCGGGTGATACTATCCCAAGTGGCTCTAGAAAGAACACCCCGCCCCGGCAAACTGGGCTGCAGGGGCCGAGCGGAAGACAGGCGGAAGCCTGGGTAGCATTTCAACTGGAGAAATAAAGAGGATCTGAGCTTAGGTAGTCACAGAAAAGAAAGGGACAAGGGTACAGACTTGAGGACCTCTGGCCTCCGTCCTGAGCAAGTCGGCAGGATCACAGAAAAAAACCGCAACTTGCCAGTCCAGAGCAGAACCCCAACTGCGCTGGCTGCCGCACTACGAACCCAGATCCCCTCAGGGCTGTGGCTTCGTGGATCCCCTTCAGAGCCGCCTGCCCAGGGCCGCCCAGGTGCAGCTGAGCAGCTCAGCGGCCAGCTGGCACTGGTATCAGGCCAGTCCTACCGCCCAGCTTAGGTAGGTGACTCCAATGGACCACCCCACCCTCCACTCCGACCTCCGAGATCCGTGCAGGACGAGCCGCGGCCTCAGTACAGTCCACCTCCCACAGTCCAACCTGCTTCCTTCCCTTCTCTCATGGGTGTCAATCTCAGGAGCCACCCCACTCAACTTCCTGCACACGTGACCCACCGACCTTGACCCCTGGAGCCCCACTGCAGCAGCATCACCTCCGGAGCACTAGAGAAGCAGAGGGCCACCAGGTGCAAGCATAGGAACCGCTCTCCACGGATGGGCTGAATGGATCGATGGAGAAAACAAAGTAACTGGTTCAATGATTTCTGTGCTTATATAAAGCGCGTTCTAAATTATCCCAAATGGCAATCAGTAATCATTACAGAAAGATAAAAATGATTAATACAGACAGTTAATTTTAAAAGTCAGGATGTCAACAACACCGTTAGGGGTATAAGGGTATATAAAGCAGTGATTTCAATATGTATTTTAGTCCTAGATATCAATGGGCTATTTTTTAAACTATATGCCAAAATTACTGAAACATTTTTCTGCATACGATGCACAAAAAGAAGAAGAACCAAACCGATAAAGTACAAATAACACTGAGGCTAATCTGCTCACTTATGAGATTCACCACACATCAGTTTTATGTAATTCCTGTTTTTATTAGTTTCTAGGTCTTCCTACAAAAACAAGGATAAATGGAAGAGAGTAGGTAACAAAACACAAAATACCTTTTCGGATTGGATTATTTCCACAGCGAACACGGATATGTGACAATACATCTTGAACATTACAGAGTTCTACTTATTAAAGAGATGTAATTTGTTGATAAACTGAGGAAAACCCTCAGCTGCCCTCTGTCAATCTATATGAAGGCACTTCCCCGACAGACCTGTTCAGGTCTGCCTTTGGAATGGTTACTTGAGGTAACTTAGACCACAGAGATTTAAGACACTTGGCCATTTGTCATGCAATCCCACCCCCAAAACGATGCTTTAAATGTATACATATGCGTATCTCTATTTGCAGCTTCCCATTCACCCTACTGGTGTGGCGGGGGACAGACCAAAGTCCGCTTGCTGTAAAGTGTGAACAGTTACATATTCCCATTTGAAAATAATTCCATCTAATAACAGAGAAAAGAACTTCTGAAAGACGTGAACGGTGGCATTAACAGAATACAAGGACAGCTCTCACAGAAGCTGTTCGTATCACACAACTCCTACCTGTTGTAAGGGGAAGAAAGCTCCTATCAATTACGTGTATTCTAGTCTATGAGAACGCCTACTTACTCTCAAAGTAATAATGAACCTCCAATCACGTATCAGATTTCCTTCTCTCTTTCCTTCTCTTGGAAGTAATATCCCTTCCCACTAAGAATGACAAATTTTACCACTCCATTCTTCAAAGTATTCACCCCGCCCCCCCCCCCCCCCCCACCGATTAAATGAAATGTCAAGCCTGTCTTCAAAGATCAATCAGAAAGCCCCGAAATCAAGGATAACAGAAGGGCAATCGAATGCTCCCGGTCTACCCGGCCACCTCTGTATCTGTCAGCCGCCCGTCTTAAGTCACCAGGCAACAGCTCAGGTTTGTACAGCTGGTCTTGAAGAGTGAACATGACCCTACGCTCACTTGGAGAGAAAGAACAAAAGCAACTCAAGAATGCAGCACATTTCGGATGTTTTAAGTTTGCCCTCCTGGGAGAATCCTGGGTATCCACCATCCAAATGTCCCTCTCCAGGTTGGCACTGGGGACCCAGGGATCACACAGAGGTGTGTATACCCGTGTATGTGTACGTGTGTGTGTGCACATATGTACTTAGGCTTTTACAATATTTCTTTAGAGTTTTTTAAATTTAAAAATCTTTAAAATGTATAAAAGCCCCATTATGAATGGACACAGCTGGGGGTGCAGACTCTGATGTCCAGCTGCTCCCAGAGACAACGTGTGTTCTTCATGAAAAAAAATCAGTTATTTTCACCACAGATTAGATGATTCCTTTCATAAATAAAAATGCTATATTTAAACAAAATTTTTTTTTTACCTTTATTCATTTTTGAGACACAGGGACAGACTGTGAGTGGGGGAGGAGCAGAGAGGGAGGGAGACACAGAATGCGAAGCAGGCTCCAGGCTGGGAGCTGTCAGCACAGAGCCGGATGCGGGGCTCGAACTCACGGACCGTGAGATCCTGACCTGAGCCAAAGTCGGACACTCAACCGACTGAGCCACCCAGGTGCCCCCAAAATGCTGTATTTTTAAAAAATGTATCATTTTTATTCACAGTAATAGATGCTCATTAAAATAAACACAGAAGATTCAAACGAGGGTAAGTCAATGTACGTATCTCTATACCCATTGGTCATTCCTTTTATTTATTATCTAGATATTTATCCTTCTATCTTTTTTTTAAGATAAATTAAGAACAGAATTGGGATTCTACTTTAATTTTGTGATGACCTATCACAATTAGGACATTAATAAACCTTCATTTCATAACTTTTACTTAGGTACCAGTAGATTAAAAAAATTTTTTTTTAATGTTGATTTATTTTTGAGAGAGACAGAGAGAGTGCAAGCAGAGGAGGGGCAGAGAGAGAGAGAGAGACACAGAATCCAAAGCAGGCTCCAGGCTCTGAGCTGTCAGCACATAGCCCGACGCAGGACTCGAACTCACAAACCACGAGACCATGACCTGAACCGAAGTCGGACGCTTCACCGATTGAGGCACCCAGGTCCCGGTACCAGTAGATATTTTTGAACCTACAATGTCCTTGTGCCTCTATGAAGATCAAGTGCCATCTTTTGCTTATTTGCAGATAGTTCACCAGATGTGGAGGTGATGTGTTGAAGGAGATGCACATGGTAAGACTTAGAGCAAAATCCCTTCCAAGGATGAGCCGTGGCCTCCACTCCAGCGGCAGCACAGAAGCAGGCTTGTTTTGTGTTTGCTGATCTTTCCGTTTGGCAAGTGCCATACCCTTGACACGCTAGTTTGAATGTATTTATTATTGGTGAGACGGAGCTTAGTTCTTTCACTTGTGTTGGTGCTGTGCATTTTACATTCCTGTCTCTGGCAGCTCCTTTTTGGGGTTTTTGGTCTCTTTTTATTGATGTGAAAAAGCTCTCTATATTTCAAGAACGTAAGTCTTTTGCTTCTCGGGTACGTCTCCAGGAGTTCCTCAACCAACAGTCCATTTTCACAATTGTTTATCATGTCTCTGTGCTTGCTTTTTAGACTTATAAAACTTTGGAGGGGCGCCTGGGTGGCTGTCTATTAAGTGTGTGACTCTTGATCTCAGGTCAGGTCTTATCTCAGGGTCTTGAGCTCAAGCCCCACATTGGTTCTCCATGGCAGGCATGGAGTCTACTTAAAAAAAAATTCTTTTTGAATGTGTGTGTAGCCACATGTACTAAGATTCAGAGGGAGAAAGGGGTCCAGTGTGTAGAACTGGTAAAAAGCAGGCGGACAACTAACAGTTGGATTTAGCAACATGGCCATTATAGTGACCTTGGCCAGGTGACCTTGACAAGAACAGTTTCCTCCAAATGGGCTGATCCTGGGACCTCTGCTCCCTTTTGGCTACTCTTACTTGTTCCCTAGTCTCATCCACTCTGGAGGAGTGTGGGGTCCAGGGAAACCTGTGATCAGAGAGCAAAGGCAATGAATGCTTTCAAGGAGTGTTGTTAGAAATGGAAAGAGAGGAACACGGTGGTCGCCCATGGAAAACAGGGTCAAGAATGTTGCTTTGTAAGATGTAAGAAATAGCACATTGGCGTGCTGATGGAGATCCAGTAGGGAGAGAGATGTCAGGAAGTAGCAGAGAAGGAAGAAATCCACACCCTTGGATAGCGGGGAGACCTGGAAGCTGGCCAGGAGGAAGAGCAGGCCCAAGACAACAGACCTGCTGTCAGATTAAAGGCCATGATGGGCAGGAAGGCCCAGGACAGGGGTGTAGAGAGGTGGAAATGGTGAGGAAGCTCTCCAGATTGCTGAGAACGTGCCAGTGGGATAGGAGATGTTTATCAGCTCAGAGTGACCATCAGGACGGAGAAGAGGGAAGGCTTGGAACAGTTCTCTGAAGCAGTTACCTTCCGGGAAGTGCAAGGGGGAGTGTAGGGTCCCAGTCCCTCCCCAGCAGGGTGCTGCAGCTCTCCATTTATTCACAGTACTTCAGGCACGTGCCTTCTGGAGGTCAATCCAGAAACAACTGCATGATTTTCTTGGCAAAGGTCCAGCACAACAAAGGTTGTCAGCGAGTTTATTCCTTTGAAAACTTTGTAGGGTCGCCTGCGTGGCTCAGCGGGTTGAGTGTCCGACTTTGGCTCAGCTCATGATCTCGCAATCCAGGAGTTCGAGCCCCGCGTCGGGCTCTGTGCTGACAGCTCGGAGCCTGGAGCCTGCTTCGGATTCTCTGTCTCCCTCTCTCTCCCCGCCCCTTCCTCGCTGGTGCTCTGTCTGTGTCTCTCTCTCTCTCTCTTTTTCAAAAATAAATAAACATTAAAAAAAAAAAGAAAACTCTGTAGTGTTGTAGATCTTGCACACTGGATTATTTCTCTCTACTACATTTTCTAAGTGGGGGTGTTATTAGATCACACATAAACCTTGAAAGCGGTATATTTTATTTTTTACCTGGTCACTTGGAAGACTCCCCAAAGCATTATTAACCATCATGTTTTCAGTTCAGTAGCATATACGTGGACTAAAAGTTGAGGAAATCTTAACTGAGTTCAAATTACATCTTGTGAAGTGGAAGAGTATTTCATACACGAACAGATGGGTGAAGAGTGGCTAAGGAGGCCTTACAGGAATATCATTCAACTTTTTAAAACCTGGGTTTCCGCACTTATGAAAGATAAAATCTGCCCTACTAACTTTGTAATGATCAATAAGTTCTGTGTAAGACTACTTGTAAGCTGTCCGGTTATATATAAATGGCAACGGTTATTATTAGCTAAGAGTAAGAACACTTCAGATCAGTGGGGCTTACCAGAGTGAAGGACGCCTGAATTGTGTTTTGCATGTTGCTCAGGATTCCCCGTGTTAAAGACGAAGCAGGAGGGAGGGAGAGGGAGAGAAGGAACAAGGAGACGTGTCCTTGGTGTTGGAGCTTGAGGTAGCGGGCGGGGCCAGCAGAAGCAGCCAAGTCTGAAATACCTGCTTGCTGCTGCCTTCTGGGACCTTCTGCCTGACACCCCCTCACCCATCTTGGGTCACTTCCCTGGGCTCCACATACCTCAGAACTGCAGTCATGTAGGAAGCATTACAGAACTTCCCCACTGTAAAGGAGCATTCAAACCCCATTACCTTAAATAGTGGAAGGCCCTATTCCATTTTTGCATGACATTCATGACACGAAATGTTTTCAGTACTCCAAATAAGAATAACCTAAAACAAAATGCAATTGGTTTTTCTAAGATGGGACGCATTCTTTCTTGAAATGTGTTGCAGTTGTCAATCACCGAAAAGCTAGAGTATTCTCTGAGCAGCTGAATAAGTTACACATTCTTCAATCACAGGCTCCAGTTTAAAAGCTTAAGTCTTATACCATTTCTAAATCAGAAGGGGAAATATACATGTGGACAGGTTAGGAACCATAAAAATTCCCTTAAGTCATGACTCTTTTAACTTAATTTAAAACTAGATTCCTATAGTAATTGTACCATCTTAGAAATAAACAAGTTGAATCTTATGGATGGAACAGGTTCCCTGAAGTGTAGCTAAAATCGTAAACCAGAAAGTACGAGCCAATCCACTGTATCCGAGACCTCAGGCTTTATTTATAAATCTTGTCACCCTTTCAAGTATGCCCCCTTGCAGAAGGGTGTACCTTTGCTCCGAATGTCCTCATGCTGAATTTGGATCCCTAAAAGCATTAACACAAGGAACATATTCATGAACTAAGCGTACAATATAATGACCTATTTCAGATTCCAAGGATAGTACCAAAAACACATCATAAATTTCACCATGGTTTCTGCTAAGGTTTTTTCCCCCAAGTGTTTGTTTATTTAATGTGAGAGAGGGAGACAGCGAATCCCAAGTAGGCCCCACGCTGACACGGGGCTTGATCGTGTGAACTAGGAACCAAATCCAGAGGCGGACACTCAACTGACCGAGCCACCCAAGCGCCCCCCTGCTAAGTTTTAACCATCCAAATCCTGACAATTCTATATTTTTGAAACATTAGTCTACAAAGTAAAATGTAAATACTCATTTCCGTAAGCTCACACAATCATAAAATCAAGCAGCATCTTACTTACGTAAATGAGACCCTAAAATATCAAGTTAAAATGGAAAACCATCCGCCCTCTTGCAGTAGACGGCAGAGTGTTGCCCAGTGTCCTGTGTGTAGCTGTGGTGATACAGAAAGCCCCGTGTTTCCCTGTAACCCCCAACATGACTCAAAGTTTTCTATCCCTTCGGTTTATTCTAATGTGTCATTGGTGCAAAATAAATACACTTTTGAAAGGACATGTATTTCAAGCTGGGGATTCCTCCCGTAAAATAACATTATCAGAGCACATTACGTTCAATAATGCTGTGCAAACAGAGGTGGCTCTGTTTGCCTTCGAAGATTAGCCTTACCTTACCATAAAATATTAGATGACGAAACAATCAAACCGTATCAAATGTTTCCATTTCTTTAAAACAGTTCAATAAACACTTATTAAGCAACAAAGACGCGCCATTCACTCAACAAATATTTGAGTGCCTAGTGTGTCCAAATACATTCTGTGATCATTACGATTATATATACACACTCATATAGGCGTAAACACACACACGTAGGGGTGCACGTGTAAGAAAGCAAAGGGAAGAGCAGAAATATCCTCCCATTTCCTCGATGCCACTCCAGTTGTACATGTCGGCCAATAGCCGTGCTAATATCAGTTATAGGCTGATTTAAAGCTCTCTACTCTGGGAGAACAGGATCCTTGTTAATCGTCTCCTCATCAGTCAAGCAGGCCTGCGTGAGCCCAACTGTTGAGACACTGAGCCCACCAACAAGACAGCCTTTCTCACCTGGAGGCGTTCACGGGTTCACTACCGTTCACTGCTGTTCACTGTTCACAGGTTACTACTAGTAGGTTAGCCCCTCCCAGGAGGAGACGGGCAGGTCCCGGGCTGGCCATGCCGATAAAGCCAACATATAAAAAGATACAGGAACCCCATAGAGCCACATCACACCGCTTGTACTAGCCAGTATTGTTCATTCATTCATTCATTCATTCAATCAGTCAGTCACGAAATTCCTTCTGCTATTTTTAATCCCCCATGCGCCTTGCAGGGTAAAAGGCTGATTAAGGCAAAGTGAACGTCCTGAAATTAACATCAGGGTCCATTCACAGAAAGCAAATCGCTGCTTGCCGACCTACATGCACATGACGGATGTAACTAAATCATTTCGGTGTTTCACTGAAATCACTGTAAGATCAGGGAGAGACATGAGAGAAGATCAGAAGCACAGTAATGATGACAGGTTCCATCTACATACAGGCCGGTCAGCTGCACACAGAGACTGGGTTCGGCTGTGCAATACAAGGCCCTTAGTTCCGACTTGGCCTCAAACAATGCTTTAGGCAAAGGGCTTTTATCTAAAAACACAAAACCTATACACTGAAGATCAGAGCAGATTAAATTTCTAAAACCTCCATCAACAGAAAATACCTGTGCCTTTATACACAGCCCACGCTGTCACTCGCACAAGGCTGACCTGCTGGGTCAAAGCAGGGAATGACTTTCCTGCCTGCAAGGTGACAATCTTGCCATGAAGACGAGGATTTTCTGGCACCTGTATGGTGTAACTACAGCACATAGAAGGAGAACCACAGAAGAGAGCTTCTATTTGCAGAATACTCCCACTCCACACTGACAATTCAGCAAAAGCGGCTTGAACAAATGCATCCTTTCAAATACCTATTTCTTTAAAACTGAACGTTCCAGAATCATGCGGCTAATACTCTAAAGCATATCAGGAGGGCATGACATAGGAGAAATTCGGCTGGGTTTAAGGATATCAAATCACTTTTCAGTTTTCTGAAAAACAATTCGATATCCACTTTCTAGTTTTCTGAAAAAAACAACTCAATATCCAATGCCTCCTGGCTTCACTGTCTCTTTTCATGGGGCCTTCTCTGCAAGAAACATAGCCTTTACTGCAAACATATCTTATTGCTTTTTATAACCCATTATCCTCGAGGAAATGGAGACAGAAGTGGGGATAAACTTAAGAACAGGACATAATGTCAAATGTAGAACACACTTTGCCAGAGAAACTGCATCTGGAGAAATGATTTGCAGAGCTAAAATTTTGTGGTTTTCACAAAGTAATTTTTTAATGTGTTTTTTAAATCCTTTATTTTTTTATTATTTTTTAATGTCTATTTATGAGAGAGAGAGAGAGAGAGAGAGAGACAGTGTGAGCAAGCATGAGCAGGGGAGGGGCAGAGAGAAAAGGAGACACAGAATCAGAGGCAGGCTCCAGGCTCCGAGCCGTCAGCACAGAGCCCGACGCGGGGCTCGAACCCACAAAGCGCGAGCTCATGACCTGAGCCGAAGTTGGACACTTAGCCGAATGAGCCACCCAGGTGCCCCCCGAAGTTATTTTAAATTTCCTGACGACATAGTGATACTTCAAGCGTAAGAGAAAGGAAGCCATGGAATCTCTTTCTTCCCAGCTTTATTGAGATACGCTTGCCATATAACATCATAGAAGTTTAAGGTGTATGTGTTGGTGTGGTTACCCTCCTGTTCTGGGCAATGACTGCCCCAGGAGAGTTCACTAACCCCCGTCGCCTCAGGTGGTTACCACGTCTTTTCTGGGGTGAGAACACGTAAGATTTTTTTTTTTTGGATACATGCACCTCTGTGTTTATTGCGACAGTACGTACAATAGTCAAGACACAGAATAAGATCCATTCACTCACCAACTCACCGAGTACACGGCACTCTTGAGTGTATCACGCGGTACGTCAGATCTCCGGAATTTATTCATCTCGTAACTACAAGTTTCTGCTCTTTGGCCAACATCTCCCCATTTCCCCTGCCTCCAGCCTCCGGCAACTACCAGTCTGTGCTCTATGAGTCTGGGTGTTTTTTAGATTCCACATGTAAGTAAGATCATATGGTATCTGTCTTTCTGTGTCTGGCTTCTCTCCCTTGGCACATGCCTTCATGATCCAACCACAGTGTCACAAATGACAGGAGTTCCTTGTTTCTACTGACTAAATGATATTCCATTGTGTGTGTGTGTGTGTGGGTGTGGGTGTGGCTACACACACACACACACACACACACACACACCCGCAGGTGGACACTTACAAGTTGTTTCCATAGCTTTGACAATTGTGGCTAACACTGCAATGAACATGGGAGGGCAGATATCTTTTGAGATTGCGATTTCCTTTCCTTTGGATACAGACCCAGAAGTGGGATGGCTGGCTTATACGGTACGTGTTTTTAATTTCGGAGTCTAGTCCATACTGTTTTCCACAGAGGCTGCACCAATTCACATTCCCACCCACGGTGCACGAGGGTTCCCTTTTCCCCACACCCCGCCAACACTTGTGATGTCTTGTCTTTTTGAGGAGAGCCTTTCTAACAGGTGTAAGATGATAGGTCATGGTGTTTGTTTTTGTTTTAATGGAAGTAGAGGTGATGCACAACGTTACATTAGTTCCAAGTGTGCAACATAGTGATGTGACCAGTGTATATGTTGTGCTCACCACAAGTGTGGTTACCGTCTGTCACCACCCAACACTACTACTGTCCTACTGTGCGCCTACGCTCTTTCCTATGATGGGCCTTCTGCCCCTGTGATTTATTCATTTCACAACCAGAAGCCTGTATCTCCCTCTTCTCTTGGTCCATTTCACTCATCCTCCCCACCCCTCCCCTCTGGCAACCATCAGTGTGTTCTCTGTATTTATGGGTCTGTTTTTTTGTGTGGTTTAGATTTATTTATTTATTTATTTTTTGGTTTAGATTCCACATATAAGTGAAATCAAATGGTATTCACCTTTCTCTGGGTTATTTTATTTAGCATTATACCCTCTAGGTTTTGATTTGCATTTCCCTAATGAGGAGTGATGTTGAGCATCTTTTCATGCACCTGTTGGCCTTTTGTATGTCTTCTTAGAAAAATGTCTGTTCAGTTCCTCTGCCCACCTTTTTGAATGGGATCGTTTGTGGGTTTTGGCCACTGAAGTTCCTGAGTCCTTGTACATTTGGGGTATTAGCCTCTGACCAGGTTTATAGCTGGCAAATATCTTCTCCTCTTTTCATACAGCACCAGAGCACAACTCCTCTTTGCTGTTCCAGGGGGCAGTAAAGAGTGAAGGCAATGGGGGTCTGGGTGGCTCATTCCGTTAAGCGTCTGAGTCTTGATTTTGGGTCAAGTCATGATCCCAGGGCCATGGGGTCAAGCTCCACATCGGGCTCCATGCCAGGCGTGGAGCCTGCTCTGCCCCTCCCCGACTTGTGCACACTCTCTTTCTCAAAAAAAAAAAAAGTGAAGATAACGAACTTCAAAAGTATGTTCTCATTAGACACGTTATTTACATACAGAAGATCCGTTAGGAGAATGTAGACATAGCAGAAGATTCAGGACTTCGAGTGACTCTCCATGTGGCTGTCTCAATGCTGCCTCAGACTTAAGATCTCCGGAACATGACTCTGGATTCTTCCCACAAACCCGGACCCACCACGGTCTTGCCCACTTCAGAAGAGGGCTGGCTTCCACCCCGCTACAAAAGCCTGTAAGTCACCCTCGATTCGCGTCACCTGAAAAACACACCCCGACCCTGCCGGGTCTCCTCTGCCACCACCGCCCGCACACCCACATCCCTCCTGCAGCCGCTGGGAGGTCCTCACCCCTCTGATCCCTCACCACACATCTGCCCCTTCCTCCACGCCCCGCCACAGGTGCAGGGACCTCTGGAAAAGGCAAACTGCATTCCCATCCCTCTCGCTGCTGCACAATATGTTCTCTCTTCCATGTCCATTCTCCGTCCTTGTCCACACTCCCACGTGCCTGGAAGGCTGGTGTTTGAGAAGTGGATGTTTTGGCTTCCTGTTGTGTTTGCCCATTGGAGGCACAGACAGGAAGTGGGAGAGCACACCCCGCTGGGTCACTGAAGGCCAGCCCCCCTCCAGTAGAAGCCAGGGCTCCCTAGGGACTCTCCTGGAACCCGTATGACCGGGTTCTAGGGCTCCTGCTCCCTCCTTCCCATTTCAGGCTCCGGTGGTAACAGCTCCCGGTTGTAGGTGACCTTAACCTTCATCCTCCCAGGCTGGCTTCTCTTATGCTGGCCCAGACCTCTGAACAGTACCTTCATTAGCTGCTTCCCAGTCACCCCATGTGGATGTGCCCATCTGTTTTCTGCAGGGACTCTGGTTGGCACAGTCAACTTTTACAATCCCCCAGCCGCTCCCCAGGGTGCTGAGAGGACAATCCGCTTCTTCCCGCGGTGACCTGTAGGGTCAGCGCCACCCCCGCCTCCCGCCTCTCTCTGGAGGCCTCCCCGTCCAGACTCAGGGCCCTTTTGTCGGATCCTGCCGTACTCCCCATGCCGGGGTTCATTGATAACTTCCCTGCCTGGGACACTTTCTCCCAAACCCCTACCCCAACCTGCCCCAACTAAACTCTCAACTCGTCTGGCTCCTCTTCTGACTTGGGGTTTCAGCTTCCATTTCCTCTCTTCGAAGAGGTCACCACCCGCTATGTCCCCCCATGTCAGACCCCACTCTGTGACCCCTATCATAGCACGCTACTAAAATCATTCATAGCAAGCCTGCCAATGTTTTCCTTCATTTCATTATTTCTTTACTTTCTAATATGTATCGTCTGCCTCCTTCCTGGGTTGTGAGGACCCTGGAGACAGCTAGGTCTGTCCTGGTCATCTGCAGTACCTTCGTCACGGAGCTCTGTGCCTGGCCTGCGGTACTCAGGGAGGCTTTGCTCAATGCGCGGAGGAATGCATAAATTCACAGAGTGCAAGTGGGCACTTCTGGCTTCCGCCTCGCACGCCGCCATCGGTCAAGAGCATCGTGCCCAGCCTATCGCTGGAGAAAAGCAGAAACTCCTGACCTTCCTTGAGCTCATCAGGGAGTGGATGTCACATGGCAATGACCTAGCCTGACGTCGCAGGAAAGATGGGTGCCCCTGAGGGGTGGACGGATGGGAGCCGGCACCCCCTCACACACCCGTGCTGGAGCAAATGAAGACAGGACCACCACGTGGGCAGGTAAGAAGAGGTCAGCTGGAACATTTGATGAATTGCTGAGGGCGAGCGCGGGCTAGTGTGAGAGGGCAGAACCTGGGGGCTGAGACACGAGGCGGGTGTGTGCCCATTCCCCGGCTCTTCCCAGAGGCTTCCCCCAAGCCTTCCTGGAAAAGCCTGGGAGTGGGGCAGGAAGGTGGGAGAAGCCTCCTTCGACGGTGCATGCTCAGAAGAGAGAAGGGCCACCACTGTTGAAATGGCAGAAAGCCCAGCCCCGCCCTTCTCCCTACAGTACAAAAGCCTGAAGCCACGGAGATAAGGCAGCATTTCTTGTCACCCCCAGAGCATAAGTGAAGAATAAGTAAATTTTTGTAAAGAGTCCTCTATTCTTTGGCGGGGGTGGGGAGGCCATGAATGCATTCCAGATCACAAGAATTCTGCTGATCATGGGGAAGTACAGGGCCCTGGACACAGAGCCTGCCTGATAGGGAGGCAGGCCCGGGACAGCACAGCTCCTCTCCTCTGATCCCATCATCAGGCTGAGTACTGAGTAATAAGTAATCATACGGGGGGAGGGGTAGGAGTGAAACGAGAGACGCTGCTGGGGTACAGGGCACACAGGAAAGGCCTAAAGCTGAGGGCAGAGCAAGAACATTGGAAAAAGCCCTCCACCAAACCAGACCACAGCCTGAGGATGAGGAAAAGAATGAAAAGCAGTGGTGCAGGAAGGCCGCAAGCCAAAACCCAAACCCAGAACAACTCCTGACAAGAACGGGTCAACCCTCCACACCGACCGTCTGGCGGAAGGAGAGGCCTGCCCATTGCTAGGCCTAAGTTGTAACTATCTCCACTTCTACTGTCCAACTTAGAAGTCTAACATTCGGTCAAAGATTATGGGGCACATGACAATCCACGGGAAAACGCATCAACAGGAGACAAAGCAAGCCAAAAATCCACATACACACGTGATCCAGAAAAGGAGCTTAAAATAGCTGCAATTAACGTATTAAACACTGGACAAGAAAGACAACACACATGAACACAGAGGGTTTCAGTAGTGGGGGAGGCATCGTAAGAAAGAGTAAAAGGGAAATCCTAGACATTGAAATATGAAGACAGACAGGAAGGAAGCCTCTGACAGATGGAGAAGTCATTGGTGGAGTCAACACAACTTAGGTAGGTGTCAGTGACACTGAAGACAGGTTGTAGAAATTAACCAAACGTGAACACAAGGAGAAGAAAGGTGGGGACTGAATAGGCTAGTGCATCTCCGAGCAGTAAAACAATAGCAAACAGCCACTAACGTGTATTATAAGAGCCTAAAGGAGAGGACAGAATGGGACGTAAGAAATAATGGTTGAAGATTTTTCACAATTAAAGGAACATATCAAACCACTGATCCAAGGACCTCAGGATAAATACAAAAAAAAAAAAGGAAAAGAAAAAGAAATCTTGACATATTATTATCAAACTGCTGAAATCCAAAAACAAAGAGAAAATCTGAAAGGCTTCCCAGGAAAGTAAAAATACATTACAAAGGGAGGAACAAAGAAAAGAATTACAGCCAACGCCTACCTAGAAACTATGTAACATAGAAAACAATGGATTGGCATTTTAAATTGTTGAAAGAAATAAAAACTGTCAAACTGGAATCTATACTCAGAGAAAATGTCTCTAAAAGTGAAGAAGAATTATAGACACCTTTTTTTTGCAAACAGATTAAAATTAGAGGGTTTATTACCCACAGATCTGCACTACAGAAACTTGGATCTACACAAACAGAGCAAAAATTCCAGAAACGAATAAAATAAAGGTAAATGTAAAAACCATTTTTCCTTTGTTAAAAAAATCATTCTAAAATATAATGTCAAGGAAAAAGAGTAGCAATAGACTGAATTTGCAGCTAAGAATACAATAAATGAAAGCAATACCATGAAAAATGGGAGGGACCTTAACAATAAACTGTTACAGGGCTCTTAGTACATGTGAAGTGGCATAATATTATTTAAAGGTAAACTGCAATTAAAGACACCCACTAAAAAACTACAGGAGGTATCTGGGGCACGTGGGTGGCTCAGTTAGTTAAGCGACGGACTTTGGCTCAGGTCATGATCTCATAGTCTGTGGGTTCAAGCCCCATGTCGGGCTCTGTGCTGATGGCTCAGAGCCTGGAGCCTGCTTCGGATTCTGTGTCTCCCTCTCTCTCTCTGCCCCTCCCCTGCTCACACTCTGTCTCTCTCTCAAAAATAAATAAACATTAAATTTTTTTTTTTAAAATTATAGGAGGTATAAATAAAAAAATTGGAGAAGGTATAAATAAAATACTCAAGCAAAAAGCAGGCAGATTAATGACTTTTAATGGCAAAAGAACAGATGGAACAAATAGAAAACAGCTTGCAAGGTTGCAGTCTTTAATTCGACCTTATCAATAATTATGTAGAAAGTAAGCAGTTAAACACACCCATTAAAAAAACAGATAGTCATCTTGGATAACAAAGTAATAACCAACATTGCTCGGTCTACAAGGAATTCAAGTTAAAAACAAAGACACAGACGGACTTAAGGTGAGAAAAACAGAAGAAGGGGTACCATATGAACTCCAACTGGAAAAATCTAGACTGGTTTTATTTTAGCAGACAAAGCATACTTCAGAATGAGGGATAGTACCAAGATTAGGAAAGGACACTGCATATGATCATGGATTAATTCACAAAGAAGGCATAAGAAACTGTAAAATGCAGGGGCACCTGGGGCGGCTCAGTCGGTTGAGGAAACAACTTCAACTCAGGACATGATCTCATAGTTATGAATTTGAGCCCCACGTTGGGCTCTCCACTCTCAGTGTGGAGGCCTGCTTGGAATCCTCTGTCCCCTCTGTCTCTGCCCCTCCCCCGCCTGCTCATGTGCTCTCTCTCTCTCAAAAATAAACATTAAAAAATAAGAAACTGTCATATGCATGTACTTAGCAACACAGCCTCAAAATATGTGAATCAAAAATGATTTACCTTTATCAAAGCAGTTGAACCCAAACTGTCACTGAAAAATTCAACTTCCCTCTTGGTAATTAATATAGTAGAGAGAAAATCAGTAATGAGGGCAAGATCTAAAAAAATCCATCAATCAACATATTCTAATTTTTTATAGGACATTCCATTCAGCAAAGGTGGGAAATGCATTCTTTTCAGTAACTCACGGAACATCATCACCGTAGAACACACTCTGGTCTATAAAACAAACCTCGAAAATTTGAATGAATCTAAATCATAAAAACACGAAACAAGAAGTCAGTTACAAAAATATAGAAGATATGGAAATACAGAAAATAATTATGTAACTTGTGAAAATTATCTAGAAGATAAAGGGAGAAAGAAAGATGACACAGCCAACTGGAGACCCTACTATTAAGAAATGCGATACCCTCTCTCTCTCTCTCTCTCTCTCTCTCTCTCTCTCTCATGCACACACCCCCCAACGCACACGCCTTTAAAAATAAATTTAACTGAACCCTACCCCCAACGTGGGGCTCAAACTCATGACCCTGAGATCAAGAGTGGCACATTCTACTGACTAAGCCCGCCAGGCACCCCCCACACCGTGATTATTAAGAGGACACATGGCAAATGTCTGAGCTCTAAATCACATTTATCTCCTCAAATACTTTTGGCTCTTGGTAATGCAACATGTCAACAAAAAGTTCGAGAACACGCTAAAGATACAATTATCTGAGAGAATAACTTTGATCAGTAATTGACTCGATAGCACATTTAGGATGCATGTATTTTATTTGTTTTTAAATTTATTTATTTATTTTGAGAGAGACAGAGTGAGTGAGTGGGGGAGGGCCAGCGAGAGAGGGTGACAGAGAGAATCCCAAGCAGGCTCCACGCTGTCAGCGCAGAGCTTGACCCGGGGCTCAAACTCATGAACCATGAGATCACTGACCTGAGCTGAAACAAAGAGCTGGATACTTTTTTTTTTTTTTTTTACGTTTATTTATTTTTGAGACAGAGAGAGACAGAGCATGAACGGGGGAGGGTCAGAGAGAGAGGGAGACACAGAATCGGAAACAGGCTCCAGGCTCTGAGCGGTCAGCACAGAGCCCGACGCGGGGCTCAAACTCACGGAGTGTGAGATCGTGACCTGAGCCGAAGTCGGCCGCTTAACCGACTGAGCCACCCAGGCGCCCCAAAGAGCTGGATACTGAACCAACTGAGCCATCCAGGTGCCCCTAGGACATGTACGCTTTTTTTTTTTTTAATTTTTTACTGTTTATTTATTATTGAGAGACAGAATGTAAACATGGGAGGGACAGAGAGAGAAGGAGACACAGAATCCAAAGCAGGCTCCGGGCTCTGAGCTGTCAGCACAGAGCCCGACGCGGGGCTTGAACTCACAAACCGTGAGATCGTGACCTGAGCTGCAGTCGGATGCCCAACTGACTGAGCCACCCAGGCGCCCCAGGAGATGTGCACTTTAAAGACCGTCGCTCTGAAATGCAAGATGAAGTTGGCTCTACACCATAGAAGCCAAAATATAGCTAATTATGTTTGATCTCCTTCCAGAGAATCACTTTCTCCTTGATAATATTCTCACAATAATGTTGAGATGGCCAATTAAAAACAAAAAAAAACAAAAAAAAAAAAAAGGAAGGAAAAATGCCGTATTGCCATGGTAGACCATATACCTGCTTTGTGCTTTCGGGACAATTCGTGAAAATATGTGGTCTCTGAAACAATGGATGAAAATTTTGAAAAGGGGCAAGATGCAGAAAGTAAGAGACGGAGGGGCATGCGGAAACCAAAAGTGAGCCAACATCAGAGAGAAAACAGCACACCAAAGGATCACTACGCTTTACTGCAATCAACAGCCACGTCCTCATCGCAGTCAATGAAATTCTAGAGGTGCGTGCACTAATGTTACCACAAGGCACTAACATCACAAGCTGTTGTGTTATTTATATGGTTCTCCAAGGTGTAGCCAAAGCCGTGAGATGAAAAAGTTACAACTATCGGAAACTACACGAAGAAGTATCTTTGTGTGTAGAACACCAACAAAATAGGCAAACGAATACTGAAAAAATAAATAAACAGCATGAAATGGGCCTGTCACTTACAGAGAGAAAGAGAGAGGGAGAGAACAATATAGAAAATTTGAGTAAAACTTCCTCACGAAAATTTCAAGAATAAAACGCATCCGGAAATAGACAGAATGTAAATATTCAGGGTGTACGTGGAGAAAACTGTGAAGCCTTACCAAGGGTCAGCGTAAAAGTAAACAAAATCAATAAAAAGCCCCATTGTGTTCTTATGCAAGAATGGTTATTATTGTGAATCTGTTGTTTTTCCCAAATGAATGGGTAGATGTCATGCAATGTCAATAAAACTTATAAAGGAATTCAGGAACAAAGTACCTCTCAAGTGATTCAAGAAGAATACACTGAAATGAACAGGAAAAGAAAACACATATGCATAGAATAATGAGAAAGGATTTGAACTGCGTAGGAGAAATGAAACTGAAGTCAAAGCTTAAATTATGTACATGCTCTTTCTCCTAGAAATAGCACTTAGAGGGTTTCACTGTGCGACCCGATCTGTCAGGGTTGTGACAGCAAAACACCAGGCCCCTTCCGAGGATCCACAACAAGGGAAAGGTAAGTTAGAACACCCAGGAAGGAACAGTAAGCAACCACTGTTGATAAGCGAATATCCTTAAGACTATCATCTATTATAAACAGAACTAAGGCTATAAGAATGTTACGATCACATCTTTGTTTCTGCGTAAAAAGTGCACAGGCACACGTATTAAGTATAAAGCTAGAATCTTGATCTCAAAAGTTAACAGCAGTTATGAATGGGTGGTTGGCTAACTTTTTTTTTTAATCTCTGTCTTTTGTGTGGGTTCTAATATGTCTGCAAAAAAAAAAAGTCATAGATTACTCTTGTAATCGAGAAATAAATTAATGCTACTTATTAAAATTCCCAGAAAATGAAAATTAAGTCATAAAAATGACCACTCGCTGGGCCTGTCTGACTGGTACAGGGAAACCTAGAAGAAGGCGGGTTTGCCCACGTTTCTGCCTTTACGTGGTGGGGACAATACGGCATATTCAACACTTTCTGACCATATGGCATATTCCAATACTGTGGGCTGACTTTGCTCTGACACTTAATTACAAGGCTGTTTAAACTTACGTAACCTTTCCTGGACATGAAATGTCCAAACATTCTTTTGAAGGTGTTATTTATTTAAGCATTGGGTTTCAGATGAATTTGTTTAAAACATGAGGAGTTTGAATGTCTGGCCTCAGCTCACACGGTAATAAGAGTTTCTGCAACAGAGTCTGAATTCATAGCTCCTGGGTCCTTGATTTTTATGCAAACTTCTAGATTTGGCAGATAAACAGCTCTTTAGCTCAGCAACAGGATACAGATTCAGACCAATAGCTTTCCACCTACTGTCCTGTTGACCTCGTCTTTCTTCAATGAACAGTCTTTTGTTATCGGCATTTTACAAAAGAGGCAAATTTTATAACAGCAAAGAGAGAAAAATACTAAGACTGCATACAATTCGAAAAGCAGTTGCAAAATCATCCTCGCAAAGGCTATACAAATGAATATATTTTATCGATCATTTGGTTGTCAAATTGGTATGAAATCTGGCAAAATTATTTAAGAACGCATTCCTTCTCCTACAAAGCACCTGTCCTCTAGTATGCCCTGACCTGGCAAGTGTCCACTGCCTCCCTGTCCTCAGATGGAGCCTGGCAAGGGGGAGTTAATTTAGGTCTTCATACACTGTTTCCCATAAATCTCTCACGCCCTGTCCCCCTTTCTGATCCTGGTATCATCCTCTCTGCTCAACAGCCAATCCTTCCCCAGTACACTCTTCAAAAGGCTGTTGACTGATGTGCGTGTATTTAAGTTCAGGTCTGTCTCTGATGAAACCGAGATGCTATTTCTTTTTTTTTTTTTTAATGTTTATTTATTTTTTAGAGAGACAGAGACAGAATGTAGGTGGGTTAGGGGCAGAGAGAGAGGGAGACACAGAAGCAGAAGCAGGCTCTAGGCTCTGAGCTGTCAGCACAGAGCCCGACGCGGGGCTCGAACTCACAAGCTGTGAGATCATGACCTGAGCCGAAGTCGGACGCTCGACCAACTGAGCCCCCCAGGCGCCCCCCGAGATGCTATTTCAATCATAATCGTTACAGTGATCACCACCACACAAGGATCACCCATGGATATTTTCATCATATATTAAGAAATGGGAAGTTCATCCAACTGCTCCTTTTACAGAATTATGGTTTATACACAGCAGTAGTGGGTTTTTTTTATCCTCATAAAGAAGCAATATTTTAGCTAATCCATGTTCATTATTATCCATTAATGATTAGCCCTGTCCTTTAACCTATAATATCAAGACAATGTTTTATTCTTTTTTTTTTTTTTTTGGAGAGAGAGAGAGAGAGAGAGAGAGAGAGAGAGAGAGAGAGCATATGCCCACAAGCATGAGTAGGGGAGGGGCTGAGACGGGGAGGGGCTGAGACAGGGAGGAGCCCAACTCCTCAGTGTGGAGCCCAACTTGGGGCTCAATCTCACGAAACTCGAGATCATGACCTAAGCCGAAATCAAGAGTCAGGTGCTAACCATCTGAGCCAGCCAGACACCACCCAAGACAAAGTTTTAGAAATACTGCTTCCCATGTGCATGGGAAACATCATTAAGGAGATACCCACGAGGGAATGACTTATTTAACCATAAGCTCTCTGAGTGATTAAAGCTCGATGAATAAGGCCGTTGTCTCAAGGAGTTTTTAATCTAGTAAGATGTAAGGATGAAACTGTTCTTTTGGAAAGTCAACATATTTTTGGTAGAAACAGCCTATAAATGATTTCTTTCTTCTCCAGTGGAAACAAAGTTCATTTATCAGGAAACACTGCCGAATCACAGAATTCTCTACTGAGGGCAGAAGTCTGAGGATCCTGGTTTGGATAAACTCCCACGCAGTCCTTTGAAGTTAGGGGGACCTCCATTTACACACAGAACGGCTCACCCATCTATGACAGTGTGATGACGCTTCTCCATGGCCACCGATGGCGGATGTAACAACCAAGTTTCCTGACGGCTCAGTGACACAGGGTAAGGTGACTTCCAGGAAGTAGAGGCAAGGGGGCCTGGGCAAAAATAAAGTCTGGCTGACGGACTCTTCCAGGGTTATTGGGATCTAAGAGTTCTGCTTCCCAGAAAGCCTGTTGCCTTCTTTTATAATTTTTTAAAGTTTATTTATTATTTTCAGAGAGAGAGAGAGAGAGAGAGCAAGTGGGGAAGGGGCAGAGAGAGAGAAAGAGAGAGAGCAAGAGAGAGAGAGAGAGAGAGAGAAACCCCCAAGCAGGCTCCACACCACCAGTGCAGAGCCCGACGCGGGGCTCGAACTCACGAACGGTGGAACCACGTCCTGAGCCGAAGTCGGACGCTTAACTGAGCCACTCAGGTGCCCCTTTGGTTTGGTTTTGTTTCTTGAGGCAATACAGCTCAGGAGCTGAGAGCAAAGCTCAAAGTCGCTATCTAGGTGAGCAGCCCGATGCTAATCCTAACTAGCTGGCCTGTGCACAACTTACTTCAGCTCTCTCTGCCTCAGTGTCCTCACCTCCAAACCAGTCCCTGCCCCACAGGGTGGCCGTGGGGAGGAGCGGAGCGCACATGCTCTCCGGGGCGGGGAGGGCACGCAGATGGCACCTTGCAGGTGCCGCCCGTTGTTAGTATTTTCCATTCCTTAAACACGGTTGGCCCTGACTCAGCTCCACATGACGTGGACGTTATTATGAACCGTCTTCACCAAGGAAATGGGATTAAGAGAAACGCCAGTCGTTAAAGTTATATTCATCAGCCTCCTGAAATGATGGTTCTAGCAGCCAGTCTGCAGCTTTCTCCAATGCTGGTGTTTTCCCTGAGCAACGAGAGGTCAGTACAGTGGTTAGGGGCGCAGCCTCCGGCACCTGCTGGCTGTGACCTTGGCAAGCTGTAATAACTCCATGCCCCAGCTTCACCTGTAAAGAGGGGACGATGACATAACCTTTCTCATTAGAGCTGCTGAGCTGAGTAAGTTAATGTATGTCAGGGACTGAGGAGGCACTGGGCAGGTAGAAAATGCTCCCTAAATGTTACTTGCTCTGTACAAACAAGTCTAAGATCATTTTAAGAAAAATAAAAATGATCTCATACAGGCCACCCCGTGAAGTTACATCTGAAAAACAAAAACAAAAACCTCAAAGGCATATCTTGAAGACTCTACTCCGAAAAAAATAAAATCAGGCTGAGATGAACACTCAAAGCAGTCACAGTTACACGTTTGTCCAATATCACTAATTACAAAGAATGTCATCTTAAAATGTTCTACTACTACTGTTCATAACAAGGTTCTTAGTTCACAGAGGCGGAGAAGCTATTTTTAAAAGGCAAAAACTCATCTATTTGGGGGCAATTTGCAAGGCCAGAAAATAGCTGTTTCACTGCTAAGATGTTCTGCAGTGAAGCATCAGTGGGGACTGTCCAGGGGCCCAGGACCTTCCCGCCCAGAATTAGGTAGTCCTTCAATAACCACGGCAGAAAAGCCATGAAGACGTGATGCCCTCCCTTCAAGGAAACTCTGTGGGAAGAGCTGGTGGCCAAACACATCCCAAACTAAGAGGAAGAGGGAGCTGCTTCCCTACCATACGCTGAATTGGTACGTATCTACAGATCGGTATCTACATACACACCCGCGTAAAATTTCACGACGCTGTTAAGCTGTCGTCCTAACATTCGCGCACTTTGCAGCATATGAGTTACACCTCAATCAAAAAGAAAAACGTGCTAGTAAAAATGGGGTGGCAGTCCTTGCCCGGCTAGCTCAGTCGGTAGAGCATGAGACTCTTAAAAGTGGGATGGCTGTAACTCCCACCTGAAAAACCGTAGGTGTCTGATTCTCATGCACTTTGTCCCCAACATAATTTGTCCCCTTTCTGCAGCGCCTGTACCAGTGGCTTGCCCTAAGGAAGGACACATTGGGAGAGTGGCCAAGAGGAGGGCTTTGGGGGACAGGAGAAAGGAAGCAGGCGGTCCGGAGAAGGTGACTTCTTTGGATACCAAAGTAGCTGGGTTCTGGAATTCTGTAATGCGGAGCCGACTGGCTTGAAGCAGCAGAGAGAGAGAAAGGCCTGGCAGGCCGGACTCCGAGGCGCCTGATCCCAGCAGCTGGCGGCGGGGGGTGACACGGAAGATGAAGACTGTACTAAAGGAAGGTGCCTCCCAGGGGAAAGAGGGGAAATCCAACTTGGGGGTATCCTATAGCCGTCTGAAGGGCTATGCGGGATTCCAGATGTAATTAGTACTGTCAGCTAGATACTCCACCCGGGTCTTACACCCAGCACCTCCTGCTCACACCATCTACTCTGGGCACTTGGATACGGTCACTGGGACTCAGTCATGTCACACGCAAAGTCACATCTTCTCATATCCAGCTTAACAGCAGCCCGCCGCCTCTCCGATCAGTGCCCCCTGCTAACTGACCTGGCCCTCTCTGTCCTAGGTCCCTCCTGCTGCAGAGGAAGGCACGCTTCAGTGACCCAGCCTCGGCCCTCCAACAGCCTGCTTCATCCCGGGGCAGACAGCAGCACCACGATACAGAGGGCGTTTTCAGGAAGTCATCAGCACCATGTAGAAAAATCCAACAAAATTAAGGGAGATCTGGCGGGACTTCCTAAAAATTTGTCCCAACGTGCCACTTCTCTACTTAAAAATCTCCAATGGCTTTCCTTTGTCTGCCAAGTAAAATACAAATTTATTTTGGTGTCATGTGGGACACATCAAAGTAGAGCAGCCAAAATGGAGAATGTGGGACCCCCTCCTCTGTTCTGTGTTTCTCTGTAGCTTTGCCATTGCTGTCACTTCCTCCATCGACCCTTCCTTCCTATAATCCCATCCTGCCTTTGAAAGCACTGTCTCCATGGAACATTCTTAGTCCTTCAACCTAATATGGTCCCTTCCTCCTTTGAATCCCCGCAGATGGGGGGGGGGGGGGGGGGGAGGGTGGAAGGGTATAAAGAATTTTCCTTTATCTACTATGCTAAAAAAAGAGATTTACATGCTTAGCTCATTCCCTTTCCAGGCTGTGCGCGTTCTTTCTGCATTGTGCTCCCAACTCCCAGACATCCATGGGATGGATGGAGTGCGACGGTATAGCTTCAGGTTGAAACACCAGAGTTCTGGGACCAGACTCAGATATAGCTTTGGGTCTGTATACGGGACCCATCAATAAAGAGCCGTTGATACTGGGAATGTTACACAACCTTTTTGGGGCCTCAGCCCCCTCAACCGTAAAATGGGGGAGGCGTGGTAACAAACACTTCACAGGACAAAGGCGTGCACGCAGAATGGTGCCCACCACACGCCCCACGGCGTAATCGCTCTCCTCACTGTCCCCGTTGCAATGCACCACACGCTGAACAAATCCTCACAGAATGGAGGGACAGTATGAGTGGGGATGTGATGACAGGATCAAGACTTGGAAGGCTTTGGGGGGCACGTGGGTGGCTCAGTTGGTAAAATGTCTGACTCTTGGTTTCAGTTCGGGACATGATCTCACGGCTTTGTGGGTTTGAGCCCCACATGGGGCTCTGTGCTGACACTGCAGAGCCTGCTTGGGATTGTCTCTCTCCCTCTCTCCCTCTCTCTGCCCCTCCCTTACTCACGCGGTCTCTGTCTCTCTCAAAACCAATAAATAGGGGCGCCTGGGTGGCGCAGTCGGTTAAGCGTCCGACTTCAGCCAGGTCACGATCTCGCGGTCCGTGAGTTCGAGCCCCGCGTCGGGCTCTGGGCTGATGGCTCAGAGCCTGGAGCCTGTTTCGGATTCTGTGTCTCCCTCTCTCTCTGCCCCTCCCCCGTTCATGCTCTGTCTCTCTCTGTCCCAAAAATAAATTTAAAAAGTTGAAAAAAAAATTAAAAAAAAAAAAAAAAAAAACCAATAAATAAAACATATTTTTTTTTTAAAAAAGAAGGATTTAGGCAGTCCATATGATAGGGGAAACCAAAACCTGGCATGCAGCAGGTGTAAACACAAGTACTGGGTTTCAAAAGCCAGAGTACATAAGCATGTTTATTCAAATATTTTTTTGTGATTAAAACACACTGCTTTTACTGACTTTAAGGTAGACACAAGCCAACTCAAAAGAAAACTGAGTTTTCATCTCAAATCCATGGGCATCCCAACCTTGCCTGGCTGTCACAAAGCCCAGTGCTGTGCTCCCCTCTGACACACCTCCACAACCCACCTCTCTCCCCAGACCTACCGCACACCGCAGGGCAAGTCCCCACCTGCCCCTGTCCCCCCATCACCTAGGCCACTGCAGCAGCCCCTTGGCGGGTTCCAAAGCTCCAGTGAGCTGGCCACAGGTACACAAACATCCATTTAACATTCTATGTTCTAATCCCCGCCCCACACTAGGGAGTCAAATGGAGAATGCTGTCCTTTACGCCACAAGGGCCCGCCCTGACGCTAAAAACAACTAAAATGAGAGCAAAGCAAATATTAAAACCACACAGAATATAATTTCAGCAATTTGATGATTCAAGGCACTTCATAATTTTTAGGTATTCTTGGTGAGAACTGCCTTCAGTTACTATTATAGTCATAAGTTGCCGTTGAAACGGAATGTCAAATAATTTGAGTTTTTCTTGCTACATTTGACAACCCGCATTTTTTTTAATATTGAGCGAAAATATTTCCTATGAGAGGCATGAAGTGTCAAATACATTAGTTCTTAACTTCCGTCAATGTGACTAAAACAGCAATACGGGGCACGCCATTTAATCAAGAAATTAAAACTTGGCGACTGATCTCGTACTATCAATCAGGAGCCGAAAAACACAATTTGGGGACTGACATGTTTGTTACTTTCATCTGCCAGTACTTTTTAAACATTCCCATTAATTAGCCTGAGAGATTCATGAGTCTCTTCCAAGTGTTATTCAACTGCTGCTGCTTGAAAATAATAACGTTAGAGGCACTGAGATGCGGTGTTTGGTTCTTAGGCTGCTGTTAATTAAAACACATTAGCCCTAATCGAATACTCAGGCAGCATCTTGTAGACAGTCCCCTGCTGGTCCGTCTATTAGCGTGTTCTATTTACAAGAGAAGCAACAAACTACCCTCAAATGTGCAGAAGCCATGACCCGCCAAGCAGAAGTGCAAGTATCCATCCCAGCTTCTTCATAGTCCAAACCTTACGTAGGCAATGCCCTGTGTTTCCTTCTCCAGGAGATTCTGGTGGTGCTCCAAATATCGAAGAATGACGATTTCCACTTACTGTGCTCTCACATCATAGATGCTAAACTACAAGACCGTCGTAGAAATCATTTTTTTTTAATTACTAGCAATCAAATAATGTTTCCAGTGTGAATTCAGACACAACACTGAAACATTCTTTAAGCCACCTTTGGACAGCATCACCAGCATTCATCACTTACATGAAGGCACGACAAAGATCAGCTCCAAGATTTACCTAGCAAATCCCCACTCCAAGACGGAGAGGAAATTTTTGGAAAACCCAGGTGTAATTATCCCACACAGAGCTACACACAAAGGAATAATTCAGACTAAATTCCCAGCTCTTTTTAAAAACAAGATGTGATTAGCTTGGAAGCTACATCTTATCCTAAGACATGCCAAAGGCAGCACATATGCAGAAACAGAATCATGGCTTCAAGGCATCTTATAAGATAAATAAAAGCTACGGGAAGGCAAAATATTGCACTGAGTTATTAGGCTACAATGAATGTTAACCAAAAGGTTGCTATTTGATGTATCGCCACCCAGGGGCGGGGGCAATTCTTGGCTAACCCAGCCAGAGGACTACATTACCCACTTTCCTTTTAGGTACATCAGTCATTTGGCCAGTGAGAGGCAGGCAGAAGTATACGGTTTCTCCCAATATGTGTCCTTGTTTTGTTTTATTCCCCCAGGCTCATTACGGTGAAACCGACATTAAATTTAAAACATTTAAAGTGCACACTGCGACTTGATGTCCGTATGCATTGCAAAAGAGTTCCCCTCACCTAGTGAATAAACAAATCCATCACCTCACATATTTAACCTTTTTTTTTTTTTGGATGAGAAAATTTAAGTTCTATTCTCTTAGTACATTTCAGTTATGCACTACAGTGTTCTCGATTACAGTCCTCCTGTTTTACTCGAGACCCTCTGACCTTAATCATCTTAGAGCGCAGTTTGTAGCCTTTAACGGCTCTGTTTCCCCACCACCTCCCAGGCCCTGACAACTACTTTTCTACTCTGTTCCTAAGAATTTGACTTTCTTAAAGACTGTTTAGATTCAGACATAAGGGATACCACGCAGTATGTGTCCTTCCCTGACTTATCTCACTTAGCATAATGCCCTCAAGGTCCATCCGTGTCGCAAACGGCAGGATTTCCTCCTTTCTCGGTGGCTGATAATACTCCACGTGTGCAGTATACGACTCTGCACACATACGTTCTGTGTGCACATAATCACATCTTCATTCATTCAGCCACAGATGGGCACCTAGGCTGCTTCCACACCTCGGCTACTGTAATGCTGTAATTAATGCTGTAATTAATGCTGTAATGAACATGGCAGTCAGATGGTTTTGAGATCCTGATGTCGTTTTCATTTCCTCTGGATATATACCCAGAGGTAAAAGGATTGGATCATCCAGTAGTAATATTTTTAACTTCTTCAGGGGCCTCCCTACTGCCTTCCACGGCGGCCGCACCGGTCTGCATTCCCACCAGCCGGGCACGACGGCCCTCTTTCCTGCACACCCAGGCCGGCACCTGGCAGCTCTTGTTTTTTTTTTTGGTGAAGGCCATTCTAACGGGGGGAGGGGATATCTCCTCGAGGCTCTGACTCGCATCTCCATGATGATCAGTGACGTTGAGCAGCTGTGGCTATCGAGTGGTAGCGTGGATGCTAAGCCTTCATCTCCAGCAAGACTCTCTGCAAAGCAGGAAGGGCACCTTCCTCCCAGCTGGGGGCACTGCAGTGGCCCAGGGTGGAGTGGTTGCCTGAGAATGTGCTGGCAATCAGGAGCCACGTCTCCCATCGGCATCAGTAAGGGCCCTTTCCAACCCTGGACTCCTAGGTGAGGGCTTGTCTGAGGTGTGACAGAAACAAACCCCCTCCTGTAGGAACCTGTAGGAACCTGCTGTTCAGGATGGTTTCTCCTCCTCAAGGCAGTGGAACCGAATGTTCGCTGACAGAGGGGAGACCTGGAGACAACTCATAAAATGCCTGTCGCCAGATGCCAGATCCAAGTGGAATCCACCAGCATTGCGTCTGGCTGGGATCTCCTCTCCATCCCCCTTTTCAGGAAGAAGAGACGGGGGACACTGTAATAATTACTACATAATCGCGTAAGAAATACATACTCGTGAATAGGATGCCATGTCCACAACAGCAACAACAAAAACAAAATTTAATCTGAGTGAGAGTAACACATTGAATGTACAAAAGCAAAAAAAAATCAACCCCAAGTGAATCTATATGTAGATTCACTGTTGTCCTTCTCGACACCTTCATTTTGATGACGCGCTTAAAATGTTAATCGTTATTACTTAATTAGTAGCAGGGCTGAAGGACACTGGTAAGTATAAACTTCTAAAGAGTGTAACTCAAAAGCCTTAATTTCGATAATACCAAGTGTTTGTATTTTTAAGCTAAAAAGAACAAAATTCTTGCAGTTTTGTAGTTAACATGGTTTACATTTTATACTAAAAGGACCAAGTTAATACTTCCAGCATTGTTAGCACTGTATATAAAGGGTTCCTTCTTACCAATTGTGCTAATTATAATTTTAGCCCTGCAGATAGAATGGAATTATACCATCATCTCTGCAAAGAAACAATTTCCTCTTAAGTTGCTAAGGACAATGCACTGAAGTGACGGAAGCTGTTAATGTTATGTGCCATGTTTCAAATTTATTTTTAAGTTACGTTCCCAAGTAAATACAACAATATCTGTAGCCCATTCAATTTGGAGGGCAAATCAAGAACAGAGGCTAATCTCAACTAGGAAGTTGCCAAGACTATTTTTAGAAAAAAATGTAGCCATTTCAGAATTGCTGCTGCTAAAAAATACCACCTGCTTGGAGGCTAATTACACCAGAAAAAAAGAAAAAAAGAAATAAATCGCCAGAAAAAAAAATAAATAAATTGCAAGCGTGTCTCCAACGAGCTGAGGGTTTAAAGTAAACAACTGGAGAGAGAAATGGCAGTAAAGCTTGGCATGAACATCGTACATCTATGAGAATAAACATGAGCTTCACGGAACCCCGGATTCTTCCTGCTCTACTTGGATCAGTGTGATCTGTGGTTCGGCAAACGTGGTCTCTGTTACATCTCCGCTGTGGGCAGAAGACACTTCCAGCCCCACTGGTGTTGGACTTGGTCGCGTGATCCGTTGTGGCCAATGGACATGATGGTGGCAGTGGCCTTAAGAGTGCTTGAATATTTAGCTTGGTCCCCGTGCTCTGAGGATCTGCCATGAGAAAATCCCGAGTAGCTCCTGATCCGTGAAGATTCTAGATGTATGTGGAGCAGGTGTGAGCCCACCTGCACTGCAGCCTGGAGTCAGGCCGGCTGACATAAGCCAAAACCCAGCCAACCCAAGGCCTGAGGGAAAAGCATCGTCTTCATGATTTAAGCCACTGAGCTTGGGATAACGTGTGCTTCAGCATCATCGTGGCAATGGCTGACGGACACCTACTCAAAGCGATTTTGGCCAACCCCTGGCAGTCCTACTTTGGCCACACCCTCATCATCATGGCCCCGCCCTCAGTCTGCCCTAATTGGCTCAATCTGAACACCTCTTTCCAGGCTCCGTCAAAATCAATCCCACCTAACTCTTTCCCAGATGACCTATTATTTTCTCTGCTTTGTGGACCAGCCAGGGTTAGGTGACCAGTCTTTGCCATAATATCTAGACTTCTGTGACTGTTTTGTAATTACCGGATAATAGAATGATCCACCTAGTATCTCATCCAGCTCCCTCAGGGCACCGACTTTTTCTGACAGTTATTTTAGAGAGCAACAGCAGAGACAGAAAAGTCATTTAACATGTGCTAGCTGGAATCAACGGGAACCTGCAAGCGAGAGAGCTGACGTGCCAAGCAGGTTGGCAACACCACAGAACGGGTGGCTCCTTTTCCCTACACATGCACAGGAAAAGATCAGAGGGGTGTGTCTCTAAAAATATAAAGTATGTCCTGGGGCGCCTGGGTGGCTCAGTCGGTTAAGCGTCCGACTTTGGCTCAGGTCACGATCTCGCAGTTCGTGAGTTCGAGCCCCGCGTCGGGCCCTGGGCTGACAGCTCGGAGCCTGGAGCCTGTTTCCGATTCTGTGTCTCCCTCTCTCTCTGCCCCTCCCCCGTTCATGCTCTGTCTCTCTCTGTCCCAAAAATAAAATAAACGTTGGAAAAAAAAAATTAAAAAAAAAAAATAAAAGTTAAGGGGCGCCTGGGTGAGGATCCGACTTGGGCTCACGTCATGATCTCACAGCTCCTGAGATGGAGCCCTGTGTTGGGCTCTGTGCTGACAGCTCAGAGCCTGGAGCCTGCTTCGATTCTGTCTCCCTCTCTCTCTGCCCCTCCCCCATTCATGCTCTGTCTCTCTCTGTCTCAAAAATAAAAATAAACGTTAAATAAATAAATAAATAAATAAATAAAAATATAAAGTCTGTCCTAAACACATCTGACCATAGTTTGTTGATCACTGCTTTAATTCCACAGTAGCAAATGATCTGAAAGTGCAAGTATATATTCCTTCCTCATTATATATTAATGTACAAGACAGTTTATTGCCGCCATTAATAATGTAAACTACAACATGAACTATTCAAAACTAGTTCACTTATGATAAATAGGATAAAGGACCATATTACATCTTGGTCCAAAGGCCATTAATCACCACACACTTCTGTTTTCCTGCCCTTTTCCTTAGCACAAACACTCTCAAAACGGAAACAGCACCAGAACAATACCAGAGCACTGTATGTTGTTAAAAGTCTATCCGTGACTATCGCCATCGTCAGCCCGAGGGCATTATCGGCCACGTGTGAGGCCAGTGGGGCTGTCAGAGCATTCAGGCTGTCATCAGGCAAAGTCCATTCTAGAAATCACATAGGAAATGTGCTTGTTTCTACTTCGCTTTTCAAAAACGTTTTTGCTTTTGCAAGCACGCTATTCTCACTGATCACAGGGACGACCAGGTGACCATGAACGCCTCTGTTCTCCATAATCCACTGTGTCCTACTTGGCAGCTTCAGAGAACAAGCAGAAGGCTTTGATGCGAATGGACTACAGGGAGGAGGGGCAGAATTCCTTAGCCAACGTGTCTTCTGGCTGGATCCGGAGCCCTGGGGATGCACGGGGCAGGGTGGGATATCTGTATGTTGTTATTCCCTCCCTGCCTCCTCTCCTTTTGGGTGTGACCTCGCATCTTCTTCCGTAAAGAGGCGAGGGCTTTTCCTCCAGCCCTTGAAGCATGGCGGGCCTTGGGTCTGGGCGGTCAAGAACAAAGGGTAGAAGGGGTGTTGAGGTGACTCTGAGGTCACACTCCTGCCCTTTCTCGAGGACCTCTGTGAACGAGCCCACAGCAGCTGGCTGGAGAAAGGAAGATCGTGAAGAGGACAGGTAAGACACCACGGTGGAGGGCATCCCAAACCACCCAGGCCCCAGCCGACGAGCAGCCAACCACAGACACATCAGGGAGCCCAGCCGAGACCAGAAGAACTACCCCGTTGAGACCAGAGGGCTGTTTAAGGCCACTAAATTCTGGGGTGGCCTGTCACATGACCAAAGCTAACCGATATGCCAGCTCTTCATCCAAATCCTCAAGTACCACCTACTTCCCAACATTAGGAAGCCTCGATGCAGGAGAGGAGTAAAGTTCATTTCAAGCAGGAATGTTCCGTGAAAAAGATTCCACATCCGTGGTTCTCCGGCTGTAGGGGGAGAACCGCCTGGAGAGCCTGTGAAGCACAGGTTGCTGGGGCTCCCCGTGGAGCTCCCGGTTGGGTTGTTCTGGGAGGGGGGTGTTGAGAATCTGCACTGTCCAAGTCCCCGGGTTTTGCTAATGTTTCGGGTGTGGGTACCGCACAATGAGATCACCGTTCCACACGACCAAGTACGCTGCAAATAAAAGGTTCCCCCTCAGAACACTCATATTACTAAATTAAAAGAATAAACACACGGGGCGCCTGGGTGGCTCGGTCAGTTGAGTATCCGACTCCGGCTCAGGTCACGATCCCACAGCGTGTGAGTTCGAGCCCCACGTTGGGCTCTGTGCTGACAGCTCAGAACTGGAACATGTTTCAGATTCTGTGTCTCCCTCGCTCTCTGCCCCTCCCCCAGTGGCACTCTGTCTCTCTCTCTCTCAAAATAAATAACCGTTAAAAAAAATTTTTTTTAAACCCTCCTAATTATGGACTCTTAATTTAAAAAATTTAAAAAAATAAAAGAACAAACACATCTCTTTTAGAAATCCAATTAGACTACGGAGTCCCATCAGATGTCAACATAAACAGAAAGGTAATTATATTTATTATTTAGACATGCTGGGCAAAATGAAGATTAGAAGAGAAAACAAGATTCTTCCACCCAGGACCACGGACATTTCATCAATTACCTACGATGCAACAACTTAATGGTTGTATTGAAAGCTAAGGCTTTTTTCCTACAGTGTGAGAATACGAGTCACATGTAAAATTACAGCAGGAGGGGCGCCTGGGTGGCGCAGTCGGTTAAGCGTCCGACTTCAGCCAGGTCACGATCTCGCGGTCCGTGAGTTTGAGCCCCGCGTCGGGCTCTGGGCTGATGGCTCAGAGCCTGGAACCTGTTTCCGATTCTGTGTCTCCCTCTCTCTCTGCCCCTCCCCCGTTCATGCTCTGTCTCTCTCTGTCCCAAAAATAAATAAAATGTTAAAAAATAAAAAAAATTAAAAAAATAAAATAAAATAAAATTACAGCAGGAATAAACAGTGTTTCCGTATATATTAATGTTTAAATGTTGAAAGTCACAGCAAGCAGACTATTTCTTCGAGCC
Organism: Puma concolor; assembly: GCF_028749965.1. NCBI lineage: Eukaryota > Metazoa > Chordata > Mammalia > Carnivora > Felidae > Puma > Puma concolor. The sequence goes on along the minus strand of NC_141667.1, from coordinate 5,672,260 downwards.
TGATTACAATACTATTTCAGACATTATTCATGTTGCCAATGCCATCCATGGTTTATGAGGTGTATGCACTTTCATTTTGAAGGTCTTACTTCAGTAAGTTAAATATATTTGCATTCTCTGAAGCTCTGAGTTTTATGGGCAAAAATGCCTGACTTTCTCCAGGCACATTAAACCATTTCCACACAGTCTCTTTCAATCTATGCATGTAAGAGATCATTAGCATACGGCGAATCCCTAAAGACCTACAACTCTTCGAGGGAAATTAATTTCATTCAAATCGGTACCAGAATTTATAACTTAGAAAAGTGACTTGCTTAAAAAAAATAAACATTTTTGAATTGTTTCACTTTTAACCTCATGATCAATACTCCAGCTAAGGCGGGTCTGAATTTCATTATTTTATGCACCGTAAACAGAGTAAGTTCAAAGCAAAGGCTATGTGACTGCAGGGGGGTACCGCTCCTTCCACAGAAACTACAAACTATTTTATTTCAAGCCCTCAGTTGTTGAGGATGGGAGTAGCACACAGAAGTATTATTTACCTTAGATTTTACTTCTACTAAAATTTTCTTAATAATTTATATAACTTAACTATTAAATATAATATGTATGTACTATTATTGCAATACAATTATGTAACAGTATATAATTATATAAACATGATAAGTACTACTGTATAATTATATGTATGCACGTTCTATATAACACAAACATTATATAATACAGTATCCAAGATCGATGCTTTTTAAGTTATGTATTAATTTATAAAACACGCTTTATGTAGTTATATAAAGCAAGTGTTACAAGTTAACTATATATTATATATACTTTATAAAACATGCTTGATATTACATAGAACATTATATGTAATATTTTTTAGCTTTTTTTTATTAGCTTGTCAATTCTCTTTATTAAGAATCTTTTTTTTTTTTTCCTTTTGTAAAAGCAAACACTTGTGGTCAGTTATACAGAGGAGGAAAAGCAATGACGATTTATAAGGCACTCAACAAATTCCAATACTTTACAAGTCAAACTTAAATTACCTAGTGTTGGGGTGCCTGGGTGGCTCTGTCAGTTAAGCGTCCGACTTCGTCTCAGGTCATGATCTCACGGTCCATGCGTCAGGCTTTGTGCTCACAGCTTAGCGCCTGGAGCCTGCTTCAGATTCTGGGTCTCCCTCTCTCTGCCCCTCCCCCTGCTCTCACTCACTCTCTGTCTCTCTCAAAAATAAATAAAGATTGGGGCGCGTGGGTGGCGCAGTCGGTTAAGCGTCCGACTTCAGCCAGGTCACGATCTCGCGGTCCGTGAGTTCGAGCCCCGCGTCAGGCTCTGGGCTGATGGCTCAGAGCCTGGAGCCTGTTTCCGATTCTGTGTCTCCCTCTCTCTCTGCCCCTCCCCCGTTCATGCTCTGTCTCTCTCTGTCCCAAAAATAAATAAACGTTGAAAAAAAAAAAATTTAAAAAAAAAAATAAATAAATAAAGATTAAAGAAAAATCTTTAAATTACCTAGTGTTTTTCTTTCCTCTCATAAGCTTGAAAAACAAACTTGGGTCCATTTCAAGTACAATCTAACACATCAGAGCCTTAGACTGCCCAGGAAAGGGAAACTTTGATACTAATGGCTGTGTTCACGCCAACATCAAATCTACCAAATTCTTTTGGAGTAGTGTCTGGATATATTTTCTTTTGGGTGTTGATGATGAAAAGGAAATTACATGGGCTTTTTGTTATCCTAACCCAGGGCACAAATGAATGTATTGCTCAAGGTAAGCAGGTACTCTTAAACAAGCATTTTGGGGAGACACTTTAAAATGGTTGACAAACACTAAAGTAAAGCTTTAAAGATGAATCAGTATTTTCCTGGCGGCCTTTAATGTTGCATTATGTAGGACACACGTGGAAACAAAAAGTGTAAATCACGTAGTGCACGAAGGACCATGCAACTGGAACTGAATAGAAATAAACAGAGATGAATATACGTACACACCCAAACACAGAATCCTAGATGAGTTTTAAACTGAAGGGTCCAACTGAATATAGACAGCCCCTCCTCTCTCCCTCACAGGAGCTCCCTCCAGCTTCCAATATGGAGGTCCATCCACCAGCAAGGGGGCCACTGTATCAATGCCGCTCCTGATCTCCATAACGCGATGATTCACAAAATGTATGTATCACATAGATTTGTGATTACGTTTTTAAATTAAATAGGAATTTATATCATCTTCATCCCACGTAACGAGTGGTATCCTCACATTTAGTGGAGGCTTCTCCCTCAAACGTGCACAGTGCAAGGACCTCTCCATCAGCTGTATGGAATAGAATATAATCATGAACTTCTCAGATGGACTTTTGGATCCCAGTCTCTCTCACACATGGCGGGACAGGTGGAGCCCCTCTTCGCTAACAGTACAACCGAACATCAGCAGTCAGCAGAGATAACAGTGTAAGCACGTCTGCAGTCACTAATTTTATTCACCTGTCTTAACCTCAAATGAACACTCATGACGTTATCCATCGCACAAACAAGAGCCTAGGAAAGATGGCAGGTATGGTTAAAGTCCTTGTGGTTTAAAAAAAAAAAAAAAAAAAAAAAAAGAGGGGCGCCTGGTTGGCTCAGTCAGTTAAGCGTCCAACTTCAGCTCAGGTCATGATCTCATGGTTTGTGGGTTCGAGCCCCATGCAGGGCTCTCTGCTGTCAGCACAGAGCCCGCTTCAGATCCTCTGTCCCCCCCTCTCTCTCTGCCTCTCCCCTGTCCTCTCTCTAAATTTTTAAAAAATTTTTTTAAAGAAAGAATGAACCCTATCTCCCAAGTGGGGAATAACATGTTAAATCTTCTCAGCAAAGCTGTTTGGAAGTATAGTCTAGAACCTTACAAATACTCTTTTGGACCAGCACTTTCACATTTTGCAATCTATCCCAAGAAACGACTATAAAAAGCACAGGAACAGCTCTCTGCATAAGGACCAGGGGCAGTTATCACAGTATGATCATAACAGCGAGAAAATTTCAGGTAGCCCAAACATCTAACAAGACGTAAACCGCGCAGGAATTTAAATTAATGACGATGAACAATTTTAAGTACGTGTGGAAAAGGCAGGTTACCAAACCAAGGGCAGAATATGAGCTCAAGAACAGGTCAGTGCAGAGGAAAACGTCCAACAGAACCTTCTGACACAGGCACGGGGGCAGCTCCTCAAGGTGGATTTAGCCGTGATATTTCTTTTTTTTCATCGCATGGGAATGCACTTTTATTCCATCACAACTTCGGTAATGCGGCGCTATTTTCCCGCACAGCACGACTGAACACCTGTCTGACAGGAGCCTTCTGCCAGATCCTGGGAACAGACACCTGAGCCATGTACGCAAGTGATGGATGGAAACTTACAGGAACCAGGCAGCAAAGTAGGAACCAGCGGCAAATTTATCCCACAGACTTTGAAATATGTGCAAACTGTTTTCTAACAGGAATTGAAAACTAAATACTCTGCCTCCAGTGGCTCCTTCCAAAGTGGAAAGTCAATTGCCTCCCTGTTCCTAGAGTCAGTTATCACGTATCTCGCCAGGGGGCTAAGGGTTTTCCATTTTGTTTTTATTTATTGTGTTGCTTGCTCGTGTTCAGCAGCACAGCCTGGGCGGACCCAGCACCTGTTTGCTGCTCCTGTTTTTGGTGGGGCTTCTAATACCACACCGCTGGGGTCCTGCTCGTTCTAAGTGCTCGTTCTAAGAAGAAAGAGGGCTTTGTTTCTCAGCCTGTCTTGTGGGGCAACATTTTAAAATGAAAGAGAGTTTGGATGTTTGTGGAACGAAAGCGTGCGTTAAGCGGATCTGTTCGGGGAGTTTCTGAAGCTGAGAAGGCGACAATCAATAATGAATGAATCTGCTCAACGCCGAGACCTGAGGCAGGTCAAGGCCCTGGAGAAAACTAAAGCACACATGGGGGAGAAGAAGTCCAGCCCAGGAGATGCCAGGTGTGCTAGTAACCCTGAACCAGGAGGGAGAATGGACATCGCCGCCGGATTGGGGCCCGTGTGGGGCCCCCCCAATCTTCCCTTTATTCTCATGATACTGCCTTGGAGGCAGGGAGGACTCGATTTTTAAATCCCCGTGGAGACTGAGCCCTGCAGCCGTGGGCAACAGTGACCAGAGGCCCTGGCCCTATCTCAGCACCTAGAGGTCTCGGATGTTCCAGGTGATATTCCCAGGCAGGACAGAGGACGTGTGCAAGAGAGGATCCGTGTGAGCAGCGGGGCTTCAGGAGGGTACCTCTGCCCCCAGCAGGGCTGACAGGCCGCTTCGGGGCTCACCGCTGATCTCCACATCTGTGGGGGCTCAGGAAAGCCCTTCAGCCTCCCACCTCCCTTCTGTGGGAGCCCCAGGCCCTCCAGAAACACTTCGGAAGCCGCAGGCATTCTGCGCCTGGCTCCTGCTCCCTTCCCAGGCCCTCCAGCTCTGTCCCGGGCCCTCTAGGGCACTTTGCTCTTTATTCAGCCCGCAGCCACCCCTTGTAGTCAACCGTAAGTGCAGGACATTTGGCTCCAGCTCTAGTTCCGTAAGAGCGCCTTAAACCTTGGCCACGGGGAGCCTTTTTTCTGTGGGCTCCGCACCCCCTGCGCCTCCTCCGGTGGGACGCCGGCCCCCGCTCTGCAGGACGGTGAGCCCCCCTACTTCTCTCCACTGCAGGTCTGCTGGAGTCGAAATTTCTACCAGCAGAAGAAAAGGCAAACAAAGGACGCCATAAAGTAAATGCCAGGGGCGCTTGCCTGGCTCAGGTTAAGCGTCTGACTCTTCGTTTCGGCTCAGGGCATGATCCCAGGGTTCATGAGTTCGAGCCCCGCATCTGGCGCTGTGCTGACAGCATGGAGCCTGCTTGGGATTCTCTCTCTCTCCTTCTGCCCCTCCAACGTGCACTCTCTATCTCTCTCAAAATAAATAAACTTAAGATACAAAAAGGTAACAAGGCAAAATAAAATCAATTGAGGGCTTAGAGAAACCATCCCCCTCCCCCCAAAAATAAAAAGATAAAGAAGAGAGAGAGAGAAGGAAAGAAAAGGCAAACGGACCACCTGGGGAAGACTGTGTACATGCAGCACACACATAAGTACCTGGGTTCATGTGTGCGCGTCTGTTTGGCGGAACTGAGACCCAAACTATTGAACACAATAATGCAGATGGTGCTAACCTATTATAGGCTATTTCGTGCTAGAAACCGATATATAAAGGCTCCATTCTATATAAAAGAAACTCATAAAATATCCCAGAGAGATTAAAAATAAAAGGCTATGAAAAGGTATGCCTGGAAAAAGCAGCACATTTAATCTGGGGTACAATTTCAGTGCCAGACGTGGTGGAATTTGGGACAAAAGTTATTTAAAAGCAGACAAACGCTGCAGTGTATAATGCCAGAGACTACGATGAGCAATCAAAATCCTAAAATATAAGTGATTACATTAAAAGATCTAGAGAATCCAGGGCGCCTAAGTGGCTCAGTCAGTTAAGCGTCTGACTCTTGATTTCGGCTCAGGTCATGCTCTCTCAGTACCTGAGTTCAAGCCCCGTGTCGGGCTCTCTGCTGAGAGCGCACAACCTGCTTAGGATTCTCTGTCTCCCTCTCTCTGCCCCTCCCCCAGGCTCTCTCTCAAAATAAATATGTAAGCTGAAAAAAAAAAAGATCTATAGAATCCATTTCTTAAGATGTCAAAAAGGCACTTAACACAAGTCAACAATGAGTTGTTGTTTTTTTTATAAAAACATGGAGTAAAAAAAGGAATGGATAGATACTTACTTAACCTTAAATGTAATTATGTAAATAAAAGTCTTAGTCCAAATGCTGGGATCTCACTCAGTGAGGAAACCCTGGAGACATTCCTACTTTAGTAAGAAATGTGGCCCAGGTGCAAATTGTTATAGCCACTATGAAATACGGTCACAAATGGGTTAGACAACAGGACGAGAAAGCAATTAGAGGCATAAAAATGGGGGGGGGGATACCTAAAGCGATCTTTATGTACAGATAAAATCAGTATTAATGCTGGTATTTTAAAGCTCTGTATTATATACAAATACATGTATGTGTCTGTACAAGTAAACAATTATTTGAGGTCATTCAGGAAGTTCAGCCATTTGAAAGCAAGTAGCAACAAGACCCAGTGATTTCACCCCCCTGCCTTGTCTCCCACCCACCAGCCCACGAAACCGCTCTCGGTGACGTCGACGTCGCTGGAAGCCTCCCCTCCACACCCCAGAAGCTCTTGCGAGAAGTCAAGGTGTGTGTAGGCCTTAGCCACTTGATCTTTGTCCAGGACATCTGAACCCCCTCTCCCAACAGAACCGTGCCTCCAGAAACGTCCTGCCCTCTGCACCCTCACCCAGACCCTGGCTGGGCTCACAGCCTCCAAAAGCAGAGAGCCCTGCCCAGGTCCCGAGGCTCCGTCCCCAGCAGGCAGCCCCGGGAGGGGTCCCTGCGATCTAGCCCCTCATCTGTCATGTGGTGGCAGCACCATCTGCACATGGAAGGGCTGTGGCAATTCCAGGGGGCTCTACGCCCAGCCCTGAACGGGCTCGCCTCTCCTTCCCAGGCTTCTGGGACAAAAAACTTCTGGCTTTCCGGCTCATCTGGCAGATTTTAGTTATTATGTGTTGATTTTTTTTCCCTCTTAAATTCTGTTTTGTTTTTGCTTTGACACTTGGAAACACATCTCTAACTTCCTAGATTCCTTTCTATCTCCATTTAAGAAATTTCTCTCAGGGAAGCGCCGCTCGTCGTGGATGGGGCTGAGGCTACACATTGTGACGACACGTCCCCTTTCACCCCGACAGAGCGGTGTCTGGGACAACCCTTGGAAGGCACGCCGGACAGGACACAAGGACACCAAGAATGCTATCTGCACACACGGCAAGGACCAGGTCCAAGGTGTTCAGGTTGAAACGGGCTCCGATAATAACTCCTCTTTTAAAATCCTTGCATTGACGCTCAAAAGCTAAATGAAAAGATTTTAAAAGTACCTTAGGAAAAGAGAAGTACTTAGAAAGCTTCTGTAATTAACCATTTTGGAGCATAATCACAAAAGCTGCGCCCACAAGGTACGTTTCTTCAATGAATCCTCTATCTTCCTGTGAAGGAAAATCAAGAACCTCCTTCACTGAATGACTGTAGTGCAATCTCTATACGGGGGCTTGTTTTTCAGTAAATAGAAAAGCAGCACGGTAGAAACCTCACGTTCACTGGGCAGACAGACACTCTGCCCGTTTCGCTTCCAATTTTGCACAGCCTACACTAAGCAGGCTTTCCTCGGCCCTTTCTCTCTTAAAAAGAAAGAAAAGAAAAAGAAAAAGGAAATGGATTCATTTACACCAAAAAAACCGGACATTTTTAACGCATACAATTTGGTGCATTTGGAGACACACAGCCACCTGTGAAAGTGTCACCACAACCGAGATCATGAACGTGTTCACCGCCTCTAAGTCTCCTCCTGCACCCCCTTTTCTGTGCAAGGAACACTCAACACACGGTTTCAGAGCGTGCACGCTCAGTAGTGTTATCTGCAGGCACCACGTCTCCGGAACGGCCTCACCGTGTGCGACCGGGGAATCACTCAAAGGTGCAAAGCTTCGATCCTGACCGTTCTTGACATCTGTGCACCATCTCTGTTCTCCTCTATCCGAGACCCGGAGGTCACCACACTCTGATTCCCCTCGCGTCTCTGGCCCTCGCTGGGAGGGGGTCGCAGTCTGGGCCACTGTTTCTGGGTCCCCCCCCCCATCCTACCCACAGCTCTGCGTTCTGCCACGATGAGGCTCACATCCCTGCCTCGACGCCTGCCTTTCTCTCTGGTTCCAAAGTCTCGTCTGACTCTCAGGCATCTCACCTGGACACCTGGACGGCACCACACTCCTTCGGGCCCTCCTGAGTTCTTCCTGTTTGCGTCTGCCCCAGTGCAGAACCCCGCAGCCGGTCTTGGCTTCTCCGCCACCCCCTCCCCGTCCCCAGGACACGAAGCACCACACACCGCCACCCCCGCCCCCGCGCCTTGCAGCCTCCCTTACAACCAGACTGACCTCAGGTGCCTGGTGACACCTGCCCGTTAATAGCAGACATAACTGCTTCATTTAATGTTGTGGGAGTCCAATGAATGATCAGCCTCTTAATCAAGAATATCTCATATTAATGAGGTTTCAAGATATAGAATATATATGTCGATTCGCGTGTGTATGTGAGCATTTGAAGTCAGTGTCTGCAGTTCCTTGTAAAAGGCAAACAAAAAAGCATGATATACAAGAAACTCTACCAAAAGGCCATGATCTCTTCACAATTCTCTGTGGTCGGACCAACAACAGAGAAATACGCTCACGGTCTCCGGGCAGTAGTATATTTGGTGACATTGAAGGAGCTGGAAAAGAGACAATGAAGACACGACCCCCCCTTCCACTGCCCCCGGTGGAGCTGCCTGCAGTCCCCTCTCCCACCCGGGAGCTCCCAGTGGTGCTGAAGAGTGGGGGGGCCAGGCCCCACCCCCAGGGGCAGGAGCTCATACTGCAGACTCCACACTGCTGCTACCACTAGAACCTTCGACTGGTTCTCCCTCCGTGACAGCCAGCTGCAGCACTAGAGGCTTCATCACTCATCAGATCTGGAAAGTGACCTGTCAGGTGTCACTATATACCCATTTGGCACACGAAGAAACTGAGGCTCAAGGAAATTAAGCCGTTCACGGCCAGCAAGTGGCAAAGCCAGACTTGGGGTCTGGGTGTTGCCGGCCTGCGTGCTCTCCCCAAACCACCAGGCTGACCCCTCAGGCCATGTCCATGGCGGCCGTCCGTGTGGGATGGCCCCTCACCATCCCGCTGATCCCTGCCAATCCGCCAGCACGCTCCCCGCCTGCTGTCATTCTCCCTTCCAGGTCGCATTAGCCATGCCTAACAAAGTCTGTAACTTAGGGATGTGTGGCACATTGTGCCTACACTTTGCGCCTCTGGACTGTAAGCTCCCTGAGGCAAGGCATGCTGGTCTCTTCTGTGCCCTACGCTCGAACTCCGCGGTCCAGAAGCAGGCACCCGCCACAACAAGCACAAGCTACAACAAACAACTACTTGTTGAACCGAATCGAGGAACAGTAGAAAGCACAGGGATTTCCAGGAGCTTCTAAAATTTTAACTGCGGCCTTTGTCTACAGAAAGCCACCATTATTAAGCCACTCTATTACTTGTTGGGGGAAAAAAATACCTGCCAAACTGAGGATACTGTGCACATCTACCAGTTCTAGGTGCCCAAGGTCTCTGTTTGTGCTGGAGGTCAGCACCTCAGCGTTACGAGTGAAGCCGGAGCCATGCTTGGCTACGTGTTCTGGAAGGTACTGTCCCCACCGCTGACCACACAGGCACAATCTCCTGTACTAAAAACGAGAAGGAAACCTTAGCTGTTTCTTTAGCAGGTGCCACATTCTCCAGCTACTCCTGGGGCTCTTTTTTCTTCCAACTGGAATCAGCTAGAAATCTTTTTGGACTCTTGAGGAAAAGTTATTCTTAATTTTAATTAAGTAACAGCTTATCTGCAATGGGACCGTTTCCAGTGGTTAGACATGAGCATCCTTCCAGACTCCGGGTCTTGCTGGAGATTCCAATCGTGTCATGTGACAAAAAGACAGTTTCCCACACTAGGACATGTGTGAAATAATGAGCGAAGGGGCATCCAGAAAATATGGCAGCCACAGCAAGCCTAGGTTTTCCGCCAATGGAGGGGAAATGCTCTTATTGCAAAAACATTCATCCTTTTCACTGGACCACATTTTACAGAGGGGACCTTAAACTGGCTCACTTGAGTATTAGCCAGACGTTGAGACTGATCCCCTGAGCTCTCCCAGTGGCAGAGCCCAAGACATTTGCCCAGCATAACCTGCCCAAAGCAGTGACCCCATTGTGCAAATACCCAAGGAGAGCCATAACCCACCTGGGTCTGATCTTCACCACATACACAAGTGACCAGGGTTCCCGGGTAACCCGACACCCTACAAGGTCGTTGCCTAGCAGACAGACAATTCTCTGAGTAACAACAAGATCATAAACTGGCGTTTTGGGTGAAAGTGAATTCCCCATAATCAGATCATCCTATAAAGAAACAGAAGAGATTTTGGACGAGGCAGACCTCCCACGAGACAGACACCCAAGAACTCTCGGCTGGAACGATCAGCTCTTTATACAGTCACAATATTGATTACACTTTATAGGACCCTATCTCCGCCCCATGAGGTCCAGGGTCTCTGTGCACTCCCCTCGCTGTGAAGTTCACAAATGATCAGACTGAGGCTTACAGAGGCCACACCAAACGCCAGCAGATAGATGCCCTCCAAATTATAAAAGCATGTTTCCACTTTTAGTTGATAAGACAGCCCTTAGAGTCCGTGCGCATCCTTAAAGCATGCAGCTTCCATCTATCCCGTACTTGGCTTTGGTGACTTTGCATTTCCAGCAAGGAAAGAAGTTATCAACTACCCTGTCTAGATTCTGAGTTTCATCTTCCTCAAAGATGTGTGCAGCACGAAGCTGACACGGAATACAATGCCGTACATGTTGACCAAGTCCCTGCGAGCTCCACACCGAGTGTGTGTGGTTAAACCATAGCACATACTTTATTATTTTTATTACAGAGCACATACTTCAAAAGAAGACACGCAAAAAAGACAACCAAAGGAAGAGAGTGGCAGGATTTTAATCAGTCTACAATTATCTTATTTAATTTTTCCATGCTAATGATATAATTGTCATCATATGGGTCAGTAGAAAAAAAGTCAAAAAATACAGCATGTCACATCCCGTAGCATGCTTGCGTAAAGTCTCAAGGCCCAGATGCCGTTATTTTGATCATTCTCATTGTATTGTTTTCAGTAGTTTGGTTTGTTTGGCTTAGGGTTTCGGGTTATTGCTTATTTGTTTTAGAACAGATGGGATCCAACAAAAAGAACTGATATTTAATTATAATAACAACTGCTTTATAGGATTTAAGGATTATGGCCATTAATCCCCCAAGTAATTATTCCAAGTAAATTTAATGATGTCACCTTTTAGTTATTTACTCTAAGTCATCATAACCTTTGAACATCTGACTGGGAATGCAGATCCCAGGGACCAAATCCCACCATCATTCGGTATCACATTCCCTGGCAGTTGTAGAGTGCTATATATTTAAGTTTCAGAAATAGAACACTTCTGATTATAACGAGTAACAGGAACACAAATTCAGGGAGTGGGGGGGAAGGAGGGCTTATTTTTCAGGATGGTCAACATCGCAAGGGAGGCTGTGGGGCGAGGCAACAGTGGGGGGGAGGAGCAGCCCTCAGCCTAGAGGCAAGATAAAAGCTAGCCAGCAAACGCAGGTCAAAGGCAAAGTTATATTCAGTACATCTGACTTCTTTTTACTTTTAAAATTTTACTGTAAAAGGTAAAAAAACAAAACAAAACACTAAAACCAGCAAAACCAGCAGTTCTAAAAGTACAAGAAATAACAGGACAGCCACCCCATAAAGGCACCTCATGCACCACGCACTGCGCTCAACTGGCTTTCGATGCTCTACTTTTGCGTGCGTATGTAACAAGCACACGGACACTGAGGACGTTAGACCTAGAATCTCCCTTTCACATTCTCTTCCTTCTTCCCCAGAAAATCCCAGGAGGCTAAGATCAGTAGGTTACTCTTTGTCCTCCATGTTTTCTCTTTTATTTTTTTTAACGTTTACTTATTTTTTAGAGAGACTGAGAAAGAGAGAGAGAGAGAGACAGAGCGCGAGCTGGGGAGGGGTAGAGAGAGAGGGAGACCCAGAATCTGAAGCAGGCTCCAGGCTCTGAGCCGTCAACCCAGAGCCCGACGCGGGGCTCGAACCCACAAACTGCGAGATTATGACCTGAGTCGAAGTCTGACGCTCAGCTGACCGAGCCGCCCAGGCGCCCGTCTCCTCTGTGTTTTCATCTAAGGACTGTACTTCTGCATATTCAAAACACAGACACACAGATTATCAGCGTGATCCCAAAACTTCCTGTTTCATTCGACGCCACGCTTTCAAGATTTATCGGTGTTGGTATACGTAGATCTGTTTTATTCATTTGGTTCTTATCTAACACTTCACTGAAGGACAATGCTGTAATGGATTTATCCAGTTCCCCACTGACTTGCCCACACGCCTCCTTGTGCACGCACAGAGGATTCACTGTAGCTCATCCACAGAGAAATACCGGTAATGGGGATGGGTCTTTCCTTCTGTTTCTTCATCTCTCTCCTTTTGTAACGTGTTCCGGGTTTCTGTCTGTTTGCTTTGTGCTTCTCATGGCTGGTTGCATGGGCCCTCTACGACGACGTTACAAAGAGCTTTCCCTCTACGTGTTTATGAAAACCTTAAGGATTTGCTTTCCTCACTGAGATTTTAATCCACCTAGAATTCCGATTTTTACATGGAATGCAGTAGGATCTGTTGTTTTCCATAAGGTAATTGATTTCTTTCTTTCGTTCATCTATTTCATACGGGCAGTTTTCCACCTACCAAACAGTCCACCCTGTCTGACCCTATGCTAACTCCCCTCTGCCCCACAAGACGGGGTCTTTGTGAGCTCTCCCTCTGTCCCCTTGGTCTGTTTGCCCACACCTGGGCCAATATGACAAAGTTAGATTTGGTTTTGTTTTTTTTTGTTTTTTTTTTACTTTATTATAATACACCCCCCCCATTTACTTCCCTTCTACAAGAAAATGAGTTTGTCTACAAAAAGTGGCAATTATTTTTCATTGTTTCATAATTTTTAGAGTAATGCATCTGTGTTTTTATGCTTCTCAGAACATTCGGTTCTTTGGCTACACCGCCCATCAGGAGGTAAAAAAGAGTAATAAAAGTGATTTTTGCATATCAAGAGCATTACAGAAAATACAGATTATGATCTAGGCCTTTTGCAAGTGCGTGAGTGTATCATGTTCAATGAAAAATACCCCTTTAAAAAACAGGCTGAACAGAAATTGAATTTCAAATGACTCCGCAAGGGATTTGCCCATCTTTTAAAAAGTTTAAGAGGCAATAAATCTTTGTGCTCAAGGAATCACCTCCTCCTTAGACTTGATAAAAATGGAAATATTGCCTGCCAATCTCTAAGAACGCCTCAGTGACTTTCTTCTCCTGCCATTATAAAGGCAAGCAGGGGACACGGCCAGCACATCAGAATGGAAGGAAGGCTGGAAGGAAGGCGGGAAAAGAGCAGCGGGTTCCATCCCAGACCTGCTACACGTGTTTGGCGAGTCACAAGATCTCCGTATCAATAAAACAGCCCACACGCCCTTTTCACACCTTTGTTAAGGTAAAATTAGCAGGGTGCCTGGCTGGCTCAGTTGGTGGAACATGTGACTGTGAATCTCGGGGTTGTGAGTTCAAGCCCCACATTGGGTGCAGAATTACTTTAAAAAAAAAAAGAAGTAAAACTGGGTTGTAAGACTCTGTTACACACCCAAAGTGCAGGTCCTTTGTCAGGTGCATCTGTGTCTTATAGTTGTTTTTCTGCGGCATGAATTTTCACTTCCTTCGCAGTGCCTTTCAACAGTAAGAGAGCTTGATTTTGACCAAATCCTACTGATGGGTTTTTCCCTTTAACAGGTCACAATTTTTGGTGCTTTCTACTTAAGAAACAGCTTTCTAGTCCAAGGGTACCAAGATCTTCGGAAGATGGAAATGTTTTATTTCTACCAGAAATAAAAACATGGACATGGAAACATGGAAATGTTTTATTTCTATTAGTGTCATACTGTCAGAACTGACTTTTAAGTCCGTGACCTATTTTCAGTTAATTTTGGGGGACTATGTGAGCGAAGGGTGGAAGTTTATTTTTTGCATATGGATATCCGGTATTTTCAGCACCTACCGTCAAAAGCTTATACTTCCCCCCAATGAACTGGCCTGGAACACGGTGAAAAAGAAACAGACCATATAAGTGTGGGGCTATTTCTGGACAGTCTGTTGAATCCCACTGGCCTAGGTGTCTATTTTTATACGAACATCACACCATGCTGATCACTGTCATTTTATTTTATGAGAAATCCTGAATCCGGTGGGATAGCATTGCCACGTTCGGCTTTCTCAAATTTGTTTTGGCGTCCCTGGGTGTTTTTGCACGTCCATACACATTTTAGAATCTATTTCTTCCTCCCTACAAAAAAGCTTGCCGGGATTTTCGTTGAAACGGCACTGAATCCACAGAGGATAAATCTGGGCAGAACTGTCAACCGAACATAGAGCGTTTGGATTCACGAACTGAATCTGTCTCTCCCCCAGTATTTGTTTTGTTAACTTCTGACGACGACATCTTACAGTTTTCCGTGTGAAAGTTACACACATTCAGGTTTATTCCTAAGCATTTTGTATCTCTGATGCTATATTAAATGGTATTTTTTTTTCAGTTGCTGATTGGAAGGTTCCACAGGAATAGAACGTATTTCTTGTAAGCTGTAACCTCACTAAAGCCACGTCCTAGTGCTAGCGGTGTTTTTAGGTTCCATAGGATTTTCGATGTAGACCAGTATTATTCCATGCAAATACAACACAGGTCACATGGAGAGTATTAAATTTTTTAGCAGTCACATTCCAAGTAGGTAAATTTCATTGTAACGTACCTAGGCTGTATTATTTTATCATGTAGTGATTTTTTTTAATTACGAATGAAATCGTTTACATTCTCTTTCTCATACTTCGTCTTCAAAAGTGTGTACAGGTGCACCTGGGCGTCTCAGTAGGTTAAGTGTCTGACTCTGTGTTTGGCTCAGGTCCTGATTTGTGGGATCGAGCCCTACATGGGGCTCTGTGCTGACATCGTGGAGCCTGCTTGGGATTCTCTCTCTCCCTCTCTGTGCCTCTCCCCTGCTTGCACTCTCTTTCTCTCAAAATAAATATATAAACATTAAAAAAAATTAAGTGCTTCCATTTGGAGTACCTCTTGATTCAAAATACTGACGTAGCAACTTGTGCTCATAGTTACCATAGTAGGCAGTGCACAGACAGACAAAGCCATCCCATTCTCATTTCTTAGTCTGCATGTCTTTTGTTTCTTATCTTGCCATCTTCACTAGCGAGGGTGTCCGTACAGCATGGAAGAAACATGGTGGTTGTGATCAAACCGACCTCACTCCGGATCGCGGGGACAGCATTCAGTCTTTCACTATCAGGAACGACGGTACACTTTTTCACAATTGCCTTTAATCAGTTTGAGGTGGTTCCTCCCCATTCCACGTGAAGGGGTGTCGAGTTGTGTCAAATGCCTCCTCCGCGTCTCCCAAATGATGACATATAGCACGTTTACTGAAACGATCCGTTAATGCGATGAATCACATCAACTGATTTTTTTAACGTCAAACGAACTTTGAATTCTTGAGATAAGCTCCATTTGGTCATGTTATATTTTATACAGAAAATATATGAACACATGTCATGTTTTTTTATTCTTATTTTTCATTGACAATTTTGGTCCGTGTTTTTCTCTCCTTGTAATGCCTTTGGTTTAGGGATCAGAATAATGGTGGCCTCATGACATGAGCTGGGAAATGTTCCCTCTTCCATTTGGTGGAACAATTTGTGTTGTACTGGGATTACTTTATCCTAAAATTTTGGTAAGAACTCACCACGAAGGACATTTCAACCTGAGTTTTCTTTGTGGGAAGATACTTAATTACATATTCAAATTATTTTACACATATAGGACTATTCAGGCTACCTATTCCTTCTTAAGTGAACTCTGTTAGTTTGTTTTCCAAGGAATTTTTCCATTTCATCTAGATTGTGGGATTTGTCGGCATAAAGCTGTTCATATTTCTTTACCTGTTAAAGACTGTAGAACCTATAGTAACTATCCCTCTTGCAATTCTAATATTGCAAATTTCATCTTATTTCATTATTTCTGATTGCCTACTGAGTTTCAACAATATTATTGACCATCTCAAAGAACCACTTTTAGTCTCATTGATGTCCTCTATTTAGTTTTTCTGTTTACAATGTCAGTGTTTTCTGCTCCTTTGTTTAATTTCCTTTCTTCTAATCCGTACTACCTTTTCTAGTGTCTGAAGGTGGAAGCCTAAGTTACTGGTTTGAGCCCTTCATCTTTCTAATAGAAACTATTCAATGCTATAAATTCTCTCTAAGCCCCATTCAGGATGCACCCCCCCTCCCCCCCCAGGAGGTAGGCACCAACTCCTCATTCATCCAGTTCAGCATATTGTCTGATCCCCTTTCTGGGACTTCCTGGCTATTTAGAAATGTGTTGTTTAACTTCCAATTACTGACTGGTTTTCCAGATTTCTTTGTGTTACTGATTCCTAATTAAAGTCCATGAGGGTCAAAGGACATATTTTCTATGAGGGTAATCCTTTCATGTTCAAGGGGACGTTTACAGTCAAGAATACGGTCTACTTTGAGACATGTTCCACGTGCATTTGAAAGAACACACGCTCTGCTGTTTATGGTAGTCCATAAACACCCATCAAATCGAACGGTTTGGCAGCACTTTTAAAATCTCCTATATCTTTGTTGACTTTCTTCTGTCCCATCAGTTTTGAAGAGAGTTGTAATCTTTGAGTGAGACTGTGGATTTTCACCTCATGTATTTTCAATCTCTTATCAGGTACACAGGCATTTGAAGCTACCAGGTCTTGACGGAATGTTCCTCTGTCACTGCCACCTGCTCTTCTGGGTCCCATACCAGGAATTAGTCCAACTGCTCTTTCCTGAAGGTTCTTTCTTGAACGTTGTGGGTTCCTCCCATGGAATGTGCTAATTGGTGCTCAGGTGGAGACTTCACAGGACCAGCTACAAATCTCTGGAGTCTCTCTCGAGGCAGGAAGCTGGAGAAATCATAGTAAACTACCCCCCCCCACCCCACCATTGTTTCCCTTCCCATAAAGTTCACGTCCCTGTAGCATCCCTTTGCCGATGTCTCAAAACCATCATTCCGTGTTACTTTGTCCCAAATTTGCAGTTTTTTAAGGTGGGAGGGTAAACCGAGTCTCTCTTACTTCACCGTGTTTGGAAGCGGACATCCGAAATGCCTTCCTCTTTGGAGTAGAATTATCACACCGAGGATGTTTAAAGTACGCTCGTTAATCTCAGCTTTGAACTTACCAGACGGCGAAATGGCTAAAACCAGCTTATTATGAAATCAACGTAACACGACTTGTACTCTGAGAGAGTGGTATATGTTAACAGAAGCCCAGGAACTAAAGCTGCTCGTTAAACTAAAAGCTGAATTTAAACAAGCAGACGCGAGCAGTCATAAATCATGTGTGGCAGAGCTGAAACGTTTATTTGGCAAAAAGACTCCACCCTCAGCTTAGGACAGTTTTCTGTTTGGGGCGATTTTCTCCCCAGTAGAGACAAGCAACCCTTCCAACATCTTTCCTAATTTCTCCCACATTCTTTCTTCACTGACTCGCTCGGGGGTGTGGACCACTCCCCACACTTCGGTGGATGCTCATGTCCCCCAGGCATTCACCACCACCACCACCACCCCCCCCCCCCCCCCCCCCCCCCCGCCCCTGAAGCAAAGCCTTGGTGCTGAAAGAACAAAGGGCCTTACCCCTCCCTCCCCCTCCCTCCCCCTTCCAGCTCCCTGGCCTGGGGGTTGAGGGCACACATGTGCTGCTGCCTGGGGCCACCCGTGCGGCCACACAGGACCCGTGCTGGATTTGATGCTCTGGTGACACTGTTTTGAAATTCTTTGCTTATTTTTATTTTTTTTTAAATATGAAATTTATGGTCCAACAGGTGCCCTCCTCAATGCGCATCACCCACCCTCCCCTCCCTCCCACCCCCCATCAACCCTCAGTTTGTTCTCAGTTTTTAAGAGTCTCTTACGGTTTGCCTCCCTCCCTAACTTTTTTTCTCCCCTTCCCCTCCCCCACGGTCTTCTGTTAAGTTTCTCAGGATCCACATAAGAGTGAAAACATATGTATCTGTCTTTCTCTGGATGACCTATTTCACTTGGAATAACACTCTCCAGTTCCATCCACGTTGCTACAAAAGGTCAGATTTCATTCTTTCTCATTGCCAAGTAGTATTCCATTATATATATAAACCACGACTTCTTTATCCATTCGTCAATTGATGGACATTTAGGCTCTTTGCATAATTTGGCTATTGTTGAAAGTGCCGCTATAAACATTGGGGTACAAGTGCCCCCATGCATCAGCACTCCTGTATCCCTTGGGCAAATTCCTAGCAGTGCTATTGCTGGGTCATAGGGTAGATCTATTTTTACTTTTTTGAGGAACCTCCATACTGTTTTCCAGAGCGGCTGCACCAGTTTGCATTCCCACCAGCAGTGCAAGAGGGTTCCCGTTTCTCCACATCCTTGCCAGCATCTATAGTCTCCTGATCTGTTCATTTTAGCCACTCTGACTGGCGTGAGGTGGTATCTTAGTGTGGTTTTCATTTGTATTTCCCTGAGGAGGAGTGATGTTGAGCATTGTTTCATGTGTCTGTTGGCCACCTGGATGTCTCCTTTGGAAAAGTGTCTGTTCATGTCTTCTGCCCATTTCTTCACTGGTATTTGTTTTTCGGGTGTGGAGTTTGGTGAGTTCTTTATAGGTTTTGGATACTAGCCCTTTATCCAATATGTCATTTGCAAATATCTTTTCCCATTCCGTTGGTTGCCTTTTAGTTTTGCTGACTGTTTCCTTTGCAGTGCAGAAGTTTTTTATCTTCATGAGGTTCCAATAGTTCATTTTTGCTTTTAATTCCCTTGCCTTTGGAGACGTGTCAAGTAAGAAATTGCTGCGGCTGAGGTCAGAGAGGTTTTTTCCTGCTTTCTCCTCTAGGGTTTTGATGGTTTCCTGTCTCACATTCAGGTCCTTTATTCATTTTGAGTTCATTTTTGTGAATGGTGTAAGAAAGCGTATAAACCACAATTTCTTTACCCACTCATCAGTTGATGGACATTTAGGCTCTTTCCATAATTCGGCTATTGTTGAAAGTGCTGCTACAAACATTGGGGTACAAGTGCCTCTATGCATCAGCACTCCTGGATCCCTTAGGTAAACTCCTAGCAGTGTTTTGAAATTCGTAACAACTGCAGTTTGTACGGGGCCCATGTAACGTGTAGCAGATACAGGTGCCGACAAGGTACAGATGTGTGTTCTATGTGCACCGGGCCTTTGAACATGCCCAGGTACATGAGAAAGTAGAAATAAGGCTCCTACAGCTCCTATTATCTTCTCAGTTCCCTCGCACTTATTATGGGTTAAACTGTGTGCCCGCACCAAAGAGAGAGAGAAAGAGAGAGAGAGAGAAGAAAAAGGAAAAAAACAGATCTGGGAAGTCATAACCCCAATACCTCCAAACATGGGCCTATTTGGAAACAGGGTCACTGCAGGTGTAATTAGTTAAGATGAGCTCACACACGCATAGGCGGTCCCCCAGTATGACTGATGTCCCTACAAGAAAGCAGCCATGGGAAGACGGACAGACGCAGGGAGAGCACCACAGGAGGACAAAGGCAGAGAGGCTGGTCACATAACTGCAGTCCGAGACGCCAGTGATCGCCAGGGCACCACGAGAAGCTAGCAAGAGGCAAAGAAGGATTCTCCTACAACTGCGGACGGAGCGTGGCCCTGCCACACCTCAATTCTGGATCTGTGGCCTCTAGAACTGCGGGGCAGCGCATTTCTATTGTCCCCAGTCACTCAATCTGAGGTACTTTGGTCCGGCGGCCCTTAGACACTCGTACAGCACCAGGCAGCAAATACCACAGAGCCGCACGGTCACCCGGGGGCCGAAGTCAGCGCCCCCTTCCTGGTGAACGTCTTCTGTCCTAAATGCCTCTGTTACTTCCCAGCACTATCGATGCACCGGGTCACAGGCTTTGCAGCAGTCGCAAGGAGCCACAACTCCCAGGAGCTTCCTGGAGGCTGACAGCAGTCCAGGCAGCTCTGGGTCTCACCTGGGGGGTCTGGGCATGTCCCAAGAGCAGAGAGAGATGCTCGTTTTTGTGGTGGTGAGATGGCAGAAATGATTATAAACCCCATTCTTGGGCCATAAAGTCTAAAAAGTAAATGATCCGAACCCAAGAGACACCTATATTCTCCAAGAAATGTTTGATTCTTACTAAAATCCCTAGCCGGGGGCAGAAACCTGTGGACTAGAGTACCCAGAAGGAAGGCTCCGTGTGGCCACAGAGTGTTAAACGGACCATCTTTAGGCAGCACCGGGCCCTCCGCCTCGTCTCCCCTCCCCCTGCTCCTCACCCAACACCGGATCGACCCTTCCCAGCACGATCAGTACCCTGCCTGCCCCTCGGTGTCCACCACTCTGCACACTGGGCTGGGGCTTGGCCACAGAGAGATGCATAAAGGCCTGGCCTGAGGGAGCTGGTGGCACAACAGACATGACATATGTGAGTTCATTAAAACTTGGAGTATCAGTTAATACCCTAATCCATCGCACAAATGAGAAAATTACATTCGACAGAGATATGTATATCTATATATAATAAAGATATAGATATAGATATGTAATATATTATGTTATGTTTATATAATATATAATATATTATATCATGTTATATATGTTACATATTATATACGTATACATATATATGTACGTATACGTATATGTGTATATATATGCATATGTATGTTATATATATATTATATGTTACATATATATTATATATGTTTTAATGTTATACATATATATTATGTTACGTATATATCACATACGTTATATATGTTATACGTATATACATTATATATAACATCATACTATACATGTTATATATAATATATATATGAAGCTCTACAAATCCAGAAAGAAAAGAAAAATATCATGGTGATGATGTAAAATATAGTATTCACCTGTTGTCTCCAATTTTTGTTTACCCCAAATCTCAAAGTTTACTGTGAAGTCTCCTCCGTGTAAACCTCCTTATTTGATCTGGGGGGGTATATACCTTGCTCCTTCCCTTGAGCTGGGTGAGGATGATATTAGCGGCTGCTGAGAAAAGGCGACATGAAACATGGGATACTGGGGAAGCTAAGTGAGGTGTTGCTTAGCAACTCTTAATGGGAAATAATTTAAAGTCTGCATTTATTTTTTTTCCCAAGAACTCGCTGCTGCTCCAGCCTGGGGTCTAGAATTCACCGCCCTTCCCACCGGCAGCTTCCCTGCACGCACGCATGGGCGCACACACACCGTCCCGACCTGACGCTGTCCGGCTGTCTTATCCACCGGCTCCCACGTTTCTTTGGACAGAACCGCACCCCCCTTCATTACAAGCACAAAGTAGCTAGAATTCCATTACAAACACAACCTTGCATAAAGTCCTTCACAAACACTGAAGGCAGTGAGCCCTAGCTCAGCCACCATCCAAAGTGTCCCCACCGAAGCGGAGTCCGTAACAGACGTTTTGGAAGTCTACGGAACATTTTTCCTCCCTTGTAAAGTTCCAGCTCTTCCAAGAAAACACTACAGATTCCAGACTGCAGTCATGACTTCCTTCAACTTCACGTGGGCTTCTCCAGGTGGTGCCTCCAGATGCCCCGAGGGCTGCAAACACCAGCATCCTCGTGATGGCAGCCACCTCCCGGAACACGAGAGCCATCCTACGCAGCCTACAAACAAGGTCACAGGTGGCACCCAGATCCAGGGCAGCGCGGGGAAAGGCTGTACCCAGCTGGAATGAACGCTAAGCCCTGAGTTGGCCTCCTGGCAAATGCCCACCCAGGACCCTCTGAGTCTGGTGGGTTTTTCCTATGGGAAAGATACAGCCTTGCTGCAGGTGTATAGGAGCTAAGAAAGGACCAGATGAGAAAACCAGCAGAAAGAAGTGAAATGAAAAGGAATCTATTTGTAAGGAAGTGATATTAGCTTCAGTATAAAAGCAATCATTAATGGGGCGCCTGGGTGGCTCAGTCGGTTAAGCATCTGACTTCCACTCAGGTCACGATCTCCCGGTTCATGGGTTTGAACCTCGCGTCTGGCTCTGCGCTCCCAGTGCAGAGCCTGCTTGGGATTCTCTCTCCTCCCTCTCTCTCTCTCTGCCCCTCCCTTGCTTGCATTTTCTCTCTCTCTCAAAAAATAAACTTTTAAAAAAGCTATCATTATTTCCCAAACAATAATGACTACTATATACATGGACATTTGTTTCTTGAGTCAAATATGTCCCATTTCTCTTGGGGATTCATCTGAGGAATGAAAATCATATTCCCTTCAACTGGGAATATCTGCTGACAATATGAACCCATGATATGATCAATTTTATGGCATCTTTAAGTAACAGCTCCCTCTCTTTGAAGTTTTTCCAAATGACATCTAACCTAAAAGCAGCTCAGATAGAACAATCCAGAATTCCCAAATATGTCCCTTCCTCCTCATAATAATCTGTCATTCACTGAAGCATGACAGGAAACACCCCCATTTTCTTTTTTTCAATTTTTAATGCTTATTTATTTTTGAAGGAGAGAGAGACAGAGCGTGAGTGGGGGAGGGACAGAGAGAGGGAGGGAGACACAGAATCCGAAGCAGGCTCCAGGCTCCGAGCCGTCAGCACAGAGCCTGACAGGGGGCTCGAACCCACAAACCGCGAGATCATGACCCCAGCCAAAGTCGGACGCCTAACCGACTGAGCCACCCGGGTGCCCCGTCACACCCCACATTTTCCATGACAAGAAGCACATGGTGATGATGTGGAGATGATACACGGTGATCATGGTGCCAGAATGCTGTGTTCAAATTCTGTCTGTCTTCCCAGCTGTGTGACTTTGGGAAGGTGGCTTAACCTCTCTGGGCTTTCGTTTTCTCACTGGCAAGTTCCAAGTGATAATGGTACTTGTGTAAGTATACTGAATACTAGTACTGAAGTAAGTATATCCTAGAGGGTAGCAGAGATCAGGTAAGTTGTGCGCGTGAAGTCACTGAACACCGCCCGGCACTGGAGAGAACAAGGATAGCAGAAGTGTTTTCCATGGCCGTGATGGTGGAGCGGGCCAGCAGACAAGCCGCTTATGTGTATGCGTTCAGTACGTCCGCAAGTATCTGCACTGCGATCCCTACGTATGTGACAACGCTACTACCCATGAAGACCAGACCAGCAAACAAAGATGTCTCCAAGGCCACCCGGTCTTTAAAACGTACACCGATATGAGTGTGGGGTGGGGGAGATACTGCACAAGTACAGGGGTGAGTATGGCAGTGCCTGTTTCATTCCCCGACAGGACTTTAATTAAGATGCCCGTCCCCAGGGCCAGGGCCTAGGCTCCTCTACAGAAATGCACAGAAGGAGGAAAAGAGGAGGAAGCAGAGAGGGACTGTTCCGGAAACGCCAGCAGACTGTCTACTGGGGCAAGGTGAGGGCTGGGAAACCCCAGGAAGGGTCGCCGTAAATTCCCAGCTCACTGCACAGCCAGTATGACGTTCCCCTCGCTCTGGCTGGGAACTAACAGTAGGGGGAATACAGAAAGGCCACCTCCACTGAACTGCCAGAAATGGGCAGGGTCTCAAAGTCACTACACTCCAGGCTGGGTCCAGCTGCACTGCGCTTCCTTAGCATTCACATTTTGTCCGTATTATCTTTGCCGTTAAAACAGCAAGAATGCAAGGTTTAAACGCCCCTCATCTCTCTTGCTAAATGAAGTAAGTATCTGCATTACTTTTTAATTTTTCTCAGGTGTATCCTTTTTCACAGTAATAAAATGTTACCCAAAATGCCCCTTGAGAAACCCCCTTGTGCACAAAGGCTTAGAGACGGGTGCCCTGGATACCGAGGGGCGGTCTCTCCAAGCTGGATTTCTCTCTCCATCCACAGGCCAGTAGGTTCTTCCGATGATAAACAAATTCTGTAGCGGCATTCCCGGCGACTGCACTAAAGGAAAAGCAGACCGATAATGTACTGTTTCACAGCCTATGAGAAAGAAGCCTTTATCTTCTCTCATTTTCTTCTGCTTTCAATCAGAAAAACAAAAAAAAAAGATGTTTGCACACTGACGTCCTACTTTTGTAAGGAAACATACAGGCACTTGGGGAATGTCTGGCATCCTTTTAGGTAATGCGACCAAGGAAGTGTCTTCTTCCTGGAGCGAAACGCTAGCCTTTCAAATTGGAGGTACTTTAACAAATCTACACAACAACTTGAGCGTGGTCTCCCTGCCAAGGTGAAAGGAGGTTGTCAGGAGTGGAAGCGTTCCCTCAACTCTATTCAATGAGCTGCAGGTATGAAGGAAGCAGAAAACTGGAGACAAACGCAAAGAAATCTCGGCTTTCTTGTCCTCACTTGGCCAACCCAGCATCCGTATGCTAAGTGCCAGCCATTGGGACCACTGCTGTCCTGCCCTGCCAGCCGCCTTCTGAACGGTATTCTCGTCTCAGAGAGAGGGTCCTAAGTCAGGAGCTATCTGCTGAGATGAAATGCATTCCTTGTTGCTAGAAACTCGTTAAATAAAACATCGTCTAAGAGCTTGGGCTTCACCAAGTAACCCAGAGCATTACAAAAACGTACCAGGCAAAACTCCCTGGGTGTCACGTCACTAATGCAGGAGCCCAAAAGATTCCCTCGCGTTATTCAGACCGGCAGAGGCACGGCGAGGTTCCCTTATGCACCAGCATCCGCTCGTGATGGCGTCTGTTTACGTAGCAGTGCAATCATCAGGTTATCTTCTCTCTGGATTCATGAGTGTGATTTTATTTCAACAGGATGTTCACATTCCGGAATGCGTCTGGTTTTAAAAAGCGCCAAAACCTCCACGGCACGCATTTAACTGCACGGTGGATTTGCGGTTTAAGTGAAGCTCGACATCAAGAGCAGTTATCAAAATCTCAGAAGGGAGAGCGGTCGTTAGAGCATCACGTCACAGGAGATCCAAGTGGCTCCTCGCGATCCGTTAGGGAACGGTATGTCTTCCAGTGAAATCACAGCTGTCGTGAGTTTAACCGTGTCCCTCAAAGAGGATATGTTCAAGCCCTCACCCCCAGGAACGGTGAACGTGATCTTATTTGGAAATGGAGTCTCTGCATATGTGATCAATTACACATGCGATCATCAGAAGAGGCTCTAAATCCAGTATGATGGGTGTCCTTGCAAGAAGAGACGAGACACAGATGAGAATGACGTGTGACTGCAGTGGTACGTCTACAAGCTAAGGAATGCCAAGGATTGCCAGAAACCACAAGTACCTGGAAGGTGCAGGAAGGATCCTCCCCTAGAACTTTCGGAGGGAGAACAGCTTTGCCCAGACCTTGATTTCTGACCTCTGGCCCCAGAGCTGGGAGACACAATGTGTGAACCTCGTTAAGCCTCTTCCTGTAGGGCTCACCCTCCCAGGAAGGGCCCACGCTCTAGAAGCTCTCACACAGAGACCACTGCTATGCTGTCACTGCATGTGCGTGTGCAGAAGAGGGAACCAAATATCCCGTACACACAGCCACTGGTTTATTAAAAAAAAATAATAAAACTTATCCCACTGACTTGACCTAACAGAACAGAGAAAGCAAATACCTTAGATAAGCCTCTACGAACATTCCCTGCAAAGCTGTTCAAGTATCTTTTTAGAACCATTCAGGAAAACAAGAACGGAAACAGGAACAGCACTGGTCTCCTGGCCTCTCTGTCACTGCATGGACAGGGCACAGACGCAGCGCATCAACAGGACTTCGATCTCAGATGCCAGCGTCCCACTAGGCAGCCAGAGCCCCAAACTCTGCAATTTACCACCGACTCCACCCGGAGTTGCTGGAACCATCGAGAAAATATCACTTTTAAACCCTTCCCATCCAGGAGACAGCCACGTGGAACAAATGTCAGCGGGGGGGGTCGGGGGGGTGCTGGCAGGTGGACGGGGACGTCAGGAGGGGCCGGCTAGTGCCGGAGTCAAATACCCAAGGCCGAGAGAGGCTCTGTGCGCTGTCCAGGTGCTGAGGACAAACTGACCCCCACCCCCCCCCCCCCCCCCCCCCCCGCCGCCCGCCTCTTTTCCAGTTTCCTCGATTCCCCAGGGATTCCTTCCAGACCATGCTCCCGACCCTCCTCCGAGCTGGCCACCCTTCTACCTGAAGGTTCTTCCCCACACGCTGCAAAATCGCTCTTTGTGCCTCATCAAAACAGACAACTCGTGGCCACAACTCTGCTTCCTGAGGGTTTGAGAGCTGGTTCCCTAAAAGCACCACTGAGGCACCATATCCTATAATACAGGGCTTCTCAGCCCCAGCACCCCAGACATTTGGGACTGGATCTTTTTCTTCTGGTGGGTGCTCCAGTGCACACTGTAGGATGTTGAGTTCTATCTCTGGCTTCTACCCATCAGGGGACCGCAGCATCCCCCATCCAGGGTGGGACAATCAGACATGTTTGTAGACGTGGACGATCACCCCCTGGGGGTGAAATCGCTTCCAGCAGAGAAGCATGGTATCACGAAATAGAGGCAGCCTCTAGAGCGAGGCCCCCCACGGTCTAGTGTGCTGCTTCATTCACCGGCCGCCTGGGCGCGAGCAAGGTCCTTCTCACCCCGTGTCTTACGTCCACACTCGTAAAGCAGCAATGTGTCAGTGGCCACCTCAGGGAGCAACCTGGGGCTAAGTGAGGTCACGCAGGAAAGCATGCAAAACAGGGATAGTAGCAATGAAACAGAAATGAATGTTATAGGACCAAAAGACAGGTAAAAAGAGAACGAGCACCTACAAAAAAAAAAAAAAAAAATCCGCCAAGAAATCCGAGCAAGCAGCCTGCTCTTGGCCGAGGGCTCTCCTAGGCGCGAAGACACAACACGTCCCCCCCGCCAGGAATCTACATCCTCGAAGGGGGGGACGGTGAGGCACTGGAAAACTGCAGCATGCTGAGTGAGGGGTGGAGCACGTCAGGGGCCCCTGGAGGTTGCAGACGGCTGCTCGGAGGGCAGCAAGGTTAATGAAGGTGACACAGGGGTCACACAACACCTGGAGGGAGCATTCCCAACAGGGGGGAGGCCCTCGTCCTGATTAACCGGTTCTAGGAAAACCGATAATAAAAACAAAGCACGCATTATGTCACCGCTGACATTACAGGTGTTCCAGTTAGGCTGGGCGTAGACTTGAGGCCACTTGCATAGTGTTATTCTGCATGGCAAGTCCTGGCTAACACAATCAGAAAACACAGCACACGTGAATAGAGGGAATTCAGGACTTGAAAGGAAGAAGAAAATTTCTTCTTAAATTATCTTCAGACGGTGACGCTGTCTATATAGATAAACTGAGACCCTCAGATAAACTAACAGAGCTAGTAAGAGTTCACCCAGATTGCTGGATACAGGTAGGCATTAAAACAAAATAGTATTCTTACGCACCAACATTAACCAAATAGAAAAGGTAATTAGGGAAAGAAGAAAAAAAAAAAAAGATCCCTTCGGGGCACCTGGGTGGCTCAGTCGGTTCAGCATCCAACTCTTAGTTTCGGCTCAGGTCACGATCTCACGGTTTTGTGAGTCTGAGCCCCGTGTCACGCTCTGCACTGGCAGCATGGAGCCTGCTTGGGATTCTTTCTCTCTCCCTCTCTCTCTGCCCCTCCCCTGCTCACATGGTCTCCATCACTCTCAAAATAAATAAACTTTTAAAAAAACTAAAAAAAAAAAAAACAAAAGAAAAAAAATCCCTTTTATAAAACAAAAAAAATTTTAAGCACCCCAGAACAAGTCTAAATAAAATGACCACTGACTTTATGAAGGAACAAAAAAGTCTTCAGACATAAAAGAAAACCATAATTATTGGATGAACATTCCACATCATTCCACGGAAAGAGTCAATGCAACACAACAGCAAATCTCTGGATCTTAAATAATATCCTTTTATTATCTCCTAGATGTTTTACATCATCATTTAAAGCAAAAACTAAGAAATTGCATAGTTGAAATCCAGATCTCATCTGGAGTTTTCCCTGGACATGATACGGAAAAGTAAGCTCAGAGAATCCTGGACAAAAGGAGAACAGGAGAACAAAGACAGGCCCTTCCCGACAGCAAGGCTCTTAAAAAGCCACGTTGTCAAACAAGGTGACAATGGTGCAGGCAGAGACCGCCAGGTGCGTACCACAGGCCCACGAGCAGTGCGCCTGGCCAGTGGCCTCCTCCTGTCCCACGTGCGCACGTGTGAAGGTAGGAGGGACGGCGTGTGCCCTGGAAGGTGCCGGGGTGAGGCCAGAGTGTGGTGTGTGGACAGAGGGGGGACCCGGGGCAGGGAAGGAGCTGGGAGCCTGGGGCTACACACCCAGCCCTGCAAAGAGCCTGAAGGGGACAGGGACGGGGAGACTGGCCACGGGAGCTGTCCACAACAACAGCATCCTTTGGAGCAGAGAGACCAGAGACCGGAGAGCCTCCCCTTTGCAAGAGAAACCGAGGCCAAAAGGGGATGGTGGCTTGGCAGAGGCCACGAAACAACCAAACCTCCTGACGGAACCCACTGGAAACCTCCCCTTTGGGGAGCTCATCCAGGGCTCTCTCCAACTACAGCACACCAGCAACACTCTCTCTGGGTCCGGCACTTGAGCGCTCTTGTACGCTGCCATCTCGAATCTCTCTTCTCTGGCCTCTCCTGTAATTCTCCCTCACTGGTCCTGGCCTCCTAATGCCTTCTCCTCTATTCATTTCTGCTTCTTGTTCCTCCCCGCCCCGCCCCCCAGGTCTTGAGTCCCCATCAACTCTGTGACAGCACTCTCAGTGCTCAATGCACGCTCTTCCTGGATGGCTACAGGACCCCGTGGCTTCCATTACGAGCTTGAAGCTGGCAACTCGTATATCATTTCTGCAGCCCAGCCCTGCACCCTAGACAACATCCCGCTTACTCAGGCAATCCGGGGACACACCCACACAGCATCACAATAGGAGGAAAGTCCCAAAGAGCCAACATCCTTCAGATGTAGCCATTTTCTACACTAAGAGCCTCCCCAAGGTCAACATGAAAAACCATGGGTTTCTCAACAGGTGTATGAAGCAATCCTACTGATATGAGGGAATCAGGGTGTTAGAAAACCAGGGTCAAAGAAGTATGTCTGTAAGGAGAAAGCTCTAATAACTGAGAAAAAGTACAACTTCAACAACCAGTGCTGGAGAGTTCAGGTAAGGCTCCGATCCCAGAGGGATCCTGGAATAACAAAAAACCTCACGGACCAGGGAGACTATGCAGCTAAACGCAGTATGAGAAGTCAATCCGGACCCAGCCGTCTATAGAACAAATGATGAGGTGAGACCCAGGCCTGCACCCTGGCTGCTGGCAGGTCTGGTAAGTCAAAACGGGCACTGAGTGACTTCACCCACGGGGCACCACGAAGACTGGCTATTTCAAACGGCTTTCTTCCCAGCTACGGGTCTCCTGTTTACAGTTTAGGGCCAAGTTTACAGGACTCATGTGTCATCAATCAGAGCATATAAAGAAAACACAAAAAATATTTTAACAGCTTACCTGGTCCCAGGGGGAGACGGTGCCTCCAAAGCACATGAACAAGTACCCCATGGCCACCAGACACATCCATATCACCAAAGAGAAAAGGCGTAGCAGCTTCTTAAACACGGACTCGATGCACACGAGGATGAATATCGCAAAGAAGATCGCCAGGGCAGTTGGGACTGTTATTAAAAACGCCACGTGGTCTTCGACTTCCTAAGAGGAAGAAAAACATCGCAAAGGTATGGTTTAGAAATATCGTGATGCCAAGGGTTCGTGTCCTCAAATCTCCACATTAATCAGTGTCAAAATACATCGGGTTTTAAAAATGATTTCAGTATGAGAGATGCGGGGAAGCACGGATTCCCCCTACTTCTCCACCATGTCAATGGGAATGCAAACTGCTACAGCCGCTCTGGAAGACAGTGTGGAGGCTCTTCAAAAAATTAAAAATAGAACTACCCTACGGACCCAGCAATAGCACTGCTAGGAATTTACCCAAGGGATCCAGGAGTGCTGATGCAGAGGGGCACTTGTACCCCAATGTTTACAGCAGCACTTTCAACAATAGCCAAATTATGGAAAGAGCCTAAATGTCCATCGACTAACGAATGGATAAAGCTGTGGTTTATATATACAATGGGATAGTACTTGGCAATGAGAAAGAATGAAATCTGGCCATTTGCAGCAACGTGGATGGAACTGGAGGGTATTATGCTGAGTGAAGTAAGTCAGAGAAAGACAGATACCATATGTTTTCACTCATATGTGGATCTTGAGAAACTTAACAGAAGGCCATGGGGGAGGGGAAAGGGGGAAAAAAAAGTTACAGAGAGGGAGGGAAGCAAACCATAAGAGGCTCTTAAATACAGAGAATAAACCGAGGGTTGATGGGAGGTGGGGAGAGGGGAAGGTGGCTGATGGGCACTGAGGAGGGTACTTGTTGGGATGAGCACTGGGTGTTGTATGGAAACCAATTTGACAATTATATTATAAATAAATAAATAAATAAATAAATAAATAAATAAATAAATAAAAATAAGTCATTTCAGAGGCAGAATGGTTGGAACTTCTGAGGAATTTAAACTTCCCATTCAATAACGACGTTTCCCTACAGAAATAAGCCAGTACTGTATATGTAAATTATGCAAACCGGCTATGCCGTTGCATTTAGATTTTCCCTGATAAATGGAGAAGTGGATTTTATGCCAACGTGAATGTAAGAATATTTACTATCAGGATAAAAAATAAGACAACCAACTTCACTGCCTGAATCAGAGAATCAGAAATACCCTGGCCTCAGAAAATGAAGGCTTCCAAATGGGTTTGAAATGTTTTATTTAAAAATCTAAAAACTGCCTGAGTCTCTAGACTGATGGGCTTTTATTTTAATGCACGGCAATTAATGTTTTAAAGGGATCACAGGTTAATAGGAAAGGGTCAGAAAGGCCTAACTATAGCAGATAAGAGAGCAGGAAGTACTTACAAGTAGGTGCCATTTTGCGGGCTTCCCGCCCCACTTCTCTCGCGTTCTCGTAGCAAACAGAAAATGAGCATATAGCATTAGCCTCTTCCTAATGCATTTTTTGAAATCCACTTTTGCACACTAGTGCTCATTTTCTATCTATGTGTTTCCAGCCACACACACGAAAGGCGTACTATTCCCATTCTATAGGATTTCAGCACAACGCGATAGACGTAGTGTTTCCTTTGGTTACGGCCGCACGATGCAGGCGTTGGCTTTGGCAAAGCGCTGCCAGAACGTGGCCATGAACGGCATTCCCTGTGGCTGGAACCCAGCTAAGGTCTTTAACCCTCATCCAAACATGTTGAGCCCCTAAAGCACCCAAAGAACCTTCCATCAAAGAACCTACATGGCCAGGACCCTAAGAACGTTCACTGAGGCTTCAGAATAGTAAAGAGTATATAGTAACACCTGGGACTTTGGGGACGGTTCTTTCAAACACTAGAGCCTGGTGAGCCTTTCGTCTTTTCTGGTCTGCACGGGGTCCACCCCATCCTGTTAGCAGGCTCCGGCGTCACCCCGGAGATGGCCTTATCCCAACGTGAAACCATGGGAAGCAGAGCACATGGGCCAAATCACACACAGACTCCAGAGGAACATCGAGGGCAAAGAAGGGGCGCTGGGCCCTCCCCCATTTGACTTCCTTTCCTTTTCTCTCCCACCGTCACTCGTGTTCCACGATCCAAGACAACACCAAGAACAATCACAACAAATACCAATCGATACACGTTCCTGTGCTAAGCACTCGTTCGTATGTGAACCTCTTTAATATTTATGCCACCCCTATTTGGGGCATGGTGTCTGCACTATTCCACAGGTGAGAAACATGAGGCCCCGAGAACTAGCAGAAGACAAGAGGATCAGACGCATGTTATTCTCTCCCTCCGTCGCCGCTCATGCCCGTGATGGGAGTGCCTGAGCTGTACTCACAACCTCAGACACTTTCCGACCACTGCCAAGGGCACCAGATGTGCCGCAGCTGCGGGCGCTCCCCACGCTCAGACACCACAAATAAATGTGCACGTGGACACGACAGCATGTCCTCTGAGGACACCCAACTTGAGATTACGACCACCGCACACACGGAGCCACAAAAACTTATTTTATTGTAAACCTCCCACAGTGAGCTGAACTGTGGACACAACACTAACTTGTAAATAACCAGGACAGCTGTTTGCCTCGTATGACGGTTCAGTTATTTCATTGACCCAGTAGGGGAGAAATAATCGTTGACTTTATGGGCTTCATTTCTCCAGAAAGACTGGAGATGATGTGAAAATACGCGTGACGGTAAAGTGAAAATTAGTAAGTATAGGAACAGAGGAATGGGAAGGGGGGGGGGGAGATCTTCATCACCTGTGCTTCCCTGGGCTTCTCTTTGAAAGGATCGAATAACCGTGGGCCACCTGGGTGGCCCAGGCGGTTGAGTGTCCTACTTCGGCTCAGATCATGATCTCACAATTCATGAGTCTGAGCCCTGCATCAGGCTCACTGCTGTCATCATGGAGTCTGTTTGGATCCTCTCTCTCTCTCTGCCCCTCCCCCGCTTGTGTGCGCTTTCCCTCTCTCGCTCTCTCTCTCTCTCTCTCTCTCTCTCTCAAAATTAAATAAAACATATAAAAAGAAAAAGAAAAGAAAGATCTAACTGTACACAAAACAAAGACCCAACATCCTACCATGGTGGGCACAGTACATACAGTCAGACTTAACACTGTTTCGGGTTTTAAATGTTGGCGTCTCTAACTTTTTTTTTTTTTTTTTTTTTTTTTTTTAATTTCAGGGTCTCAATCACTGAGAAGTGCCTTGTCTGGGCTGCAAGGTGACCTCTCCGTTAGGCATAGCAGACGCAGTGCCTCAGTCCTATGATACTTTTAAGGGTCCACAAATGTGTTTTAATTTCTTCTAAAATCAAAACACACACACACAAACACACACACACACACACACACACACACACACACACAAGCTCTTAGGGTCAAAGGTTACATAGATGTTCATGCTAACACAGTTGCAAACTATAATTTTTAGTACATTTTAGGGAGGAAGGGGATTCCCAAGGCTCCTAAGTCAAATGCCTCAGACCCTAAGGGGCTGGTGTTGAGCCTGTGGGCACATGCCCGGCAGGACCGGCTGGATCCCGCGTAGCAGAGGAGGACCTCCAGCATCATACGGCATCCCCCAGCCTCAGCTGGGCGAGCCGGGCTCCCAGTGGGCCAACAGCTTTTGATGGCCCACCAGTTGCTGCTCATGAGGCCGGTGGCCCTAACCACCACCCGACCTGAGCCCGCAGAAGAATCCTGCTCTTCCCTAAAGGGGACAGTCAGCAATTATTCTGCACTTGCCTTCTGAACTCAAACTCCAAACAAGCTTTAATACGGACTTCTCTACAAAATAGGATCTTTTATAGGGCGTCAAGGAAAACACAGTAGAGCTTTCATTAAAGGATGTATAAGTTTAGGGACTACATTCCTCCCCAGCATCCCTGCTGGCATCAGGGGCCTCTCTGAGGGGAAGTAAATGAAATGCAGGAATGCCCTCAGTCCTTGGACCACGAGGCTCTCCTCCCTCCCCTGGGCCATTCCCAGCGGACAGGATGATGAACAAAGTCACAGAGGCACACCCCGTGGCTGTTTTCTTCAGAGCCACTTCGGTTTTTAAAATTCAGAGTAGAAGACAAACAACCTAGCTTAAAATAAAGTGAACTAAAACATTAAAAACACTGTCGATCTAAACTAAATTCACCATACAACACAAACTAAGTGAAAGTACGAAAATGCCTTTATTAGTAATAAAATGCCTTTAAAACATGCCTTATATAGGTAAAAAAAAAAATTCACAACACAAACTAAATGAAATGTATGAAATGCCCTTATTACTACTAAAACGTACTCAAATGCCTTTTAAAACATTTTAAAAAGTACCTTACAATGAAATGTACTAAAATGCCTTTTCATAGGGAGATCTCAAGCATGGTATCATCTATGTAATGGTAATAGGCTCCCCTAGCTCATTCCCTTCTAACACTTTATCCTTTCATTTTCAATGCATTTTCTGGTAATTTTGGATGGCTCCTAATTGAGAGGTCTATTAAATACCCATCGCTTTTATGTATTATGTGACAGCTCTTTTGTCTCTTAGAGGCTTTTCCATAGGGCAACAGATTATGTGTGTTTTTGTTCTCGCAGCTTTCACTTTTTTGTTAAACAGTACTATTTTTCATTCACATGGTAAAGGACAGTCCCATGCAAAACACTGCTTTTCTATAAAAAAAAAAGTGCTTTGAAGTCCAACAGACAGAGGGTAGGAACCCATCCCCACTTACTTCTGTGCGACTCAAGGTGAGCGCGAGCTTCCCTAAACCTGTTTCTCCACGTAAAAGCAACACGGATACTGCATGGCTGGGGGGCATTCAGTACATACAGGTGCACCATAAATAACAAAATTGTTACCATGATGATCATCATGCCCTTTCTCCTTCAAATCGCAGTGCTCTCTCACCAAGGCTAGTCTGACTGCTCATTATTGGAGTGATGCCCACTTTACATTCTAAATAACATTTTATCATGAAAAATCACTTTGAAGTGTGGTCATGAGGCAAAAATAAATTTGCTTTTAGCTGTGATATATATCTGACTACAGGTGTATGTGAGCAGACACATACTATCATTCATTCACTCGTGTATTAAATATATACGTATGTGTGATATAGTAGAAAATATATTTTTCACTTTCCCACATATACAGTTATACTCCATTTCATCATGAGGTATGAAAGGAATAAACAAAAATTCTGATTAAATAATTCTACAAAACCATGGTGAACTAAATCAGAGCAGATCTCAAAAAAACAGAGAGATATTCCATGTTCATGGATAGGAAGACAATATTGCCGAGATGTCGATTCTTTCTGAATTAACCTATAGAGTCAATGCAATCCCAATAAAAATCCCAGCAAGTTATTTTGTAGATACCAACACATTGATTCTAAAGCTTACATGGGCAGGCACAGCACCTAGAATGGCCAACACAATGTGGAAGGACGGGAAAAAATTAGGAGGACTGACCCTACTTGACTTCCGGTCTTGCTGTAAAACTACAGCAAGTAGTTTTACTTGGGTAACCAAGTTACTTGGTTAACAGCAAGTTACTTGGGTAACCAAGGCAGGAGTGGTAGTGCCAGAATAGACAGAGAGATTGACAGAATGGAACAGACGCAACTAAACGTAGTCAAAGGATCGGGACAAAGGGAACAAAGACAATTTGACAGAGCGACAACAGTCTTGTCAGCAAAACATCTTAGAACTAGACAACCACATGCAAAAAAAAAATCTAGACACACACTTTAGACTCCTCACAAAAATTAACTCAAAATGGGTCACAGCACAGATCTAAGTGTAAAATGCAAAAGTAATTCTGAACACTTCTGGAAGCTTTCCCATATCCAAACCTTCATCAGTTTGTCATGATGAATAATTAATAACACACAAATAGTTTTTAAATAATTAAGAATGCATAAGACAAAGGTGTTTATGCCTTCTTAGAAAGATGTATCATCCACTACTTGTAATTAAGTGACTTGTTACAGTCACACAAAAATACATAGCCTAAAGGCTTGACCATATTTACTTATTCTCAGTTCCTATTACACAGGCTAGCGTTCTCACTCACATGTTAAGAAATAAAGACATGAGGGGCGCCTAGGCGGCTAAGTCAGTTAAGCATCCAACTCTTGGTTTCAGTTCAGGTTGTGGTCTCAGAGTTCCTGGGATCGAGCTCCATGTCAGACTCTGCACTGCTGGTGCACAGCCTGCTTAGGATTCTCTCTCTCCCGCTCTCTCTGTCCCTCCCCCACAAGTGTGCGCTCGCTCTCTCTCTCTCTCTCAAAATAAATAAATAAACAAAACAAACAAAAAATGACATAAGTGTATTTTAATGGGCAACGGTCCATATGAGGCATCAAACTTTAAAGAACTTTCCCTTCTACAACTAGACCCCAAGTACGAAGTATTCCTGAAGGATGGCTAGTCTCACAAGCAGTAGACAAGGTCTCCAAGCCACTCCCCTTCTCACCCCTATTAAAACAAACAAAACAAAATATGAGTGCTGAGCCCTCGGTGGAGGGGGGCACGGAGACAGGAAGCCTAGCCCACAAAGACAAGGAGCCAGAGGCAGCTGGAAGGAGCAAAAACTAGCTTGGTCCTGCAGGCAGCAGGTGCATGGAGATGCCCAGGAGCTGAGATGCCTCAACAGTGTGTAGACCCACAGGACTACAAGCGCAGACAAAGGGAGACTGAGTAAACCTCAACTGGGGCACATTCCAGCTATCTTGGAAAGAGAAGCCAGTGGCTCTCAGGTAAAAGCTTCCCCACTTACAACCGCAATATTCCAACCAATTAAAGTCAATCGACATCTTAAAACAAAAATCGCCAAAAATGACCAATCACTAAATAACATGGGTCCACAGAAATAACAAATGGTTTAGATTCCCAAGGACTGCAGACATTGAAAATGACAGCCAGACAATACAGACTAGCTGTATATGATATGTTTAAAGGAACAGGGGATACGCTTCCAAGGATGATCATACAAAAGAAATCAGGGGCAAACACACAGAAAATGGCACTTGTAAAACTGATCAACAGAATCATGTAAATAAAAGCTCAATAGTTCAGGGCACCTGGGTGGCTCAGTTGGATAAGCGTCTGACGTTCGCTCAGGTCATGATCTCGCGGTTTGTGAGTTCGAGCCCCGCGTCGGGCTCTGTGCTGACAGCTCAGACCCTGGAGCCTGCTTCGTGGATTCTGTGTCTCCCTCTCTCACTGCCCCTCCTCACTCGTACTCTTTCTGTCTGTCTCTCTCTCAGAAATAAATAAAACATGAAAAAAAATTTTAAAGCTCAACAGTTGAAACAGAAAAAAACATGGAAACAAAAACAGAAAAAAGAAATAGTTAAAAAGAAAATCGGTGAACTGGAAGATTAACCAAAGAGTTTATGTGCAATGCACCAAAATATAAATATTCCTTGATAATGTTAGAGATAAAAATGATTTAAAAAACCTAAGACACACAGAATAAGATGAATAAGGAGGCATTAACATGTCTGACTGGAGTTCCCAAGTTACAAAATAAAGAGACTTGAGGAGATAAAGTCTCTAAAGGTGGATCAGTTAGGGATGTCCAGTACTAATGAAAAACCATGAATCTACAAGTCCAGCCACTGAGGCACAAAGAAATACAAACATAAATGCATGATGGTAAACATGCAAAAGATCAGAGGTCAAGAAAAAGTCCTAACAGTGTTCAAAGAGAAGGAAGGATCACCCACGAAGAACGACAACACGGGAACAAAATTTCAACAGTGCAAGACAGTGAAGACAGGTATTGAGCAAAAAATAACAGTCAACCTTACATCGCCAAGAAACCAGCAGTGTTTTTTCATAATGAAAGCAAAAATGCAAACATTTACAAATAAATTATTTTATTTTAAACAAGAATTTACCATAGAGTAAACAGCTCAGAAAGCACTTCTGGCAACTTCTGGCCACTGGTGAACAGTGGTCCAGCAAACTCTTGGCCGCAGAGGCAGTAGCTATGCAGAAGGAACAGATTCCCAGAAACCTTTCCACTGAGTTCCTCCATCTTGGTGGCCCCCTAGATGACTAGCCAAGTTTGTCTTCACGTATTTCCCGGAAAGCGTCCACTTCTCCACACAAACCAGTGCTTTATGAAGAATTCTTAGTGATTCTGCAAATAAGTATTCTCTTTTGGAGAAACAGGGGTTCGCTAATTACCAACCCCAAAAGGGACTGAATGCCAACCACGGACCATCACCAAGTCTCCTTGCAATCTAATGTGCCCATGCCGATGGGACTGTTGTGTGACCCACCGGGCATGAAGCTGGCATCCCATCAGCAAATGGAGGTGAGCCACATGAGCCAGGGCTCAGACAGACCGTGAAGACACAAGTTGCATGAGCAAATGTCACAGGTACTCATAGGTTCTGCTCCCCCCACACCGCCTACCCTGTCTCTCTCGATCCGTACCCATGTCCTCGCAGAGAGTTCCCTATGACCTACTGCCAGAGGAGGTAAAACTCCAGACATCTGGATTATGTCTGGTTCTGCAGAATATACTACAGCCACCGAAAAGGAGAGAATCGAAGCACTGTAACTGAGCCCCTTACGTGTGTCATTCTCGGGAGTACGAGCCAGCCGTCTGTGGCAGGTTGATTACAACGGACAGAAGGCGTGTTTTCACTCGAATTGAACCTACTCTGGCTAGGGCTTTGCTTTCCTGTCCATCATGCTTCCACCCAAACCACCATATATGGACTTTCCCAATGCCGTGGTCACTCAGGAGGTATTTCACAGAGCCTTGCTTTTGACAGAAGCATTCATTTTACAGCAAATGATGTGTGACGATGAGCTCATGCTCTTGGAATTCGCTGGTCTTACCCTGTTCCTCATCACCCAGAAGCAGCTTCCTTGACTGAAGGGGGGGAAAGAGCTCCTAAAGGCCCAGGGTGCCGACGTGGGGGCACCACCTTGTAGGCTGGGAGATACCCTCCAGCAAAAAGATGCTTCGAAACAGCCACCAGTGCACAGCACGGGCTCTGCCACCACCAAGATCCACAGGTCTGGGAATCAATGGGTGGAAACAGGAGCGGCTGTCCTATGAATGACCCTCTAAGAAAACGTCTTAACTCCATTCCTGTAAATTTAGGCTGTTCCAACGCAGAGGGCTCAGTTGCCAAAGGAGGACACCTCTTCTGAGGAACACAATAATGTTACCATCACACCGGAGACAGACTGCTACCTGGCCACGCCAAGCTACTGTTGGCACTGGGCCCATGGGTAGAGAAGAGCTTTTAGTACTGGTTGGGGTGACGGGTGGACGCCCTCAAGAAAAACTGGGCTGCTCATACACGACGTAGGCAGGGAAAGGAAGGGTCCGACACAATGCAGGTTGTAGGGTGTCTCTTTTGCTCCCGTATCCTGTGATAAAAGTTCACGGAAACTTCTAACAACAAATGTTATCTATTTGCAAAATACCAGGTAAAGGGACTATTTGTGTCACCCCACCCACCGAGGAAATAGGACCAGATAAGAAGATGCTTGAATATGGAATGGACGGTAGAAGGACGTTAGAATACCAGTGACGTCCCTGTGATCTGCTGTAGAACCCAGGATAGCAGCGGTTATAAATATTTCTCCCGTGGCTTGGTGTAAATGTATTTGTGCCTGTGCGTGTGTGCACATGAAGTAACTCTTTTTCTTCTCTTCCCTATGATACAACATGAGATGTATTAAGGGTGTATTAATAGCTTTTATATCCAAGTACGCAAGGAAAGTGATTTTTGAAGGACACTGCTCCTTAGACAGCTGAGAAATGAACATCACTAAGGTGGATAAAATGACCCTTGAGATCCTCCTTGAGGGAGAACGTTGGTGTGTTTTCAGTTGTACAAAGAAGGGCTGCATCCCATCAGGCGGAAGCATGATCGTGCTATTTTCTTTATGTAGAAGTCAAACAGCGAGCATGGTATACGCAAGACCCAGGAAACAAGCAGCCGACTACGCTGGGTTGTTCTGTCATCCAATTGATGGATGCTCCTTCCCAGAATCCCCTCTCCCGAACGTTCCCAGGGAAGAGCTAGCCACGGGAGGTGCAGCCCCCAGGAAGGGTGGCGCGCTGGACAGGTGTGGGCGGGGACACATGGGGACAAGCTGGCGGGCCCCAGCCCACCCTGGCTCTCCACGGCCCCGCACCAGCTCTCTGGCTGTGCACTCACAGAGGCGGCGAAGGTGACAGCTCTCAGGAACCCCCCTGAGAGGCTGTCCTCCACAGATGCAGGCCCTCAGGTCCTTGGATCTCCTTGCACCTCCAACTGCTTAGGGACTTCTCTGCTGAGTCCCTAATGCTCCCTTTGGGGACCAAGCTTTCCATTTAAAGAAAAGGCTGAAAACTAATGAACTTTGTTTCCCCCTTCAGAAATTATAAAAACAAAGCAAACGACAAAAGAAACGCAGAGAAAGCAGAAGGAAGGTACGGTAGGAAGGTAAGAAAGAAACCCTTTCTTCTGGGTTGCTTCTGGGAAGCACTTTCTGACCTCCTCTGAAGTGAGAAGTAACCATGTTTTGGCCAATGAAACGAGAGTAGAACCCTAGGTTTGTCCTCTGGGCAGAGCCATGCAAATGCCCGTCTGAAGCCGCGCAGCACTTCCCCCTTCTATGGCATGATGAGGACAAAAGCACCTGTCACGGGGAAGACACCTGTGGCTGAGCGTTCGGAGTCACTAAGCTGAGCAGAACCTCCCTCCTGGCCAGGATGTGTGCGCACGAACTAAACCTCTGGTATGTTAGGCCACATTTGGGGTTTTCTTGTGAACTCATCACGACCCATCCCGTCTTTACTGGAAACAAAAACTGGTACAACGCGATAGGGGGCTGGTCTGCCCACACCTAACCTGTGTGGCACTGACAGCTGCCAAGCAGCAGGAGACGGAAGAACCCAGTTATTGAGACTGAAAAATGGCAACCAAGTTAGCAAAGGTCCAACATTTGTCAAAATATCTTCTCATTTATCTTGGAGGGGGAAAGATGCCCTGACAGAATTCTGAGTCCAGAGCAGGGCTCAGTGAACTGTTTGTACAAGGAGCTAGATCATCAGTACTTTATAGGCTTTAATTAGGCCACACGGTCTCAGTCACGTTACTTAACTCTGCTGATGTGCCTTCAACACAGCTGTAGATCACACGCGAGTGAGGGTCCAGCTATATTCAATAAAACTTTATTTAAAAAATAGGCAGTGGGCCAGAGTTTGTCGACTCTACTCCAGAAGAGGTCATTAAACGAAATGTTACAACCATGGCTTTGCTGCAGTCGGCTGCATCTACTAAGGTATCATGAGGCAAACACAAGATCAGGAGATAACAGGTCGGCTATCAGGAAGACGAATGCGGAAGCAACACATTCCAGAACTGTATGGATCTGTCAGACTGGAAGAGGAAAATGCTTCTCAGTCCCAACCAGTAAATGACTCAACTTGGTTCTGGGGTGAGAAGGGATTAAAACTCAGCCTCGTGGGGGCAAAGCAAGACCACTTTCAACAATGGATTAAGGTGTGTCAGAGTGAAGTCCAAGGAGTATGGTGCCAGAAAATCCTTTCAACTGGACAAAATGGCCTCATGGAAAAGAGTGCACTACTCAAACAGGCTCAAAGAGAGAGAAAGAAGGAGGAGTGGGCAGTGAGTAAGAGAGAGAAGCGGGAGAGAAAGAGAGATGGGGTGAGAAGGCAGAGACATACAGCAAATCTAACGAGTACATCTTCAAAATAACTATGATGACCACGGACACCTACAGATGACTGACATTGAATAGGTAAGAACTTGAGTAAGCTTTGAGAGACTTGTGATTCCAAAAGCAATACCAGCCTGCACTGCGGCTGTTGTAGACTTAACGGAAACTCTGGGTTCTCCATCTATGACGGAAGATGGGCTGAGGAAACTGCTCAGTCCCCACGTGGGGAACATTCCCCAAACAGTCAGCCCAGATGTGTTCAAGAAGGTGACCGACAAGGAAGAATACCCCAAAGAGAAGGTTCAGAGGTCACAGAAAACAGAAGACAAGGGACTGTTTCCAGGGAAAGAGTCTGGGTCAAAAGAGGACTCCATTCGCAGCTCCTGGGCCAGAGACCCTGGAACCGCCTGCCTGGAGATTTAGTATTGCTTGTGTTGTCCTTCCGTGGAAGCCCAACAGAGACAAAAGAGAGTTCTTGGAAAAGTGAAAACAAAACAGACATCGGACAAGATTTTAAAAGGTCAAAGAGAACAATAATACTATAAAAAAAAAACCAAAGGCAGAATACATGTAAAGTGCTAAAATGAGACCCAAGTATTATCGACGTGCCATTAAATGTGAGAATTTGGATGAAAGGCAAAAATTCCTTGAAACAGCTTATTAAAACTGACTCAAGAAATAAAATTAGAAATACTAACAATCCTTTTAATATCCAAGATACTGAAATGGAAGTTTCTAAATCTTCCTATAAAGAAAGTGACAAGCCCGGGTGGTTTTCCAGGCAAATTCTATCCAACTCATGCCAACATTCCAAAAACCTTAAAATCTTATAGAAAACTGAAAAGGAAGGCATGCTCTCTTTAACTTAAAAAAAAAGGGGGGGGGGCCTGACTGGCTCCATTGGTAGAACATGTGACTTTTGATCTCGGGGTCATGAGTTCAAGCCCCACATTGGGTGTGGAGCCTACTTTAAACAAACAAACAAACAAATAAAGTTTCATGAAAGAATATTTCAAATTCACTTCACCAAAAAAAAAAATGTTGTAAAACTCAATCAAACTCTTAGCACATGACATCCAACATTTGATATGAAAATTGAGTTCGTCTCAGGCATATGAAAATTGCTTGATATTAGAAAACCTATAATTATTATTCATTACATTGACAGACTAAAAAACAACTTAAAAAGCATACATAATCACTTCAACTTAGTAAAATTCAACACCCAATCACATTTAAACTTTTTGCATAAAGAATAACAAGAGGGAATCTCAAAGGAAATCTACAAAACCAATATCCTCCTAAATAAATTACGAAGGAACTCTCTTTAAAATTGGGAAAAAGGCAAGGTTACTCACAATCACCAACTCTGTCAAGATAATATTAGAATTCTTAGCCAGCACAGTAACATAAGAAACAGAAATTTAAGACCTTCATACTAGAAAACAGAAAAATAGGACTCTTATTATTGCAGGTGATATGATTCTCTATGTAGGAAACCTGAAAGAATCTGCAGTTCAGTTATTAGGTTAACAAAAAAAAAGTAAGACAGCAAGTTACAGAATAACATCTATAAAACTGTGACACTTCACCAAAGCACACAAATGAATGGAGAGATGCTCCAATGTTCATGGATAGAAAAGCTTAATATCGGGGCGCCTGGGTGGCGCAGTCGGTTAAGCGTCCGACTTCAGCCAGGTCACGATCTCGCGGTCCGTGAGTTCGAGCCCCGCGTCAGGCTCTGGGCTGATGGCTCAGAGCCTGGAGCCTGTTTCCAATTCTGTGTCTCCCTCTCTCTCTGCCCCTCGCCCGTTCATGCTCTGTCTCTCTCTGTCCCAAAAATAAATAAACGTTGAAAAAAAAAAAAAATTTAAAAAAAAAAAAAAAAAGAAAAGCTTAATATCATAAAATATCTCATCAATGAATCAAGAGATTCAAGACGACACTAACAAAATCTCAGTTGAGTTTTTTCATACTCAACCATATGAGGTTGACATAAGGTGACTATAAAGTTTATAGAGAAGAAAAAAAAAAGTCAAGAAACTTTTAAAGGAGCTGAATGCTACTACGTGTTTAATCTAAATACGTATTACAAAGCTTTACCAATTATAGCGGGTGTGTGTACGTGCAGGAATACAAAGGTAAAAACAAAACAAAACAAAACTCAACCAGTGGAACAGAATAGAGAACTCATAACAAACCACTCACATATGGAATTTTGATGTAGGAAAGACAGATGTGGGGAAAGAAACAGCTAAAAGCGATTAGGAAAATTTCATTCACCACAAGAAAAAAAATGTAACTGATCTCAATCACTACCTCACACCATATGCCTATAATAATATATACAGATGCACATACATACATGATAAAATGAATAAAAAGAAAAGCAAGAGGACGATGACAAAAAGTTCAATATAAAGTTTACGTTTGAGGCTCAGCAGGGGATTGGGACAGGAGTGCCATACAGACTATTCTGGTTTCGACTGGGTTCATGAGTGTTTACTTCAATGTAAATAAGGAAGTCAGATAGGTATCAATGAGAACTGTATTTAAAAATCAAAAATTGATCAAATTGGTCAAATGATAAACCCCATTCCGTGCACCTAGAGACCAACTGTGAAGAACATGGCTGTTAAATGCTTGAATTAACTACAAGCCAATGATGAGAAAGGATTAGACATCTGATCCACCATATATCTGAAACTACTGTGTCTTTCATTTGTACTCACCTGATCTCTTTATTCTCTGAATTTTTAACATCATTACTGGTTCTACTAACGAACTAGTCTAAAATGTTGTTTCCTTTATAATGTCCACAGATCACTAGTTGCTTGAAGTCTCACCTACTTTGCCCTTAATTTTTTTACAGCTTAAAAAAATAGGGGT
Source organism: Puma concolor (assembly GCF_028749965.1). Taxonomy (NCBI): domain Eukaryota; kingdom Metazoa; phylum Chordata; class Mammalia; order Carnivora; family Felidae; genus Puma; species Puma concolor. Next base: position 5,628,154 of record NC_141667.1, on the reverse strand, counting down.
TACTGGGTGGCTCTGTGGTTGAGCATCCAACTCCTGATTTCAGCTCAGGTCATGATCCCAGGGTCATGCAACAGGGCACCACGTCGGGCTCCACGCTCCGTGTGGAGCCTGCTTAAGATTCTCTCTCTCTTCCTCTGCTCTCTCTAAAATAAAACGAGAGACACCAGGGTGGCTCAGTCGGTTAGTGTCCGACTTCAGCTCAGGTCTGATCTCACGGCTTGTGGGTTTGAGCCCCACATCGGGCTCTGTGCTGACAGCTCAGAGCCTGGAGCCTGCTTCCAATTCTGTGTCCCTTTCTCACTCTGCCCCTCCCCGGTCATGCTCTGTCTCTGTCTCTCTCAAGAATAAATTAAACACACACACACACACACACACACACACACATCAGCCTTGGGGATAAGAACGTAGAAATGAGAGCCAGCACCTTTGAGATCCGGCTCGTTCTAGCTGTAATGTCCCAACACCATCATGTCTGAGGGACAGTAAAGGACATTAGTGAAACAGGTAGAAGTTCTACTTCTAAGACCTTGCAATCAAGGCCCCCATTCCAAAGTACTGGTCCACCATATTCTCCACCAGGAACCTCCTCTAAGTGGCTGGCCACAGAGACTTGATTTGTTCATAGGATTCTCACCCGCAATAACCATCTTGGGAAATCTCAATAATTTCAGTGTTCTAAAAAGGAGCTATTGGGGCACCTGGGTGGCTCAGCTGGGTAAATGTCTGACTTGGGTTCAGGTCATGATCTCGTGGTTCATGGATTCAAGTCCCACGTCAGGCTCTGTGCTGACAGCTCGGAGCCTGGAGCCTGCTTCAGACTCTGTGTCTCCCTCTCTCTCTGCCCCTCCCCCACTCATGCTGTCACTCTCTCAAAAATAAACAAACATTTAAAAAACATAAAAATAGGGGCGCCTGGGTGGCTCAGTCAGTTGGGCATCCGACTTCAGCTCTGGTCACGATCTCGCAGTCCGTGAGTTCGAGCCCCGTGTCGGGCTCTGGACTGATGGCTCAGGGCCTGGAGCTTGCTTCCGATTCTGTGTCTCCCTCTCTCTCTGCCCCTCCCCCGTTCATGCTCTGCCTCTCTCTGTCTCAAAAATAAATAAAACGTTAAAAAAAAATTTTTTAACATAAAAATAAAAAGAAGCTATCGTACCTTATGTCTGTATGTTTCAAATACAATAAATTATTCATCCAATATATTTTAATTGTGTTAACTGAAAATTTCCATTTCAAGCACCAAGTTTTTTTTTAAGAGATTTGGTTGGACTCTAAGATATAACTGGCCTTAGGTATCCCTAATAGCCTAGACCCAGTTCTCTATTCCTACTCTTTCTTGGCACCATTGTTCTGGAAACTGGAGCAAAGTTGGAAAGGTAGTTGGCAAAGTTACTCACGATGGTTTTTCAGGTAAAGGTTCCTATTACCGTTTCCATCACTCTCTCAACTGACTATGTGGCTTCTGGGTCAGAAGTGTAAGCCCAGGTAAAAAGAAGGAACAAAAACATTATTTATAACATTACCAGGAACGGCTGGACCCATGAAGTTTTCTCCTTGTGATTTTTTTTTTTTATTGTATCCTTATACAAAGTAAGCATCAAAGCAACATCAGCCACACCTCAACTTGGTCAAATGGACGCACACGTGAGCTAACCCAACCATCCTTTTCTCTCCTCCCAAACACACCTGGTGGATGCAGCCAGAATTTCCAGGGGTCTGTCAATTTCCCGGTTTGATACCAAGAAATCACATCGTAAATATCTTACTTTTATACACCATTATCCAAAGCTAACAAAATCGAGAAATAGGAAAAGCCACAGGAGTGTCCATTTGGCATGAATTTTAGGGCTGGAAAATGAAACACTTATGTCAAAATGTGACTTTTAATTAAACTATCTTTGGATCACCAACTATCTTTTTTTTAATAACTCAAAGTTTATGCACAAGATGTATCACATAAAGAGAAACATATCCCCTGCTCTTTCATGCCCAGACTTAAAAATCCTATTATCCATTTAGTTTCCAGCTGGAAATACATGTCACCTACAGGATGCCTTGACAAGGAAAACCCTCTGTGGCACAAATATACGAGTAACAGTGAGGTCATCGTGGGGCTTGGGTGCAATATGTGCCTGGCACTGTGCTAAATGTTCATATGATCTATCCTTCTTCATTCCCAACAGAGCTCCCCGAGCCTGGTTGTGCTATTTGTGTTATTTCAGACGAAACAGTAGCTGAGGTGACGGCAGGTAAATTAATTTCTCAGGGGCACACACCAAGTGGCAAAACAGACCCCGATCCAGGGCTATCAGCAAAGTTCTGTCGTGCTAACCAGTAGGCTCCTGATGGAAAGGCCAGCTTCTAAGGAAAGCAGACCAATGCCATCAATTACACACGTGTTAATTACAACGCCTGGGCCAGGGCCAGAGCTGTGTGAAACACCCGGAGCGGAGCTCCGTTTCATCCCGATTTGTTGAGGAGGCGAGACAAGCTCACAACACTATGCTGAACATCAGATGACGGTAATGTGGTAGTGAAAATGCTTTCACACAGTTCAGGAGCTTTGCAGGTGTAAGGAGAATGAGTGAAGTCCAGTAAATTGTGCCGAAGCCAATATCAAGTTATAGGAAGGACTGCTGTGTGAGCGGATTATTCACAGACACCCAGTTTAGACTATCACTAGCAATTACTGATCAACATATCAAAGTGATTAATACCACCATTAAACACCTGTAACAGAGTAATATATCAGCTCTCACAGTGTTGTTACCTTTTAAATAGAATGATTTAAAAATATCGGTAAGAGGAAACTTCGCAAATAGTTCAACAGGAATGATTCTACATGCCACGGTATTTATGCCAGAGATTTCTCGGACAACAAAAGCACAGCCACAAATGGGTCCTCGGCTTAATGGGGAAGACACTGGGAATACCGGGCATAATGAAAATAAATGATGCCCACCTCAACGAGCTCAACGTCAGGAAGCAGCTCTACCAAGATTTGTTTTCACATCAAAAGAGAAAAGAATTGACGTGTAACTCCATTCCGGAAAATGAGGGCTGAGGACATTCACATCAGTAGGAAATTTCAACAGGAAACCCGCGATTGTGCCTGGACCGGAGCCGGGAATCTCCGATCTGCAGTGGCCGCCAGGAAAGCTCCCCCAGGAAAAGTCGAATGCCCTGCATCTGGCCCCTGCCCTGCCCCTGTGGGACCTGAAAGAAACGAGTGCACTGCTTTGGGTCTCTGTCCTCATTCTCCAAGAGTGCCTTCCAGCTTTAATGCCATGTGACACGTTCTTCCATAGCAACAATGGAAATGCAACTACAGAAGACTCTCCTGACAGTACTTCCTGGGGGGCATGTTCTGGGCCAGGCATTACTCTGACTGCTTCACAAGCACTAATTTGGACCATCGCCTCAGAAGGCAGGTACCGTTCTATTTTACAAACAAGAAAACGGAGGCACAGAGAGGTTAAATAATTTGACGAAGGTCATAGAGATGGAAAGGCACAAAGCCAAAAGGCCCATGCAGAAAGATGCTCTTAACCATCACTTTCCCTGCCCTTTTTCAAAAGGAGAAGACTAGGTCCTGTGCATATATTGAATTGTGCACTTTTAAGATCCCAAGGATGCTTCCAAATCCTTCCTTGTCAGCCTTCTAAATTGCAACCACCTTTCCTGCAGAAGATTACGGTTTTTCCTCATCTTTTGTTGATACCACAGTTAAGTTATAACGGGAATGATTTCGTGAAAGGCTGGTCGCAATTACAAACACCTGCCAAGGAAGATTTTCCTGAACGCAAAGAAATTCACGGGAAGGTATATCTTGAGATACCTCTACTCTGATTCCTAAGAACAAGCTCTAGTCCCATGCACCCCCAGAATTATGGGACCAGAGGAAGTACATACAACTTTTCCTGTTCCTTAAAGAAGAGGCCAGACATATTTATCTGCCTTCTCCAGCCTTCACCCCCCAAGAAAAGGGTGAGGGATTGAGTGTGTCCCCACTGACATCCTACCACCCACTGGGGGCGCTGAAATACTGTCTGGAATAATAAAGCCAATCTTCCTGTACAATGACTGGGTTTCTGTGTGTGTTTCTCCGTTGTATAAATAAAGAAAAAAAAAAAAAAAAAAAAACACTGATATATCTGTCCCTAGAAAAAATACCCAATTTTCCCTGGAAAACTGATTTGGAATGGCAAGTACTTACGGTTATTGTTTGAAAGATTTAGCTCACCAAATCACAAAAAAGGAAGAAGACAGATCATATTCTCAGTTGAAATCATGCATATTACATATTTAATAAAAGCATGTATACCTGCATGGGTTTCCATCTCATAGCAAAACAAAAAAAAAAAATCTATTTTGTTGCAATATCTATTTAAAATGTATGGGAATAAAAGTTTTCCATTCCAGTTGAAATATTAACGATTTCTCATCATGAATTTTAGCTAAAACAAATCTGGTTGGAGCCAGCTGGTATTTTGACAAACTAAAAAAATTATGTCAACTTTGCTAACAATGACAGGCCAATTTCGAAAAAAAAAAAAAAGCTTGCTGATTTTGGACGTGGTAAGTCAGAGAGGATTTAATTCTGATAGACGGTTCCACGCATGTAGTAATGAGAGCCAGTCCTGGAAAATGAAGTGACATCATAAGACTCAGAACTTAAAGTCTGATCTCATGAGTTCCATTATTTTCTGATGCCAGGTGTCAAGTTTACTTCGCCCATCATGCCCTGTGCTCTCAGTACAACACCCTTGAAAAGCAACGGAAAATATGTTTCAAATTATTAAACAAATTATTAAAATTCAAGACATGCTATCAGGCGTCCTATTTATTCTATGTCTAGATAATTCCTAGTGAATGTGGGATAAAACCTATTTAATGGCTTCCTATGTAGAAAATAACTAAGCAAGATGGTGAAGTTTCAATTCAGAATTTATTTTTACAATGTAATAAAAATTCAGGGCAGCTGGATGGCTCCGTCATTTGGGCGTCTGACTTCAGCTCAGGTCAAGATCTCATGGTTCCTGGGTTCAAGCCCCGCATCGGGCTCTGTGCTGACAGCTTGGAGCCTGGAGCCTGCTTCCGATTCTGTGTCTCCCTCCCTCCCTCTCTCTCTCAAAAATGAATAAACATTAAAAATAAAAGTTTAAAAATACTTCAAGAACTACTTTAACTTCATGCAGTTTCATGGACTGATTGATCATAAGTTGAAATTAAGTGAAACTGATTTGTGAATCATGTCAATTAGGGAGCTACTAAGACAAAACTTACCCTTTTATTTTTACCAGCTATTCCAAATCACTTCGTACAAAGGCAAGTCCATATAGCAAAACATCACTCTGTACTTGGATGATGCGAAGATCATTTTGTGATCCAAATGTTCTAGGAGACTACTGGATGTGCATGAAGAAGATTGCCAGACTTTTTCTACTACAAGAACGGATGGAAGTCTAATAGAAACCAAAATCAGGCAGATTCATGGGAAAGAAGAAATCTGTCCAAGATTTCAGGCAGCAAAAATAGATGTGCCGAGCTCCTGAATTACATCAGAGCCCAGCTATTCTTGTAAAGCGCTCGAAGGTGGAAACCTGGGCTGGCCCCAGGCGGCTATTTCCATCCCCCAGAGGTAGATTGCTCAGCAGCCAAGCTCTGGTCAGTCTGAGAAACGAACTCACCCCACTTGGTGTGAACACAGCTCTACGTGAACACCGGCCTGTCTTTCAACGCTCCATCTTTGTGTGAACAGAGAACATTTTCCGGAAAGCGGAACTGCTGTTTATGATATTACTAAAAGCAAAAGAGAAACGAGCCGTCTGGAGCTCAGAACTGACCCAGTCGTCCCTAACGTCTAGTATGGAAGGATACTGCCTATGGCTTGCGGGGGTTCCCACCTCCCGCTGGGCCCTGCAGCCCCAGTCCCCACCTGAAGGGAGTCTTTCCACCAAAACCATCCATACTCCCTGATTCTGGAACGTTTCTGCAGAGCTCTTCACCTTGAAAGATTCATACAGTAGTCAGTCCACAGACCAGGTACAGCAAGGAACAGTCCATTTCGCTGCCTCTGGGCATCATCTTAGGCCACAGCCATGGCCCGGGAAGTGCTTACTGTGTGCTTTAAACGCTTTAGCTGAACGCCAGGAAAGTGTGGAAATGGTGGGTTTCTCAAGGAAAGGTAAAGACGCCTGGATAAACTGTGAAAAGGATACCACTCGCACCATGTGATATGGAACATAAAGGAGGTGTATAAAGAGAGACTAACGGAGAGCTCAAAAACAACTCAGAGAAGGGCGTCACAGCTGGACGATGCTGAACCTCAGAAAAGCCCAGGCAAGAACATCTGTATCAGTGGGGTTTAAGAAATTCGAGACCTGTATCTTAGAAAACAAAGTGCTGTGTGTGCAGGGGAGACATGAACTACACACTTGTCTTTAAATATATTAATGGTGCTATAAATAGGCCATCACCTGCTCCTCCTTTTCCATTTAGAAGAGAACGAGCCAGAAGGGTTTGAATTACAGATTCAACAGAATCACAAGCAGCGACGTCCTAGCAGAAGAGATTTCCAGAGGAAAGCTGACGTGCTTTCTTCCCTGCGAGTGCAGGAATGAACAAAAGATGCTTTTAGAGAGCCTGGTGCCAGTCCTGAAAGTGGTGAAGAGAGACAGAGATGCCATGCCTATTCCAGGGGGCATCCGGGGCTGCTGCCGTGGGTATGAGGACAGCGCTGAAGTCACACCCAGAAAACAGAACCAAAAGGCGCTCTCCGCTCCGGATTTTATGATAGAAGAACCAGTGTGTGATCCGGGGCATCCGGATCCCCTACATTCTATTTTGGACTCTTACCGAATTCCATCAGGAGACAGCACTTCTCGGGAAATGTGGGGAGAAAGAAAACTTTACTTTTAAAAGAACCCTATGATGATAACAAGTTTTTCCCGTGCATAATAACTGAGTGCCATCTGGCTCAGGATATCAGAAACCAATTGGCAAGTAGGAAGGACAGTTATTTTACACACTTGGTGAAATACAGGCAAACGTCCATTTATTTCTTTGCTCCGCGGACCCGAATGCACGTGCATACTTCTATTCTAAGCTACACACACACACACACACACACACACAAAGTCATTCAGTAGAGACATCTCCAGATCAACCGCTGACCCAAAATACCCCACTGGATAATCGATGCCTGGCAGTCTGCACATACATACATAATCGCAGGCAGTGCAAAAGTTTGAACCACACAACCAGAATGATCGGTAACAGGAAGTTTACCGCCATCTACAGATTTTCCCTCCCCGCTCCAGGGAGCGAGCCAAGGATTCCTGCCTGAAAAACATAAATTGGCAAAACTGGCATCAGCTGTTGAGTTGCACCGATGCTCCTGGTGATGAAACCCACTTTAAAAACCCGCACGAAAGAGTCGACACGATGAACAACCTCCCTAGAAACAGGAAATCAACGGTCCGTGGGTGCTTGCTACTTACAGACTCACAACAGGTCAACACCCCATCTCGTTCTGTCTATGGGACTAAATAGATATAAGGGCAGAGATGCATAATCCTATGCTTCCCCCCCTCCCCCCGTTTCCCTCGCCATTAACCCCTTTCCCAGGGCAGGTTTGGGAGAGTTAACGTGCACTCCCAACTAAAACGCCGGCTCCGGGGGCCCGTGCACGGCCTCGGGCAGCGGCCAGAGGGGTCGCGTCTCGGGCAGATGTTGCGGCCGCGGCGCCGGCTGGAAAGCGCAGCGGGCCGGGCCAGCCGGTGCGCGGGGCCGGGGTGGGGGAGCACACGCCCTGCCCGTCCACCCCGGGGAGCACCCCGGCAACTTTATCTGGGGCCCCACCTGCCACGGAAAGTTTTCTCTCGCCCGCTGCCGCCCTCCCCCCCCCCCCCCCCCCCCACCGCGAGCCGGGCCGGGAGCCGCGGGCCGAGGGGCCAGCCCCCGGGCGGGACGCGCGGCTCGTCCGGGCCGGGTCCGCCTCCGGGCGCCGGGCGCCGGGCTCCGGGACCGGGACGGCGCCGGGGCAGGTCGCGCGGGGAGGCCACTCACCAGCCGGAGCGCGAAGAAGACGGCGAGCAGGGCGAGGCAGGCGCCCATGACGATGAGCAGCAGGAAGACGATGAGCGGGTGCTGCTGGCTCATGCAGTAGTAGGACTCGTACAGCCAGTCCCGGGACCGCTGCAGCCCGTCGCCGCCGCCCGCCGCCGCCGCCGCCGCCGCAGCCGCCGCCTCGGCGCGGTCCCGCAGGTAGCGGCGGCGCCGCATCGCCTCCCGCCACATCGGGCCGGCTCGCGGGGCGCCCGCCGAGCGCGCCCGGCCGGGGCTGCGCCGCCCCGCGTCCCACCCCCGCGCCGCCTCGGCCGGCCCGGCTGCCGCGCTCCGAGCTGCGCGCAGGGGCCTCCGGCGCGGGCGGAGCTCGGCGCCCCGGGCTGGGCGCTGACGCGCGGGCGGGGGCCGGGCGGCGGCCTCAGGGGCAGCTCCCGGCGCCGCCGCTGCCGCCACCGCGCGGGAGGGGGCGGGTGCGACCGGGGCCCTCGGCCCGCCCCTCTCCTCCCCCCTCCCCCCCCCACCAACCGCGCGGCGCGCGGCCCGGCCTCCGCCCACCGCCGCCGCCCCCCGACGGCCGAGCCACGCGCTGGGGGCGGCCCGAGGGGGAGGGGAGGGGAGGGGGCGCCGGCCGCGCGCCGGCCGGGACGTCCCCTCCTCCCGCCCGCCCACGCCCGGCCTCGGCGGGGCCCACCCCCTCCCCGCTACCGGAGCGCGGCCCGGGGTTCCCGCTGCCCGCCCGCACACACGCGTCCCACCTCGCTCCGAGGCTGCGGGGGCGCCCAGCCTCCCCCCGCCCCCCACGAGCTCGCGGCGCGGCGGGAGGCGCCCCCCCCCCGGCCTCCCAGTGGGCTGCTGGGCTGCGGGCGGGGGTGCTCCCGCGCTCTTCTGCACGAGCTCAGCGCGAGGCCGGAGGACACCTCCCATCCTTTGGTGCCCCCGACCCCGAGGACAGCTGGAACTTCTCCATTTCACCATGCGGGCGCGCCGAGGGGGGGTTCTCCCTTCCCCCCTTAGTGGGTAGGGGGTTCCCACCCTCCTGCTCCCAGCGCGGCGAGGGTGGGGTGCCCACGCTCCTTCCCCCTCTCGCGGATGGCAGGGGGCTTCCGGGCGGGGGGGGGCGGAGAGGGCCTGGGGCGCGAGGAGTCCCCTTAGCGGAGAACTGCCCCAGATGCGCAATGGAGGAGCGAGGCGGCTTTGACCGAGTGCTGCACCCCGCCACGTCCTTGGGTGGGCAGCCTCACTTGCGCCCTGCACGGTCGGCTTGTCACACTTTGGGGGGTGCCCACTGGGCCAAAGGGTTCCTTATCGGAGGTTCCGGGGGCGCCCTCTGACCGGCACCGTCCCCCCGCGCCCCCCCCGCCCCCCGAGTCCCGTGTGCCTGGCGGGGATGGCAGCCAGGGCGCGCCCGGATTGCCGGGCGCTGGCGCGGGCGGGGTCCGCTCCGGGATCGCCCCCTCCTCGGGGACAGCCACCTGGGGAGGCGCCAGAGACCGCGCCGGAGCCACGTGGGGGCAGACGCTGGCGGGAGCCGTGTGCCCTCCCCGCACGCCTGGGAGTCGTGACCTCTGGCCCTCGCCCCGAAGGACAGAGGAGCTCCCCGGGGCTCCCCGAAGGATTCCACCCTTCTGGAGGTTTCCTCCTATTCGAGTGTTGTCCGGCGCAAAGACCCGAAAATCCCACCTCCTCCCAAAGCCTAAGGATTGCGAGGCACGGCGACCCTCCTCGGTCACGCCGCCAGCAAACAGCGCAGAGGGGCTCATTCCTAAGCGCTCCTAGTCTCTTCCAGGAGACGACACCTGGCTTCGCCTACCCTCGGGAACCTTCCCTCCCTGCCCCGCTGCCCGCCCGCACTGTCCCGTCCCCCTTCCCCAGCAGGGCCGGGGCGAACTGGGTAGCTGCGAGCCTTCTGGAGGCCGGGAATACGTATTCTTAGCAGCACGCCCGCTCCGCCCGGGGTGGGGGTGGGGGGGGGATGCTAAGGCCAGCGACTAGCTCAGCTCTACCCCGGCGGCCGCAGGGCTGGGCTGGCGAGGGGGCGGGGGACGGGGTGGGGCGGAGAAGAGGGGCTGGGCTCAGGGGCGTGTCCCGAACGCCCCATCCTCGGTCCGGGGTCCTGCCCCACCAGCCTTCACCTGGTCCGGGCCTTCCCTCCTGCCCGAGACGTGGAGAGCAGGAGAAATGGAGGAGACCGTGGATGGAGAAGGTCCCCGCTGAAGGTCTCCTGTTGGTCACAAGGCTGATATCCTCCCGCCCCAGCGGAAGAATAAAACTATTCCATGTCGACTTAGTTGTCCATCGCCCCCACCCTGCCTTGTCTGCCCTCCCTCTAAAGTCACCCGGACTGAATAGACCACTTAACCCTGGCAATTCCAGTATCAGCCAAACCCACCCACTGGGCTTGATCCTTTCTTTTGGGCGGGGAATTTTAGGTTTATGGTGGTTCTGGGAGCAAGTCGTAATGACTGCACTGAAAAGGGGGAGTTATAAATAGCCAGACTCGGGCATCGCCTAAGGAGACTCGGTGGAGGGACAGGTTACACAGTTTCTGTTGTGTGGATTCTCTTTGCCTCCCTCTGGGCTGAGGTCT